>NW_006408556.1:16897088-16931767 GCF_000296735.1 Chrysochloris asiatica
TCTACAACTGTTCACTTAAGAACACAGAAGAGTAAGTAGGGTAAGGAAAAGGTGAAACTCATTGCATTTAATAAGTTGTCAGAGCAGGCCTGATAAATACTAGGTATTCATTTAATACTTGTTAAATGTATTAAGATTCTTTAAAGGCTACACATTACAACATAACATTAAAAAAAAAAAGTATTAATGTAAATACCAAACCAGTAAAAATAAATCACTGATGGTTCAAAGAAGACATATTTTATTGAAGACTTACTTACCTCAGCAGAGTTGTGATACTGAATGAAGGTTGCAGAAATGGCATGGCTGAATGGGTCCCCTGCCTTGGTTACCATATCCTGCCTCACAAGGAGAGCCAGATCCACTAACTAGAAGACCAGAGTAAGGAAAATGAAGTCACACAGCTGGAAATAATTGTGACTGCCATTGAAGTAGTAACACAAAAAAGAACACATTCCAATGCGATTGATAACATTGCCTGCCTACTTATCTGTATTACAGATGGATCGGTGCTAATTTCTGAACTTAATGCAAATGGCATCATATAGTCTTCTTTCATAATCAACAGAGGGCCATTTTTAAAATGCAGATATCTGGATTCTTTGTTGGCCCAGAGATTCTAATTCAGTAGGTGTGCTCTAGTATATAGTCTAGTAGTTTGTATTTTAGACAAAAGCCAAGGAGATGCTGATGATTCTAAGACTTTTGAGAAAGTCTGTGAGCAGTGATTCCAGATCTTGGTTTGGTAAACACCCAGGAGATCTTATATATCTAGAAAACGACTTTTAAACGTCAAAAAATCATCTCTAAAGAAGGGAGATTTAGACCTGAAGTTCAGTAGTAAGATGAAGTATGTGGCAACTTATAGTTATGGCTAGGATAAAGTTGCAACTGAAAGTCACTTTTACCCTAGCACCTACCAAAGCTGAGAATGCAAAGAAACATAATTGAACTAAATGAAGAGGATGATAAAAGTGTCACGGGAGAGAATGTATGGCTGTTCTCATTCTGGGTACAGGAAGCAGCAGCTGGAAAATAACTGGTCACAGAAAGGGATGTGAAGAAACCAGGCACACTTTTAATGCAATTTTAATGGCCATGTATAGTCTGATAGGACAGGGTAGAATTCTTACCTGTGCCACAGTTTCATATGCTAAATATGCTAAAATTTCCATTGCGATAACGTTGGGTTTTATTTCCATACTGCTGCAGTCCAACCAGTCTCGAAATTTGGAGGCCTTTTTGGCTAGTCATTTAAAAAAAAAGTGCAGAAAATTTATTTATAGTATATATATCCTGCATATCACTCACAAAATGAAAAATGCGTCATGAACACACTGAATATTAAAAACAATGCATATAAAATTCAACGTTTTCAAAGTTTTACTAATCTCTAAATAATCTGTTGTTGATTGCAATCAAGTCAGTTCTGACTCACAGAACCCTGCATAGGGTTTCCGAGGCTGTAAAATCTTTATGAAAGCAGAAAACAGCATCTTTCACAGAACAGCTGGTATACTCAAACCATGAACCTTGTGGTTAGCAGTCTAGTACTTATCTTAACAGCTCTGGTCCCAAGAAATTCAAATTTTAACCCTTAGACAGAAAGCAGTTCAATGGTTGCTTTAAAGAAATCCCTTATTCATGGTATTGTTGTTGTTGCAAAGTGCTGTCTAGTCAGTTCTGACCCAGAACGACCCTGTATAGGGTTTCCAAGGAGTGGCTGGTGGGTTTGAACCGCAGACCTTGTGGTTCAAACTGACCTTGCAGTCCAGTGCATTATGTATATAGGGTGGTTTAAACCCACCAATTGTTTCATGGGAGAAAGAGAAGGCTATCTGTTCACATCAAGGTTTATAATCTCAAAAACCCTATAGGGTCATTAGGAGTTGGGATCCACCACTCATCTGTCAGTTGGTCACAATGTGGTGGCTTGCATGTTGCTGTGATTCTGGAAACTATGCCACTGGTATTTTAAATACAAGCACCATCACCCAAGGTGGACAAGTTTTAACTGAGCTTTCAGACTGAGACAGACTAGGAAGAAAGAGAGACAGACTACTTCTGAATATTTAGTCATTGAAAACCTTATGCATAACAGCGGAACACTATCAGCACCAGAATACTGAATATTGAAACATGATGAAGAGTACCAGAATATTGTCAGATATAGTGCTAAAAGATGAACCCCTCAGGTTGGAAAGCACTCAAAATACAACTAAGAGCTACCTCCTAAAAGTAGAGTTGATCATGATGACATGAATGGAGTAAAGCTTTCATGATCTTCATTTGATGATACAGCACAACTCAAAATGAGGAGAAACAGCTATCCATTAATAATTGGAATGTGGAATGTAAGAAGTACGAATATAGGAAAATTGGAAGTTGTCAAAAATGAAATGGAAAGTATAAATATCAATATCCTCCTAGGCATTAGTGAGCTATAATAGACTGAGACTGGCCATTTTGAACCTGACAATCACATGGTTTACTATGTCGGGAATGACATTTCAAGATCTGTCTTGAAGCACAATGAGGTCTGTGATAGGATAATATCCATACATCTACAAAGAAGACCAGTTAATACCATTATTCAAATTTACTCACCAACCACTAAAGCCAATGATAATATTGAAGAATTCTACTAACTTCTTTAGTCTGAAATTGATCTATCATGCAATCAAATTGCATTGATAATTTCTGGCAATTGAAACACAAAGATTGTAAACAAAAAAGGATCAAAACTTGGAAAATATGACCTTGGTGACAGAAATGATGCTGGAGATGGCATGATAGAATTTTGCAAGACCAATGACTTCATTGCAAATACCTTTTTTAAACAACATAAAAGATGACTGTACACATGGTCATAAACAAATGGAATACACAGAAATCAAACTGACTACATCTATGGAAAGAGACAGTGGAAAAGCTCCATATCAACAGTCCAAACAAGACCAGGGGCAGATTGTGGAACAGACCATCAATTACTCATACGCAAGCTCAGGATGAAGTTGAAGAAAATTAAAACAAGTCCACGAGAGTCAAAATATGACCATGAATACATCTCAACTGAATTTAGAGATCATCTGAAGAATAGATTTGATGCAGAAGATATCAAAGACCAAAGACCAGAAGAGTTGTGGGATGACATTAAAATACTATAGCTTGGGTCTGGAGAACCTTAAACTGACATTTTTGCTCTTGACCACTTTAAAGTTGTCTTTTGCAGCAGATTTGCCCAACATGATACGTTGTTTGATTTCTTGACTATGTTGATTGTGGATCCAAAGCAAAATGAAGTCCTTGACAATTTCAATCTTTTCTCCATTTATCGTGATGTTATTTTTTGGTCCAGTTGTGAGGATTTTTGTTTTTTTTACCTTGAGGTGCAATCCATATTGAAGGCTGTGATCTTTGATCTTCATCAGTATTTTAAGTCCTCTTCACATCCATAAGCAAGGTTGTATCATCTGCATATCCAAGGTTGGTAATGGATATTCCTCCAATCCTGATGTCAGGTTCTTCTTCATATAATAAAGCTCTCAAATAATCAGTTCAGCATACAAGTAGTTGCCTTCCACATTTTTGGCAGAGACTAGTGAGTGCCTCCAGTGCTGCATCAGTGTGTTAAAACGTTTAAATTTGTATTCCATCAATTCCTGAAGCCTTGGTTTCCTCCAATGCCTTCAGTGCAATTTTGGGTTCTTCCTTCAATACCACTGGCTCTTGATCATATGCTACCTTCTGAAATGGTTGAACACCAACAATTTTTTTGTTTTTTCCCCTGAATGATTAGCCAAAGAAAGCCTTCTGAATAGCAGTGGGACATCATCTGACATATGCCAGAATTTGAATCCCTCAGATTGAAGTGGTGGTGGTGGTTATGTGCCACCAAGTTGGTTCCAATTCATAGTAAACCTGTATAATGTTTCCTAGAATGTAAATCTGTATGGATGCAGAAAGCCTCATCTTTCTCCCTTGGAGCAACTGGCAGATTCAAAATGTTGAACTGTTGTTAGTAGATCCACTATGCTACCAACATTTCTTCTCAGGTTGGAGGACACTCAAAATACAATTAGGGAAGCCTCCACAAAGTAGAATCAACCTTAATGACACAGATGGAGCAAAAATTTTGGGGTCTTCATTTGATGATGGGGCACAACTCAAAATGAGAAGAAGCAGCTGCAAACATCCTTTAATAATCCTAACATGAAATGTAGGAATTATAAAATTAGGAAAATTAGAATTCATCAAAAATGAAATGGAATGCATAAAGATCAATAGTCTAGGCATTTGTGAAGTGAAATGGACAGGTATTGGCCATTCTGAATCAGATAATCAAATGCATTCATTGTTAAAAAAAAGCATTTCAAGATCTACCTTGAAGTACAATGCTATCTGTAATAAGAAAATATCAATAAACCTACAAGGAAGACCACTTAATACCACTATCATTCAAATTTATACACCCACCACTAAAGCCAATGATGAAGAATTCTACCAACTTATTCAAGGAGCCCTGGTGTTACATGTCATAGAGTTGATTCTGATTCATAGTGACCCTGTATATGGTTCCCAATGAGCAGCTGGTGGGTTTGCACTGATGACCTCGTGTTCACAGTCCAGTGCTTATCCTACAGTGCCACTCCAGGAGTCTTGATAGAATATAGTGGAGTATGAGCCAGGCTGCTAACCTCAAAGTCAGCAGTTTGAATCTGCCAGTTGCTCTGTGACAGAAAGACGAGGCTTTCTGTTCCCATAAAGATGTACAGCTTTGGAAACCCAATACAGAGTCACTGTGAATCAGAACCTACTCAGTGACGCACAACCACCACCAACAACAACAACTTCTTCAGTCTGAAACTGATCAAACATGCAATTAAGATACATTGATCATTACTGGTGACTGGAAGGGGAAAGTTGGAAACAAAGAGGAAGGATCAGAAGTTGGAAAATATGACATTGGTGACAGACACAATGCTGGAGATTGCATGACAGAGTTTTGCGAGACCAATGACGTATTCATTGCAAATATCATTTTTCAATAACATAAACCATGACTACACAGGTAGACCTTACCAGATGGAATACTTAGAAATCAACTGACTACATGGGGAGGAAGAAACAATGGAAAAGCTCAATATCACCAGCCAAAACAAAGCTAGTTACCAACTGTGGAACAGACCATTATATGCAAATTCAGACGGAAGCTGAAAAAAATGAAAACAAGCCCACAAGAGCCAAAATATAACATTGAGTATATCCCATGTGAATTTAGAGACCATCTCAAGAATATGTTTGAGGCTTGATGCATTTGATACTAATGACCGAAGACCAGAGAAGTTATGGGAGGACATCAAGAATATCATATATGAAGAAAGCAAAGAAACATGAAAAAGACAAGAAGGAAAGAAAAGACCAAAGTGGATGTCAGAAGAGACTCTGAAACTGGCCCTTGAACAAAGGAACGACGAAGTAAAAGAATTCAACAGAACATTTCATCAGGCAGCTCAATAAGACAAATTAAAGTATCATAATGAAATGTACAAAGATCTGGATTTAGAAACCAAAAGAAAAGAATATGCTCAGTATTTCTAAAGCTGGAAGAACAGAAGGAAAAATTAAAGCCTCAATTGCAATATTGAAGGATTTTATGGGGAAAATATTGAATGATGCAGGAAGCATCTAAAGAAGATGGAAGGAATACACAGAGTCACCACACCAAAAATAAAACAAAACAATCAAATGGCTATAACATATGTTATTACCAAAGCCAAAGGGTTACTTTATTTATTTCTTTTTCTTCCTACTGATTGATAGATAAGAGACAGACAGACAGAGAGCTACTGGGGCGTTAACACGGACTCATGGCAACTCCATGCATATCAGAATGCAATGCTTCCTGGTCCTGAATGACTCTCAGGATCACTGGCGTGTTCAAGTCCATTGTGGAGACTACTGTGCCAGTCCTTCTCACCAAGAGCCTCTCACACCCTCATTGCTCCTCTGCTTCACCAAACATGAAGTCTTCCTCCAGTGATTGGTTCCCTCCTGATACTGTGTTCACTGCAAATGAGTCAAACAATATTGTGTTTGATCTACAGGGTTTTCACTGATTTTCAGTGAAAATCACCAGACCTTTCTGCCCAGCCTATCTCAGTCTGGAAGCTCCTCTGAAACCTTCCACCATGGTGACCCCATTAATATTGAAAATATGAGTGGCATATCTTCCAGTACCACAGCAACATGCAAGTCAAGAAGGGTTACTTTAATTCATGCAACTTTTATTCTTGTAGAAAGAAAATGTTGCAAGATGTCAACCTGTGATGACAAAACAGACATAGACAAAGGACATTTCTAATACCTTTCAAAATGTTTCCACTGCAAGAATACACTGAAAGTGGTCATTTAGAATGAAATAAAATAAACCTAGATCTGACTTGATCTAAGTCTACAGTTACATTTTCCTGATTGCAAAGAATGTGGATTCTTAAAGTCTGACTCTCAAAATCATCCAAGTGGATTCTAACTTGTCTTGAAAATCAAGCAGCCCTGTAACCAAGCCCAAACAAAACCCATGACTTTGAATCAATTCTGAATCATAACAATCCTAAAGGAAAGAGTCGAACTGCCCAAAGGATTTCCAAGGATGTAATTCTTTCTTCCATGGAGCAGCTGGTGGCTTTGAACCACTGACTTCTTGATTAATAGCTGAGTGCTTTAGCCATTGTTCCACTTGTTGTTACATGCCATTGAGTCGGTTTCAACTCATAGCAACACAGTATAGGGTTTCCAAGGGGCAGCTGTTGGGTTTGAACTGTCTGCCATGCAGTTGGGGGTCCAGGGCTTGTGCTACAGCGCCACACCAGGACTCCACTGGGGTTCCTAAATTACCCATCACTCCCCTGTATTAACTATCACCTGGCCATGAGTAAAGTCCTCTCTGTGTTCACCCCGGCCCCTCACTTTCCCTCCATGGAATGTCCTCCCATTATGCTTCTCCAGCCATGTGAATCCTGACTCTACAGGCCAAAGGGAGCCAACTCCACTTTCACTGTTTATTGCATATTTACATCATCAGATATCTTTTCATTCTGCTTAAATTTCTAAAACCATATGATTCTCTGTGGGCAAAGAGCATGCCTCATGTCTCTCTGCATACCAAACAGCACTAAGTACACGGGGAGCCAAGCATCGACAGAACCTTCAGTTAAATAGCTCTAAACTGTCCATCTGCTAAATGTGCTAAGAAGAGTCTAATTTGATATAGGGCCTTTATTAGATATCAGTAATTTAACTAGTCACCTCGAAGAAAAAGTTTGATAGTGAAGATTTTACTAAATCTATCAGATAATAATCTTTAAAATAAATTCTGATTATTCTTTGGATTACTTTGCTCTTACAGATCTATAAAACGCTGAACAGTAACTCAAACCATGCTGTTTTGATCCTTGTAGAGGCCGTCTTCATGGATTCCACATACAGAAGAGTATTCTTTAAAATAAATCATAAAGGACGTTAAGTCCTGCTATGGAGGTGCATCTCCAAAGCTGTCAAATGTGGCAGAATGATGATAATCCCCCTTAAAGCTATCTCCCTAAAGTAACCAATCTTCCAAATAGTCTTAGACATGCAACATTCCAGCTAAGTAGTAAGCTGCAATCGCTCACAAACACTTGTTCAACATCTGTGGAATACTTCTGAAGTTGGGTTCAAGTTAACAGGCAGCAATTTGGCAAGATCAATAAAACGCACCTTCTCCACTTCTCCCCTTTGACAGTCTGTTAAGAACACAGAAACAGATTTTTGTGACTATGCTCTAAACTATTTACTTTAAAAGCATTCAATGCAGCAGTGCACACAATTGCCAAAAGGTGGAAAGAACCCAAGTGCCCATCAGCAGACGAATGGATAAACAAAACGTGGTCTATATGTACATTGGAATATTATTCATCCATACAGAGAAATGAAGTTCTGATGCATGCCACAACACGGACAAACCTTGAAAGCATTATACTCGGTGAAGTAAGTCATACATGAAAGGACCGATATTATATGCTCTCACTTATGAAATATCTAGATTAGGGAAATGCACAGAGACAAAAGTTTATTAGTGGTTACCAAAGGCTGGGAGCGGGGTGGGGAATGGAGCGATGATAAACTTTTGGAAACAGATTTGGAAACAGTGGTGACGGTTGCACAACATGGTGACTTAGTTAATGGCACAGTACTGTAAACTTAAGAATGGTTAAAATGACAAATTTCTTGTTGTTGTATGTTTACCACAACACTTTTTTTTTTTTTTGAAATGTAAACGTGATGGAAAGGATCATTATTATAATTCAGTCAGAGCTATGTGAGAATGCAAGCACAAGTACCATTTTCTCCACCACTGGGTCCTCAGAATACTGACTAGTGCTGCATATTAGAAGACTCTCAAACGATATTTCTAGAACGGATGAATTAAAAAAGTGTCTTCATTAAAAGGGTACGATTCAAACTTCTCTATGCATTTAAAAAGATGTATGGAAGCTCCATAGACTACTTGGGTTACTGCTCATCCAGGAATGTTGTTGTCCTTAGTTGCTGTGGCGTCAGCTCTGACTCACAATGGATGTTGTTGTTGTGTGCCGTGGAGTCGGTTCTGACTCACAGGGACCTTGTATAGGGTTTCCAAGGCTGTAAATCTTCACGGGAGCAGAAAGTCTCATCTTTCTCCCGTGGAACAGCTGGTAGTTTCGAACTGCTGACCATGAGATTAGCAGCCCGATTCGTAATCACTACGCTATCAGAGCTCCTTGACTCACAGTGAATAGGTGGAGTCAATTTCCTGGGTCAGGAAATGTTTCTGGCTTCAGCAAAAACAAACACAAACACCCCTAAGTCACGACAGCTGCTTCCATCAAGAGGCAAGGAGGCCCTTTCTCTTTCTACTCTCTTTCCAACACTTAAGGAAAAAAAACCATAATTTAGAAACTGACCAGCACTTTAAACAGAATCCTCCACAAAGGTTGTAGAATTATCCGCTTTTTGACATTACCTGGGTTTTCAGGCTGAATTAAAATAACTTTACATAAACTTTATTATGGAATTTAAAGGTTAGTACTGTTTATCTTTCTCATCAATGATCACAAGCAAAATTTAAGTTCCTCTTAATATTCCATTTTCTCATCCTTGAAAACTATTTAATGATTTCTAACTTATCCTATTCATCAGTCTTTCCACACTCAATTGTTTCCTCCATGCCCTCTGTGATACTCATTCTAGTCTGAAGAAATTTTTCAATTTTAGCATCTTCATAATCACTTACTTAATAGAAAATAAACCTTCTTCAGAAAATATGACTCTCCCCTGCAGCCTTCTATAGTAGAAGTCTCTTCTTCCCTTCGTCTGTACGTATTTACAAGGCAGTTACTGTTTGCCAAGGAGCCCTGGTAGTACAGTGGATTAAACACTGGACTGCTAACCAACCACAAAGTAAGCAGTTTGAATACACTGGCTGTTCTGTAAGTGATGAGGCGTTTTACTCCTGTAAAGATTTAGTCTCTGAATCTCTATGTGGCAGATCTACTCCGTCCTAAGGGGTTGCTATGAGTCCGAATATAGATTCAGTTGAGGTGGGCTGGTTTTGTTTACTGTTTGCCAGCCTGTTCACTTCCCATACTCCAACTACCAGAGGGCCTGAAAGCAGTAACTTTATCTCAGTTTCTCTAACAGGAAAAATAAAGAACCCAAAGAAGACCACAGCAGACTTCTCACCAACAATAGATGCTCTAGATAATGCTTTCATAAATAACTTTTATTAATAAAAACTGATCAGCCTACAGTTATCTACCCAGCCAAACTATCACTAAGTATAAGGACAAAATAAGAGTGTTTTAAACTTTGAAAGATCATAAGAGAAATAAAATTAAACTGGGAGAGAAAGCTAGATACTCATCAACTTAATAAAAAATTTAAATCAGGGAAACCTATTTAAGTATTATGGATTGTAGTTCAAATAATCTCCAAGCTGGTAAAGGAAAAATGTAATGAAGAAAAGCCAATCAATCCATTAGGATGTAGAACAGATAAAAACACATAGGAAAGCACAGTAAATTTAAAACACAAAGTAAGATAGCGTATAGAAACCCAAATGTAGTGTTGTTGCTGTTGTTAAGTGTCATCAAGCCAGTTCCAATCCATAGCGACCCTGTGTAGGGTTTCCAAGGAGCAGCTGGTGGATTTGAACTGCCGACCTCACTGTTAGCAGTCCAGTGCTTATCCTACAGCACCACATTTAGTAACTAAATAATATACATTGAATTTATCAATGAAAACACATACTCTCAGATTAATTAAAAATGAAATCTAGACACCATTTGTTTACAAAAGGACAGAGCAAAGGGTTAGGAGAAGATTTACCAAATTCTAACTAAACAAAAGCAGGCGTGTATCAAGATAAACATGAGATTAAAGTCGACTTTGAGGGAAATGACCATCTGATTTGTAGAAGTACAAAAAACACAATTCTAGTGAGTTTGTTCTGTGGTTCAGTGCACAACGTACCCTCAACCTGTATAGTCACACAGATGCTCTTTTTAAGGTAGAATGGTAATCCCAATCGGTGAATTCTATGATCAAATACTTAAGACACACATAGCAAGATCACAATCCTATCTCTTGGGTTCTCAGAAAGGAGAGGAAAGAAAAGAGTCTAGTCCTCTGACCAGTGTGGGAATTGTTGCTGAGTTTGCGGACCCACTTGGGTTACTGCATTCCCAACCACAGGATTTTGGAATATAAAACAGATTTTCCCACCAAGGTTTCATAATGAATCACCTATGGCCACCAAATAGAACAATATTTTTAAATGACCAGATCCTTCCTATTTCAAGAAAAAAAACACACCAAAAAAACAAAAAACCAAGCATAATATACTATTTATACTACTGCTTTTCACAAGGGAAATTATTCATATTTAATCTACTGTAAGTTTATTATTGAGTTAAAAACAGAAAATGAAGAGGTACGAACAAACTGCTTTTTAAATAAAAGATTAGGAGACTTTAATGACTTAGATATAGTATGAAAGAGCACTTCTGTCCCTCTCAGAATTAACTTTAAAATACGACTTAAAAAATAGCTCAATTGCACTGAAGGTTACTTTATATACTAGAAATTTATATTTATAAAAGACTTGAATGCCATTTTTAAACCTAAAAATTACAATACAAAAACCTCTCATTTGCTGAAATTGCTGTGATCTGAAGTGTCATTTACTTAATGCTCCACAGATGTATGATGCCAAATTGTTAGTCAGATTGGAAAGTATATTTAGATAGAAAAGAAAAAAAAAAATCTTCCAAAACATGTTTTCCTATATTTTACTGACATTTACATGAGCCACTGTTTGAACTCTGTCATTTATTTGCACTTTATGATCTATAAATGAAGCTCTCATTTTCTTTTTCCAACTCAAATACGTTGTTATTGTGACCACATATTGGCTTTTTGTTTAAAGACACCATTGTCTGGATAATTCCTCAGACCAGGGTCATGCGCTACTTGGTCATATTTTTAACTGGACTTTTCGTAGCACTCTCTCTCTGACCTCTACCCCGAGAGTCTTAGTCATCAGTGGACTGATGCTGTAAGATGCTTGGCTATACAATCTAGCCCACTACTTATCAAGGGTCTTTCTGTACTTTTAGTAAACCATTGTACAGTCTTTGGGAAGTACTAATTTTACTGATGCTACTCTTGTTCCAAGAGCATGAGCTGATGAATATGACTAACAATGAATGCGTGCCACAAAGCAGGAGGTTAAGGTTACAGACAAAAATGGAAGAGACCACTGATCTGCTCCTTTGTGTTAATAAACATATGAATGAATAAAAGGCAAAGTTTAATGTCTATTAATTAATATTGGGGGCTTTTAAATGTCATGACTGTACTATTAGAGTCCATTTGAGTGAAGTACAATCAGCATTACTAGTGCAACATGACTAACAAATTGGGGAATAAACTAAAAGAGAATCTGAAATAAAATGGAGTTCTTTGATTCAAAGCATTATGGATAATTAACATGGCTCTCTCTGTGTTACTAGCACCTTTTATAACTTCTGACAGCCATATTCATTGGGTTAGCAAAACAGGTGTTGTTGTTAACTGCCGACAAGTTGATTCCAACTCATAGTGACCTTGCATAGGGTTTTCAAGGAACAACTGGTGGGTTTGAACTGTTGAACTTGTGGTTTGTAGTCCAGTGCTGATCCTACAGCACCACAGTTGTTGTTGTTGTTGTTAAGTGCTATCGAGTTGGTTCTGGCCCATAGAGACCCTGTATAGGGTTCCTCAGAGCAGCTGATGAGATTGAACCACCAACCTTACAGTTTAAACCGACCTTAGAAGAATGGAATAAATCCTTTTATAGGCTCCCCCACCACAATACCATAGGGTTCCTGGTGAAGCGCTATGGGATAAAGCACTGAACTGCAAGGTTGGTTTGAACCACATGGTTGATGGTTCAAATTCACCAGCCCCCTCCTCCTTGGAAACCCTATACAGGGTCACTGTGAGTCAGAACTGACTTGAGGGCATTTAACAACACCACAGTACAGAGGTTGCTTCTATAACAATTATAACTATGCATATATTAAATCCACCAGCTGTTAAGGAGCAGAAATCATGCCCTACTTTGGTACAGCTGTAACATATAATCTTTTATGCATATAATTAGCTGTAAATTAAATGCTTACTTACAGAAACTTAATTGCCGACTTTCACAAAATTCTGCATATTGAGCTGAATCCATCATTCGAGTTTGTCTTTCTGCTCTCTAATGGATAAAAAGAAAAAAATACATATTTAGAGCATGTAGACTAGTCTTGCTTTATGTTTTCATGGCTAAACTTAGAATTGAAGTTCCATTTTCTTTTCCTTACTCTAAGTGAAGAGTTTGGTGGTGGAGATGGTGTGCTGTGGAGTCGGTTCTGACTCAAAGTGACCCTGTACAGAGTTTACAAGGCTGTAAATCTTTACGGGAGCAGACGGCCTCTTTCTCCCACAGAACAGCTGGTAGGTTCGAACTGTTGACTTTGGGGTTAGCAGCTCAATTCATAACCATAAGATTTACAGCCTTGGAAACCTTGTACAGGGTCGAGTCAGAACTGACTCCACGGCACATAACCACCCATGCTACCAGAGCTCCTTAAGTGAACAGTTTAGTACTACCATAAACGCCATCATACGTAAAATCATGATAAAGAATAGTGGGCATAAAGCTTGTTTCTTCTGGAAATAAAGTTTAAAATACCATTTTCTGTCCCTTTGCTCTTGTTACTGTAGTGGGAAAGAAAACATAAGGATGTCAGTTCTTAGATACTTCTAAATTTTCTTACCTGTATCATCCTTTTAAAGAAAACCATGAAGGTATAATAATAAACCAGACAGAAAAAATGTTATTAACCACTATTATCTGCCTAAAAGCTGTGATTTTTTTATGTGTTCAAGCAAGAGTTCTCTAATAGAATCCATACATCTCCCCAGAGTTAGAATATGGAGCCAGAGGTAACAGATCCAGAATTTTAAATGGCAAAAAAAAAATAAGAAAGAATAAGGTAAACACAACACAAATTCTTTAATCTGAGTCCAGGTATGATTCATAGTTTGGTATAGTTTCCTTCGTGGGTTTTTGGAGTCAGTATAGCAGATGTTTGCTGCCTCATTGTCCCACAAGAGGTAGGATAATTATCATTCACCCAGAGTTTGGTGGGAAAGAATATGACCGCTTCCGCTTCCTTGGCAAGGCAAGCATTTTGAAATGAGACAGGCTGGTACTTCTTGGAATGAATTTCTAGTCAGTAAAGGGAAAAAAAAAAAAAAAAATCCCTGAGATTTCACCTTTTTATTTTTTTCAAATTTGGAAGGATTTTCAAGAAGTTAACTTTATCATGGTTGTTGGAGCACATAAGTACCACTTCCTCTAGTATCTTCAGATTATTTTTGTGTGTGTATTTTTTTAAGTGGAGATTATTTTTTGCTGTTGTTTGACTTGAGTGAATGGTCAACTTCAGTACAGTGACATGTCAGGTAACAGGATGAATAATGGTGTAGATCACTACATCTGCAGAACAGTGCAGATGGGACGGTAAAGTAAAGGGAAAAGTTTACTGTGGTTTCTTCTTCTATCTCATCTGCCCTCCCTCATTTCTTTCCTTCTTTCCCTCCCACACAAACATACTCATAGGCACACACACTTGGGCAGGAAGAAACAAAACCAGACATCCCTTGCTCAGATCCTCTATATACAAGTGACCTCTTTTTGAGCATGTACAAGCAAGCATATACTTATATGAGGGTAAATCAAAGCCTATTGCTACTAGGGTTCCAGTTCATACATGCATGGGCTTATCCCCAACAAAACATGTTTAAATATGTCTCTGGAGTCAGTGGATGGCAACAAATAAGTTGTCTCAGGAATACACTTGTCATACTCTTGTTAGGATGTCTTCAGAAAAGCTCCAATCAAAACAGTGGCTTCTTAAGGGATCAGCTGGACCAGTTAAATTCAAGGCAGAGACGTCAACTTGATTATGGTGACTTTTTGTGAGTGTATTATTCCAAAGGGGTATTCTTGATATATATTCTCAAAGGAAACAGGACAATTAAGGTGGGTTATTAGGAAGAAACTAAGAAAATTAAAAAACTGCATTGGTGAGGAAAAGGTCAGAAATGCTGTGCTGAGGAATTTTTTCCATCACGACAACACACTTGATCACTTTTCGAGGATAGCAAGTGCTGTCTTATAAGAATTTTGTTGGGAAACCTTACGCCATATACCCAATAGCCCTGATCTTGCCCCTTCAGACTTGTTTTGTTTCTCAAACTCAAAAAACATTTCAATGGAACAGGATCTGAGCCCATCACAGACACCCAAACTGCCATTTTAAGGTGGCATAAATTGAAGAGCTACCTGGAAAATTGATTCGAAGAGATTCATATTTGGAATGGGTGACCCATTCCAAAGAGAGGAAATAATCGGACAATATCATTAATGTCACATACAAGTAAAATTCTGCTAAAGGTAAAATTCAAAGATGACTACAACAGTACATTGACAGAGAACTGTCAGATGTTCAAACTGGATTCAGATGAGGATGTGAAATGAGGGCTAACATCGCTGACATCGGATAGATCTTGGCTGAAAGCAGAGAAAACAAAAGATGCTTACACCTGTGCTTTATTGACTAAGCAAAGGCTTTCTACCGTGTGGATCATGACAAACTATGGACCACATTACAGAGATTGAGTATTCCAGAACACTGAAATGTTTTCATGAGTAACCTGTGCATCGACCAATAGGCAGTTTTTCGAACAGAACAAGTGTGCATTGAATGGTTTAAAAATCAGGAAAGGAGCTTTCCAGGGTTGTATTCTTTCACCATATTTATTTAATCTGTATGCTAAGTAAATAATCTGAGAAGCTGGATTATTTGAAAAAGAACATGGCATCAGGACTGGAGGGAAATTAACAACCTGTGATATGCAGATGACACAACCTTGCTTGCTGAAAGTGAAGAGGATTTAAAATACTTACTGATAAGGACCAAAGATCACATCCTTTGGTATGGGTTGCATCTCAATGTAAAGAAAACAAAATTCCTCACCACTAGACAAATAAATAACATCATGATAAATGGAGAAAAGATTAAAGATGTCAAGGACTTCATTTTGCTTGGATCCACTACCAACACTCAAGGAAGCAGCAGTCAAGAAAACAAAGAACGTATTGCATTAAGTAAATGTGCTGCACATAACCTCTTTAAAGTGTTGAAGAGCAAAAATGTCAGTTTGAGGACTAATGTGAACCTGGACCAAGCCATAGTATTTTCAGTATTCTCATATGCATGTGGAAGGTGAATAAGTAAAAAAAGAACACAGAGAACTGATGCATGTGAGTTATGGTACTGGAGAAGAATATTACAGGTAGCATGGGTTTTTAGAAGAACAAATACATCTGTGTTGGGAGAAGTACAATCAGAGTGCTCCTTAGAAGCCAAGATGACCAGACTTACATTTCTCATACTTCAGACATATTATTAGAAGGGAGTCCCTGCCCTGGAGAAGAAGTAAAGTGGAGGGTCAGCCAAAAATAGGGAGACTTCCAATGAGATGGGCTGGTACAGCGGCAGCAGAAATGGGCTCAAGCAGAGCAGCAATTGTGAGGATGGCACAGGACTGGGTGGTGTTTTATTGTAGTATACAAGTCACTATGGGTTGGAATGACTTGACAACACCTAACAACAGAAATTGGAGAGCACAGAATTATTTGAAAAAGGGTTGTTGTTGTAGATGTTGTTCTTACGTGTCATTGAGTTCCAACTCATAGAGATGCTTTATAGGGTGGGTTTCTGAGGAGCAGCTGGTGAATTTGAACCACTGACCTTGCAGTTCAAACTGACCATGTGGTCCAGTGCTTATCCTAGAGCACCACACCAAGAAAAGTTAGTTGTTATGTGCCAACTCATAGCAACCCTATGCACAACAGAATGAAATATTACCCAGTCCTGTGCTCTCCTCACAATCATTGCTACACTTGAGCCCATTGCTGCTGCCTCTGCCAATCCATCTGGAAACACCCCCTTCACAACTACATAGACCTAGGTGGAGTATATAGTCCTAGATGGAGGATCTATTGAGAAAGAAAAGCTTCACATTTTCATATTTTTGTTTAATAAAGGCTCCTGTTATTTTGTAGCAATACTTTTTTATTATTTTTTAAGATGGTTTCTCTTATTTTAAAGTTTTTATTGTGAATTGAGTGATAGTTTACATGGAAGAACATCAGTTTTACACTCATTGTTTTATTACAATAATTACAATCTCCTCCACGCATCATCATTCAACAGTATTTTGCTTCTATTCCCTCTTTTTTGGGGGGGAGCAGGGAGGAGGGAATACACACAAAAGCTCTTGGGAATATATAATCATTTAAACAACCAAGGGGCACATTCTGCATGCCTGCCTCCTGGCCGCCAGCACACAGCCTTTCTCTTTCCATGAGTCTGGAGTTCTCAGCTGCTCTATCTCTCCATGTCATCATCTCTGCCTCCATCTTTGGTGTCACTGCTTCTCTGGATAGGGTCCCACATTCTGCTCATGCTCTACGCCCTTGATGGAACTTTGTTCCAAGAACGCTGGATTAACTACTCCCCTCTTTTTGTTACAAAACTTCTACCTTTATAATTGTGACAATCGCAATTAGTCATGATAACAATTACTCACTATTGAATGATTAGAATCTTATCCCCATCTTCTTTCACTAGACCTGTCTAGACAAGATGAAAACTATTCAGTGGGGATTCTACCTTCCTCTGTACACTCTGAAACTAAACTCCCTCTTGAAAACTTGTAAATCAGTCACTTTGTGCCTTTATAGCCCTCCTATTTTAGGTAACCAATTTCTAAGTTGCCCGTCTTTATCAACCTTGTATACAGAGGGGATAGCATTGATACTTCATGTGAAGACTCCTTCCCTCTCAGTTGGTACTTTGAGCTACTTACTTCCATAAGTATAGGTCAAATTCATCAAATTGTAGCAATTTACACTTGTCTTCTTTATCACAATTTTTCTTTTTTTTTAATCTTTCTCTAGTCGAGTTCTGATCATCAAGCGATCAAAGCTAGGTTGAATGGGTACTATCTGTCAGTTTGGGTGTGCTCTGTTCATTTCATATCAGCTGGATGCTTCACTCTCAGCTCTAGCCCTCTGTGGTTATGTCCTTGTCCATGGGGCCAGGAGTCCCAAGGTCTCATCATACTTTGGACCAACCAGCCCTTCCCATTTTCTCTCTCTCATTTCCAGGTCGACAGAAGCCTGTGGAATGTGGTAGAACTCAGCCCATTTCTTCATTGTTGCCTTTCCCCCTCTTCCAATCACCAGTAGACTATAACAATACTTTTTTACTTAATGTGTAAACAAGTGTGTGTCCTTTTTTATATGTATCAGAAACACCACAATTCCTTAAGGATATATGGGTTTATTACTGAGTGAATTTTTATATACCTAGAAGTATGTTGTTATGTGACGTGGAGTCAGTTCTGACTTATAGCGACCCTGTACAGGGTTTCCGAGGCTGTAAATCTTTATGGGAGCAGAAAGCCTCATCTTTCTCCCGCGGAACAGCTGGTAGTTTCGAACTGCTGTCCCTGAGGTTCTCAGCCCGATTCGTAACCACTACGCTACCAGAGATCCATACCTAGAAGTATATATATGGCGCTCTGGGAGTGTAGTGGTTTTGAGTCGGGCTGCCAATAATATATCATATTATATAATATTATATAAAGATTCCACATTATGTTATATTATATAAAGATTCCACAGTTGTAATCATTACTGGAGCTAATTGACACATATTTCTCTCACAGAGCAGCTAGTGGGTTTGAAACACTAACCTTTCAGTGTGCTGCTGAGAGCTTGACCACTGTACCATCAGAGCTCCTTAGTTACTATGTTGTTGTTGTGAAGTGTCGTTGAGTTGGTTATGACCCATAGCAACCCTGTATAGGGTTTCTGAGGAGCAGCTGGTGAGCTTGAACCACCAACCATGCAGTTCAAATGGCTTTTCAGTCTGGTGCATTAACCCACAGCGCCACACCAGGACTCCTTAATTATTATAGGTATGTTTAAGAAAATCTCTAAGAATAATGTACTATCATTCAAATATACGTGTGTGTGTGTGTGTACTAAAGCATATAAACAAATGTGCATGAATATAATTCTGACTAAATAGCAGGGGCTTCTCAGGTTTGGGTTTCCAGCTTTTAGAAAAAGATCTGACACATGGTAAATAAATGAGCAGTAAACATGTATTGAATGAATAAATGCTAACCCTTTTATTCTGCTGGTGTGATGCTGTAGGAAAAGCACTTAGCTGCTAACCTTAAGATCAGTGGTTCAAACCCACCATTAACTTTTAAGCTACCCCTTGAAAACCCCATACAGTGTTGCTATACAGCAGAAGAGACTCAACAGCACTTAACAACAACAACAGCATTTTCTTCTATGAGTAAGGGAAATGACTGTTGGCCTAATGTAGGTTATCTAAGCACGCCTACATGTCTTCTCGGCTACTCTTCCGTCAGGCAGTTCATCCACCCAACATGTATTGGCAGAAAGGGCTTACAGATAATTATGGCGGGGAAAAGAAAGATTTAAAGGGGTTTTTAATACTAACTTGTCCTACAATTTTAGACAATAACAATGTATCTTGCATATATACACTTAGATGGTAAATGTATTTGTAACAGGTGTTTCTGGAAATGGAAGCTCGAGAGGGCAAAGTTGACAGGTTTGCCAGCTTTAAAGTGAGATGTTTAGCTCCTTTAGAGATTTCGAATCACAATACCAATAATTGTCTGCTAAACTCAGTGTTGATGGTTCAAACCCACCAGCTACTCCTTGGAAATCCTATACAGGGTTGATGTGAGTCGGAAGCAACTCAGTGACACACAACCGTCACCAACAACCAGAAACATCTGAAGGACTTCTAATTATTACAGCTAGATTCATTTATTTTAGACACCCTCTCTAATGCCTATTCTCTGTACTTTATTAAGCGTTCTAGCTTGTTTGTAATTCCTTCAGCATCTGAGCAGTGACATTTGACTGACCCTTGAGTATGCATGGGATGATACTTATCCAGTGCCTAGCTCACAACAAAGGGGTTGGATCAACAGCAGAGATTTATGGGCAATATTAAATCATGGCATATTAGAGCTAGTGGGTAGCTTAAAGTTAATTTTATTTAATCCCCATCATTTTAAAGATAAAGACATTGAGATTCAGAGAGAAGTGATTTGCCAAATGTGACCAAGCTAGAACTGAAACTCAGGACTCCCATGCCCCAAACCAGCCTGTTTTTATTATAAAAAGGTCTTCAATCTACAGTAATTTTTTACTCAAACTTTCTCCTTTATTGTTGTTGTTAAGTGCCATCAAGTCAGTTCTGACTCATAGCAACCTACATAGGGTTTCCGAGGAGCAGTTGGTGGGTTTGAACCACTGACCCTGCATTTAGTGGTCCAGTGCTTATCCTCAGTACCACACCAGGACTTCTATATACGCTGTTGTTGTTGTTAAGTGCTGCCGAGTTGGTTTTGACTCATAGTGACCTTCTAAAGGGTTTCTGAGGAGCAGCTGGTGAGCTTGAACCACTGACCCTGAGGTTTAAACCAACCTTGCAGTTCAGCACATTAGCCCGCAGCACCATACCAGGAGCAGCTGGTGGGTCTGAACCACTGACCTTGCATTTAACAGTACGTTATTTATCCTCAGTGTCACGTCAGGACTTCTATATATAGTCTTACCATGTAGTTACTATAATTAAAATGAACTGTTCTTGATAAAAATAAATTAGCAAGGCCCTGGGTCAACAAAGGCAGCATAACCTAGTCCAGAATTTACCAGTGGGGCTGTTTCTGGTTGGGCTGCAAAGTGTGCTTTTCCCAGCTCTCTTGACTGCTGGCATCTACTTGTGAGTGGCCTTGTCCATTTATCTTGCTGTGTCATAGCAGCATTATCATTTTCTACGTGGGCCATGAAGTGATGAGCGTGGGACGCACACGTGCTACTAATAATGTCCTTGACTATTACATGAGACAGTGCCCGCATGCTAGTGCATGGTGAAGTGAACCCAACGCTGCCACCGATTCTTAACACTAACTAGCACTTGAGGGTGACTGAAACATGCTCACCATGCTGACTTCTGTTTATTCCTCTCTTTCCCCCACTGTTCAAGAAAGTAAAAGGAAGAGGCAAATTTTGGTCTACAAAAAATAGATCCAAATTATCCAACCAACCTCTGATGATATTACCCCCCGTGCCTAAACAATGGTGATGACTAGTAGAGAAGGCAGTGAAGGTCGTGGATTACCATCTCAGTCACTTCTAGAACCTCAGCATCAGGGCGATGCTTACCTTGGACTTATTTGGACATCAATACACATTTGCTGACTAGCTAACTTACCAGATGGATGGATGGATGGAAAAAGGCAAAAGTAATGCATTTAAATCCTTGACTGATTGATCTAAGACTATTGTTGTTGTTAAGTGCTATCAAGTTGTTTCCAACTCATAGAGACCCTATTTAGGGTTTCCACAGAGTGACTGGTGAGTTGGAAGTGACCTCAACCTTGCAGTTGAGTGTTTATCCTACAGCACCATACCAGGACTCCAACCTAAGACTAGGATCAAGTTTTATGCGTTTCACAGAGGGTAGGTATTTTCTAAGCCATGCTGTTGTTCAATGACGTCAAGTTAGCCCCGCCGTATGGTGATTTCAAGCACAACAGAATGAAAGGCTGCCCAGTCCTGTACTATCCCCAGGAGCAGTTGTGGACTAGACTGTTGTGACCCACAGAGTTTTCATTGGTTGATTTTTGGATACAGATTGCCAGGCATCTCCTTTTAGTTTGTCTTAGTCTGGAAGCTCTGCTGAAAGCAGTTCAGCATCACAGCAACATGCAAGCCTCCACTGACAGATGGCAGGTGACTGTGTATGAAGTAAACGGACTGGGAAGCTACTGCATTGAATTCAGCTCTCCAACACTGAAGCCAAGAGTTCTGTCACTGAACTAATAATGCCCCCTTTTAAGGCAAAGATCCATATGTTTTCAAGCACTGACCAATTAGTAAACAAGTTTGTTGTTGTTAGGTGCCATCGAGTTGGTACCAACTCATAGCGACCCTATGTACAATGGAAGAAAACACTGCCCAGTCCTAGGCCAACCTCACAATGGTTGCCACGCTTGAGCCCATTGATGCTGCCATTTTGCAATCCATCTCGCTAGGGGTCTTCCCCATTTTCTCTGACCCTCCACCTTACCAAACATGATATCCTTCTCCAGTGACCGGTCCCTCCTGACAATGTCCAAAGTATGAGAGACGAAGTTTGCCCATCCTGACCTCCAAGGAGCACTCTGGCTGCACTTCTTCCAACACAGATCTGTTGGTTCTTTTGGCAGCCCATGGCACTTTCAATATTCTCCTCCAACACCAAAAC
This sequence comes from Chrysochloris asiatica, assembly GCF_000296735.1. Taxonomy (NCBI): domain Eukaryota; kingdom Metazoa; phylum Chordata; class Mammalia; order Afrosoricida; family Chrysochloridae; genus Chrysochloris; species Chrysochloris asiatica. The sequence continues at coordinate 16,919,138 of NW_006408556.1, forward strand.
TCAAAAACATCAATTCTTCTACGGACTTCCTTATTCACTGTCTGGCTTTCACATGCATATGACGTTATTGAAAATACCATGACTTGGGTTGGGCGCACCTTAGTCCTCAAGCTGACATCTTTGCTTTTACTTTTCAACACTTTAAAAAGGACTTGTGCAGCAGATTTGCCTAATGCAATATGTTGTTTGATGTCTTTAGGCTTTTATTTTCTGGGATGACCTAATTCCACTTTCTCCTCTGCCTCTATTCAGATCATCCATTCCAAACCGACTTACATGCACAATGGCTGTCTTTTTCTATGCCCTGTTCTATAAGGAATATCCAGAAAAAGATGCAAGGGGAAAATAATCATAAGCCTGAGAAAAGCAGTATAATCAGAATAGCAATGACTAGAGTCATGAGCTGGAATCGACTACATGGCAATGGGATTATTTACATAGGAGTTAGCAACATGTAAAGGCTTCGTCATATGTAATGTATGTAACAGGAACCCAACTGATCCTCACAGGAGCCTTAAGAATAACTCCATTTTACAGTTGAGGGCACCAAGACTTAAATAAGTGAAATCACTTTCAAAGCAAATAGCTAAAAAGAGGGAAAGCTAGATGTCAAACTTTGATCCTAAATGACCTATCAGAGGTTATGGCACACACAACACAGTTTCTCAGGAAAGAATCAGTAATCTAAACTACATTTCTGTAAAGATGTTTGTACTCCCTTTACATTCTAGGTTCTCTGAACCAAGTATTTGAATGCCAACTTAATTTTAAAAGAGGCACTTTAAAGGGAGTTGAAAATTCATCTGACATTATCATGGTGAAGATACTCGACTGGAAAAACACTTCAGACAGATAGAACACTGAAAACATTGAACTCCAAAATAAAAATCCCGGAGTAGTCATCATAGGTTAATCACAGTGTTTATTCATACTGAACATTCTCAAACTGCACAATGTCCTCCTGATCTCAGATTGCCTCACGAATGGAAGGTCATTTTGAGATTAGTCATGCTCTTGTATTTGCAAATCAAGTTCATTTTCTGCACTGTATGTCAATTCTGCCCACTCCTTGGTTTCTTTAGGTGTCACAACAGTGCTCATGAACACTCACAAAATCTGTAACATACACAGAGGTTCTTCTGTAACTGAACCCTACTGACAAGCAAGGTAGTACAATATAGGAGCATGCATGGAAAATTGCTTTAGAAAGTAGTACTCCAAAATTTTTCCAAACAAACCATCTTAAAATTCAACTGCAATAACTTCTTCAAAAGGCAAAAAGAGAATCGTCTTGCTACTAGGCACTGCTTTCATACCAAGAAGTCTTAGTCTTTTCTGGTTATTGTCTAGAGACTTTACAAAGCAGAATGCCCTGCCGAATGAACTCAGTTTCTGGATCTTACTGAAATGAAATCAGGGAAGCAAATAAATATTCCTACAAATGCAGTACCTCATGTAATTTATTTGTTGGTTCAGTACCTTGAACACAACAGACTCTCAGTATAGATAGCTTGTTAAATTGAATTTTCAGTGAAAAGTTATGACTTTGATCAACATACTTGAAGTTGCTTGCATCTCTGAAAATCACTTTCAGCAATGACATTCACAATTTCCCTTAACTTATACTTTTTAAGGTAAGCAGCTGAATTGCTTATGCTGCATGCAGTTTCATTTAAATTCTCCGCATGCTTTCACTAAAGCATACTTAAAGGCTATAGAAGCTATGTGCTGGCATATCTCTTGGCGGTTTCTCAAGACATATGACAGTTATCTTTCTTCAGCAACACAGAATCACAGAACATAATTTTAAAACTAAGATGAAAGCTTATCTGCTCTCACTTCTACTTCAGATTTTTTTAAAAAAATCTTATTTTGATTATTCTTAGAGGTTTTACAATTGAAATGCAAAAGCCCTTTCTGTATGGGAAAGGCAAAATGCCAATGGTTAATCTCTCAACTACCTTATGTTGGCAAGAAATATTGAATGTACTGTGGATTGCCAGAAGAACAAACAAATTTGTCTTGGAAGAAGTACAGCTAAAACACTCGTTAGAAGCAAAGATGGAAAGACTTTGTCTTGCTTCCTTAGGACATGTTATCAGGGGGACCAGTCTCTTGAGAATGACATCATGCTTCGTGAAATAGTATCAGTGAAAAAGAGGAAGACCCTCAACGCTATGGAATGACACAGTGGCTGCAACAATGGGCTGGCAGTAACATTAAGAGAAAGGTGTAGAATTGGATGACACTTTGTCATTTTGTTAGGAAACCAACTCGAGGGCACCTAACAACATCTCAAGTTAGATGCACCTGGTTGCTGAACTTGAATAGCAAATGGAGTGGCTGGTGGCAGCTTTCAACAACATGACAACATATAAACTGTGGAATGTTTATGCATGCTAATGTATGCTGTTGCTAAGCTGGTTCCAACTCATAGCAACCCTATATAGGGTTTCCGAGGAGTGACTGGTACGTCTGAACTGCCAATTTTGCAGTTGAGCGCAGAATACCCATGGACAGATCAGTAAGGCCCACAGAATGCTAAAGAAACTCACAACCATATCCCTGATGTGTTGGAGGGAAAACAGCTAAATCCAAAAGAGTCTCAAGATTTACCTATATAGTCACAGTGGTAACTTTGTACTCCAATGAGTATTCATTCTGCTTTCTGCGTCACCTTGTAATTTAGTAGATTCCCTGACTCAAAAGGTCAAACAAGCGTCTTTAAAAATGCAAGTTGGATTACCGTTTCTGTTCCACCCACTGCAAAGGTCATCATTGTGATCTGAATACCTGCAGTAGATTCCAGTTGGTTTTTCCTCCCACAACCCAGCCTAGCTACATTTACTTTAAATAACCTAGGAAAAAGGTCCAGACACGTAGTGAGACTTCATGACAACATTCCCTCCTTCATTCCCATACCACTTTCATGCCTCTGTCTTTTAAACGTAAACAAATGGCTGTTGTTGCTGTTAAGTGCCGTGGAGTCAGTTCTGACTCACAGTGAACCTGTATAGGGTTTCCAAGGAGCAGCTGGTGAGTCTGAACCACTGGCCTTGCGCATTATCCTACAGTATCACACCAGAACTCTGAACAAATGGCTAGTATTATCAAATTCAAGTTCAAATGCCTAGATTCTAAAGATAATCTGGCCCATTCTACCCAGACACACATTGTTCTCGCTATAACCTATGTTCTTGGCTTTAGTCCAGCCACTCTTCATCACACCTGTCATGTTGTACTGTCCTCTACTCTTCATCACACCTGTCTCACCACTGCCTCCCTGTTCTCCACCCCCAAGATGCTAGCCACTTCTCTCTGAACCCCTGGTAATGTAAACATTTCCATTTTTTCAAGGCCCGCAATAGGTCCTACCTCCTCCAAGAAGTGTGTGTGTGTGTTTTTTTTTTCCTGAAAACCCTAGCTCATGTTGATTTCTCCCTCTGGAAAACATCCTGATATGGTGCTGCAGGATAAGTACTGAATTGCTAACTGCAAGGTCGGCAGTTCAAACCCACCAACTGCTCCTCAGAAACCCTATACAGGGTTGCTATGAATTGGAACAATGAGATGGCACTTTAACAGAAGTAACACAGGAGTCCTGGTGGTCCAACGGTTAAGTGCTTGGCTAATAAGTAAAAGGTTGGCAGTTCAAACCCACCAGTAGCTCCATGGGAGAAAAGACCTGGAAATCTGCTCTTATAAATATTATAGCCTAAGAAACTCCACGGGAAAGTTCTTCTCTATCCTATCAGATCACTATGAGTAAGATAGGAGTCAATAGCATACAATAACAGTATCATACTCCTGCTCTAAGGCGCTCTGGTAGCATAGTGGTTATGAATCGGGCTGCTAACCTCACGGTCAGCAGTTTGAAACTACCAGCTGTTCCGCAGGAGAAAGATGAGACTTTCTGCTCCCGTAAAGATTTACAACTTCGGAAACCCTATGCAGGATCGCTATGAGTCGGAACCGACTCCACGACACAAAACAACAATCCCTGCTCTCTGTTCAATGTCTGTTCAATGTGCACTCTTTTTTCTCAAAGATTGCAAATGCTTTGGGAAAGAGATTATTAACCTCAAAAAGTCGAATGTGAACTAGAATATTTGCAGCCTCATTGCATTTATTTTTACACACATATACAGAGGAAAATAAATCTGGAAGTCTATCTGAGGGGACTTCAAATACATTTGTGGAAAAAGTCCTTTACCTTTTAATTCTGTTTTTCCCACAAGCTTTTTAAATCTCCCTTATACATTATAATGTTAATAGTATTTGCGTTTGAGGGTTGGGTCATGGGGTATTATTAGTTTATCAGTTACATGTTTTACTGATGGTTTTTTTTTCATTGTTTTACAATGAGTTATAATCAGGAGAAACAAAAGATTTTTTGAAAGCAAAGAAATTTAAGCCAAATTAACAAAACCAAGTAAGTAAATAAAGTTGACAAAAACAGTTTAGTCTTGTGAGAAGAAGGGTCCTATGTTCTTTTGCAACCCCTTCAAATACTGTATTGGTCATCTAATATATGTTGGCAAATACTTTTAACTGAATGAATGAATGAATAAAGCACTGCTTTACCCTCTTGGGCTAAAATTTGCCTTACTCACAGGAGGTCATAAAATGTCACACACAGAAAAAGAACCAGAGTAGTTAATTACCCAAGAAGCACAGATAACAAAAAAACAGCACAGACCAGGGTATGTGTTCTCAGCTAAAAAAGACGCAGGAAGGAGGAAGTGTTACTGCAATTTACAGGGCCAACTCCAAATCCTGATGGACAAATGGTGAGATCAGAAGTCCATTTATACTTGACCCAGGATTTTCTTTGAATTATAGAATGGAATAAAAATACAGTATATTTTACATTTCACGGCCTAAAAATTATAGGTTTCCACAAATGATAATTCGTTCTTCCAAAATGGCTTCCACAGAGTACCAATTTCGCAAAGTCAGGGTATTAAGAATGTATTACAGAAAGCATATTAAGTTTTCTAAAGGAATAGCTTTAGAATCTTGGAGAACATTCAAAGAACTGAAAAGAAATTTTGTGATGAAAATAAAGTCCAAAGCATTGTTGTTGCTGAGTGCCATCAAGTCAGTTCCAACTTACAAGGACCCTGTATAGGGTTTCCAAGGAGCAACTGGTAGGTTTGAATTGTCCAACCTTATTGTTATCAGTCCAGTGTTTATCCTACAGTGCCATAGCAGGATGCTACAAAAGGATGTTTGTGATGTTAGTTTAAAACATTGAGAGTTCTAAAATACTGGAAATAGGGTTTCAATATTGGGGGAAAAATAAGAATTTTCAAATATTGGATTTTCTTGGTCTATAGCTTCATTAATGTGAGTATAATCATTTTTCTTTTCTGTTTTTAAACTACTGGGGTGGTTTTAAACTACCATGAACTAGTTATATAATGAAAAATACTCATTGCGTGTCAATTAAAATAGTACATTGAAAAATTATGTAATATCCATATGAATTTTTAAAATCTGAATTATTACAATAGTACTGGGAGAAAATTATACAAAAGAAAATACTTGTTACCCTGGGATAATATGTATGCTCCCTGAGCATTTTCAAAAAATGATCTAGTACCATCCAACCTAACGCCAATGGATAGCTGGAAATCCACATGGTTACTGTTAGTACTAACTTTCACGAGTGTTTTCCTAAAGTTGTAACTATGCTCTGGAATAATTAAGTTGGCAAATAATATGAAAAAATTATGTGAATTTCTATCCAAACTAGTTCATGTAAAGTAATAGTAGAAGATTGATCCCTTTTTTATTTTCCTGACTGAGGATACTGCAACCCTTTTCTGTGGCTTTTGGTTGGCTGATTATCAAAAAGTGAACATACTAGGTTAATATGTGTCTGCTCTTAAAGCATTCTGTACAACATTCCTCAAAATTCTCATAGGCTAACATAATATCCAGATTATGGTCTAGCAAAACTTACAAGGACACAGTGAAAAATTGCTCAGTTGGAGGTTCAAGACCATCCAGAGACACCTCAGAAGGCTTAGGGATCTATTTCCAAAAAAATCAGCCACTGAAAACCCTATGGGTACAGTTCTAGTCGGACACATCTGTGGATGCTATTTAGTCAGAATTGACTTGGTGGCATCTATTGTTTTGTCCTGTTTGTTTAGGGTGAAATTTTAGAACACTGCCTGCAAAATTCTCATATGTACACAAAACCATTATTGAACAACAGTTCATATTTTTCTTTAGAACTTGAGTTAAAACCATTGATCTTTTTATTTTGTTTTACCCCAAATCAAATGTTCAAGCAGCCAAACATGCACACTCAAAGGCACCTGGCTCGACTTACATTGTCTGACAGTCTGACACCATGAAATACAAGCTTACGAAGACGGAAGCCTGTCAGTGTACTCTGGCTCCGACCATTCTACTCATGGATATGTGGGTCTCTGGACAGGTGCTTTGATGCCCCCATTTGTTGCTACTATGTGATTCTCTGAGTTTTATTTTAAAAAGCACTTTTTTTTTTTTTTACGTGAAAAATAAAATTCTATCTCTGTTCACCGATCATTTCTCTCTAAGCAAGTCCTGTCAGCTTTGCCTTTAAATATCTGAAATGAACCATTTTTATTTTCCGATCTTTTTATTGTGAATTGGGTGAAGGTCTACAGAGCAGATTAGTTTTCCAAGCAACAACTGATGCACATTTTGCTTCATCTCATGACTTCTCTGACTGCACTTCCTAACACTCTTCTTATGTACTCAGTCAGCTCTACTGGCCTCCTTCTTTCTTTTTTTGCAATGATCAAAATCATATTTATTAAAGAATTAAGTGGCTTCATTCATCAGCTCTTCAATCATTAATATTTTTCTGTTGAAAGGAAAAACATTATCAATATAAAGTAGATTATATTTTAACTCAGATTTAACTTTCTGTAGTCTTTTTTTTAATATTTTATTGTGAATTATGTGATAGTTTACATGGGAGAACATTAGGTTTACATTCATCCTATTGTATAACGTTTCATTGCCATGATTACAATCCCCTCCATGCATCATCAAGCCTCCTTCTTTCTTGAAAATGCCAAATACATTCCTACCCCAGGGCCTTTGCATTTACTGTGCCTCTGTCTGGGATATTTTACCCCACATTTGTGTCTGATTTATTCCATCACACTCTAAGTCTCTATTCAGAGGTCTCCTTATCAAAGAGGCTATTGATGACCACTGCATATAAAACAGCAGCTCCCTGAAATCTCTCTCTATCCCTTACCTGGTTTCATTTTTCTTCACACTCTTATCATCACCTGCCATAATAGTATTCTATATTTATTTGTTTAGTGTCTGCCTCTTCCCAACTAGAATGCAAGCTTCCAGAGAGCAGAGACCATCTGTCTATTTATTCAATGCTAAGCTGGAATCCCTGGGTGGAGCACATGGTTAAGCATTCCACTCCTAGCCAAAAGGTTGTTGGTTTGAACCCACCCAGAGGTGCTCAGAAGGTAGGCCTAGTGATCTGTTTCTGAAAGATCACAGCCTTAAAAACCCTCAGGAGCACGAGCTGGAATCCACTCAGTCGCAATGAACACCACCACCCACAGCAGGCCTTCTCACTTTGGAGCCAAATAATTCTTTGCTGTGGAGACTGTCGGGTGCACTGTAGGATGCTTACCAGCATCCAGCCATCACTCCCTGGGTTATGAAAACCAAAAATGTTTCCAGATATCGCCGTATGTCCCCTGGGGAGAAAACCTTCCTCAGTAGAGACCCATTATTCCAAAGGAAGGAGACTCACCGTGGTGGACTTATCACTAGGTGTCAAGGTGCCACGCTAGATCCATTAGATGATCATTGTTCATTTTTTCAATAATCTCAATTGGTAGATGTGAATCCTACTTTAAAGATGATGAAGCTCTGGCTTAGATATGTTTGGTAACTTGCCCAAGTACACTGAACTGCAATGTGAAATCAGGGCTGCCTTCCTTACTCTTCAATCTATGTCCTTTTACTACACAGGGGGCTCTGATACATGTGTGGATGCACATTTCAAATACACGTATAAATACATGCAATTGGTATATTTAAATAAGATATATAAATATATGTGGATACTTATACAATACAAAAGAATAATTTGAAAGGAATCTTAGAATCTTCATAAGTGAAACTGTTTAAAATAGAGATGGTTTAATAGAGGTGATAGAAGGAGCCTTAGAGTCCTCCAATTTTCCTCCATCTCTGCAAGGTTATTTTTCAGGGAAGACACATAAAATTACATGATGGTGTTTGGAAACCACTAGGCTGCTTGCACCTCAAGGAACAAGCGATGTATCTATTCCTGATTTCACATATGAGACTCACAGACGAGCAAGATACTGAAGGAACTACCAATCCCCACACATCAGGATGGAAAATGTCTTAAAAATGCAGTATTATATCATGTCATTTCTATCAAGCCATTCTCAGTCCCAACATCAAGGTCTGTTGATCAACACACTGATCAGAATCCTCCTCCCTAGCTGAAAACTCGACTGGTCTTGCCTGAGAGGGTCAGGAGTAGCAGAGATAGCTGGCTCAAGGATAGATTTGAATGACCATTTTACAGCCTTCACTCCTTTTCATTTATGGTGATCATTTCAATATCATAGTTTATAAAATACTTCAAAATATGAACACATTTTACAAGGTGACCCTTCAATATCCTAATCAAGAAGGTTCTCTATTAGGATGATGTAATTATTACTCATCCTGGTGTGGTACTGCAGGATAATGCACTGGACTGTAAAGTCAGCTTGAACCTCAAGGTTGGTAGTTCAAGCTCACCAGCTGCTCCTCCGGAATCCTATACAGGGTTGCTACGAGTGGGAACTGCCTCTATGACACTTAATAACAACAACAATTATTCATTTAGGAATTTTCAATGGAAGGAAAATACTGCTGCAAATAAACTTCAAAATAGTGAGGATATTTTTTACAAATGTTTAACAATAAATCTGAATCACACACACTTGAAAAATTAAAAAAAAAGAAAATGAAACTATAAAAAGATGAATAATGAGGTCTAGGATGTTTATGTACCAGTGAAGATATGAAGGGAGAACAATTCTCACAAGAATGTGTTAACAGAGGAGAAACACCGTTTTACAACTGGAGACCACTGAGTGAAGATGAGAAAACAAACCTAACCAAATTAGACTGTTTACACCCCAGAGAGAATAGGCTTAATCATTTTAAAGCTGACATATATTTTCTCATCATCAGCTGAGTTGTTTTCATGAGTCAGAAATGAACAAGTTCATCAACAGACATCTGCCACAGAGACTGATCTAGCTGAAAGCACGAGTTAACAGCAAACAAAAGGAACAAGATGATTTCCTGAGTATGCCAAGATTTAGTCACTGAGGAAACCCAGAGAAAGAAAGACTTGATCAAATACCAGCCAGAGACTACAACAGGATCACAGCAGTCAAAACTGCTTTCATTTTCAATGTTATAAATGAAAATTCCTAAACACCTAACAGGAAAAAACAGCAATGTCTACATATTCAGAAATGTCTACAATATTAAGTGGGAGAAACACGAGGCTGCCTACGAGGCTGATTACTTCCGTAAAGATTTACCATCTCAGAAATCCTACATAGGGTCATTATAAGTTGGAATAGACTCGATGGCAGTGGATCCGGTTCAGGTTAACTAATTAAAACAATCACCAAGAAATAGAAATCATCTTAAAAGTACTTGTGGGTTCAAACCCTCTGAGTGATAAAATCCTGCAGGGGTTTATCTCCTGAAGGACTTAGCTGTACTTAGACTTGGTATAGGTATTCCAAGTAGCTTGAACATGAAACTGCCTCTTGGGCTTCAAAGAAGAAGCAAAATCCCCTGGAATCATCAATGCAAAACCTCTAATTATGGTCATTTAACAAAATGGTTTCTGTTAAGATATTTGATGATGGAAATTCCCATCCTCTTAGATGCCAGTGCCCAAATTTTAATCAGCTTTTACTCATGAGTACATGTATTAAAACTGTTATTTGATTAAATGTCAGTGGCCATTAGACCCAGTTCTTAAGTAAAGAAATCTTAAATAAGGCATGCCTCAGAGGGTGTGGGATGGATTTCAAAGAGATGAAGAAAGGAGTATTGTTTTAGCAACCCGGTGATGCGAGGCAGTGTCACACCTCAAAAAAAGTAACCACAAGAGCATTAGAGAAGCAAAGGACAATTTTGGCAGCAAGAGAAAGGGAAGATCAGAGGTGGAAAACAGGGTGAAGCCAAGTGGGGAGGTGTCATACCAGAGAACAGCAACACTTTGATCCTTTCAACAACTATGTGAGGTAGGAAGACCAGCTCTTAGTAGCCATCTCCAGTTTATAAATGAGGAAACGGAGGCCTGCTGACATACTGGCTTTTTTTTAAAAAAAAGGTTTTATTTTCAAATTACTTTAGAGTCACAGAAAATTTGCATAAATAGTCAAGGCAGTTCCGGTGTCTGCTTCACCCAACCTCACCACCCTAAACATGTCTTATCATTTCTAATCTCAGAACCTAAGCAGGTTCAACTCTTGTTAGCACTGGGATGACATGTTCTGTGGCTTTTAAATCAAGGTAAGTAAAACACATTGCTAGAAAGAGTTAACATTCCTACTTCAAACCCAGTGTTCTTTCCACTATATCACTGATTTCAGTAACAAAACTTAAGCAGGTTGCTAAGTCCGTTCTGACTCACAGCCACCCTTGCATGTCAGAATAAAACAGCGTTCCATAGGATTTTCAATGGCTGATTTTTCTTTCTTTTTGGGAGGGGAGGGTGGGGAGGGAGATAACCAAGCCTTTCTTCTGAGGTATCGCTGAGTAGACTGTGATTCTCAACATTTTGTTTAGCAGCCAAGTGTGATCAATGTTTGCAATACCAAGTGAGTACATAATAAAACTTATTCACATACAAAACTTCCTATAGGATCAAGTCGAATCACCCAAAGAGTTCACTGGACATTTCTTTTACATGATGCAGCTCTGGAGACCCGTACAATTTAAATACTCTGAAAAAGTCTACCTGGAATATTCATTGCGATTCTGATAGAAAAATGAAGTTTATTTTTACAGAACTGTAAAATCTAAAACATAAGCTATGCACAGTCTAGAAATAAGTTCTGAAAATGAGTAAGTTATTTAATGAAATATAAGTGGACAAATATTTTGAATTTTCAGGAGCAGGGCCTTCTAAAGATAAGACTACATTTTCTGAGTCATTTTACTGAGAGCTGGTAGTCAATGTGAGATATTCCAATAACTTGATCTCATTCTATAGGGTATAAATTCACTGTTTTCTGACACTAATGACCATGACTGTAGGAGATTTCTACACCAAATTCCAATTGTAAGCAGATACATAGGAATTTAGCCACACTGGATTGCTAACCACAAGACTGGTGGTTCAAACACACCAGATGCGCCTCAGAAACCCTATACAGGGTTGCTATGACTTAGAATTGACTTGAGGGTACTTAACAACAACATGCAGTTCAAACCCACCAGCCACTCCAAGGGAGACAGATAGATTTTCCTACCACAAAGATTTACAGCCTCAGGGTTGCTATGAGTCGGAAGCAACTCAACAGCACTTAACAACAACATGATTTTGTAGCTACACTTAGATTTACCATCATGTATCTTCCAAGTGTTTATCCAATGTTTGAATTTATTTGGCATCACTTTTCTAATCACAGATGCTATCACAAAAGGAGTATAAAGTATTATAGAATGAAAGTTGTTTCATTTTTTACTGAACTGTTTCTAGCGTACCTACCTTCTTCCTAATTTCAAGCTGTAAGCTGCAATACTGAAGGATTCTATGGGCAAAATATTGAATGATGCAGTAACCATTAAGAGAAGGCAGGAAGCAGTCTAGGACAAGATGGCAGAGTAAGCGGATGCACTAAGCTGACCCTCTGCAACAAAGACATGAGAGACTGAGTGGGAGAGATACAGATGGTGATCCTAGACCCTGAGCATCAGAGGATAGGACAGAGAGGTGGACTGAATGCTGGCTGGAAGAGGAAGCAGAACAGAAGCCATGAGACAGAAGAAAAATGAAGATTGTGGGCCGACCTGGCGTGGTGTGGCTAGCTAGAGCTTTTGCAAGAGGCTGTTGATATGGTGGCCTGTGGGCTGGAAGCTGGCACCAAGGGGGCAGTTCTCTCTTGTACCTATGCCTTCCTTGTAGATGGGGACGTGGCCAGTCCCTACCAACTCAGACACTCCTCCTGCTGTCTCTGGTCTGCCTGGGGTTAGGTGCGTGGCATAGCACCCCTGCTTCTGAAGGTACCCTGAACTATGCTACACAGTGAACAGAGAATTAACTGTGTTCACATTTTCAGTCTCTACCACAGGTGGTGAGTGCCTGAGAACACACTCATGTACACTCACCAACCAAACATAAACACAACACCACCATGTCTCGAGAAAACGGACAATTTCAGCTACAAAATGAAACAAGACAGTGTCTCAAACAAATACAGAGAAAGAATCTGATGCACACCGTGCAGACCTGGTCAGGAGGTCAAGCCCCTGTGGGCCCAAGCGTTGTTGACCGTCCAAACCATAGGCTCTGAGGATCAGACTTTAGCTACCTAG
>NW_006408556.1:16932942-16934883 GCF_000296735.1 Chrysochloris asiatica
TCTTGTGCATCTCCCCTCACTTCCTATCAGCTGGATGCTCCACTCTCAGCTCTAGCCCTCCATGGTTATGTCCTTGTCCAGGGGCTCAGGAGTCCCCAGGTCTCACCATACTTTGGACCAACCAGCCCTTCCTCTTCTGTCATCTCCAGGTGGACAGGTGTCTATAGAACGTGGTTGGACTCAGCCCGTATGTAAAATACTCTTGCTGTACCATGTCAGGTACCTCATAAGTACAGTTAAATGAGGCATGCCTTATTCCTTTGCCTACCTCCTTTGCACTGTGTTCTTTAGAGGAGATAGAAAAACACACAGCCCAGATGGTACTTATTTTCTAAAGAACAGTATTTTAATTTCTTAAGTAGCAGGATAAACATTTTGATTAACAAAAAAACAAAAAATCTCAAATCAATTTCTTGCCCCTATTTTCCTCTGGATTTAAAAGACAGGAAACATACTAATAAATACTTAGTGATTCTTAAAACCTTTTGATGTCGATTAGTTTTGCTGAACAAAATTCTTTAAATTAATTTGGGTCTCAGACAGAAACACATTAAAACATTAACACTTGTCCTATGGGCATGACTGTTCTTGAAAATCATAACCCCATGGCAAAAATGTTCTTGAATGCAAAAAACAAAACAAAATAAAAAAGACTTCATTTGTCAATTATCTGGGGGGGCGGGGAGTGATGCTCTAGGCAAAAGCAGATCTTAGGAATTAACTATGAGAGTCTATATAGAATCCTGTGTTAGAGGGCGAGGATGGGCCAGCTCTCCAACTTCCTGAACACATTGAAAAATGATGAGTGCACATGGCAGAGTAGCCCACCCAGGTTGGCACCATGGGTTAGGCACTGGGCTACTTACCACAAGTTCAGTGGTTCAAAACCAGCCACTCTACGAGAGAATGATGACGCTGTCTGCTCCTGTTAAATCTCAGAAATCCCCTACATGGTCATAATGAGTCAGTATTGACTTGATGGCAGTGAGTTTGGTTTCTGGTTTTTGCTATCATGGTGTAGCTCAAAGTAGTTTGTCTCACAACTTCTGAGTTCATTTCACTGACAAAAACTACAAACAGATTATATGAGAGAATCTGGATTTTTCCTAGCATCAGGCAAACTAGAATCCAACCACTGTCAGAAAGAGTGTAACTAACAAACATACCAGATTGTTAATTAAAACAACATTTTCATGAGACTAGATCTATCTTTAGACACTAACTACTTTCAAGAAAGCATATTCATAACTTTATCAACCAGGGGGCTTATTCATAAGTTTTATAAGTTAAGATTATTTTTTTACTGTATTTAATCTAATCTAGGAGTCCTGGTGTGGCTCTGTGGGCTACTGCATCAGACTGCAAAGTCGTTTGAACTGCAAGGTCGGTGATTCAAGCTCACCAGCTGCTCCTTGGAAACCCTATACAGGGTCACTATAGATGGGAAGCAACTCAATGGCACTTAACAACAACAACAATATAATCTAAAATTATTTTAAACAAGATAGAAATTTATTTTTTCCCTTACATAAACGAATGCTAGGTACAAGTAATTTAGGCTCAGTCTAACTACTCTGAAGTCTCAGGGCCTCAGCCTCCTTCTAGCACCTGTTCAGACATTTCTATATTCAGAATGCTATCTACCTGCAGTATTATATGGCAAACGGGAAGAAAAAGGGGGCATGCTTTCTCTTTTGAGAGAAGCAATAGAAAGTCCCAAAGAAATTTTATGTTACATTTCATTGTCTAAAATTTGGTCATATAATGTGCTCATGAGGAATCCATACTGGACCAAGAGGCAGTTGTTCAAACAGAACATGGGAACACGGAATGGTTTAAAATTTTAAAAAGGTATGTGACAAGGTTGTGTTCTTTCACCATACTTATTCAACCTGTATTCTGAGCAAATAATCCAAGAAGCTGGGTTATATGAAGAAAAAC
>NW_006408556.1:16937313-16951553 GCF_000296735.1 Chrysochloris asiatica
TGAGTGTGCCTGTATGCGTTTCCCTACATGCCTACTAAAACATATAATGAGTGGATTAGTACATCTCTAATTTTGTCATGAGGCTCTTGCTTTTTAAATCTTGGCTATCTAAATTGTTTTCCTTTTGGTTTGAATCTTTACAAAAAAATGTTAAAGTTAATGTCAGCAAATGTACTGAAGTTACCCATCCATGCTGGCACATAATGAAATTACTGAGCATTGTACGTTTTTAGTTTAAAATGTATGAGTTGAGTTTTAAAGTAAAAATTTCAGAGTTATTTGTAGAGAAAAAGTTGCACAACTGACTAAAACGAAATTCCTGGCATCAGTTTAGTGGGGAGATTGATATCTCCAAAAGACTAACATCTTACCTCTTTTTAACAACTGAAATCTTTTGTTTTAACCCCTAATAAACCTCATCACATAGTATGCCAGATTCTAAAAGTTATTTTTAAAATTAAATCTACATATTGACTTTATCAATCATCTTATTGCGCAATCAAAAATAGGGTTCTTTAGTTTGAAAACAACACTTCAGAGCCTTCAGATAACTTTAAAACGTATTTAGCTTTGTGGGTGATATTTTCATGCAAATGAGTAAGGGTGGGGTTTATGTTTTGTAGAGGTCTTTTGTTGTTGTTGTTGTTGTTATGTGCCATAGGTCTTTAGTCCTATTTTAATGCTCTTTGTATGGCACTATGTATATAGTGCACCAAGTTGTTCGAGAATCTCTCCTCAAAAAGCTTTGAAGTTAATACTTTTGCGTACCTTTGTTTTGAATAAAGCCATGACAGTGTTAAAACAAACAAGCAAAACAACAACAACAACAACAAAAGCAGTCAGTGTCATTTCTGAGTGGACCTCTCTGCCTTGAATTTAGATCCCCTGGGAAGTCTCAGCTTTGATTCAAACTTTTTTTTTTTAATGACCCTTATAAGAGTAACCACTGGACTGCAAACCACAAGGTTGGTAGTTGAATCTCACTAGCTGCTCTGTAGGAGAAAAATGAAGCTTTCTGCTCCTGCAAAGGTTTATAGCCTGGGAAACCCTATACAGGCTCACTATGAATTGCAACAGAAGATGGCGTTTAACAACAAGGAGACTAAGAGGAGTGCAGTGGCTCTGAAGGACAAGCACTGGGCTGTGAACCACAAGGTCTACAGTTCAAACTCGCCAGCTGCTGCTTGGAAACCCTATTCAGGGCAGCTAGGAGTTGGAACAGATTCAAAGGCACTTAACAATGTTAGAAAGACTGAGTGAAGCAACAGTTTCATACTGTTTAAAGTGGAATGATGAGATGGTACAGGAAATTTAACAGTAAGTTAAAGAATCTACAGACGTTAACTGCTATTTCTCTAAGGAGAAATGAGCCAATAACTCAGATAATTGCCCAGAATATGTACTAAAGAGATGTGAACAAGTACATGCTACTCATTACTTGAAGATGCTAAATTGTAAAATCTTATAACAGCAACTACTTGAGAAAAAGTAAGTTTTCTTTATTGTCAAATATTCTGAATTGACAACTAGATGGAATGAATCAAATGTCGCAGATGGCATTAGTCCATCTGAAAAAAAGAATGTGTATATTGTAATAGGAATTAATGTTCAATCTCAGCTGGTAGACAAATTTGGGATGTTACCAATACTGAAGCAGGGTGATCAGGAGAACTTCTACAGACAGATGCATAGAAAAACCACTAGCATAATTAAACAGGGAGTCCTGGTGTGGCATCATAGGATGAACACTGGACTGCTGACCACAGGTTAGCAGCTCAAACCTACCAGTTGCTCCTTGGAAACCCTATAGAGGATTGCTATGAGGTGAAATTGACTCGATGGCACCTAACAACAACAATAATTGAACGGGAAGTTACTCATGCAATGAAAACCACTGTTTTTGTTGTTGTTAGGTGTCATCGAGTCGGTTCTGACTCATTGTGACTGTACGCACAACAGAACAAAACACTTCCTGATCCTGCAGTCTCCTCACAATCAGGTTACGCTTGAGCCCACTGCTGCTGCTACTGTACCAGCCCATCTCATTGGGGATCTTCCTCTTTGTTCACTGACCCTTCACTTTACCAAGCATGAGGTCCTTCTCCAAGGGTTAGTACCTCCTGATGATATGTCCAAAGTATGAGACACAGAGTCTCACCATCTTGGTTTCCAAGGAGCATTCTGGCTGTACGTCTTCCAACAGTTCTGTTTATTTTTCAGGCAGCCCATAGCACTTTTTAGTATTTTTCTCCAACAAATAATTGTATGGTTTTCTTTTTCTGTTGCGCAACTTTCACATATATATGAGACTACTGAAAATACCATGGCTTGGGTCAGGTGCACCTTAGTTCTCAAGCTGACATTTTTTGATGTTAAACACGGTCCAGAGGTCTTCTTCAGTAGCAACCAGAAAGTCCTTGAAAAAGATTTGCTGCAGAACTCCTGATACAAAAAGTTCATAAGGATACATTAAATTACCATTCTCTTTTGCCATTACTGTGTGAGTCAAAAGAAATGACTTATTTTATATACCTGTGGTGGTGGTGGTGGTAGTGGTGGTTATGTACTGTGGAGTTGGTTCCGAATCATAGTGACCCTGCATAGGGTTTCTGAGGCTGTAAATCTTTACAGGAGCAGAAAGCCTCATCTTTCTGCCGCAGAACTGCTGGTAGTTTCAAACTGCTGACCTTGAGGTTAGCAGTCCAATTCGTAACCACAATGCTACCAGAGCTCCTTATATTATTTTACAAACTAAGGGAAATAGAAAAACAAATCAAATCATCCAAAGGATAGATCAATAATATTTACATACACAAGCTATAGAATTACACTATTTTATTCATGTTATATGGATGAGTATTTACTAAAAATGTACAATGTTTGAAGTAGTGTGCTAAGCATAGAAGATATGAAAGTAAACCAGACAAGTGCATGCCCTTGGAGTGCTTATTTAGTAAACTAAGCAAACATAACAAATTATACCATAAGCCATCACCTACTAAAATATCTGAACAGAGATGTTGCCAGATGGCAAAAATCCAGGGGAAGGGAAGCAAAGCAAATTTCTGTTTAGGAAACTGCAAGTGCAAGGGGGCTCCTTACGTAGTATATGTGTGTGAGTATGTGTGTGTGTGTACACATGTTATTAAAAACGGGCATGGAAAAAGAGAGACATGAAGAGTGGGGAGATAAAGAAGAAAAGAAGAGTTGGGACCAGATTATGAGAAGTCTCTTAACACCATGTTGGGAATGAGGACTCTTCTGTAGAAAATGCACAGTCAGGAAACAGAACTTGATGGGATCTGACCTGCCTTTTGGACTAATGCCAAGGCAAGTCATCAGACATCTAAATGCAATGTATTTCACAGATGATCAAATATTTATGGTTTAATCCAAAACCTTAATTCTGAATGAGGAATACAATGATCTATAAAGAAAGTAAACTGCATTCAAAAGCTTAATATGCATAAATTACCATAAAGTAGTGGCAACAATAAGAATGGAACCAATGGCATTTCTTCAGCATAAATGCAAATAAAGCAATAGTGCAGGATTATTGCTACCAAATAAATTGCTAATCCTACTAAATAGAGGCATCAAAAAGACAGAATTTTGACACACAATACACTTATTTTCAGTTAGAAGTACCAGCTTGTTGAGATTAAACCAATAAAGATAAATAAAAGCCAGACTATGGAACAACAATCTGCCCACCTACTGTGGGGATTGTGGGTGAAGGAGAAAGAATAGGGAAATATAATCCACAAAATATTCAGGGCAAAAATATTTTGGTTATTACAACAACCACAGTTTGAGAACTATAAACATTAAATGTAAATTAGTGGTAAATCTTGTGGTGTCTTAAATTCGATGATATTTTAAAATTCTGTTCTGCCAAGGTGTTTTATAAACAAGCTGGTGGATTGATGTCTAAGAAAACCCTAGAAATTTCTCTTTTACAAGAAAGATTTCATTTTTAAAAAGAACAAATTAAAATTATTTGAGAAAGAAAATATTGATTGATTCTATAAAAAAAAAAAACAACCTTAATTGAACAGTATAATCAGCATGTGTTAGTCAAATATCCATTTACTCAAGACTAAACAACCCGCCTAGCAAAGTCTACACACATGTGTGCTGCCTCTGGAGGACATGAATGTTTACAGTTAGCAGTGCCGATTTCTATCTTTACCCTAAGTAATGATTCTTTGCTTTACTAAACCTGTAGCTCCTTGATATGGAGAAGGTGGAAGTGAATGGCAGTCATTGTTCCTGTATTTTACGACCCAGTCCTGACTTAAGATATTCTATTTGAACGATAGCAAAAGATATTTGTGCCTAATAGCCTTGGAATAACAAGGCTATATGATATAGGGATCGAGACACAGGCTGAAGGGGTAAAGGAGAGGAAATAATCTTAATGTACTCGACTTCACCAAAGGACAAATATTGCATAAGACCATTATTATAAAAGCTTAAGAAAGGATGTCCATGGTTTGAATGGGGAAAAGGGGGGAAATAATGTTAAGATGATTGGCTGTCTGCTGATTATTGGTTCCCCTGGTATACTGCTATAAAATAGACATTAGAGGGGGAGAGAAAGGAATAGGCAGCAATACCACCATAGAAAGCTTGTAACTCCATCTTCTGCCTATAACTGATTGGAATATCCAAAATGGGAATACAATATGCCCAGCGAAGGAGGCTTCCTGCAGAGCCTCTGCATTACATAAGATCATAGGTGGAATCCTGAACAGTATCCAGAATCTTCTGAGTGGAAATGTCCACTTGGAAGGACAAGCAGACCAGCCTGGAGTGGCCAGAACAAAAGATACTTACTGAGAGAAAGACTGACAGGAAAAATACAAAACAATATAGGCAGGCCAATTGATTACTACAAGAACAAACAAGTGGCTAGCCCAGGAGACATCAAGGCAAGTGGTCGGGTCCCACTCAAGACAAACCCCCTTCTAAAACTTAAGACTCAATGGGAATGCATGCTCTGATTGGTGACCACATTAGACACCGATAAGGGGAAGTGAGGGAAAAATAGCAATGAAGCGGCGAGCTAAGCCCTACAATGCTCAATAGACTCCTGTGAACCTGGATGGAGACCTGGTTGGCCAGCAGTGCGCCCAGTCCAGAGGACTCTTGGACCCAGAGTCAGTGACACAGCCATAGAGGACTAGAGTGGAGAGTGAAGCATACAGCTGATAAGAAGAGAGGGCATATGCACAAGAACACCCACACTTGCAGATAATACCCAGTTGACCTGGCTTTAATGACTGGATGATCAGAGCTCAAACAGAAGAAGAAAGAAGAGGAAAACAAAGAGTGATCTGATACAATTTGATGAACTTGACCTACATCTATGGATACAGTAGCTCAAAAGAGGGAACAAATCTTTACAGCAAGGACCATTCCCACCCCCTCCATACACAGAGTAGACAGGGGTGGGTAACTTGGACATTGGCTACCCAAAATGGGGAGGGGCTACAAAGGCAAGAAGTGACTGGCTTACAATCTTTCAAGAGGGAACCTAGATCCACAGGGCATGGAGCAAGGTAGAATCTCCACTGAGTAGTATCCATTCTGCCTGTGAATAATTGTTATCAGGACTGATTTTAAGGGCTGGAAATGTAAAGGTAGACATTTTGGGGCAAAGGGAGGAGAGTGATTAACCTTGCAGTCTAGGAGTGGAGGTCCCTGGGACCATCAAAGGAGAATAGTACAGAATGAAACCCCTACCCAGAGAAGCAGTGATGCCAGGGATGGAGGCAGAGATGATAACATAGGGAGATGGAGAGGCTGGAGACTTTGGACCCAGAGAGAGAGAAGCACTGTGTGCTGACGACCAGCGGGCAGGCTTGCAGGGTATACTCTTTGGATGATGGATGATGCATGGAAGGGATTGTAATCATGACATGGAAATGATATACGATGGGATCAATGTCAATGTGAAGCTGATGTCCTTCCATGTAAACTATCACATAATTCACAATAAAGCATTAAAAATAATAATAAAAGAAAAAGAAAGGATGTCCATGCTAACAAGGAGGAGAAAAAAAATTGTTCTTTCTGTTGATTATCATGGGTGAGAGGGAGGGGATGGAAAAGCACAGGTTGGGGATTAAAAATAAATAAATAAAAGATATTTGTGCTTACTAGATCACGGCTTCATGTACATTAGGGGAAATACAATTTATCTGAGTATAAAAAAAGTACCATGTATTTTGCTAGTGTTAGGCAGACTACGGAAAGGGACAGGGAGAAGAAACCTTATAAATTTTGCCCCACAGAATAATCATATAGAATTCTAAACAAGACTGAGGGAGATGACAAATGGTAGGTGGACTGTAATTTTTTTAGCCTGAAGATGACAGAGAACTGGTCAATCTTATCCTAAAACTTTTCTCCAGGAAAGCAGCAAGTCAAGAAATTTTATATGCATAAATATTAGAGAGTGATCTATAAAATACATTGAGTACACCACATATGTGAGGTACTCTAATCAAGGCAGAAGTCTGACCCTCTCAATGAGAGCCCATGTTTCACATGGTTAAGGATCTCTTAATAAGCATGTGTTATGGATTGAATTGTGTGCACTAACAATCTGTATTGAAAAGCCTAACTTCTAAATCTGTGGTTACAATCCCATTTGGGCATGGACTGTCTTTGTTAATATGACAGGATTAGTGTAGGCTGTGTCTTGAGGTAATTTCTTGAGATAGAAAAGCCATCAAACAAGTGACTAGAAGCAGAAAGGGAGTTCAACAGATGCTAAGACATCTGAAATCTCCAAGGAACCAGGAAGCAGAAACTTAAAAAAGCAAAGACCTTCCTCCAGAGTTGACAGAGTAATCCTTCCCCTAGAGCCAACACTCAGAATTGGGACTTTTAAGCACTGGACTACTAACTGCAAGGTCAGTGGTTCAAATTTACCAATCACTCCTCAGAAACCCTATACGGGGTTGCTATGAGTTAGAATCAACTCGACACACCACCACCGCCACCACCAGGCAAATTCAGAGACCGAAAGCAGACGAAAGGTTATCTGGGAATGGGAAAATGAAGAATGAGGCGTGGTTACATAATAAATACAGGGTGTTTTTAAGGAGTGAAGAAAGAGTTTCAAACCTAGAGAGAGCTGGTGACTTCACAGCTGAGAAGAAATAAAGAAAAGAAAAAAAAAAATGAAGCTTCAAGTTGCAATACTGGAGGATTCTATGCGCAAAATATTGAACAACACAGGAAGCATCACAAGAAGATGGAAGGAATACACAGTCACTGCGCCAAAAAAGGAATGATCAACTCAATCATTTCAGGAGGCAGCATATGATCAAGAATCTACGGTACTGAAGAAAGAAGTTCAAGCTGCACTGAAGGCATTGCTGAAAACAAGACTCCAGGATTGATGGAATACTAATGGAAATGTGTCAACAAACAGATGCAGTGCTGAAGGTGCTCACTTGTCTATGCCTCGATATTTGAAGGACAGCTACCTGGCCAACTGACAAAAAAAGATTCATATTAGTGCCCTTTCCAAATAAGGGTGGCCCAACAGAATAAGGAATTATCTGAGTAACATTATTATCACATACAAGTAAAATTTTGATGAAGATTATTCAAAAACTATGTGCTGCAGTACATAGACAGGTTGTTGTTGTTAAGTGCCACTGAGTTCGTTCTGACTCATAGCAACCCTGTAACAGGGTTTCTGAGGAGCAGCTAGTGAAATTTGAACCGTCAACCTTGCAATTCAAACTGACATTGCAGTCTAGTGCATTATCCTACAGTGCTACACCAGGACTCCACATTGACACAGAGCTGCCAGAAGTTAAACTCAATTCAGAAGAAATCCAGAAAAACAATGGCTTCACATGTTGATATTTTTGTTGGGTACAATAACACTAGAGAGGTATGCACTCCCTAGGATGATCAACCATTTGAGATTGAAAGAGCAGCACTGTCCCAAGGAGAAACTCCAGAAGGAAGGAAGGGGTAGGAAAGAAGAAGCAAAGGAAATAGATGAGTGATGTTACATTGTGGGGATTGCAATCAGTGAGATGAAAGCAAGTGTGTATACAGTGTTTAATGGAAAATTGATTTGTTCTATAAACCTTCACTCAATCCACAAGTTAAAAATAAAACCCAAAATCTACCATCTAACCAAACAAAAATTTCTCCATTTATTGTGAACTCAACGCAGCATAACCCACTTATTGTGAAATCTATGTACAGGTTCCTCTTGAGCAAAATTAAGTGTTCTGAAATACTTCTCCTTAATATTGTCTACGACTTGCTATGAGTCACACAACTGAAAGCCTTTATGTAGCCAACAAAGCACAGGTAAGTATCTTTCTGGTATTCTCTGCTTTCAGCCAAGATCCATCTGATGTCAGCAATGATATCCCTCATTCTACATCCTCTTCTGAATTTGGCTTGAACCTCTGCAAGTTCTGTCAGTGTATGGTTGCAGCTGCTTTTGAATTATTTTTAGCATAATTTTATTTGCATGCATTATGAATGACATTGTCTGATGATTTCCACATTCCACTGGGTCACCTCTCTTTGGAATGGGTACAACTGACTCTTCCAATCAGTTGGCCAGATAGCTGTCTTCCAAATGTCTTGGCATAGATGAGTGAGTGCCTCCAGTGCTGCATCACTTGGTTGAAAGATTTCAATTTGTATTCCATCAATTCCCAGAACCTTGTTGTTTGCCAATGCCTTCAATGCACTTTAGAATGTTTCCTTCAGTACCGTTGGCTCTTGATCATATGCGACTTCTTGAAATGTTTGAACATTGACCATTTCTTTTTGGTACAACGACTCCATGTATTCCTTCCATCTATTTCTGATGCTTTCTACACCATTCAATATTTTGCCCATAGAATCTTTCAATATTGCAATTCAAGGCTTTCATTTTTTTCTTCAGTTCTCTCAGCTGGAGAAATGCTGAGTGTGTTCTTTCCTTTAGTTTTCTAACTCCAGGTCTTTGCACATTTCATTATACTATCTAACTCTGTCTCTCAGACTGCTCTTTGAAAATTTCTATCCAGTTCTTTGTCCTCCTCATTTCTTCCATTTGCTTTAGCATCTCTATGCTGGAGAGAAGTTTCAGAGTCTCTTCTGACATCCATTTTGGTTATGAGAAAACTGTACATAGACCAAGAGGCAGCTGTTCGAACAGAACAAGGGAACAATGAATGGTTTAAAATTAGGAAAGGTGTGCATTCTTTCACCATACTCATTCATTCTGCATGCTGAGCACATAATTTGAGAAAGTGGATTATATGAAGACGAATATGGCCTAGGTTTGGAGGAAGACTCATTAACAACCTGCAACATGCAGATGATACAAACTTGTTTGCTGAAAGCAAAAAGGACTTAAAATACTGACGAAAATCAAAGACCATAGCCTTTGGTATGGGTTGCACCTCAATGTAAAGAAAACCAAAATCCTCACCACTGGACTAAGAAATACATCAAGATAAATAGAGAGAAGATTCAAGTTGTCAAAGACTTCATTTTGTTCAGATCAACAATCAATTCTCATGGAAGCAGCAGTCAAGAAATCAAAGTACATATTGCATTAAGTAAATCTGCTGCACAAGACCTCTTTAAAGTACTGAAGAGCAAAGATGTCAGTTTGAGGACTAGGATGCACCTTACCTAAGCCCTGATATTTTAAATAACTACATATGCATCTGGACAGTGAATAAGGAAGAACATAGAAGAATTGATTCATTTGAGTCATAGTGTTGGAGAAGAATATTAAAAGTACCACAGACTGCCAAAAGAACAAACAAATCTGTGTTGGAAGATGTAGAGCCAGAATGCTCCTTGGAAGCCAGGATGGCTAGACTTTGTCTCTCATATTTCAGACATATTTTCAGAAGCGACCAATCCCTGGAGAAGTATATCATGCTTGGTAAAATGGAGGGTCAGAGAAAGAGAAGAAGACCCCCAATGAGATGGACTGGCAATGGGCTCAAGTGTGGCAACAGTTGTGAGATTGGCACAGGACCAGGCAGTGTTTCATTCTGTTGAGCATAGTGTTGCTGTGAGTCAGTACTGACGCGATGGCACCTACCAACAACATAAAAACTGCTATCAGTGGATGGCTGCAGACAACTTTTCTCAGGAATACATTTGTCATAATCTCATTAGGAAAACCCAGGCCCACTATCCTTAAGTTAACTGAAACTCAGAGAGACTCTCTAAGGGGACAGAGTAGAAACTCCTTAGATTTCCCAAGATCTAGAGCAGCAGATAGCCTCATTTTTCTCCCAGGAGTGGCTGGTAGATATGAACAGCAGCAGCCCAATGCCTAACTCACCGTACCACCACGGCTCTTTAGTCATATTGTTGGTGTGTGCCATTGTGTTAGTTCTGACTTATAAAGTACCTTCATAGGGTTTCCAAGAATGGCTGGTAGGTTTGAACCGCTGACCCCATTAGAACATCTCAAAAAGGTGAACTCCAATCAAAACAGTAAGTTCTGAGGGGATCTTCTGGGCCAGTTAAGTTCAAGATAGATCAGCTCAGAAGGTTATTGTGACTAGTTTTTGGAGTTCCAAAGGTGTAAAATCTTGACAGATTTCCTTAAAGGGCACATATGATGATCGTAGAGGCTTATTAGTAAGTCAGAAGACAATGGGAAACTGCATTGGTGAAAAAAGGCCAGGAAATTGTGTGTCAAGGAAGTTTTTTCCATTCTGACAATACATCTACTCATTTTTAGGAGTAGCAAGAACTATCCTATGAGAATTTTGTTGTGAAATCTTTCCCCATCCACACTACAGCCCTGATCTTGTTCCTTCACATTTCCTTGTAGTCCCCAAATTCAAAGAACAATGAAAAGGAACAAAAAACTGTCAAAACGGATGTTATGACATTGTGTAAACCAGGGAGCACAGAATTCTGCAGGAGAGGATTAGAGAGATGGAAGCACTCCCTTCAAAAATGTACAGACCTAGATGGAGGAGATACTGAGAAACAATGTCTTCACATTTTGACACTTTTGTTCAATAAAGGTTTCTATGATTTTGTAGCAAAGCTTTTTATTTATCTTCATAAATCTATTACCCAAAAGGTAAGTAAAGAACAAAGGACAAATTTCCAAAATTAATGACTGCTTTAAACATACTATTTATGGTGTCTATCCTTGGAATTCTGGTATGACACTCCAGGATAAGACTGGACAGTTAACCACAAGGTCAGCAGTTAGAACCAGCTGCTCCTTGGAAACCCTAAACAGGGTAACTATGAGTTGGAACCTACTCAATGGCACAGAACAATAACAATATCCATGCTACCTAAAGGTAATAAAAATTATGTTCACCAACAATAAGAATTAACCAAATTTATGTAAATGACTAAAGACCTTGTAATCTTGAAAGTAGAGTTTACGATATAGAAAAGAGTTTCAGTTTCGATTACACTAATTATGTGAGTACTTAGAATATTTTGTTATAAAATTTGCTCTAAAATGATTGTGTATTTGGATTTGAATGCAAGATCAACGGGTAGATTGTTATACAAGCATTTCGTACACTCTCAAATCACATTTGATTCTGGAGTGTTCTTAAACATATGTGTTAAGTCACTATGATGTGCATTTCCATAATGCTTTCTTACACTGTGATGATGATTTTAAAATGCTTTAAGCCTCTATGTATAAGTCACTTATAATGTGATGTTTTGAATTGATAATTTCTTAACTAAGATTTAGAAATATAAGTATTTCTAAAATGTTCTCAAGCTATTAACTGTGATTTGTTAGAAAGCAGTTATAAGCTAGGAAATGAGATACAGAAAGTATGAGAAATAATTAGTAAATAATCTGCAATTGGGTCATGTGACTACACACTGTAATAATAGTAAAGAGCATTACAATAAATTATATAAAATACAAATAATTCACCAGTTCCCATAATTTTAAGTTAATTAACTTGGCCTTAAAACATGTAGTAAACAAGACTATAAATATGTTATAGAACAATTCCCTGATTGTCAATAAAATATATTATAAATTTATAAAACATAAATATATCACATAACAATTTTTTAACTGGCAACACAGTATACCAATTATAGTTACACATGACAGTGCAGAGGGTATATAAGCCCATGATGTTTTGTTCATCTTTGCAGACGACGACAGAAACAAAAGGTCTCTCTGACTTTCTGTCTAAAGATTGACAAGCCTGCTGAGATACTGCATGCCATGACTGACGTCAGACTCAACCTATGGGGAACTCAACTTCAGAGTTTGAGGGGTGGAAAAGTCTCCTTCCTGATATCACTTGTTAAAGGTAAAAGTCTAAAGATCTGGACTATAATATTTACACTAACGTTACAATAGTTAATCCTGATTCTTCTGTACTAAGTAAATGTCTTGAGGTCTTAATTGAGCCTTGCTAGAATCACCTTACATTCCTGGTAGCCTTTCCAGCAGTTATTCCTTCTCCCTCAAACTCCAGAAATGCAAAGTTTTAAGGGCAGCAGAGTGCACCCTCAGCTATAGGGATGGAGCTGGTAGGATAGGCTAAACCAATCAGGACATTTCATTCTATGAGCTACTATGACTGGTATGCACTTATGTTGTTCTTTTCCTCCTCACTCACACAGCCGTATATCTAGATAGCACAAGGACAATTAAACAGAA
Source organism: Chrysochloris asiatica (assembly GCF_000296735.1). NCBI lineage: Eukaryota > Metazoa > Chordata > Mammalia > Afrosoricida > Chrysochloridae > Chrysochloris > Chrysochloris asiatica. Next base: position 16,949,987 of record NW_006408556.1, read on the forward strand.
CAACATGTATCAGATACTACTATTTACTGATGCAATTATAACGAAATCACCATATTTTGTTTCTATAAAATGTAACTAACATTTGAGTGCTTGCTTACTCTTTTTTATTAAAAGAACCACTTAGAAACTATAGTTCTCCTGCACTATTTTGACTTTATAATGATATTGTGATGAACAGTCATAAATACGTGATGCATGTATAAATGATCAAAATGCATGATATTTTCAAGAGATTACCAAATGTAGGTTTCCAGGTTGAAATGTATGAATACCTTCAACGCTTCTATTTGATATTGTAAAATACTTTGTGGTTTTTACCAACCTTACTCTTGACCATTTTATGGAGACAAAAATGGCATTTCTTTGATTACAAGCAAGCAGACATTTGCATGATTTTAGTCATTTTTATTCCTTTTGTGATTTATTTATAGTCGTTGTCAACTTTTCTACTGAAATCAAATGATGTATTGCATTGGGCAAATCTGCTTCAAATATTCTCAAAAATAAAACTCCAACTCATAGAGACCCTGTACAGAGTTTCCAACACTGTAACTTTTTATGAGAGTAGAAAGCCTCATCTCCTGCAAAGTGGCTGGAGGATTTGAACTGTTTAACTTGCTGTTAGCAATCCAGTGCTTGCTTATCTCACAGCGCCACACCAGAACTCCTGCAAAAGACCTCTTTGTTGATGTTGTTGTTAATTGCCATTGAGTCAGTTCCAACTCATAGTGACTATATGGTTTCTGACAAGTAAATGGTGGGTTTGAACTGCCAACCTTGTGGTTAGTAGTCCAATGCTTATCTTACTGCACTGCACCAAAACTCTTTTTTAAAGTCTTAAGAAGTAAATGCGTCACTTTGAGGGCTGAGGAGCACCTGACCCAAGCAATGATGTTTTCCATTGCCTCATGTATGTGCAATAGTTGAACAATGAAAAGGATGACCAAAGACAAAGTGATGCCTTTGACTTATAATGTTGGTAATATATATATATATATATATATATATATATATATATATATATATATATATACACACCTACCTACATACATATATATTTGCTACGTGCCATCAGATTGGTTCTGACTCATAGTGATCCTGGATAGGTGGGCTCATGGGTTTGAACCATCAACCTTGCAGTTCAAACCAACCTTGTGGTCCAGTGCTTATCCTATAGTACCACACCAGGACTATGCCATGGGCTGCCAGAAGAACAAAGTTGTGTTAGAAGAAATACAGCCAGAATACTCCTTAGTATCAAAGATCATGGGATTTCGTCTCATATACTTTGGACATATTATTCTAACAGTCCCTGGAGAAGGACACCATGCTTAGTAAAAAGTGGAAAAGAGGAAGATATTTAATAAGAGAGGCTGACACAGAGGCTTTAAAAATGGACTCAAATGTATCAATTGGAAGAATGACAAAGGACTAGGCAGGGTTTTGTTCTGTTGTGCACATGATGACTATGAGTTGGAACCAAATTGACAGGCACCTAACAATAACAACAACATATTTTACAGGATCAAATCCAACAATGTTTTCCTTTGTGGTTCTTCCTCCTTCC
>NW_006408556.1:16953283-16978416 GCF_000296735.1 Chrysochloris asiatica
TTGTTCCACGTCCTCTTCTGAATCTAGGCTTGAACCTCTGGAAGTTCTCTGTCAATGTATGCTTGAGGCCATTTCTGTATTACCTTTAGTAAAACTTTACTCGCATGGGATACCAAAGACATTGTCCAATGGTTTCCGCATTCCGTTGGGTCACCTCTCTTTGGAATGGGCACAAATACAGACCTCTTCCAATCAGTCGGCGAGATAGTTGTCTTCCAAATTTCTTGGCAGAGGTGAGTGAATGCCTCCTGTGCTGCCTCACTTTCTTGAAAGATTTCCATTTTTATTCCATCAATTCCTGGTGCCTTATTCTTTGCCAATTCCTTCAATATACCTTGGACTTCCTCCATTCTAGTCTCAGCCATTTAATAGAGGCTGAGGTTCATTTAATCCATTGTCCTTTGAAATGATTTTTACCTTCAGTCTTTGGTTTTCTTACTCTTCTTTGCTCCAGACAGGGAAACACCAGTAGTTACATCCCAGTTGGCACTCACAAACTTTTAAGACCCCAGTCACTGCTCACTACAGTAGGATGTAAAATATTGTCCTTTTGGACTATATTATGCCAGTTGATCTAGATATACCTTAATCTATGGTCCTGAGCCCCTAAGCCTAGTGACTGCATCCCACAAAGTATATGGCTATGGCTAATATGAATCAGGCTGCAAACCGCAAGGTCAATAGTTCGAAACTACCAGCTGTTTCATGGGAGAAAGATGAGGCTTTCTGCTCCTGTAAAGATTTACAGCCTTGGAAACCCTGTATAGGGTCTCCATGAGTCAGAACCAACTCCACAGCACACGACCACCACCACCAAGAAGGGTAAGCACTGAACTGCTAACCATGAGGTCTATGGTTTAAACCCACTGTCAGCATGTACAAAACCCTATATAGGATGATGATGAGTCCGAACTGACTCAACGGTACTTACCAAGTTTTTTTTATAACTTTGCCCAATACATGCGTAGCTTTCATATCTACTTCCAAATATTTAGTCACTGAAAACCTTATGAATAGCAGTGGAACACTGTCAGCACCAGAATATTAAATACTGAAACACGATGAAGAGGACCAGAACATTGTCAGATATAGTGCCAGAAGATGCACTATAATTGGAAAGCACTCAAAATGCAACTAGGGAAGAGCTGCCTCCTCAAAGTAGAGTTGGCTGCGATGACACAAATAGAGTAAAACCCTAGGGATCGTCACATACAGATGGGGCAGAACTCAAGATAAAGAGAAAAAGCTATAAAATTCCATTAATAGTTGGAACAAGGAATGTATGAAGTATGAATCTAGGAAAATTGGAAATTGTCAAAAATGAAACGGAATGCATAAACAGCAATATCCTAGTCATTAGTTAGCTCAAAGGGACTGGTATTGGCCATTCTAAATCTGACAATCACATGATTTACTATGCTGGGAATGGCAGACTGAAGAGGAATGACATCACATTCATTATTAAAAGAACGTACTAAGATTTCTCTTGCAGTAAAATGTTGTCTGTGATAGGATAATATCTATACTCCTACAAGGAAGATCAGTAAATAGCAATATTATTCAAATTTATGCACCAACCGTTAAAGCCAGTGATGATGAAATTGAAGAATTCTACCAACTTCTTCAGTCTGAAACTGATCGAACATGCAATCAAGATGTATTGACAATTACTAGTGATTGGAATGCAAAGGTTGGAAACAAAGAGGAAGGATCACTAGTTGGTAAATATGACCTTGGTGATAGAAACGATGCTGGAAAACACATGACAGAATTTTGCAAGACCAATGACTTATTTCAACAAACTGATGCGGCATGGAAGGCACTCACTCACCTATGCCAAAAATTTGGAAGACAACTACCTAGGAGAGCTCCATAATTGTGCCCATTCCAAAGAGAGGTGACCCAATGGAATGTGGAAATCATCGGGCAATATCATTCATAACCCATGAAGTAAAGTTTTATTAAAAATAATTTTTAAATGGCTGCAACCATACATTGACAGAGGAATGGAATGAGGGATATTACTGCTGACATCAGATGGATCTTGGCTGAAAGCAGAGAATACCAGAAAGATGTTTACCTGGGTTTTATTGACTATGCAAAGGCTTTCAATTGTATGGATCATGACAAGCTATGGATAACATTGAGAAGAATGAGAATTCTGGAACACTTAATTTGGCTCATGAAGAATCTTTACACAGACCAAGAGGGGGTTGTTCAAATAGGACAAGGGACACCAAATGGTTTAAAATTAAGAAAGGTGTGCGCCAAGGTTGTGTTATTTCACCAAACTTATTCAATCTGTACAATGAACAAATAATCTGAGAAGCTGGATTATATGAAGAAAAACGTGGCATGAGGATTGGAGGATGACTAATTAACAACCTGTGATATGCAGATGATACAATCTTGCTTGCTGAAAGTAAAGAGGACTTAAAATACTGATGGAAATCAAAGACCATAGCCTTTGATATGAGTTGCATCTCAATGTAAAGAAAACAAAAATCATCACCGCTGGACCAATAAGCAACATCCATGTAAATGGAGAGAAGATTGAAGTTGTCAAAGACTTCATTTTTCTTGGATCAACCACCAACACTCATAGAAGAGCCAGTCAAGAAATCAAACGATGTATTGCATTGAGCAAATCTGCTGCACAAGACCTCTTTAAAATGCTGAAGAACAAAGATGTCAGTTTGAGGACTTAGGTGAGCCTGAACAAGTCATAGCACTTTCAATAACCTTATATCCGTGTGAAAACTGGATGGTTAATAAGGAAGACCGCAGAAGAATTGATGCATTTGAGTTATGGTGTTGGAGGAGAATATTGAAAGTGCCATAGATTAACACAGGAAAAAACCAGATCTGTATTGGAAGGACAGACAGAGTGCTCATTAGAAGCCAGGATAGTCAAACTTCATCTCTCTTACTTCCCACATATTATCAAGAAGGACTAGTTCCTGGAGAAGGATACCATGTTTGATAGAGTGAAGGGTCAGAGAAAAAGATGAAGCCAATCCAATGAGATGGACTCGCACAGTGACAGCACCAATGGGCTCAGGTCTATCAATGACTGTAGGTTGGCAGAAGACCCGGCAGTGTTTCAATCTATTGTGCGTGGAGTCACTCAATGGCACCTGACAACAATGATTAATAGCACGTAATTACAACATCAAAGGTTAATGATCAGGAACATTTCTTAATGGGTCTGTTGGCTGTCTGAAAGTCTTGTCTGGTGAAGTGACTGTTCATGTTCTCTGCCCATTTATAAATTGGATAATTTGTATTTTTTGTTGTCAAAGTGGTGGTGTTTTCTATAAATTTTAAAGATTATTCCCTTGTTAGATACGTTGTTGAAAAAAAAAAAAAAAAAGTTCCCAGTCTCTATGTCTTCTTTTTACTTCCTTGGTGAAGTCTTTTGATGTGCATAAGAGTCTAATTTTTAGGAGGTACCAGTCATCTTATTTGTCTTCTGCTGTTTGTACATTTTTATTTATGTTTCATAGATAATGTTTAGTTTATGCTGTAAATCTTTGTAGTTGTTGTTAGGTGCCATCGAGTCGGTTCCGACCCACAGCAACCCTACATGGGGTTTCTGAAGAGCAGGTGGTGAGCTTGAACCACCGACCTTGTGGTTCAAACTGAATTTGCAGTTCAGCACATTAACCCACAGTGCCACAGAGGACCCCTAAATTTGTCCTGAGATTTTCTTTGGTGATCTTTATAGTTTTAGGGTTTAGAAAATGCTTTATCATTGATAAACTCTCATTTCTCAGAAAATTATTAAACAACATATATCTCTCTCACATTTCTTACTAACATGAAATTTATCTCTAGGCAATGTCTTTTTCCGTTGTATTAATCAACTTGAGATTGTTCTTGTCCTACTATTATTGAAGTTTGGGGAAAGTAAAAAGAATTTTATATACTTATGTTGTATCTATCTTATAGTTTTGAAATTTTAAACTTTTTATAGTGAATTTAATGAACATTTACAAAGATTACCAGTTTACATTCAACAAATCATAAACATTGTTTCATCTCAATAATTACAATCATCTGCTTGTAACAAGCGTTTTCCTACTTCCTCCCTATGGTTCTTAATTGATTCTAATACTGTTTATATTTATTCTCAAGAATTACCCGAATTAAAAAATTACATTATGAGGTTGTCAGCTCCCGTAAGTATTTATGGCCTCAGAAACGCTAGGGAACAGTTGAACTCTGTCCTATTGGGTTGCAATGAGTCAGAATTGACTTGATGGCAGTGGCTTTGGGCTTTGGTGGTTTGGTGTTGTTGTTGTTGTTAAGTGCCGTCGAGTCGGTTCCGACCCATAGCGACCCTGTACAGGGTTTCCGAGGGTGTAAATCTTTACGGGAGTAGAAAGCCTCATCTTTCTCCCGCGGAGCTGCTGGTAGTTTCGAACCGCTGACCTTAAGGTTCGCAGCCCGATTCGTAACCACTACGCTACCAGAGCTCCTTGGTGGTTTGGTACATAATAATAATTTTGTTCTCTGTTATGCTGTTTATTACACTTGTTATTACTCCCTGAATTCTGCAAATAAAAGTAAACATTTTAGAATTTAATGAAACTTTGCTAACATTTAAAAAATTATGATGTTGTCTGTTCATTTGAGTGAGATGCTTTTTATCATGAAATGAGTATCTAGTTTATTGATCATTTCTAAAAAGATTAGGAAATGAATTTTGTCAAATGTCATTTTATCATCTATTAAAACAATCTTATGGGCATTCCCCTCTGACCAAGTTAACTGAAATAGTAATTAACTGAAAATTCAAACATACATGAATTCATGAAAAAAAACTTCTATTTAGTGAAGGTACAGTCTTCATTTTATATACTGCCAAAATGACTGGAAGGCTAATCACAATATCAGTGGTTCAAACCCATTAGCTGTTCCTTGAAAGCCCTAAGCAGTGTTGCTAAGAGTCAGAACTGACTCAACTGCACTTACAACATTAGTCCTGGTGCGACGCTGTAGGATTAGCACTGACCTGCTAACCACAAGGTCAGCAGTTCAAACCTACCAGCCACTCCTCAGAAACCCTATTCAGGGTTACCATGCATCAGAACCAACTTGACTGTAATCAACAACAACAACACATCCATATTAGTTAATGAGATTATACGATGGTATGTTTTCTCCTTTTAAAGCTCTGCCCAAAATTATACTAGCTTTATAGAGTTTAATGAGATGATTTTTCAAGGTTACTAGTCTATCAAATCTATCTAGGTTTTCTATTTCCTGTTGAATAAAAATCAATAATTCAGATTTTCTTTAAAAAATACCAATTTCATCAAGATCTACAAATATATTAGTATAAAGTCATATGAGAACTGGTTTGTTCAGAGTCTAAGGTAATATTGTTACTCATTGCTAATAGAGTTGTCGTTGTTGTTGTTAAGTGCCATTGAGTCAGTTCCGACCCATAGCAACCTGTATAGGGTTTCCGAGGAGCAGCTGGTGAGCTTGAACCACCAGCCTTGCAGTTCAAATGGCTTTGCAGTCAGGTGCTTTAACTCACAGCGCCACACCAGGGCTCCTTATTAATAGCATTTATCTTTTTATTTTTATTATCTAGACTTTTCATGGATCCAAGTCCACAATTTGGTTCCTATTTTTATGAAGCACTTTTTAAACTGATAAAATTTGCTTTCTATGTTTGAATCTTTGCCATTTTTGCCATGTCTATTTTCCTATTCTTTTTCGTTAAAATTTCTAACTTAGGGTTTGTTTTGTTAATTTCTTTTCTTTTCTTTTCTAATTTAGTAATAAGAGCTTTCTACAGCAATAAACTTGCTCCTTTAAAAAAATAAGCTTTGCCCATATTTGCTGAATGCTGTATGGAATATTTCCACTATTACAATTATTTAAAAAGATTGTGAAAGAAGCTTCTAATTTATTGGTTGAGGGTTCATTATTTCCCTGCTCATTTCTTATTTTATTTTGAATTTAAGAAGTCAGGGTTGTGTTTGTTACTACTTTATAGGCTGTTTTCTGTTTTCTTTCCCCACATAAGTAGGAGAACAGGAATTAAAATTTTATTTTTATTTTTGGAATTTCTTGAATGTGTCAGCCTGACACCAAATATAATCAGATTTTGTAGATATCCCATCAACAGCTGAACAGTGGTGCATTGTGCTGATTTCCAATGATAAACTGATGATGAGCAGACCCTGTATGCAAAGTCAAAGAAGTTGTTCTGGTTCAAGCAGGGGAAACAGAGAGAATAGAGAGTCACACCTTCCCTAAAGAGTCTCAAGGCATTCTTAGAACTACCGGGAATAAGATTTTTAAATTGCTGTTCATATAGACAGTGGTCTATATGCATGGAGCTCTGGGAGCGTAGTGGTTACAAATCAGGCTACTAACCTCATGGTCAGCAGTTCAAAACTACCAGCTGTTCTGCAGGAGAAAGGTGAGACTTTCTGCTCCTGTAAAGATTTACTGCTTCAGAAACCCTGTACAGGGTCGCTATGAGTCAGAACTGACTCCACAGTACATAACAACAACAGTAGCATATGCATCTGCTAGAATAATTTATATTTTAATTATTAAAATCTTTTTTTTGTTGTTGTTTCCTCTCAAATCAATCTGTTAAAGATAGAAAGTAGTGTGTTCAGGTCTCCATAGCAAATGAATTTCTATGACAGCCTGCATTGCCAGAGCTTTTCCTTTGTATGTTTCAATGCTCTGAAATTTGATGCTTACCATTTTGCACCAATTATGTCTTCATTATAGGCAGCATCTTTTAGTAACAAAATTACTGACTTGGTTCCATTTTAATACTTTCCCTTTTAGTTCTCTTTTTTCAGAAATTAATATTGCTACTACCAACATTTGTATTTTATCTGCTTGTTATTTAACCATCAAGAAACCTGCTAAAGTAAGATTTCTATTATTACAAATACAATATATGTAGATGGTATCTTATATGTGGAGTCCTGGTGTGGCGCTGTAGGATAAGCACTGGGCAGCAAGGGTCGGTTTAAACTGCAAGGTTGGCGGTTCAAACTCACCAGCTGCTCCTTGCAAACCCTATACAGGGTTGCTATGGGTCAGAACGGATTCGATGGCATTTAACAACAACAATCTTATATGCAGGTATACATATATGTATGTCAATGTGTGTATGTATATTTGTATAGAGGACTTCAAAAAGTTCGTGAAAAAATTCTATTATCTCTCAATCCCATTTTTCTATGAAATTTTGGAAGCTATCTGTGTGTATGTGCGGGGGTTTAAAATGTTCACGGAAAAATTCTTTTGTAACCAAGCACATCTTTGGGTTCTTCACTGAGTTTTCCAGGCCGCTTACAACAGAAAACTATAACCTGGGGACGCAAAACTCCCAGGTTCGTAACCTCATTACACTTGAGGCTCAATTTAGTTATAAACCTGATTCTGTTTATCATCCAGTCTTTAAGATAAATTTCATGTTAAACAAAACAGAAGTCATATGGCAACCTTGGATCTTATGCTTTTTTGTGGGTTTCATTTTAAAGTTTATCAAAAGAAAAAAAAAAAAACCTTTTTTATAACTCCCTAAAGTTTTATATCTTCCGTTCTGCTTTTGCTCTCTGTGGCAGTATTCACCCTCTCACTTAAAAGCAGATGATAAATAGCCACTGTGGATTTTTAGTACCTCAATCATTTTAAAAACCACTCCTTCTGGTGAACTCCAATCCTTGGTCAGATTTACTCTGATCAATTCCAGGGCTAATCTGAAGGTACAGTTCATCCCATTTTAAAAGCATGCACTGTTCACAGCTTCTTCACAAACTGAGAAGCTTCTTGGTGGTGGTGGTGGTGGTGGTGTGCCGCGGAGTTGGTTTCGACTCATAGCGACCCTGTACAGGGTTTCTGAGGCTGTAAATCTTTACAGGAGCAGAAAGCCTCATCTATCTCCAGCAGAAAAGCTGGTCGCTTCTAACGGCTGACCTTGAGGTTAGCAGCCCAATTCTTAACCACTACGCTACAGAGCTCCGTTAGCCTGGGTATTTTTCTTGATCAGTGATAAACTTGAGCTTCTCAGTTTCCTCCACTACAGAGCAGCTTGGTCAAGGTTCTTCTCAGAATGTCCTCAATTCTTCCCTGTTAGGGAAGGCCAAAGCCCTTTGCAGCTTTTAGTGACCCTTTCTTTGCCTTTCGCTGACACAGCTGCATCTGGTTGAATGGAATTCCAAAATTTAGAATGCAAGAAACAGGATCAGCACTAAAACACACTTGCCTCGTTCAGGACTGAAATTGGGTAGGGGTAATGAGTGGCTGGAAGGAGCCCGAAGTTTATGATGTGTATTATCATACTTACCTTTATCCTGACTCCTTTACTCTTCAAGTCTCTCAAATACAATCAAATACTCCTGAGCATTATTTAATCTTTAATAACTTAGAAGGGTCTTCGGAATTCAAACCACAGAGTCACTGTACTGTCGTTGTTATTGTGTGCTGTGGAGTTGATCATAGTGACCCCATGGGATGGAGCAGAACTACTTGACAGAGTTTCCTAGGCTGCCACCTTTACGGAGACAGATTACCAGCCCTTTTCTCCAGTGGAGCCATTTGTGAGTTTTAACTATCAGCTTGTTAGTTAGCAGCTAAGCAGGCAATCACTGTACTACCAGGGCTCCCTTCACTCTACTTACAGGTCCACCCAACTGACAGAAATCTGGTGCTGAAGGAAACGAAAGAGTAAATCATTAGTCAACAAGTGTAAAGTTGGACCAGTAAGAAGAAATGGAAGCAAAAAAAATCAGACATGTCCTACATTTCAAGTAACATATGTTTAATACTAATGAAGGAAATTGGGAGTAAAACACAAAGCCAGGCACACAGAGGAATCAGCTGAAACAGTAAGAATGACCTTAATTTGTTTGTTTGTTTTATGCATGCTTGCCCAATGTTGTGAGAAAAAGATAGGGTCCCAAGTGAACAATTTTTTTTCTCTTCTAAATTACATTTCAATAAGGAAAAGAAAGTCAAAAATAAGCTTTGTTGGTAGGTCTATACCGTTTTCATACATCTAGGGGAGAAGGTTTCTGCAACCATAAGTGATGCTTAGAGGAAAATTAAATCACCGAGCGATGCCAGGACTGATTATTCTACTGTACTTTAAAAGCAAGAGATTGCAGTCTGCGAGTCCAAAGTGGTTTCATATGGACTGCCACAGTTGTGGTTTACGCTTGAAACTGTAACCTGTCAAATTAAAAGCAGGCAAGGTCTATGCTCTTAATGGTTCCACTTTCTACTGTCTACAGCTACGCCTACCAGTTCAGCAGTTTTGATCCTGTTAAACTTTGTTATTTGGATGAGTAGAATCTCAAAACCTCTGTCATCCTGGCTAGAAAACCTTCGGGTTATGATATAAAGCTTGATGAAACTGACAATCTAACTTTTCTTGCCTAGATGGTTCTGGCTTTCACTATCACTATTTTTATCGCCTATTGATATTTGATTGCTCTGCTTAGCCCTGTGCAATGTATATTCTGACTTTAGGAGGCAAGTACACATACGGCATGAAGGCCCCAGCTTTTTCTACCCTGTATTCCCAGATATTTTATTGACTTGGACTTGTACCGTATTGACTCATCATTCTTCCAGACCCACAGTAGCCTGCTCTTATGAGCTTAGTGTTACAAAATGTTCTATTGCTTTTCTTTTTCTTGATTGTGGAATGCCCTTCTGGGCAATGGGCTTGGTTGACAGAGATTTTCCCATCAAAACGGAAAAGTGACTTGTTCAATTTTACTAATGTTTCATGTAGAGCCCTTCTTTAATAAACCTTTCTTGATGCCCATTTTTATAATAATGTTTTTAAAATAAAGCATAAACAATATTTACTTTTTATTTAATGTATCATAAGTGAAACCATGCCACTAAACAATCATATCCTGTTTGGGCCATAATGACATCAGAAATATATGTTTATCATCTGCTTTGGACAACTTAGCATGTTTTTGGCCCAAGGCGAATTTGAACTAAAACCATTTGCAGTTGCCCAAAACCAAGATAACCACACATTTCTAAGGTAATTGATACCTAAAAAGAGCATTGCCTTTAGATCATAGTTCATGATCTAAGCGTACTAATTCTTTAAAGAAGGTTGTTAAAGTTTATAAAGCATGTATGTCTATTGGATTGCCTCCAAAATTTAACATGAAAAAATTCTATTTTAGCAAGCCTTGAGACTATGATAAAGTAGGCACTCAGCACAACCTTTTGGAGTTCTGCAATTACCTCTCTTGTCTAATTTCAACAGAAGGGGAAAATGGAGATTTCTTACATGTAAAAGTATATGACAGTAATAAAAACAATAAGCATACTGCCTTGTGGTTTGGACGACATTCAAATCAAATCAGTCATTACTATTTTTATGAGAAGTATTTAAAGAAATGTTAATTTCATGTAGAGATATCGAAGGTAAGAAGAAGGATGCGATTTTCATATACTGTTAAACATATCCTGAGTATCCAAATAGGTGGCACTGCCCTTGTGCTACCATGATGTCAAGCATGTAATCGCTTTGGATACTACCTTAGCCAGGGAGTTCAACTATAAGTCTGTCACTCCAGCCTGAAAAATAGCTCTTCACACTATGCGTCTACACAAAAGCAGTAAGAATCACCTTTGCCTACCAGACAACTGGATGATTTTGAACATAAAAAATAATCAAATAATTATAAATGAGCTTATATGTAATTAAATAATATTACTGACTGGAAGATCTAAAAGGAAATTTGGAAACCAAACTCATTTTCAGAGGTAGAAATAAAGAAACAGAGAATTGAAGTTGTTTCTCAAAGTCAACTCTGTAGCTAGAGTCTGACTCCTTCTCCAGTGGGTACGCCACTGCACAATCGGTCCTTCATTCATAAAACACTGATGGGGATGCTTCAGACAACATCGAAAGAACAAGAGAATTGAACTAAATGGCATGGGTACTGCAACGGCTATTCTATTACTGTAAAAAAAAAAAAGGGAAGAATGTACTGTACCTCCATTCTCTCTTGTTTAACTTCATCAATTTCATCATCTTCAAGCATTGCCAAGAGTTCTCCTGTCTGGTCAATGGAATTGAGAAAGTCTTGAGCAATTTTTTGTCTTTTGTTCGTATTATTGCTGCCACTCAGTTTGTCTTCATAAAGTAGGAGAAGGGGGGAAAAAAAGTATTCTTAATAGGTTTAGATCAGTGCCAATCGTTATATGCCTTGAATATTGCACATGAAATTCTCTCAAAATAATCTTTCAAAAGAGAATGCTTGAATAAAAAACAACAACAAAAAAGTAGGTTATCTAGAATGATATCATCGATATATTCATCTCTGCCATAAATAAGACTGAAAGAATAAAACCAATTATCAATTACCACAATAACTGTGAACGAACTAAAATTATTTACCAAAGGGTGCTTTCAGATATGGAAAAGAAATAAGCATTGTATATTCATAACAAATATGAATTTTTTAAAAATGAAAATATCAAAATATATCTATAACTAGGCAAATGCAAACAAACTAAGAAAGACTAGTAGTATCATGTTAGAAAATACAGTTCAAGACAGAAGGCAATAAATGAGACACGGCAGAATATTACCTAATAATGAAAGACACAAGCCACAAGGAAGCTGAACAGTCAACTACTTTATACACCAAAGATGATAGCAAAATGAATATAACATAAAAGAAAATGTATTAAATAACAAAAACCACTGTAATTAATATGGATATTTTTCTTTAAAATTTTGGCAACTTGAGGTACAACTAAAGAGATTCCAAAAATAAAAATCTGCAAGTTCTGCAACACCTGTAAAGATATAAAAATCAACACTATTTTCTTAGATTTTCTTCATTTGTATTATTTTCTTAATTTTTTTTCTCTTTAACAGTTTTCGTTACTGTAATAAATCTCTGTTGCACCTCACCTGATTTACATTGCTATTGTTAAAATTAATTAAGGAAAGAACTGTGCAGTTACTCTCTTATATTTACCTACATCATTAGCTTTATAGTGTCACTTTCAGCCTGAAGAACTTTGTTTCGATATTTCTTATATAATAAATTGACTAGCAACAAATTCTCTCAGATTTTGTTTGAGAAGATCTCTAGTTCACTTTAATTTTTAAGTTTTTATTGTGAATTATGTGATAGTTTACATGGGAGAACATTAGCTTTACATTCATCCTATCTTATTTCGTTTCACTGCAATGATTACAATCCCCTGCATGCATCATCTAACCACCAAAGGGTACACCCCGCAAGTCTTATCCCTCCCTCCCCTCCCCCCGGCCCCTGCCGTCAGCACACAGCCCCTCTCTCTCCCTGGGTCCAGAGTCCCCAGACACTCCATCTCTCCATGTCATCATCTCTCATTTTAATTGAATGATAGTTTTGTTCAGTATAAATTTCTACGCTGACAGTTTTTCATTTTGGTTTGTATTGTTTTAGCACTTTAAAAATGTCCTCCCATTGCCTTCTGGCTTCCTTCCATTGTTTCTGAGTAGAAGTGAGAAGCTAATCTTAATGGGGTTCCCAGTATATGAGTCTTCTTTCTGTCAGTTCAGAGCTACTATTAAGCACCTCTACTGAATCTTTCTTTGATAATTATACTTTTCAGCTACAAAACTTGCTTCTTTATTTCTATAAATAATTTCTATCTCTTTATTCATATTCTCGATTCTGTGAAAAACCATCATTATCATTGTTGTTGTTGTTAAGTACTGTTGAGTCAGTTTCAACACATAGCAGCACTACATAGGGTTTTGAGGCTGTAAATCTTTGTGGGAGCAGAAAGTCTCATCTTTCTGAGCAGCTGGTGGACTCAAATAGTCTACCTTGTTGTTTGCCGTCCAGTGCTTATCCAACACAGTCACCATGCTTTCCAAACTATCATCATACTTTAGTTTTATTCTTTAAATGCAGTTTTCTTCAGTTCTTTTAACATACTTATAACAGCTATTTTGAATTTTTTTGTCTAAGACCAACCTTTGTGCATCTAAAGGGAAATTTCTACTGCCAGCTCCTTCCCTCCTTTGCTCCATATGACCACTCCGTCTGTGGGTTACATTATCCTGTTTCTTTGTATGCATAGTATTTTTTGTTGTTGTTGAAATGATGGACATTTCACATAGCAAACTGTAGCAACTCTAGATAATAATTGCGTCCCCTCCTTGGGGCGTCTTGCTTGCTTGCTTGGTAGTTTGTTTGTTTAGTGATGCTTGTGCAGTGACGCCCATCTTCCTCACACTGTACCATCTCTGATGTTAATCCTTACTGGTCTTCTAGACCATCTGTGATGACTGTACTTTAAGTTGGACTCTCATTCTCCATTTACAATCTCCCCATTAAGTTCCTGGCTGGTATGACTTTATTGTTACCACACCCAATTGTTAGCCTCAACTAATTGCTAACTAGGAGCTCATGTAGCGTAGTGGTTACGAATTGAGCTGCGAACTGCAAGGTCAGCAGTTCGAAACTACCAGCTGTTCCATGGGAGAAAGATGAGGCTTTCTGCTCCCGTAAAGATTTTCAGCCTCGGAAACCCTGCACAGGGTCTCTATGATTCGGAACTGATTCCATGGCACACAGCCACTGATTGCTAAGTGATTATTTTATTGTTTTTAACAATACTCTTGGGCATAAATTGTTCCACAATCTGATCTGATTAATGTCGGACCTCTTTGCAAGGTCAATATGCTACCAAAGATTGAGTTGTGCCTGACACCAGAGGGGTTCTCCTTAGCTGTCTCTTTTCCCTACTTTTCACTCCCTAACTGTAGCAAACACATTGTATCTCTTGCTACTAGTGTAATGGGGCCATCATTCTCCTCTTAACTGCTCACCACCACAATCTCGAGCATTACTATCATTTTAGGTATGAGCGTCCACATGCTCTGGTACAAATAGCCAGGTTCCTTAGGGAGAGTGGCATAACTCTTGGTTCTTAGGCCTTCCCCTTCCTCTGAAACAATTTTGCACCACTCTACTGGAGCTGAGGGTGGGCACAGCAGTGACCTTCTCCTGGAGACATTCCCGTGCTCTAAGAGTGAGGAGCTGGAAACAATACCCTTTAGTCTTCTAGGCTTGTCCTTTCTGGTGTGGAGCTTCCTTCCCTAGGAGAGGGCTGCTCGTGGTGGTTATGCACCACCAAGTTGGTTCCAACTCATAACAACCCCGCATAGAGTTTCTGTGCCTGTAAATCTTTACAGGAGCATCAAGTCTCATCTCCCACAGAGCAACTGGTAGATTCGAACCGCTAACCCTGAGGTTAGCAGTCCTGCTCATAATCCACTACCAGGGCTTCTTATGAGAGGACTAGGTTGTGGACAACTGGGGTCTAGAATTTTCAGTTTCCCTTACCTGGAGCAGAGCATTCACCTACTATGAGTGAAGATGAAATATCTAGAACAGAGCTTCAGCAGAACAGAGCTGAGGGCAGATGAGAGCTGCTGACTGACCTACTGCTCTCTTGGAGTACAACTGCTTTCCTACACTGAGAGCTGGAAGAGAGGGAGCTCAACCTCCTTGACCACACTCACCCAGCAGTGAGCTTCAATCACTCTGAAGTGGAGTGTGGCGATGGGGTGATGGGGCAAATGTTTCTCACTGTTGTTACCAACATTTAACAGATTCTCGTGAATACATGTTTGGTATGTGCCCTTAGAACAATTTCTAGAGACTTTTAATTGTTATTTACTACAATATTCACCAAGTAGATGGTTATTTTTGTGGGGAGTTGGCTAATTTCCTCACAACATGATTCTAAAAATCTCACTTCAGACATAGATATATTCTATCTGAATATTTTATAATTCATACCAATTATTTTTAGAAGGTCTTTTGGGAGTTTGGTGCAGCACTGTGGGTTAATGTACTAGACTACAAGGCTGTTTTGAACCACCAGGTTGGCAGTTCAAGCTCACCAGCTGCTCCTTGGAAACCCCAGACAGGGTGACCATGGGTCGGAATGTACGGGATGGCACATAACAACAACAATATCAGTGCCATGTTCTGAGTACCAAGCTCAGAATGGTGAGAGGTAAAATTCACTTTCGCCAATGCCATCATAAATAAAAAAGCACGAGATTAAATCGACAACTAAGTAAATACTTGAGCAATTTCTAAACTACCTTGCCCAAGAGAAGGACAAGTATTCTTTTCTGCACTGACAATCTGAAGTGACACAACCTACGCAAGCCGCACAGCAAACGTGTCGTAAGCTTAGTGTTCTGTCTCATTTACCTTCCAGAAGATCATCCTCATCTATGCCTTTGACAATCTTTGATTTGTAGTCTCGGAAAAACATGTATTTTAGCAGTCTTCTAAGTTTTTTCTATTAAAAAATAGAAAATAAATAAGAAAATTTATAAACATAGTCATCTTACTGACTAAAGACTACTACAATAACTAAATTTTATAAATTTGCATTCCATGTTATGTTAGGGAAAAGATAGCAATCCTAAGCATAATACTAGGAAAGAAATAGGGAGTCATTAATTACACATAAAAGCTAAAATACAAGTAATTTTAAAACCTTTTTCATATGCAAGTATCCAAATGCTCCAGAACCACAATAATTGCTTTTTGTATTACAATAAAAAAAAAATTAAGTTCTTCTTAAGATCGTGAAAAATTCCATGTTCTCCATACCAAGTTGACTAGACTGGCATTATGGAATTTTGTATATATTACAAGATAAAACTGTATTTTAAAACACTGATTTATAAAACATCTACGTTGAGTTTACAGTAACGGCTTTAAAAGCCAAGCAGTCTCCCTTTTATTCTCTGAAGACATTTTCTTTTATTTAAAAAAGTTGTTCTATGTGTTATATTTCTGGAAAGCATTCTGTAATTTGAGAAACATATTTTTCTGAAATTCAAAGCTGATCAATAAGAGTTAGGTCTTAATGATGGTCTTCTTTAGCTTTATTAGAAGACCACAAAATTGCTTTAGAAGTAACTGGCAATATGTTGTAGCTTTTGTGTGCTTGCACTTAGAAAGTATTATCACCGTTTAACCTTCAGGTTTAGGATTTCTATTAATAGTTGAATTAAAAAGCACTTTTATGAGCTTCATTTGACATAGACAAAGATTATCACCTCCTTTCTATATATAAATAACTTGAGGCCAGCAGGTCTAGTAGTAAAACATAACCCTCTGAAACTCAGTTTCTTTACTGTAAAATAAGAAGAGTACCTACTTTACAGAGAAATAAAT
The DNA here is from genome assembly GCF_000296735.1 of Chrysochloris asiatica. Lineage (NCBI taxonomy): Eukaryota > Metazoa > Chordata > Mammalia > Afrosoricida > Chrysochloridae > Chrysochloris > Chrysochloris asiatica. Next base: position 16,969,522 of record NW_006408556.1, read on the forward strand.
GCGGGATTGAGTGGAGCTGTTCATGCAATATATAAAACATAATAATAATAAAAAAGAAGAAAACCCTGTTTTTGTTGAGTAAATTACAACTCATAACAACTCAACAGGACACAGTAGAACTGTCCCCGAGGGTTTCCAAGTCTGTCGTCTTTTCAGAAGCAGACTACCACATCTCTGTCCTGCAGAGCAGCTGCTGTCTTCGAACCACCGACCTTTAAGTTAGAAGCTGAGTGCTTAACTGCTATGTCACCAGTGCTTGAAAACATAATAGGCAAGCAATAAGCACTGGCTGCATAAAATATATTTTTTTTAACCCAAACTGGCAATTTTAAAAGAAAAAATATCCCTGTACAAAGGTCTTTTATTTCCCTTTCTTGAAATATGTTGGCATATACATAAATAAATAATCATAAAAAAAAAAAAAAAAGATGAGAAAACTGGTATCCTATTGCTTGCTAACTATAGTCTGTACTGCCGAAAAGCTTCTGGGTAAGAGTTCCTCCCTCAGTAGAAGAGCAAGATCAACAGATGTATGATCTTGAAGTTTCAACATGATTTCAGATTTCACCTTCCCTAAAAATCAGAAAAAAGTGTCAGTGTGGACTATTTTATGTGCCAACCTTCAAAACAGCTACTGTGAGTAAACAAAGAAAATGTGACTGGAGATATTCTGTAAAATAGGAATGGTAAACCCATTGCTCCCCAACAGCATGGTCAGGTGACTTCGTCACAGCACCACGGCTGTATGGAATTTATTTCTCGTTAGTATTCTAAATATAACGAAGTCACCAAATCCTATACATTTTTATTCTTCATTTTTCTTTCAAAATTCTTCATATCCATTTCCAGAGTTACCATCTTACTCATACATTGCCTAGATTCCTGAACCAGCATCCTACTTAATTTCTCTGCATTTGGTCTGTATTCTACACATGACTGCTCCACTATCTGAGCCTCAGCCTAGATAGACACTTTTACATCAACACAGTCTACAAACGTAATCACACAATCTTGAAATTTTGTGAGTGTTAAGATGGTTCTTCAACTAAATCATGCATCTTTCATAAACCAGATTATTAGCTTCTGGATAGTGAAATCTTTTCTTTTCTTTTCCTTTATATTCTTCATATGATCTAAGAGTTGTTGAAGTGACATTTCATAAAATTGAATGGAACCCTGGGCAAACTATAGTGTAAAGGACTTTGCTTCCCATTGCATCTCATTACATTAGGAAGAGAAAATATTTGAGCCAGGTTTAGTTAACATGTAGTCAATCATAATGAAAGATTTAATGGAGGCCATCAAGTAACTGAATATTAGAATGGATGTTAATAAGGTTGTCCAAAAGGTCAGGTGGGATGCCTTCTGATGATCAAGAAAACACAAGCAACATCAAAACCAAAGTCACAGGCATACGAAAACGGTGGACAGGGAATGAGAAAGTATAGTTAAACATCCAGGGAATAACAAAGGAGAAATGAAAGATGAAATATCAGGGACTTAGCACTGCTTACTCACTTGGGATAACATCTACTGTTAACACATTATGGTTATTCATTTAGATTGTATTTATATGTAAGTGATTTGGGGATGAAACTTTTAATAAATCATGTAAAGTATTATAAAATGTTTAGAATCAGCTACTCATGGAAGACTGGCAAAAAGCAGACATGCAAATATTGGTTTAAATATTTTAAAACCAGAATTCAAAGAATTTAAAAAAAAAAAAAAAAGCAAATCTTTAACTTTAAAATACACAGAAATGATGGTACACCAGCAAGATATTCAACTTGGTTGATTTGCTTTTACCAGATAAAATAATGTGTTACTCTATGAAAGTTTGGGATTCTGATAATATTTAGTGCATAAAATTAGAGGTAAAAATAAATATGCCACTCAGTTATATCCCATTTGTCAGAACACAGCACACAGACACATTTCATGAATATTATGTAGCTATGAGAACATCTCATTAGACATCTAAGGATAAGTGAAGAATAACTAGCTGTTATAGTTTTCACACAAATGTCCATGTACAAAAATATCAATTCTCATAAAGCCAACTAATTTTGTGATGCTAACTATGAAGACTAAAATATCAGTTAAACAGGTCTGATCCTAATTTGAAAGCTGTGTAAATAATGAAGATATGTAAATGGAAGCAAACAAGGCATTTTAATACAATGAAATTGTTTTATATTACCTTATCTTTGCGCATCACAAACAAAAGATCTTCAGCAGAAATTGCCTTTGCTCCCCGGAGTTGAGAAATTTCAGCAGCTTGCTGTAACTAACAACAAAAGAAATTTGGAAAATTGTCTCAATTACAGAAATTAAATGTACTACAGCCATGGTGTCTCAAGGGAGGTAAATATTCTAAGTTAAAAACCTTTGGGAATAATACAGCAATCTTATTACTGCTTTTAAAAGCAGAATGTCTTAGGCTTTAAGATATTTTTTCAAAAATGCAATTAAATTAACTTATGAGCCCACCTGTAACTGATACAATAAACAGAAATCCTTGATTTCTTTCCTGTAGAAGAAAAATCATGTGCAGCCTCCAGAAATGCATTAATGCACCTGAAAATAATTTTATGAAATTGTATCCTTCATACCCATGTGAGCAATGGTTTCACTCAGTATCACTAGTTGAATAAGTATATTATTAATCTGAGCTCCCATGCTGGTATGATTTGAAATAGGCCCATTCAGAACTTTAAAAGATCAACAAAAACAGTAGCTGTTTCTAATATCCAAAGGAAAAAAAATACTTTTAGTTTTGGCAAGTCTTCAGTGGGTAAAGGATTCAGTCCATAAATCATAATACTGGACTGCATTAATTTCTTTCCACACTAATCACATGCACACAAAAAGTTAACTGTATCTGGAATGCGCAACACAAAACATACTGCATGAAAAGTTAGATCCCTCCTGAAATGTTCATCTGGGCCCTTATATCTACAAAGTCAAGAGTTGTCAGGAACTCAGAAGTCCTAGAAATACAATCTTACTTGAAAATGACCTAGAAAATAAAAAGAATGTGAAAAATGATAGTTCTATTTTTTGGCACTGGCAAAATCAGTTTCTTATTTTGATTAGTTGGAAGGAACATAAAATATGTCCATCTGAAAAAAATAAAGATGCTGGAGAAAACACTGCAAAAATATGCCTGTAACTTCTTCCAAATTTGATCAAGCCATGCTGATTGCAACATACCAACTCAATCCAATCTGAAATATTATAAAAATATTTACATATAAAAGCTGTTCCTAAATGCATCTTTCCTTCAAAATAATAAATCGAAGACATGTTCTTGAGAACTAATCTTTTAAAAGTGACACACTGTTATCTTAACAATTATATGAAATCAAATCGTACATTTGTGTTACAGAAATTTAAACCTTGAATGTTTAAACGATTTTGCTAACTAAGCTTCAAACCTTTTCTAAATACACAAACTACAAAATAGACTATAAACTCCCTATGTGTCAGCCTTACCACTGAATTTCCTGGATACTGGTGGTTGGAATATAAACAAAATTCTTCCTAAATATAGAAATTTAAATTTAACTGTGAACTATTTAAAAAGAAATCTTGAGGAGAAAGGTGTTACGTTTTTGTTTTGTTTTTTTAATATGGTTTATCTACACAGAAAGAAACTAAAATGTTCAGCAGGCATGATTCTCCCCTCCCCCCCGCCCCCAAAACTGTAATAGTGTCAGGCAAATATATACATAGATTTTCAAATAAAAACATTTCTGTTGCAGCCTAAAATACATGATCAGTGGAGAATATGGGCCCTGTATCCATTTATCTGGACACACAGAAGGAGACAGCCAGCGGCAACACTACCAAGCCACTTTCTATATCCTTAAATGAAGAACGGTGGATCATTTGAAAGTGCAAAGTATTATATAAATATGATTTTATTCACATTAAGATATGGTCAGGATAAAGATAATTCCCTAAGTAGTTTCACAACGAATCAGTGTTTTACCCACACAATAGATAAATAAACCGCAATATACAGAGAACTAACGTCCTGGTGGGGCGCTGTAGAATAAACACTGGACTGCTAACCACAAGGTCAGTGGTTCAAATCCACCAGCTGCTCCTTGGAAACCCTATACAGAGTTGTTACAAGTCAGAACTGACTCGACGGCACATAACAACAACAAAATATGGAGTCCTGATGTGGTGCTTAAGATTAGCACTGAACTGCTAACCACAAGGTTAGTGGTTCAAATCCACCAGCTGCTCCTTGGAAACCCTATACAATGTCGCTATGAGTCGGAACCAACTCGATGGCACTTAACAACACATAGAAATAAAATAAATCAAAATGTGTAACACTTAAATGGTATCATAAGATATGCAGGAAACCTAAACACTTAGTTCAAAGTGTATATTATTGTTACGTGTTGTTGGATCGATTCAAACCCACAACAACCGGTGTGACAAAGTAGAACTGCCTCATAGGGAGGATTTCCTATGCACCATGGGATAATGTGCTGGACTGCAAGATCGGCGGTTCAAGCTCACCAGCCGCTCCTTGGAAACCCTATACAGGGTCACTATGAGTCTGAACCGACTCAACGTCATGTAACAACAATATTTTGTAGTGGGTTACTTGTTGGGTTGCTAATTGTAAGGTGAGCAGTTCAAATCCACTAGCTGCTCTTTGGGAAAAAGATATGCTTTTCTGCTCCTGTAAAGACTTACAGTCTGGGTAAGTAACCCTCTATGGAATCACTAGGAGTTGGAACCAACTCAACAGCATACAACAACAACTTTTTTTTCCTTTCTGCATATTCATTGTATATAGGAAGACACAAAAACCCGCCTTCTTCAGATCATAGCAGAGTTTATCTGTCCCAAAAGCATAACCCCTAAAACCTGTTGTAAAGGTCCAAAGTGGTAGTCAGATGAGAAAAAAAGCAACATTTATGGAAGGAGTTTGCCAGGTCTTACTCTCTCGGCGCCACATTGGGTGGGTTCAAATCATACACCTTTCAGTTAGCAGCCCCATACTGAAGCATTGTGTCACCAGGGCTCCTTTTAATGAGTGTGGGAAGTTAATTTTCTTATCTATATGCTGCTGCTGCTGCTGCTGTTCTGTGCCACTGAGCTGGGTCCAAGTCACAGGGAGCCTGTATAGGGGTTCTGAGGCTATGAATCTGTATGGGAACAGAAAGCCTCTTCCCACCTGCAGAGTGGCAGGTGGGTTCGATCTGCTGATCTTGCAGTTAGCAGCCCAAGACGTAACTCACTAAGCACCAGGGCTTTATATCATGGATAAAGGTATGTTAACGGGAGCTGCAGGTTAATGCGCTGGACTGTAAAGTTGGTTTGAACCACAGAGTCGGTGGTTCAAGCTCACCAGTCACTCCTCAGAGTCCCTGTACAGGGTTGGTATGGGTTGGAACCAGCTCCACGGCACTTAACAACAACAATAACCTTATAAAGATTTGTTTTTTGCAACTAAGTAAAATACTTTGCTGAAAGACATTACTGTTGTTAAGTATTGTCAGGTCAGTTCTGACTAATAGCAACCTTGTCTATGGTTTCCAAGGAGTGGCTGGTGGGTTTGAACCGCTGACCTTACTGTTAGCAGCCCAGTGCTTACCTTACAGCGCCACACCAGTACTCTATCACAAATAGCAACTCAGTTATACCATTTCAGGTTTCTTTTGATCAACACCATTCCTATCCTTCAAAGTAAACTAAATACAATGTATACTTGTAAGAAATGTTTAAGAGTGAAAAATTTCTCTAACATATTAAAACCCATCATGTTTGCATTTTAACTATTTATGACACTTAATTGGGGGTTATGTATTACAAGGTGCACATTAAATTTTACATGGTGTCTCAGATGCTTCATCTTTGGACACTAACAATCAAATTTATCCCCACCCCAGGCCCCCACATTTTCATCAACGTCTGTTAATTTTGTTGTTTGTTTGAATTTACTCAGGGTTTTCAATTTGCAGTCTACTTCCACAATATCCATCCGAATCCAGGCCTTTAGGGCTTTTTTGCTTTGTGGTTTCCAAATGTCAGTGTCTCTCAATTGCCATCTGCCCTAGATTTAACTGCTAAAAATGATCTTCCTCAAATATAATATCCACAACCCTCTTCTAGGGTCTGTGATAATTCCCTATAGCCTATAAAGCTTAATCTAGTCTTTAAAAAGCTCAACCAATTCACAGATTTTTCCTTCTTTCATTCTCATTGCATTTGTTTTCCTCTCCTATGGTTCAACTTTACGGTTTATCTTTATGCCTTTTTATACTATACACCAATTATCAGAAATTCCTGATTTTTTACTACATGCAGTACCTCCTTTACTGAAAATATAGCCTTTAAAATCATCTTCTCAAGGAAAGCTTATCTGAAGTAATATTTCTCATCTAACCTAGCCTTGGAATCTAAACCTTCAGTTTATAAAATCTTAATTATACTTGGTAACAAGTTCCTTTGTCTCAATCAGTTCTCTAATATCCGTACTTCCCAATCCCCAAGGGCAGTTTTTTTGTGTTTGTTTGTTTTTTTAAAAAGCAAACACATTTCTGTCTTAGGGCTCCTACTCACATTATTATCCAGTTTTGTCCACACCCATAGCTACTCCATGGTCTCTATCACCCACCACCGAATCACTGCCATTGCATCGGGTCTAATGCATAGTGATCCTCAAGCACAAGATTTTATAGGAACCAACAGCCTCATCTCCTCCCAAGGAGCCGCTAGTGGGTTTGAACTGCCAACCTTGTGGTTATCAGGCCACTGCTTAACCCACTGTGCCACCATCTCATGAATCCAAGACCTGTCTATGAATAAATGACCAGTCTGTTCCTCTTTAGCTGACTTGTTTTATTATGTTGAGTACTTATTCCATTCTGCAGTAAATGACTAGCGCTAACTACCCTAAAATGTGATTCTCTGTCTGATTTTAAAATCTTACTTTAAATTTTAGTCTCATAACGTTAGTGTATCTAAATGGCATTAAGGATACACTTTGCATGTAAGCCTAGTTCATAGATAGGGCAAACAGAAGTCATCGCAGTGGACTAATAAATCTTACTGGGAGCAAATTCCTGACCACAGGTACAGGGCTTAGGTCTAGAAAATACTGGTCAAGAATAGGCTCAGGCAGTAGGCATAAACCATGAGAAGTTCCATTTGAATATGTGAATGAAGGAACTGATTTTGATACTAATAGCCCATTTTCATAAATATCTCTACATTCTATTTTATGATCAAAGTATTTTGCATTACATTTGGTATCACATTACACACAAATTTCCAATGATTTTGGAATGGATTTTCATATGGAAAGAACTTCCAGCATATGAAGTACATCTCACAGTTTTGATAACAGGGAATTGCATTATATATCTCCTGGGTTCCTACATTTTTTAAAGAGAACGGATCACAGACTTTGTCCATCTCAATTCATTCATACTGTAGAAAGGGAAACTAAACATCACAGAGGGGAGAACGGAACAGAATGCCATCATTTACAAATATTTAATGAGCACCTACTTTTATGTACTAAAGAGTCCTGGTGTGGCGCTGTGGGCTAATGCGTCAGATGGCAAAGTCATTTGAACCTTAAGACTGGTAGTTCAAGCTCACCAGCTGATCCTTGGAAACCCTATACAGGGTCGCTATGGTTAGAATCGACTCAATGGCACTTAACAACGACAACAACCTATATGTACTTGGGAATACCTGGGTGTACAAACAGTCAAGCATTTGGCTACTAATTAAAAGACTGGAAGTTCAAAACCACCCACAGGTAACTTAATATAAAGGTCTGATTAACTATTTCCAAAAAAATCTAGCCACTGAAAGTCCTGTGCAACACAGTTCTCCTCAAACACACATGGGATATCCCTGAGTCAAAATTTACAGCAACTGGCATATGTAACAAACTCTACATAATGCACTAGGAATACTACAGGAAACAAAAGATTTCTGACGTTTGGCAGCTTACAAAAGACTAGATCTAATATAGCAACATTATTTCTGCTATGAGTCAAACTCTGTTTTCAGCATGAACAACTTCCTTGATTTATTTCTTTACAATAAGAATTTTTTGCTCCTAGAACATTATTAAGGTTGGTGAATTAACCAATTTGAATTCAATAAAGTTTACAATTTGAGTAGTGATTCGGATTAGAAAACTAAGATCAATTAAAACTGATCTTAATTGCTTTTCCTAAACACAAAACATCGCTACTTTTCAGCAATTAAGAAACAATATTAAAATAAGTCTTTAAAAGCTGGTCTCTAAAAGTTAAATACTGTAAAACATTAATCATAAACATATTTGAAAAATAAAACAGTACCCGAATGTTTCCTATTTTAAATTAAGCATAGGAATAATTTTTTATTGGAATTGTAAGATTTTTTTCTAACAATTCTTAAAAATGTTTTATTGTGAATTATGTTGATAGTTTACCTGGGATAACATTAGCTTTACATTCATCCTATCCTATATCATTTCATTGCCATGGTTACTATCCCCTCCATGCATCATCAAACAACCAAAGGGGATACCCTGCATGCCTACCCCCAGGTCACACAGCCCCTCTCCCTCTCTGGGTGTAAAGTCCCCTAGCTGCTAGATCAATCTCTCCACGTCATTATCTCTGCCTCCATCTCTGGCATCACTGTTTCTCTGGGTAGGGTCCTGCACTCCACTCTCCTCCCTTGATGGTCCCAGGGACCTCTGCTCCTGGAATGCAAAGTCAATCACTCCCCTCCTTTTGCTACAAAACATCTGTCTTTACATTTCCAAGCCTCACAGTGAGTCCTGATAACAATTATTTACTATTGTACCACAAGAGAACTATCCCCATCTCCTTTCATCAGTCCCGCTCAGACAGA
>NW_006408556.1:16979496-16984011 GCF_000296735.1 Chrysochloris asiatica
GTTCTGCTGTGCATGGGGTCGCTATGAGTCGGTTCCGATTTGATGGCACCTGACAACAACATCCTACATTTTAAAACCAGAGCCATGAATAAATAAAGGTACACACGTATTATGTATAGACCTTTCTCCTACTTACAGGTAAAGAATGAAGAGAAATTTGTTTAAAGTGCAGGGAACTAAGATTTTTTTCTTTTATTTTTTTGTTTGGACTTACAGAGTAATGAAATGCTAGGAAGTCGAGGCATTTTTATTCTCAGAGACCTAAGCCATGGACTGGCTATGTCTTGCTGCAAGAGTAACTGAAGTCAGAGACCCTGGATCACAACACAGTGTGTGCTCTTGTCTAGTTCTATGATCTTCATTCTGGGGACAGCTGACCATCAGTGGAGCAGCTCTCAGCTGCATGTCTGCATCACAACTTCACCTGTTCGTGATGTCAATCTGAGCAAAACAGCTCTGGGAATGAAACCAGGTTTTTCGATACTAAGTATTCTTATTTAACCCTCAAATTCCTTTGCCTTCACTGCATGTGGCTAGGGCCAAATACTCTTCTAAAGTTCCAAATGGTTCTTAAAAATATGTTGTTGTTAAGTGTTTTTGAGTAGATTCTGACTCATAGTGACCCTATAAAGGGTCTCCAAGGCTTAAAATCCTTGTGGGAGCAGAAAGCCTCATGTTTCTCCCGTTTAAACAAAAAGTATAGCAAAACCAAATTGATGATTCCATAGCTATTAAGATATTAAAGAGATTCCATTTTAACAACTCTTTTGTTGCACCTCTGTCCTTTGACCCTGTCTCCTTTCTCTCTGAGGAGAACTAAAGAGCTCCAGTGTTGTTGTAGGTTAGGGGGTCCATTCGGCTGCTAACTTCAAGATTAGCAGGTCAAACCCAGCAGCACCTTTTCTGGTTAAAGATGAAGATGTCTGCTCCTATAAATCCTGACAGTCTCAGTAACCCTGCAGAGATCACTATGAGTTGGAATCAAATAGATGGCAGCAGGTATTTCTGTGGAGAGCTTGAGGACTCCTGGTGTGGTGGTGTAGAATAAGCACTGGACTGCTAACTGCATGGATGGTGGTTCAAACCCACCAGCTGCTCCTCAGAAACCCTATACAGGGTCACTAGGTCTAGTGTTTCTGACGAGTGGTTGGTGTGTTTGAACCACCGACCTTGCAGTTAACAGCCCAGTGCTTATCTGACAGCACCACACATTACCTCAAAAGTCCTCTCCCAATCATTCATGATGTGGTTAATGGAGCCTGGAGTTAGGATATCAGGACTCTAGCTCTAGTTCTGCCACCAACTAATTGTGTAGCCATAGATACGTGAAATAACTTCTCTTGATTAAATAACTTCTCTTGGTTGTAAGTGTATATATTTAATTTTGTAGTAGAAATGGGTAATCAATGACTTTAATGATTAGCAGAATTAAACACTCTTAGTAATAGAATGTTCTTCTTGTTGCTAAGTGCTGTCAAGTCGGTTCCAACTCATAGGGACACTATATCGGGTTTTTGAGGAATCATATATTGAGTTTATACTAAATTTATACTAAAAAAAAAAAATTATACTACCACCACTTGTCTGTCAGTTTATTATACTGTGTGACTTGTACATTGTGATGCTGGGAACTATTCCACCGGTATTTTGAAACCAACAGCGTCAACCATGGTGGACAGATATCAGCAGAACTTTCAGACTAAGACTGACTAGGAAGAAGGAGAGGTGGACCACTTCTGAACGGTTAGTTGCTGTTTTAAGTGCCATAGGGTCACCCACGGAAAACTGTACCTACAACTAGCAGGGTAACAATGTGTGACACAGTGCCAGAAAATCAGGATACAAGGCATTCAAAATACAACCGAGGAAGAACTGCCCCCTCAAAGTAGGGTTCATCTTCTTGATGTGGATGGAGCAAAGCTGTCAGGATCTTCAACGCTTTCAGGCCACAACTAAAACTTAGAAGAAACAGATGCACACATCCACTTATAAATGGAATGTGGCATGTAGGAAGTATGAATCTAAGAAAATTGCAAGTCATCAAAAATTAAATGGAATATACAGTGATCTATAATCTAGAACTGAAATGAACTGGTAATGGCCATTCTGAATCAGCCAAAGCCTCTACTTTATGATGCCAGCAATGTCAAATTGAGAGGAATTGTGTCACATTGTCAAAAAGAAAATTTCCAGACCTATATTGAAATAGACTGTTGTCTATGATACGAAGAATATCCATACACCTACAAGGAAAACTAGTTAATACTATTACTCAAATTTACGTACCAACCACTAAAACCAATGCAGAAGTTGAAGAATTCTACCAGCTTCAACTTGAAACTGATCAAACATGAAATCAAGGTGCAATGATAATTACTGGTGATTGGGATGAAAAGTTGGAAACAAAAAGGAAGGTTAAGCAATGGGAAAATACGAGCTTGGTGATGGAAATGATGCTGGAGATTCCATGACAGAATGACTTATTATCCACACATTTTTTTTCCAATAACATAATAGGGGATTGATTATACACATGGACCTTGCCAGATAGAACACACAGGAATCAAATTCACTACATCTGTGGAAAGACACAATGGAGAAGCTCAATACCACCAGTCAAAATAGGGTCAGAGATTGATTGTGGTTCAGACCATCAATTGCTCTTATGCAAGTTCACGTTGGAAGTAAAGAAAATCAAACAAGTCCACGAGAGTCAATATATGAGTATATCATACCTGAATTTGGAGACCATCTCAGGAATAGATTTGATGCATTAGACACTAATGAAAAAAGACCATAAGAGGTGTAGGATGAAATAAAGAATGTCACACATAAAGAAAGCAAAGGTCATTAAAGAGACAGAAAAAAACAAAGCAGATGTCAGAAGCAACTATGAAAGTTGCTCTTGAACACAGACAACTAAAGCCACAAAAAGAAATGATGAAACAAGAGCTAAAAAAAAAATTCCAAAAGGCACCCCCCAAAACATGTTTTAAATGTTCAAACATCTAGAGTCAGTCAGAAAAACAAAAGGGAAAAACATGCTCAGCACGAAAGACTGGAAGAAAAAAATTCAAGACAACTTGAAATACCGAAGAAGTATTTCAATATTGCAGAAAGCATCAAAAGAAGATGGAATGAATAACAGAGTCACTATAACAAAAGAATTGGTTGATGTTCAACCATTTCAAGAGGGAGCAGATGATAAAGAACTTAAGCACTGAAAGAGGTTCAAGCTACACTGAAGACATTGGCAAAAAACAGAGCCACAGGAAAAGACAGACTACAAATTGAAAAATTTCAACAAACTGACATAGTTCTGGAAGCACTCATTCATCTTTGCAAAGAAATCTGGAAGGCAGCTACTTGGCATCAACTAGAAGGCATCCATATTTGTGCCCATTCCAAAGAAAAGTGAAATCGATGGAATGCAGAAATCATTTAACAATATCACTAATATCGCATGCAAGTAAAATTTTGCTGAAAAGAATCCAAAAATGTTTGCAGTAGCACATCAAAAGGGAACTGCCAGAAATTCAAGCCAGATTCAGATGAGGATACGTATGGAGCTAGGGTTATCACTGCTGACATTGGATAGACATTTACTGAAAGGAGAAATTACCAGAAAGATGCTTGTTGTTGTTAAGTGCTGTTGAGTCAGTCTTACGGTAAACCTGTTTAGGGTTTTCTGAGGCTTTAAATCTTCACGGGAATAGAATGTCTCACCTTTCTCACGAGGAGTTGCTGGTGGACTTGAACTGTGGATCCTGTGGTTCTAGTCCAATACTTATATGGAACAACTGCACACCCTAGAAAGATGTTTACTTGTGCTTTATTGACTATGCGTAGGCATTCAACTTTGTGGACCAAAACAAATTATGGAAACCATTATGAAGAATGGAAATTCCAGACCATGTGGGTCCAGTACAAAGACCAAGAACAGAACAAGGGGTTTTAAATGAAAGGTTTAAAATCAGGAAATGTATGTGTCAGGGTTGTATCCTTTCATCGTACTTATTCAATCTGTACGATGAGCAAATAATCTGAGAAGCTAGATTATATAAAGAAGAATGTGGCAGCTGGCATAGGGAAGATTCAATAACAAGCTGCAATATGCAGATCATACAACCTTGCTTGATGGAAGCACAGGGGAGTTGAATGCTGATGCAGATCAAAGATCATACAGCCTTCAGTATGGACTGCAACTCAGTGTAAATAAAATGCAAACCCTTTAACTAGGCCAATAAAAAAAACAGATAAAAGATGAAAGTTTTCAAAGATTCCATTTTACTTGGCTCAACAATCAACACACATGGAAGCAGCAGTTAAGAAATCTGTTGCAGACCGTGTAAGACTAGTCAGAGGTTCGAGGCCCTCTAGGGCTGAGTGTAACAAATGAGGCCACTGGCAGTTAATGGAAAATTGCTTTCATCTTAATGTTGTTGTTGTTGTCAGGTGCCATCGAGTCGGAACCGACTCATAGCGACTCCATGCACAGCAGAACGAAACAATGTT
>NW_006408556.1:16985598-16999597 GCF_000296735.1 Chrysochloris asiatica
CTGGATCTCCCCTCCTCGTGAACCAAAAACTCGTGACAACTATGTCGGGGTCAGACCCCGGCAGAAATCAAAACATATTGCATCAGGGAAATCTGCTACAAAACAACTCTTTAAAATGTTAAAGAACAAAGATGTCACTTTGAGGACTAAGGCACACCTGACCCAAGCCATGGTATTTTCAACACCTCTTATGCATGTGAAAGTTGGACAGTGAATAAGGAAGACTGGAGAGGAATCGATACACATGAATTATGGTGTTGGTGGTGGTTATGTGCTGTGGAGTCGGTTCTGACTCATAGCGACCCTGTACAGGGTTTATGAGGCTGTAAATCTTTACGGGAACAGAAAGCCTCATCTTTCTCCCGCAGAACAGCTGGCAGTTTCGAACTGCTGACCTTGCAGTTCGCAGCCCGATTCGTAACCACTATGTTAATGGTGTCAGTGAAGAATATTGAACAAACTGCCAGAAGAACAAGCAGATCTGTTGTGGAAATAGTACAGCCAGAAAGCTCCTTCTACAGAAGCAAGGGTGACGAACTTTGTCTCTTGTACTTTGGACATGTGGTCAGGAGGGATACATCTTTGGAGAAGGACATCATGCTTGGAAAAGTTGAGGGTCAGGAAAACGGAGGAAGACTCCCAATGAGACGAATTGACACAACGGCTGCAACAATGGGCTTAAATTCGAGGAGGACGCAGGGCTCGGTACTGCTTCTTTCTGTTGTGCATAGGCTGCTATGAGTCAAAACCAACTTGATGACACCTAATAATAACAACTAATTTGTTCTAGGAACTCTTCTATGTATGTTACTAATATTCATTTACCAGAGTTAAAATGTATAAAGCATTCAAAGTAAAGAAATATAATTATAGACAACAATAATCTGCCTCATTTTTTTCCATTTGTATTCCCGTTTTCAGAGGTAACCACTTACAAATTGTTAACTTATTTGTTCTTCTGTTACACACCTCCATATTTGAAATAAATGATGGAGAATCAAAATATAATGCTACAAATGACTGAAACCTTTATTAAACAAAGTATCAAAATGTGAAGCTGCTTCTCCTCAAAATATCCTCTACCTCGGCTATACACTTCTGATGACAGTATTGCCATCTCTCTAAGGAGCTCTGGTAGCGTAGTGGTTACAAGTTGGGCTACTAACCTCAAGGTTGGCAGTTCGAAACTACCAGCCATTCTGTGGGAGAAAGATGAGACTTTCTGCTCCTGCAAAGATTTACAGCCTCGGCAACCGTGTGCAGGGTCACTATGAGTCAGAATCGACTCCAAGGTACTTAACAAACAACAACAAATCCATCTCTCTAATGCCTCTAGTGTGGCACTGGACAATAAACACTGGATTGCTAACAACAAAGTCAACAGTTCAAACCCACCAACCACTCCTCAGAACCCCTCTACAGGGTTGCTGTAAGTTGAAACTGACTTGACAGCACTTACCAACAAGAATCCTTCACTAAAAAACTTGGAGTTCTTGGATTTACATCACACAATAAAATGGTCTCCCTGAGAGACACAAATCACTGTTCTTTCACATGTTTTTCAAGTTTTAAGAACCAAAAGAATTCTGAAGGGGCAAGAACAAGGCTGTAGGGTAGATGAAGTTAAGTTTCCCAACAAAATTCTAGTAGGTCAGCCCTTGCTTACTTTCAATCAAAGAGCAAGTGCAGTGTCATGAGGGGAAAACTTCCTTAGTGCAACTTTCTTGACCTTTTCCTCACTAATGCAGTTTTCAATTTTCTTAAAACTTCTTCCTGGTAAGGGCCCATGATCATCCTGTGTCCTTTGAGGAAGTCTATTTAGACAACTCTCTTGGATTTCCAAGAAACAATTGCTATCACCTGAGAGGGCCTAGCTGCCTTGAATTTAATCAGCTCAGAAGATACTGTTTTAAATGGGACTCTTTTTTTGAAGACACACTAACCAGATTGAAACAAGTACATTATTGAGACAACTTGTCTGCAGCCATCATTGATCACCAAGATAGGCTTAAGCATATTTTGTTTGAAAAAACACCCATGAGTATATGAACTGGGATCCTCATAGCAATATATTTGACTTATCCTCATACATATAATGCTTGCTTTATTTTTTAGTTTATATATTATCAATTAGCTTCCTATTATAGCAGACAAAGTTCTTAAAATCACCAGATTTAAACCTCTATTCGAACCATTTTTTACTTGTTAGAAGTATAAATGTTTTGTTGCTATATGTTGTTGTTAAGTGCCATCGAGTCGGTTCCAACCCATAGCGACCCTGCATAGGGTTTCCGAGGAGCTGCTGGTGAACTTGATTATATAGACAGGGCTTATTTCATTACAACTGTATAATGAAACGTTGTTGCCAGCTTGGCCTCAAGATAACATTCCTTGTCACAAATTCTGTTTCTCTTCCTTGTAGTTAATAATTATCTGCATTTATTTGTATTTTGCTTTACTTTTAATAAATATAACACTACATATTTCACCCCAAACTCTTTGAAAGCTTTGTAACATATTGAAATTTCTCTCAATTTCACGGTTTTGTTTTTCTAGAAGACATACCAGTTGGAGTCTTCCAGAATGTCTACAACTCTCTTGTGTTGGATCCATATTTTCTGGTTCCCATTTCTTCCCCTTTCTCAATTTAGTTCCTTATTGTGCTGCTGTGCTTTGGTGAGGTCTTTCTTCATATATTTTGCTGGATACTCACAAGGAGATTTATATCTTCATATCTTTCAAGGGTTTTTTTTGTTTTTTTTTTTAATTCTTCCCTCTGTTTTCTGGTTCTTTCTGGAATGTGTATTAATTGATTGTTAGTTGACTTTGTGCTAAGATTCAAATATCAAAGTTCCTTTTACTTAACCTGTCCAGAGTAAATCTACAATATTTTCCCTAAATAGCAAAGGGGCAGTTGATTGCTTATGTGACTTGGATATGATACCTGGGATAAAATTGCTCCTCTGTTTTCTACCGATCTTGTTTTCAGCCTTACTCAAGACTTCTTTAGTTAGAGGTACTCTTACTTATGAACTTTTCTTGGGTTCAAGGTGTCATTTATATCAAGTCTAGCAATTCTTTAGCATTCATCTATTCGCTCTGACGCTTCCAAAAATTTTTTTTTTGGCTCTTTCATCTGCTTTCTAATATCTCCTATTTTCTTTGTCTTTGTAGATTTCTGTCTTTAAAAATTATTTTGGTCTTACTTAGTGTGGTTTGAGATGCTAGTAGCACCCATGTTTAACCTGGCTGGCTCTCTGCTGTCTTATGCTAACATTTATTGACTGTGCTAGGACCTCTGCTTCATGTTTATATGTATTATCTCATTTAATTGCCATAATAGACCCATGAGATAGGTCCAGGCATACGAAACTTGTGCTAATAAATGTATAACCTCAATCAATTCATGTTTCTCTCCAAGATTAATTTCTTATTTAGAAGAGAGGAGGATAGAATCACTAAAAGAAACCTTAACATTGCACAGAGAACTTTACCCACATGAAAAAAACAAAAACAAAACACATTTATTTGCCTTTGAAGACATATTCATTGCTGGCAAATAAATGGCTGTCATAAATAAGAAAAAAAAAAAAGTTTCGCATCAAAACATCCAAGCCAGTAGTTCACGAAGACACAGTCTAAAGATGGAGAACTAAGACG
Source organism: Chrysochloris asiatica (assembly GCF_000296735.1). Lineage (NCBI taxonomy): Eukaryota > Metazoa > Chordata > Mammalia > Afrosoricida > Chrysochloridae > Chrysochloris > Chrysochloris asiatica. The sequence continues at coordinate 16,989,259 of NW_006408556.1, forward strand.
TGTTTGAAAGGAAACTTACTTGTAACTAAATACAGTTAACATTGGGAATACTATAAATGTAAGATATTTGACTTAGTATTTTCCTATCATATGATCTCCTCATTCTTTGTTGGTGAATGTTCTTCTACTGCCTTAGACATTTGAAACATAAACAAGTATATAAATTGATAAAAGATGTTCTTTAGTTTTTAGAATTTCATTTTAAATCTTCTTTTTAGAATAGTAAGTCAAACACAGTTAAGTAAAAAAATTTTAAATATGATAAGCTATAATTATCAGTATCTTATGATTCAAAGAATTCTTTTTTATTTATGTATTCTTTTAAAGAACTACCAGACCACAATCAACATAAGCCTGCGAAGATTTTTGAAAAATACTATAAACACGGACTATATATATTTATTGCATGAAGATAGCTGCCTTGGAGTAGAACTAATTCTTTCAGTTCCTCTTATTTAAATGCGAAGTCAGAAGAACTACACATAATAACCATTTGAATGTTTGCTGTTAACTGATTTTGCATATAAGCAAAACAACAACAACAAAAAAAAACCTTTCAAGTCTAAACACATCCATGTTTTAAAAGAAACAATATTTTGGAAATTGTTATAAGTTGAAATTAAAGTAATGAATTAGATGAGCGCTAACTTTAAAAAAAAAAAAATTCAATTAAAATTATCATCAGAAGTCTTATTTGCACCCGTTAAATATATCTCAATAACTGAAAAATACATATTTTTAAAGTCCAAGGATATGCATTTCATTTGCATTTTTAAAAAATTTTAGAACCATCAAAGTTTTGGTAGCTTTCCTGTCCATATTTAATACCATTTCTTTTTCTCGGCTTATTTCTTGGCATCACTACCACCCTGCTCTCTTCTATCCACACGTCTTAAAAGGCATCGTGGAAGGAACTGTAGTCAAAGGACTAACAAATAAGACTTGAGTTCATTACATTTTTTTTTAAGAGCACTGCTTAATTTTTTACATGGTAGTCTGATTTCATTTCACTCTAGAAAGTTTAGGAATAAACATAGGTCTTGTATTAAATCTTCATGGATCTATCAGGGTATTTAAGGCACTAAATTATACCAGACCACACACAGACCCAATGTTACCCAATGGAAAGAATAAAATAATGCTAAGGAATAATCACAGGTCTGAGGAAAATTGATTTTTAACTGTATTTCTCCTATTGTCACTCTTGCTTGGGCAAAACCAACTGTGTAATTTTGTCTTTTTGCTGATAAAATATATGGAGAAAGTGCCAACTATAAAGTTTTGGAATTGTAGCTCCTGATGCTGGATCTTAGATCCTGCTTCTCAAACATGAAACACCAGAGTCTTCTGGGAAGCTGCATTCAGTTGTAGGTCCTGGTATCAGTACTGTGAGCTCTGGGAATGGTCCTGAGCTTTGGATGACTACTTCCATCTTAAGGCCCAATGAAGTCCACAGACTATTTCTATTATACTATTTCTGTTATACTATGTACATTGATTTCACCAGTAACGCATCAGAAATTTTAAAAAGCTTTCCTTCAAAAGAGTTTTCAAAACATCTTTTCACCCCCTCACAAAATATCTTTCAATACATATGATTTGATATTTAGTGAACTGTCAAACAGCACACTGTTTAATATACAGTAAATCCTGAATAAGTGGTATCCATAAGTATTTCTAAAACAGAAACTAAATCTAATCATAGTCACCCTGTATAGGGTTTTCCAGGCGTGGCTGATGAGCTTGAACCGTCTACCTTGTAATTCAAATTGACCTTGTAGATCAGTGCAATAACCTGCAGCACTACAATATTGGATTACAATTTAGGATTAATGATTTATTTTGCCATTAACAAATTTTGGATGTAAGTAAATTCTGTAGATAAAAGTAAGTAATATCTGTACAGTTGTACAATAATTCTGTCCTCAATGATATATATTTTGTGTGTGTATACACATGTGTGAAGTCCTAGTGTGGTACTGCAGGATCAATGCTGGACTTCAAACAACAAGGCCAGCGGTTCAAACTCACCAGTGGCTCCTCAGAAACCCTATACAGAGCTGCCAGGAGTCTGAACTGAATTAATGGCACTTAACACAACAATACATGTGTATATGTCACTAAGGACCACTTTATTAGAAACTGTAAAAAGTAACTGTTGTCTAAACATAAAATAAAGAGAAAAGATGACTTGAGATGCTTTTGACCAAGTGTTCCTCTAATAAAGTCTCACACAGAATCCTCATACAGTGCATGCACACCTTAGTAAGGGTTCATTTAAAGGGTGCAGGGGTTAACAGGAGCATGGTGGCTCTGTAGGATAAGCACTGGACTGCTAACCACAAGGTCAATGTTACAAGTCCATCAATTGATCCACGAGAAAAATGTGACGTTTTCTACTCCCAAAAGGACTGACAGACATAGAAACCCTTTACAGGGTCGCTGTGAGTAGGAATCCAATTGAGGGCCCTTAAGAAATAACAGAAGTTAAGAGAATAGCTGATCTATGTACAGGGCCTGAGGTCTTTCAAGTAAGAACTAAAGAGAAGTGGATTCCAAATGACTTCCTAAAATTCTTTTGGTTTTTATTTCCTATGATTCTAGTATTTATCCCTGGGTATTGGTGGTGTTGTAGGATAAAACACTGCTAACCAAAAGGTCTGCGGGTCAAGTCTACCAGCTGCTCCGTGGGAGAAAGATGAGACTTTCTGCTTTGTCAAGATTTACAGCTTTGGAAACCCTAGACAAGGGGTTGGAAAAGACTCAACACCACCTAACAACAACATAATTTACTTAAGAGCCCTGGTGATACAGTGGGTTAAGCACTCGGCCACTAATAAAGGTTGGTGGTTTAAACCCACCAGCCGTTCGGTGTAAAAAAGATATAGCAGTCTGCTACCTTAAAGATACAACCTTGCTTGCTGAAAGTGAAGAGGACTTAAAATATTTACTGATGAAGATCAAAGAGCACAGCCTTACGTATGGATTACAACTCAATGTCAAGAAAACAAAAATCCTCACCACTGGACCAATAAACAACATTCTTATCAATGGAGAAGAGATTGAGGTTGTCAAGGACTTCATTCTTCTTGGATAAACTATCAACACTCACGGAAGCAGCAGTCAAGACATCAGACGACATATTGCATTGGGCAAATCTGCTGCACAGGAACTTTTTAAAGTATTGAAGAGCAGAGATGTCAGCTTGAGGACTAAGGTGCGCCTGACCCAAGCCATGGTATTTTCAATAACCTCATATGGATGCGAAAGCTGGACAGTGAATAAGGAAGATCATAGAAGAATTGATGCCTCTGAGTTGTGGTGTTGGAGGAGAATACTGAAAGTGCCATGGACTGCCAAAAGAACCAATAGATCTGTTTTGGAAGAAGTGCAGCCAGAGTGCTCCTTGGAGGCCAAGATGGCTAGGCTTCGTCTCTCATACTTTGGACACATTGTCCGGAGAGAACAGTCACTAGAGAAGGATGTCATGCTGGGTAAGATGGAGGGTCAGAGAAAAAGAGGAAGAACCCTACTGAGATGGATCAGCCAGGTGACATCATTGATGGCGTCAAGTGTGGCGGCGGTAGTGAGGTTGGCCCAGGATCAGACATTGTTTCATTCTGCTGTGCATGGGGTCACTATGAGTCAGTTCCCACTCGATGGCACCTGACAACAACAACAACAACCTTAAAGATTGTTGTTGTTGTTAAGTGCCGTCGAGTCTCTTCCGACCCATAGCGACCCTGTATACGGTTTCCAAGGAGCAGCTGGTGAGTTTGAACCACCAACCTTGTAGTTCAAACGACATTGCAGTCTGATGCATTAGCCCACAGCGCTATACCAGGAAGTCCAAAGGAGCAGTTCTACTCTGTCCTATGGGGGCCACAATGAGTCAGAATTGACTCAAGGATGTGAGTCTAAGGGTTACAGTTTACTTAGGAGTCCCAGTGGCACACTGATTGAGCAATAGGCTGCTAACCAAAAGTTCAGGGGTTCAAACCTTCCAGCTCCTTCCTTAGAGAAGGATGTGGCAATATGCTTCTGTAAAGATTGTTGTTGTTATTGTTGTTAAATGCCATTGAATTTGGTTCTGACTCATAGTAACCCTGTATAAAGGTGTCCGAGGAGCATCTGGTGAGCTTGAACCACCAACCTCGTGGTTCAAACCAACATTACAGTCCGGCGCATTAATCCATAGCTCCACACCAGGAGGAAACCCTATGAGGTAGTTCTATTCAACTCTATAAGGTTGCTATGAGTTGGAATAGGCTTGTCAGCAATGAGTTCAGGCTTCTTTGTTTGATGGTTTACTTTTGGCTCCCTCACTGAATACTGGCATCAATGAGAGAAGAAATAAGACGACGAATGACAAGGATGGACATTATACGTGAGGAAGTGCAGACGGGGGTCAAGTTTCCAACAGAAACTCCCTTAGTCAGACCTGTGGAAACAGCAAGCAACTCAATGAACTGTTTTAATGTAGAAGGAAGTATGGGGTTAGCCTATTATTTAGCATTAATGATGCACTTTACCTTAATGTTGACCATAGTACACAAATCAGCAGGTGATACAGCAAATTATCCCAGTATCCTATCCAATAGTTGCAGACACATTTGAAAGCCAAAGACAGTTGCAAAATGGGATTATAGCAATGCAATTACTCCCAGCACAAGGGAGATTGGTCTCTATTCGTTTCCAATCTACCCTAAGCTTTTATCTTACGATGAAAAGTAATAATTTGTATACACAGCTCTTAGCCTGTCAGAGTAAATAGCCCTTATTCAAATTCTCTATCCAACAACTGCTTACATAGGAAAACCAATACATGTTGTATATAGTATTTATCAAATTAGATGGACTATGTAAAAATAAAATGGAAAGCCAGGTTTCCTAATCTCAAGATGTCAATCTTATATTTGACTATCAGGTTAGGAAGAAAGGGTCAAGATGACTCCAGAATACAGATATTATTATGCATACAGGTCACTGTGAAGATCAAATTAAACAATGTGGGAAAGACATTGAGAGAATGATAAAGTGCTATATAAGTACAAAACATCCTTCAGAGATGCAATATCAGTGTATGCAGAAAAGGGGAAAAAAAAGAGTCCACTTTGTCTGTTGTTGTTAGGTACCATCGAGTTGGTTCCAATGCATAGAGATCCTACGTACAACAGAATGAAACACTGCACGATCCTGTGCCATCCTCAGAATTGTTGTTACGCTGGTGCCCATTGCTGCTGCCAGTATGCCAATCTATCTTATTAGGAGTCTTCCTATTTTTCGCTAACTCTCTGCTTTATTAAGCATGATGCCCTTGTCCAGGGACTGTAATAGGTCCAAAGTAAGAGAAATGAAGTCTCACCAACCTGGCTTCTAAAGGCATTCTGGCTGCACTTCTCCCAACACAGATTTGTTTGTTCTGGCAGTTCATTCTTTCCCAACATCATAACTCAAATGCATCCATTCTTCTGTTGTCTTCCTCATTCATTGTCCAACTTTCACATGGATATGAGACTACAGGAAATACCATAGTTTGGGTCAGGTGCACCTCAGATGATTTGGAAGGCTGAGAAAATGGTTTAGCTTTGACAAATAAAACCCAAACAGGAATATACCTAATAGATGTAGTCACATCAGGATAAATGATATAATCCTCTACCAATGAATGCTCACTCACACAATCACCTGAGAAAGCCAACAGCTTAGAGAAGACAGTGTGTGTCGTTAACTCCAAACCAAACCATACCAAACCCACAGCCATAGGGATCTTATATAGTATTTCTGAGACTGTAAATCGTTGTTAGGAGTCAACAGCCTTATCTTTGTCCTTTGGAGCAGCTGGTGCATTTGAACCGCTGACCTTGGGCTGAGCAGGCCAACACCTATCCCACAGTGACACCAGAGCTCCTTCTGTGAAACCCATATCCTTCAAAAATAAAGCGAGGTGTCACAGTCTCTCTGAGGTCTTCCCTTACTCGAGCATGAACCTAATCATTCCCTTTCCATTGTGCTGCCGGGGGACATCCCACAACTTTAGCCTAGTGACTGTTTATCACGCTGCTCTGTAAAGATCTGTTTATCCTTGCCTTCTAGATAGCAAACTATCAGTTAATGTGTACAGGAACTAAGTGAAATGGTATTTTAATAATTTGGCAGAAGCCATGTCAGATGAGAACGGGGTAAACGGGCAGGCACAAGGATTAGAGCAGCTAGGCTGAAGATGGTTGGATTCCAGTCCTGGCTCAGTGGGAATTCGAGTGTGAATTTGGTCAAGTAACTCGACTGAGACTGTTGTAACTCATTAAACCAGCCAACCAAACCCAGGAGTAATCTTGGGGATGTATGTAAATGTGCAGGCATGTTAAACCAAAACAAATTTACTGCCATTGAGTGATTCCCATTAATAGCAACCCTGCAAATGGTGGTGGTGGTGGTATGCCATGGAGTTCGTTCAGACTCATAGAGACCCTGCAGAGGGTTTCCAAGCTATAAATCCTTACGGGAGCGGAAAGCCTCATCTTTCTCCCATGGAACGGCTGGTATGTTGGAACTGCTGATCTTAAGGTTAGCACCCTGACTTGTAACTACTACGCTACCAGAGTTCCTTAGCAACCCTAAGGAATCTTCATAAGAACAGAAAGCCTCAACAAGCTGGTGGGCTTGAACTAATGACCTTGCAATTTGCAATCCGGTATATATCCTAAGGAGTCCTGGTGTGGCACTGTGGGATAAAGAACAGGACCGCAAGGTCAGTTTGAACCACAAGTTCGGTGCTTCAAACTTACTAGCCACTCCTTGGAAACCCTAAACAGGGTTGGTATGAGTCAGAAGCAACTCGATAGCACTCAACAACAACAACATATCCTACAATGCTTCCAGGACTCTTCAAAGAGAACAAATAAAGGGGGAAGAAGTAAATACAGAGAAGATAGTACCTAAAACACAATTGTTGTTGCAATGTTGTTGAGTGCCGTTAAGTCAGTTCCAACACATAGCGATCCTGTATAGGGTTTCTGAGGAGTAACTAGTGAGTTTGAACTGCTGACTTTGTGGTTAGCAGTCCAATGCTTATCCTACAGAGCCATACCAGGACTCTAATACAAAGCACAATAACTGCCTTTTATCTCCTTCTCTTTATTCCCAGGGCAGTAATATTACCAAAACTGAAGTTAGAGAAGGATAAATCTTCAAACTATAGTATCACTGTTGTTGTTGAGTGCCGTCAAGTTGGTTCTGACCCATAGCGACCCTGTACAAGGTTTCTGAGAAGCAAGCAACTGGTGAGTTTGAACTGCCAACCTTGCAGTTCAAACGGCTTTGCAGTCTGGCACATTAACCCACAGCACCACAGATGAGGCTAAAATACAACAGGTATGCATGGAGGTTAAAAATCTATTATTTTAATTAAACATTAGTCACTGGTTTGTTCATTCAATATATCTTATTGAGCACTTAGTACAGACCAGGCAATGGGCTGAAAACTTATAATTATGGTACTCAGAAGTAGAGCAAAGCAAAGAGCAAGCAAACAAACAAAAATTATATCATCAACAGCATAAGAAATTAAATCAAAACATGGTCCCTAACCTCACAGTTCTCCCTCCTAGAAGGAGTAACCAGTCAAGAGCTTGATTACTTGCTGAGGCTTGGTGTTTGAACCTGCTCAGCAGCACCTTGGAAGACAGGGCTGGAGATCTGTTCTGCTTCTTAAAAGTTACAACCTTGATAACCCTAGCTCAGAGGACTACAACTAAGAGCCTCCACCTCACCTATGGTAAAGCACAGACTGCTTTTCCAGCCCCCGCGCCCCACCCCCACCCCCCATCCTACAAGCTATTTGGGCCTTGAGGTTCAGGCCCCTCCTCAGCTCCACAGGCAGGCGCACTGGACTAGAGGGCTGTTGGGGGAGCAGTCCCTGAGGAAAGACTAGCTGCATCTACATCACATTATAAAACAAGAGGTGACAAGCTGTCAGGTGGAGCTCTAGTCCCTGGGGGAAGCTGTCTGTGTCCCTATGGGAGCCCCCTCTTCACATAGGCATGATTTAACTAAGCGAAACCCTAGTCAATAGTTTTTATACTAAACCACCTCAGTGAATCAAGCTTGAAGGAATTTAAAAGGCAATTTAGCTTAAATACAAAAATAATTTTTATTTTGTTTAAATAAAAGTTACAACCTTGAAAACTGTCTGGAGCAGAGTGACATTTTCTGCACACAGAAAATGCCATGAGTCAGAATCTACTTGATGTTAACTAACAAGAAAGGCTCAGAAAACATGGACCCACTCCTAGTCGGATAAAAACACTAAACTGTTCACTGTAAGGCCCATAGTTCAAATCCACCAGCTGTTCCTTAAAAACGCTAAACACAGTCACTAGCATCAGAACTGACTGAACAGTACTTCAGAACAACAACAACAAACTAAAGTTTGGCATTTCAAACCCACCCAGTGGTTTCACAGAAGAAAGACCTAGTTCTATAAAGGTTGCTATTAGGTGCCATCAAGTCAGTTCTGACTCATAGTGACCCTAAACACAACAGAATAAGACACTGTGCGGTCCTATACCATCATCACAATTGTTGTTATAGTTGAGTCCATTGCTGCTACTACTGTGCCAATCCATCTCACTGGGGATAGGTCTTTCTGTTTTTGGCTGACCCTACACTTAACCAAGTATGATGTCCTTCTCCAGAGACTGGTGTCTCCTGATAATATGTCTGAAACATGAGAGCAAAGTCTTGCCATCCTTGCCTCTAAAGAGCAGACTGACTGCATCTCTTTCAATACAGAGCTGTTTGTTCTTCTGGTAGTTTGTGGTACTTTCAAAATTCTTCTCCAACACCTTAACACAAATGCATCAAATCTGCTAAGTTTCTCATTATTCACTGTCCAACTTTCACGTGCATATGAGACAAGTGAAAATACTTGGCTTAGGTCAAGTGTACCTTACTCCTTAAGCTGACATCTTTGAACTTTAACACATTAAAGAGGTCTTGTGCAGCAGATTTACCTAGGGAATATGGCATTTGATTTTTTGACGGCTGCTTCCATTAGTGTTGATTGTGGATGCAAGTAACATGAAATTTTTGACAACTACAATCTTTTCTTCATTTATCATGATGTTATTTATTGGTTGTGAGAATTTTTGTTTTGGTTACACTGAGGTGTAATCCATACATGAAGGCTGTGGTCTTTGATCTTCATCATTAAGTATTTTTAAGTCCTCTTAGCTTTCAGGAAGCGAGGTTGTATGATCTGCATATTACAGGTGGTTAATGAGTCTTCCTGCAATCCAGATGCCACGTTCTTCTTGATACAATCCAGATACTTGGGTTATTTGCTCAGCATACTAGCTGAGTAAGTATGGTGAGAGATTACAGCCTTGACACACAACTTTTCTGATTCTAAACCATTCACACTTCCATGTTCAAAAAAAGCCTCTTGGCGTACGTATAGGTTCAAGTGTTATGGAAAATCAATTCTTTGCAATGTTATCCATAGTTTGTGATGAACCACACAGACAAAAGCTTTAGTATAGTGAATAAAGCATAAGTAAACATCTTTCTGGGATTCTCAATTGTTGGCCAAGATCCATCTGACGTTAACAATGATATCCTTTTTTCTATGTCCTCTTCTGAATCTAGCTTGAGTTTCTGGCAATTATCTGTAGATAGATGTCCTTTTGCAGTCTTTTTTGGATTATCCAGCAAACGTTTACTTGCCTGTCATATTAATGACATTGTTTGATAATTTCTGCATTGCATTACCTCTCTTTGGAATGGATACAAATAAGGATCTCTTCTAATAGACTGACCAGGGAGCTGTCTTCCAATGTTCTAGGACTAGGTGCATAGATGAGTGAGTGCATCCAGTGCTACATCGGTGTTTTGTAAGATTTCAGTTTGTATCCCATCAATCCCTGCAGCCTTGTTATTCACCATTACCTCGGTGCGGCTTAAGACTTCTTCCTCCAGTACCGTGGGTTTTTGATCATATGCTATCTCTTGAGACGGTTGAACAGCAGCCATTTCTTTTTGATACTGTGTCTCAGTGTGTACATTTCATCCTGTTTTGATGCTTTCTCCATTTTTCAATATTGTGCCCATAGAATCCTTCAGTATTTCAAGTCAAGGCTTGAATTTTTTTCCTTAGTTCTTTCGGACTGAGAAATGCCAAGTGTGTTCTTCCCTTCTGGTTTTCTAACTCCAGGTTTTTTGCACATTTTATTATAATCTTTACTTTGTCTTCTCAAGCTGACCTGTGAAATTTTCTGCGGAGCTCTTTTATTTCCTCATTTCTTCCATTCATTTTAGCATCTCTACTCTGGAGAACAAG
>NW_006408556.1:16999742-17008431 GCF_000296735.1 Chrysochloris asiatica
ATTTTGGTGCTTTTAGACTTGATTTAATTTTCAAATTGACCTTGCAGTCCAGCACATGAACCTAGAAAAATTGGAAGTTGTCAAAAATGAAATTTAACTCATAAGGGTTATGCATTATTGAGCTAAGATGGACAGGTATTTGCATTTTGAATTCAAGAATCATATAGTTTACTATGCTGAGAATGACAAATTGAATTGGAACAGAGTGACAATCATAGTAAAAAAAAAAAAATTTCAAGATTTATCTTGAAGCATAATGCTGCCTATGAAAGGATAATATCCATACACATAAAAGAAAGACCAGTTACCACCACTATTATTAAAATTTATGTACAAACATCTAAAGCCAGTGATGATGAAACTTCTTCAGTCTGATATTGATCAAGATGCACTGATTGCAATTACGGGTGTTCACGATGCGAAATTTAGAAACAAAGAAGCAGGATCCATAGTTGGAAATTATGACTTTAGTGATAGACATGATGCTGGACATCGCATGATAGAATTTGCAAGACCAATGATTTATTACAAATACCTTCTTTGACAACAAAAAAGCATGTGATACACATGGAATACACCAGATGACATACACAGGGATCCAACTGGCTACATCGCTAGTGTCACTACATCACTAAAAAGACAGCATGGAATGAAAAGACAAAAGTGGGTGTCCAAAACAATTCTGAAACTTGCTGCTGAGTGTAGAGATGTTAAAGCAAAAGAAAGAAATGAGGAACTAAAAGAGCTGAACAGAAAATTTCAAAGGTCACCTGGAAAAGATAAAGTATTATAATAAAATGTGAAAAGACCTGGAGTTAGAAAAGGAAACGGGGCAAGCATGCTCACTATTTCTCAAGCTGAAAGAACTGAAGAAAAACTTGAAGCCTTTTCTTGCAATATTTGAAGGATTCTATTTGAAACTACCAGCTGTTCCGCTGGAGAAAGATGAGATTTTCTGCTCCCGTAAAGATTCACAGCATTGGAAACACTGTGCGGGGTCACTATGAGTCGGAACCGACTCCACGTACATAACAACAACAACAATGGACAAAATAGAGTCCTGGTGTGGTGCTGTGGATTAATGCTCCAGATTGCAAAGTCGTTTGAACTGCAAGGTCGGCAGTTTCAGCTCACCAGCAGCCCTCAGAAATCCTATACAGGGTCGCTGTGAGTCAGAACTGACTTGATGGCACTTAACAACAACATGGACAAAATATTGAATGATGCAGAAAGCATCAAGAGAAGATGGAAGGAATACAGAGTTGCTGTACCAAAAACAAATGGTCAATATTCAACCATTTCAAGAGGTAGTACATGGTCTAGAATTGATAGTAATGGCAAAAATTAGGCTCCAAAAATTGACAGAAGAAAAATCAAAGTCTTTCAACAAACTGATGCAGCACTGGAGGTGCTTACACATCTTGGAAGATAGCTATCAGGACAACTGATTGGTAGTTGTTGGCTGTTGTTCAGGGTCTTTGAGTCAGTCAGTACTGACTCATAGTAACCTTATTCACAACAGCACGGAACGATGCCCAATCCTGCACCAATCTCACAATCATTGCCACAGGTGAGCCCATTGCTGCTGCTACTGTGCCAGTCCATCTAGTTGGGGGTTTTCCTCTTTTTTGCTGAACCTCGACTTTAGTAAGCACATTGTCCTTCTCCAGGGACTGATAATGTATCCAAAGTCTGAGAGACAAAGTCTGGCCATCCTGGTTCCCAAAAAGCATCCTGGATGTACTTTTGCTAACACAGATTGGTTTGATCTTCTTGCAGTCCATGGTACTTTCAATTTTCTCCTCTAACTCCATAACTTATATGCATTAATTCTTCTACGGTCTTCACTATTCACTTTCCAACTTTCACATGCATATGCGGTTACAGAAAATAACCTGGGTCATGCTCACCTTAGTCCTCAAACTAACATCTTTGCTCTTGGAACACTTTAAAGAAGTCTTGTGGAGCAGATTTGCAATACATCCCTTGATTTCTTGATGTTGTTTCCATGAGTGTTGATGGTTGATACAGGCAAAATAAAGTCTTTGACAACTTGAATATTTTCTTCATGTATATTTATGTTATTTATTGGTCCAGTGGTGAGTATTTTGGGTTGCAACTCAAGGTGACACAATATGGGGTTTCCTAGGAGTAGCTGGTGTGGTTCGCAGTCCAGTGCTGATCCTATAGCACAACAAAACCAGAATTTCAGGGTTTTTCTAAGGACCTATGGTGCACCTTTTAATAAAAGAGTCTCAAAACATACTGTGTTGCACTATCACTTATTTCTGCCCTATGTGTTGTATGTAGGATTCAAAGTTCAAAGTAGTAGCACAGAGTCTGAAGAGAAGTCTTTCTATCTCAGTACATATAGGCAGGGCTGGAGAAGAAGAGAGATTTTCATCAACTAACTGGACTCCAGTGTTTACACATAAAGACTATGGAGCCTCCCCCTTACCTCGGCCCAGAAATATTTATGGTAAGTAGTTGTCTGAATAATTAGGTTACTGTTTTGCTAGAGTCAAACATATAAATTTGAAGTAAAACCAAAAAATTTAATTGTGAAATTGCTGATTGGCAAACAAAGGTAAATATTTATCTTGATAGTGTTGGTGGTTATCTGCTGTGAAGTAGGTTCTAACTCACAGTGATCCTGTACAGGGTTTCTAAGGCAGTAAATCTTTGTGGGAGCAAAAAGCCTCATCTTTCTCCTGTGGAGAGTCTGATAGGTTCAAACTGCTGAACTTGCAGTTAGCAGACAAACTAGTATCCCACAATGCTATCAGAGCTCCTTTAAATATTTAAATATTTACTTTAGTTTGATAAATAAATATAGGTAGAAAATTTCACTTTATTACTTCACTTTCTTCTCTAAAGCAATCAGACATAGTATATCCCATTGCCATAAAGTCTATTCTGACTCCTAGTGGCCCTATAGGATACAGTAGCATTGCCCACATAGGATTTCCAAGACTGTACATCCTTATATTAATGAAAGAAGACCGCCATATCATTCTCCCACAGAGCAACTGGTGGGTTTGAACCACTGACTGACTGGTTGGCAGCCAAGTGCTTTAAATGAGGTCACTAGAGCTCCTGAAACATGTTGTTGTCAAGTGCTGTTGAGTAGGTTCCCACTCACACAGACCCTGCCTACACAGGTTTCTGAGGACCAGCTGGTGAATTTAAACTGTTGACCTTATGAATAGCAGTCCAGTGCTTATCCTACAGTGCCATCCAGGACACCTAAACAAAGTACATATAACTATACTTTATTACACACATATAATTACTTATATATATAATTAAGATAAGAAATGAAAAGGAATTAGAAAGGGTAAGTAAATTAGGGAAATAATCCAGGTGTTCCTACATCCTAAAATAGAAGTTCCAGAAGGGAAATGAAATATAGAAGGGGAAGAAATCATTTTAGAAACAATTAAAGGCTATTTCCCAGAACTGAAGAACATAAGATTTCACATGGAAAGAATCTACTAATTGCTCTGCAAAATGGATGTGGGGGGAAGAAAAATTAAGTCACATTAACTTCTTTATTATTCTCAGTGGGAGGGATACAAGCAGCAAAGTACACTGTCACGGAGTAAGTATGGTAGTGGGCAAGAGACAGTAACAAATGAAAAATTGTAAAAGTCCCTATGGTACAAAAACATATCTAGAGTAAGCAGGATAAGAGTTAATGGAGGGACGGTTGGGGAGTTTGATTTTATACAATACAGTCAGGAAAGGACTCAAGATGAAACTAACACACAAGTAGAAACCAGAAAAAAATGAAGAGATGAACCATACGGGTTTAGAAGAGAAGAGCATTCCATGCAAAGGTACTAAGTACAAAGGCTGACCATATACGAGGGGAAAAAGGAGACCAATATATCTATGGTATAGTGAGAGAAGGGAGAGTCGTTGGGGATGAGAGCTAGCAAAGATGGGCTGAAAAGCATGACATACAACATTCTGAACAACATATCCTCATGAAATCTAAGTACTATGAGGGCAAACAGCAAATACTAAAATCTTCCATAGATAAGGGGAAAACAAAAACAACCACAGGTTACATATAAAGCTTAAACAATCACAACATCATAATACTTCTCAACAGCAGTCCTGAGTACCAGAAAACAGTGGAGAAATGTCTCTGAAAATCTGAATAGAAGTAAGACATGCAAATTCTCTAAAATTTTATCTCCCATCTACTCTTTCTTAGGAAATGAATGAAGGGTGTTCTCTGTCAAAAGAGGGAATTACCCAAGAAAAGGGGAAGACTGTTCCTTGGCTACTCAACTGTGGGAAAGAATATAGGACACAAGGGGTCCAACACAGAATGAAGGAAATCCCCAGGTGTGGAGGGAGATCCCAGGACAATGGCTGTGCATTCAGCCTACAAAGCAACCTGCACAGATGAGGCAGCAAGACACAGACGGTAGTCCCAAGAATGCTGACATTGAGGGAACATCTGGTTTATTTCTATTGAGGGGGTATTTACACATGTAAAGAGCTGGGTATGAATCACTTGTAGCTACACAGACAACTAAATAAAGAAATACTTTCAAGTAAACAAACAAAGTTACAAAGTACAAAAATTTAAACATGTAACATGATATAATTTAGCTAAGAATAGTTCACATAGTTGAAACAACGTAAACAATTACTAATACACTAACTGAAAATTACAATATAATCGTATTAGGAAACTGTGATAAAAGAGGATACAGTGATAGAAGGGTTTGGAACACAGAGAAAAGGAAGAACAAGAGTGATTACAATGATTGAGTATGAAAGAGGAAGAAAAGAATGAAAATTCAGAAATACTTGAGGATTTAAGACACAAAAAACACAATAGTTTATTTCAGTGAGATACAAGGAAATTATTTAATCCATAGTTTGACACAACTATGGTAAAGAAGAAATATGTACTATTTCATACAGAATACAAAATAACCCAGATGAATTACATACTTAAAATGAAAAAAAAAAATTATAACTAAAAAGAGAACTAAGAAAATATGTATACAATCTAAGGCCGAAGGATACGTTCATATCCATAGCTGGATGTACAAGAGAAACTACAGATACTGTGGTGGCTAGTGTTCAAAGATGACCCCAATGAATGGCATACCCAGATGTAGTTCTCTCCCACACTGAACATAGGTGGGCCTGTAGTTTCTTCTAGACAACAGATGCGGAGGAGTTGATGTTCCAGGACTTACATGCCTAGGCAATATGAAGCCATTGCCATTTCCAAATCTGTGTTTTTGCTAGCCTGGAGTCACCATGTAACACCCTGTTGGATAGACTGGATGGAGAGGAGAGTCTACGTTGAGTCTATATGGAACAGGAGAGAGACTCAGCATTTCCAAAATGATTCCACATGACCAGCTCCAGGTGGTCTCTGACCAGAAGCAAATGAGAGACTTGAAACAAGAGCAGCAGAACTCAGGGAACCAAGTCATTGAAACTTGAGAGATAATAAAATGATTTTTGTTTTTTTTCCTACTGCATTTTTGAGTGGCTCATTACACAGCAAGAGAGAAAACAATAAAAATCTTATAAATGGTTCTAGGAAGCAAAACATACAATTTAAGTATTAGGGAGGCAATTCTTACTGAAAGCTGGAAAATTTCAAAAAGCAAATATACATATATTTAATATTTTTTCACACCATATACGAAAAACATTCTGTAATTCATACTTAAGAGATAATATAGCTGCAATAAACAAACATTTTAGAAATTTATACTAAAACATCTCAATAGGAAAATGGTCAAAGAATATAAATACACAATTCAAAGAAGTACAATCCAAGTGCCAAGCACCATAAAGAAGCAAACAGTCACTACTAGTAAGAGAATTACAAATTAAAGTAAAAAAGGAGATATTGTTACAAAGCCAGTATTGTTACAAAATTAATAGTAGTTACAACTTCTATTGCTATTAGGTATAAAACAGTATTTGCAGAAATTAAAATGATTACAAACTTTTGGGAAAAGGATTTAATGAAAGATAAATTACCAACTAACCAGATGAAAACAGGCATGATGAAAACAGGCAGTGCCAACATGATGTTCAATTTTATGAGTCACCTTGGCTAAGCTGTGGTGCCTAGTTGTTTAGTTAAGCACTAGTCTAAATACTGTTATGAAGCAGTTGTCATTGGTAGGTGCCATCGAGTCAGTACCGACTCACAGCGACCCTATGTACAACAGAAAGAAACATTGCCTGGTCCTGGGCCAACCTCACAATTGTTGCCATGCTTGAGCCCATTGATCCTGCCACTTTGCCAATACATCTCACTGGGGATCTTCCTCTTCTTCTCTGACCCTCCATCTTACCAAACATGATATCCTACTGGAGCGACTGGTCCCTCCTGACAATATGTCAGAAGTATGAGAGACGAAGTATGGCCATCCTGGCCTCCAAGGAGCACTCTGGCTGCACTTCTTCCAACACAGATCTGTTGGTTCTTTTGGCATTCCACGGCACTTTCAATGTTCTCCTCCAACACCATAACTCAAATGCATCAATTCTACTACAATCTTCTTTATCCACTGTCCAATTTCGCATGCATATGAGGTTACTGAAAATAGCGTGACTTGGATCAGGCATACCTTAGTCCTCAAACTGACGTCTTAGCTCTACAACACTTTAAAAAAAAGTCTTGTGTACCAAATTTGCCTAATGCAATGCATCATTTGATTTCTTGACTGATGCTTCTACAAACGACGGTTGATTCAAGAAGAATGAAATCCTTGACAATGTCAATCTTTTCTTCATTGATAAGAATGTTGTTTATTTGTCCAGTGGTGAGGATTTTTGTTTTCTTTACATAGAGATGAAATCCATACTGAAGGCTATGGTCTTTTATCTTCATCAGTATTTTAAGTCCTCTTCACTTTCAGCAAGCAAGGTTGTACCATCTGCATATCACAGGTTGTTAGTAAGTCTTCCTCCAATCCTGATGCCATGTTTTTCTTCATAGAACCCAGCTTCTCGGATTATTTGCTCAGCATACAGGTTGAATAAGTATGGTGAAAGAATACAACCCTGTCACACAACTTTCTTAATTTTAAACCATTCAGTGTTCCCATGTTCTCTTCGAACAACTGCCTCTTGGTCCAGGTCCAGTTTCCTTGTGAGCATAATTAGGTGTTCCACAATACTCATACTTTGAATGTTGTCCATAGCTTGTCATGGGCCACACAATCGAAAACCTTTGTGTAGTCAATAAAGCACAGGTAAACATCTTTCTCATATTCTCTGCTTTTATAGCCAAGATCCATTGGACATTAGCAATGATATCCCTCATTCCATGGCCTCTTCTGAATCTGGCTTGAACCTATGGAAGTTCTCTGTCAATGTATGCTTGCAGCCATTTCTGTATTACCTTTAGTAAAACTTTACTCACATGGGACATCAAAGATATTGTCTGACAATTTCCGCATGCCGTTGGGTCACCTCTCTTTGGAATGGGCACAAATATGGATCTCTTCCAATCAGTCGGCCACATAGTTGTCTTCCAAATTTCTTGGCATAGATGAGTGAGTGCTTCCTGTGCCACCTCACTTTCTTGAAAGATTTCAATTAGTATTCCATCAATTCATGGTGCCTTTTTCATTGCCAATTCCTTCAGTGCACCTTGAACTTCTATCTTCAGTATCTTTGGCTCTTCATCATATGCTACCTCTCAAAATGGTTGGTACAGTGACTCTGTGTACTCCTTCCATCCTCTTTTGATGCTTTCTGCATCATTCAATAACTTGCCCAGAGAATCCTTCAATAACAAAAACCAAGGCTTGAGAAATGCTGAGCATGTTTTTTGTTTTCTAACTAAGATCTTTGCACATTTTGTTATAATAGTTACATATAATTAAATAAATTGACCTGAAGAAAAAGAAGAAGAAATTACTCTCCAGAATATAGGTAAATTGAAGTTCAATTAGTTGAAGGCCTTAAAAACAAAAAAGGAGTTTGCCTGAGGAATATTCTGTCTTTAGACTAATAACATCTTGGCAGAGCTCAACTCTTGTCATCACCTGATCTACAGATTTGGGGACATAAGATTTCAGGAATCTCCAGGCTGCCACCTGACCAACAGATTTTGGACTTGCCAGTTCCCACAACTGTCATGTTAGTTCCTTAAAATAAATCTGTCTCTCTTCTTTAACTGCTTCTGTTCTTCTAGAGAAGCTTGACAAAAATCTAAGACAACAATCAACCAAGGAAAGGTAAATAAATTGTGATGCATCACATTATGGTTCTGTCATGAGGGGTGGACGGAGGAATGAAATAGTTTCACTTTTTGAAGTGAAAGAATTTCCATGAATTATTATTGAATTAGAAAAGATGCAAAAAAGGTGTTGCTTTTAGGTACCCTAGAGTTGAATTCAACTCACAGTGAAACTATGCACAATAGAATGAGACACAATTGTTGATCCAATTGCTGTTGCCACTGTGCCAATATATTTGAGGGGTTCTTCCTCTTTTTTGCTGATCATCCACTTTACCAACCATAATGTACTTCTCCAGGGACTGGTCCCTCCTGATAACATATCTGAAGTATGAGACATATAGTCTAATGATCTGGATCCTAAGGTGCACCCAGCTTTAGTTCTTCCAACCTGTTTCTTCTTCTGATGCTTTCTGCATTATTCAATATTTTGCCCATGGTTAGTTG
>NW_006408556.1:17008831-17011315 GCF_000296735.1 Chrysochloris asiatica
TTTTTTTTTCTTCAGTTCTTTCAGCTTGAGAAATGATGAATGTGTTCTTTTCTTCCCTTTTTGTTTTCTAACTCCAGGACTTTGCACATTTCATTATAATTGATTTTGTCTTTTTGAGCTGTCCTTTGAAAATTTTCTGTTCAGCATTTACTTCCTTATTTCTTCCATTTGCTTTAATTCTACTATGTTGAGGAGCAAATTTAAGACTCTTATCCTGTATGCTGAGCAAATAATCCGAGAAACTGGGTTATATGAAGAAAAAAGTGGCATCAGGATTGGAGGAAGATTCACTAACAACCTACGATATGCAGATGATACAACTTTGCTTGCTGAAAGTGAAAAGCACTTAAAATACTGATGAAGATGAAAGACTACAGTCTTTGGTATGGAATGCATCTCAATGTAAAGAAAACAAAACTCCTCAACACTGGACCAATAAAAAACATTCTTAGGTCAGGACTTCATTCTTCTTGGATCAACTATCAATACTCATGAAGCAGCAGTCAAGAAATCAAATGACATATTGCATTAGGCAAATCTGGTCCACAAAACCTTTTTAAAGTGTTGAAGACCTAAGATGTCAGCGTGAGGACTAAGGTTCACTTGACCCAAGCCATGATATTTTCAATAACCTCATATGCATGCAAAAGCTGGACAGTGAATAAGGAAGATCGTAATAGAATTGATGCATTTGAGTTATAGTGTTGGAGGAGAATACTGAAAATGCCATGGGCTGCCAAAAGAACAAACAGATCTGTGTTGGAAGAAGTGCAGCCAGAGTGCTCTTTGGAGGCCAGGATGCCCAAACTTCGTCTCTCATACTTTGGACATATTGTCAGGAGGGACTAGTTGTTGGAGAAGGAAATCATGTTTGGTAAGGTGGAAGGCCAGAGGTAAAACAGGAAGACCCCAGCGAGATGGACTGGCAAAGTGGCAGCATCAGTGGGCTCAAGTGTGGCCTGCGATTGGCTCAGGACGGGGCAGTGTTTTGTTCTGCTGTGAACAGAGTCACTATGAGTTGGTACCAACTCGATGGCACCTAACAACAACTTCTTACATCTATTTTGGTCTTTCTTTCCTGTTTTTTTGTTTTGTTTTGTTTTTTAAATAACCTTTTGCATTCTTCCTGTACAATGCTCTTGATATCATCCCACAGCTCTTCTGGTCTTCTGTCTTTAGTGTATAATGCATCAAATCTGTTCTTTAGATCGTCTCTAATTTCAAGTGGAATATGTTCAAGGTCATATTTTGGCTCTCGTGGACTAGTTTTATTTTAAAATTTTTTCAGTTTCAGCCAGAACTTACATATGAGCAATTGGTGGTCTGTTCCACAGTCTGCCCCTGGCCTTGTTTTGGCTGATGATGTTGAGCTTTTCCACTGTCTCATCCCAGAGATGTAGTAAGTTAGATTTCTATATGTTCTATCTGATGAGGTTCAGGTGTATAGTCATCTTTTATGTTGTTTAAATAAGGTATTTACAACAAATATATCTAGCAAAATTCTATCATGCAATTACCAGCATCATTTCTGTCTCCAATTTATTATGATGATACAGAAAATGATGTGCAATATAATCCCATTTACTGTATAACAGGTGATCGGAAAACGTTGGGCTGCTAGTCTCATTGTAGGCAGTTCAAAACCACCAGAGGTTCCACAATAGAATGATGTGGCTTTCTACTCCTGTAAAGATTTACAGCCTCGGAAACCCTATACAGGTATGCTATGATTCGGAGTCAACTCCACAGCGCACCGCTATCACCACATAACATATGTTGTGATGTGCCGTGGAGTCGGTTCCGACTGATAAGATAGACACCTTATACAGGGTTTCCAAGGCTGTAAATCTTTACGGGAGCAGAAAGCCTCATCTTTCTCCCACAGAACAGCTGGCAGTTTCGAACCGCCGACCCTGAGGATAGCAGCCCAATTTGTGACCACTACGCTACCAGAGATCCTTACATATTGTTATACATAATTATTAAAATGTGGAGAAATTTTTATAGGAAAACTAGAAGAGTATCATAGGTTTAGAGTTGCATGGGGAAAGCCAAATAGAAAATGGTAAGAAAAAAAAAAAATTATCAGGATACAATCTCAATGACAAATTTACTAAAAATGATTTCGCATGTACGTGTACATATAGAGATACAACAAACAAGATGAGATAATTATCTTAGCCCTTGGTGGTAGTGGTTGGTTGTGTGCATTTGAGCTGGTTCTGACTCACAGTGACCCCATATAGGGTTTTCAAGGCTGTAAATCTTTATGGGAACAGAAACCCTCACCTTTCTCCCGAGAAGTGTTTGGTGGGCTCAAAGTGCTGACCTTGTGGTTAGGAGCCTAATTCGTACTCACTGTTAAATGTAAAAATACTTTATATTAAAAATATCTTTATCTTCACATAATATCAGAAAGAACTTTCTAGTACAAAAACACATGAAGAAATATAAAGGGAAAGTCAATGAACTGGATTTGAATTA
>NW_006408556.1:17011955-17012745 GCF_000296735.1 Chrysochloris asiatica
CAGCTTAATGTCCTCCAGTTTCATCCATGTTATGCAGTGTTTCACAAATTCATCATTATTCTATAACTTTGCATACTACTCCCATTATGTATATGTACCCAACTTTGTTTCTTCCACTGACTGGCATTTAGGCTGTTTCCATCTTTTTGCTGATGTAAATGAACATGAGTGTTCATATATCTACTCATGTTCTGACTTGTATTGCTTGTGGATAAATACCAAGTAGAGGGACTGCTGGGCTATATGGTATTTCTAGTTCCAACTTTCTGAGGAAGTGACATACCATTTTCCACAGTGGTTGAACCATTTTACAGTCTCACCAGCAGTGTAGGAGGGTCCCAGTCTCTCCACACTCTTGCCAGCATTTCTTTTCTAATTTTGGTTTTTACCTTTGCTATTAATGCTAGTGTGAGATGGTAGCTCATTTTTGGTTTGACTTGCATCCCTCTAATGGTCAATTATCATGAACGGTTCTTCATATATTTGTTGGCTGCCTGAATGTCTTCTTTGGTGGAGTGTCGGTTCATGTCCTGTATCCATTTTTTAATTGGGTTATTTGTGGGTTTGGGGGTCCATAAAATTTAGAGATAAGTCTGATGTCTGAGATATCAATGCAAAAAAAATTTTCCCAGTCTGTTTGCTCCCTTTTTACTCTTTTGGTGAAATCTTTTTTAGGCATATAAGTGTCTAATTTTTATGAGGTGCCTCAGTCATCTATGTTGTCTTCTGCTGTTTGTGTGTTATTAGTAAACTTTGATGGTGTATTTTTGCCATATAGTAGAGTCCCTAA
>NW_006408556.1:17016340-17025511 GCF_000296735.1 Chrysochloris asiatica
TATATATTTTGAGGCTCTTTCACTGGGAGCATACCTAATTATTATGGTTATGTCCTTTTGTTCAATTGACCATTTTATCACAAGATAATATCCTTTTTTTCTATTACTCTGGCTTTTGCCTTAAAATCTATTATATCAGAAATTAATATTGCCACCCATGCTTGTCTCTGATTACCATTAGTTTGATATATTTTTTCCATCCTTTGATTTTTAATCTATATTTGTTATATTTTTCCATCCTGTAATTTTTTAATCTGTTCTTGTCTTTGTATGTTAAGTGTTTATCTTGTAGACAACATATTGAAAGATCCTATTTTCGCATCCACTCCACTACTGTCTTTTGACTTGTGAATTTAACCGATAGGTATGAGTTGGTTGCAAACGTTTTGTTGTACATTTTTGTGTGTGTGATGCTGTTGTTCTCTTTGTTCCACGTATTTTTCTGTGCTGAGTTCATTTTGTTCGTGCATTTTCTGCTCAATTTCTTTACTGCTACTGTTTAAAAATTAAAAAACAAAAGTTTTCCTTTTTCTTGATTTGATATGAAGGTGTATTAATTTTCTTTGAGGTTATTCTATAATTTATTAATTCCTTCCCCAGTTTTAAACAGTTTGTTTTATTTTGAAGTCTATTTGACTTCCTTACTATTTGGAATTCTGCAACCATACTTTTTCCCTCTTTTTGCTTTGTGGTTGTGTCAATTATAAATTGATATCTCTGATTCTCTATTTTCAGATTTGTAACTTTGTTTTACCTTGGATACGTCTATATCTGGAGTGATTTGTGTGTGGTGTTGCCACACATGTCAATCTCAAGTTGTTGGCTATTGTTGGTTTTCGCGCAAAAGATTCCTTTAGTATTATTTGGAAAGTTGGTCCCATTTTTACAAATTCTTTAAATTAGTATTTATTTGGAAATATTCTCATTTCACTGTTGTGTTTGAGGGATAGCTTTCCTGGGTATATGACTTATGGTTGGTAATTTTTTTTCTTTCAGAGTTTTGTATATGTCTCCCATTGCCTTCTTGCTTACATGGTTTCTACTGAGAAATCAGAGTTTATCTTATTGGTTCGCCTTTGCAGGTAACTTTCCATTTGTTCTGAATTGCTTTCAGGATTCTTTCCTTGTCTTTGATTTTGGGGAATTTAATTATGATGTCATGGTGATTTTCTTTGGGGGCCTATTCTATTTTTGATTCATTCAGCTTCTTGAATGTTTATTATCTTGTCTTCCATGATGTTAGGGAGACTTTTCTTCCAACAGTGCTTCAACTATCTTTTCTGTGCTTTTCTTTTTATCTTCCTGTTCTGGAATTCCCATCACCCGTAAGTTACTCCTCTTTATATTGTTCCACAAGAACCTTATGCATTTGTCAGATTTTTCCTTCTTGTTTTTTGATTGTTCTTCTAACTTACTAATATTGTGAAAATTATCTTCAAGCTCACTAATTTGGGATTCCATTGATTCAAATCTACTCTTTTGCTCTTTCAATAGACTGCCCATTTCTGAAAACTTACTTTTAGTCTTCTGGATTTCTGTTTGCAGGTTTTGTGTTGTCTTCAATACTTTATTTTGTTTGACTGTTTCTGTAGTGTGTTTCTGAATACTTCCTCGTTTCATCTCCCATTCTATCTGCCCTTTGGCTGCACACGAATATCATTCTCTTGAATTATTTTTCAGGTCACCTTTTCAATGTCATTTTTCCCCTCCTAAAAAAATGTTTTCAAGCTTTCCTTTTGGTCAGTTGTTTGAGCTACTGCCTTATTTCTTTTTGTAAACAGAACTGCTTTTGAGACATTGTGATGTTGTTGTACTTGTATTAAGTAGGTAATTGTATGTTGATACATTCTCAGGCACTTCTCAAGTGCCTCCTGGTGGGTGTGATCTGGAGACAAGCGTGTGCAGCACCATTCTTTGTTTGCTGTTTATGATGAATTTGGGTGATATTGGTAGTTGCCGCTGATCCAGTATCTAGCAGCTGATATTGGCTCTTGTCCAGTGTGCGAGGTTGTAGAAAGTGTGGTTGTGCTGGGCTGTATGAGTAACACTGTCTTCTGCCAGGTGAGGCAAGGAGAAAATATACACATACAAGAGAGAAGGAAAACAAACAACTGAACAAACAAGAGTGAGAAAAAGATAATAGTAAAGAAAAACAAAAGAAAAAAACAAGCAAACAGCTAGCAAAAGAATACAAAACCCAAAGCGAGAAATGAGGAAAAGTAATTAAAAGGAAGAACTAAAAGAGAAGAAATAAAAAGACCGAAACACAATTAGAGAAAAGGAATGAGTACACGGGAAAGAGACTAGAGAGTAGTAACAACAAGAAGAACTAATATAATGAGGGATTTAAAAACCAAACTAAAAAGCAGAAAAGAGCAACACTGGTTGGGAAAGAAAAGCAGGGAAAAAAGAAGAAACAATAAAAGGGGAAAAAGAAAGAAGGCAAAGCAAGAGAGACAAAAGCAAATGAGAAAAAATTAAAAGACAATAAAAACAGTAAAAAAGGAAAAAAAAATAAAGAAAAGGGGACAGGTGCCTGACTCAGAGAAGAGAAAATTCTGGGGTCTCTGCCAGCCATGGACCTCACGTTATGGGTGGGTAAGGGATGAGACGATAACACTCCACCCTAGACAGAGTTCCTGTAGAGTTCGGTGTTGTCTGTTCTGGACACCCAATCCAGATGTAGGTCATGCAGACCCCAAAAGGGAGACAAAGTTGAGAAGTCCCTCTAGTCCAGGGCTGACTGGAACCAGCACTGTAGGTCTGGAACAGACTACAACTGATTGCAGGTACCGGAGTTGGTGATACTAGCTACACACACACATCGATGGAGAAACAACAACGAAAATCCCCTTTCTGTCACCAATAAGTGGTATGGCTCTGAGCCACCTGGACACTGGTACAGATCAGCAGTTTCTCTTTTTTTTTCTCCCTCTCCCCCACATCTGTTTAGTTGCTTTTCCTAGTGAGAGCTAGCCCCAGGGATGGCTCGGAAATCTGCAATTATTATTATGTATAATGTTAGGGCTCCTGGTGTGGCACTATAGGATCAACACTGGACTGCAAACCACAGAGTCGGCAGTTCACAACCCACCAGCTGCTCTTTGGAAACCCTGGACAATGTGGCTATGAGTTGGAACCGACTTAATGGCACTTAACAACAACAAATAATGTTTAGAGAAAACTATTTCTCAACACAAACAAGCTAAATGGATACAGCACAAAAGAGAATACAAATACAATATAAAGAGAAGGTATGGTTTTAAAAAGATTTAAAGACCTATTTCTCTTGGTATATAGCCTAACAGTTATTTTCATAAGGACTAAGTTGACAATGACTGACTTTTAAATGATTGAACAGCTATTAAAATTTCAGCATTATTTTCAAAATAACATCCAAGTTAGATTTAACCATCAGATATTTCCAGGGCAAAATTACATTTCTGTTCTTTAAAGTGTGTTTTTTAATTAACATTCATTTCCCAAGGACATTGATTTGAAAGGACTATTTCACTTCCCTTTAATACAGAGAGAAAGGATCCCATTTAAACTTTAGAAGGGTAAAGAAAAAATAAACAAGTCTGCTAAACATAATTTCCTCTTGCTTCTGAAAAGTTTTGAAATAAAATCTATTATTTAATTACATTGGATGAAGAAACAGGAAGAAAAAGACACATTTAAGTCAGAACGTCACTGTAAGAATAAATTACTATACTTTCCCTGAAAGAAAAGTGTTTTAATATGTGGATGAGTATTGTCCAAACATTTCAAATTTACTTTATTAAAGTGTGAAAGGCTTAGACAAAAATCAACAACCAAAGAGCAAATGACAAACTGAAGGATGGAATAAAACAGAACAATAGCACATCTGAAAACTGTGCTGTTAACCAACCACAAGATCATTGGGTCAAACCTATCAGCTGATCTTTGGAAAAGCCATACAGAGTGGCTATGAGTTGGAACCAACTCCACGGCCCTTAACAGCAACAGGGTTTATTTATGAGTAGTTGTCTATATTATTAAATAATTTAGAGTTTAGATATGCAATCTATTTCCATCAAACATATAAAACCCCTCAGATCTATGTGCTTATTAGATAAATGGAATTTACCTTTGCCATGTTTGAGTAACATTTACAAGATGTCCCAAATTGAATACAACTGTTATGGAAACAAGATTAAAGTCTTTCAGCTTTTTTAACCGGCAGTAAGATTTTGGAGTTGGTCAATCACACTGGAATGAGACAACAATTGACAAATGAACAAATAGTATGAAG
This sequence comes from Chrysochloris asiatica, assembly GCF_000296735.1. Classification (NCBI taxonomy): domain Eukaryota; kingdom Metazoa; phylum Chordata; class Mammalia; order Afrosoricida; family Chrysochloridae; genus Chrysochloris; species Chrysochloris asiatica. Next base: position 17,020,617 of record NW_006408556.1, read on the forward strand.
AGCAACTGGGGTCAATGTCAGGTAGAATCCTTCCCAAGATCGAACGCCATAGTTGACATTAAAACTGAAGTCCTCAAAGCCATGGTGGGTAGAGACCAATAGAGAGGGAGAGAGTCCACTGAACTGAAGAAATTGGAGGCTCGGGTTCGACAGCTAATGAACAAGCGGTGTCACTTAACCTTTCTTAACTATAATTGCATCCCATGTTAAGATGATTTCTAATAGCCTGCTTAGGATTTCACTAACATTAATGTGTGTGGATTGAACTGTGTCCCCTCCAAATATGTGCCAAGTTGGCTGGGCCATCATTCTCTGATGTAATGTGACAGTTATGTAACAATGTAATGTGGAAGTTATGGAATAACCCCTAATGATGTGATCTGATGTGGTAAGCTAACGTGCTAATTTTAAAAGGATTAAGGGTAGGCTCCATCACTCGTCTGTCAATTTGTCATACTGTGGTGGCTTACATGTTGCTGTGATTCTGGAAGCTATGCCACCACTATTTTAAATACCAGCAGAGTCACCCATGGTGGACAGGTTTCAGCTGAGCTTCCAGACGAAGACAGACTAGGAAGGAGAGATGGACTACTTCTGAATATTTAGTCACTGAAAATCATATGAATAGTGGAACATGGTCAGATTGCACCAGAATATCGAATATTGATGCATTTGAGTTACAGTGTTGGAGGTGACAAACATAGCAACAATTGTGAGGTTGGCACAGGACTGGGCAGTGTTTCGTTCTGTTGTGCACAGGGTCACTATGAGCCAGTGCCACCTCATGACACCTAACAACAACAAGGGGTAGATGTATTACTCTTTATGTCATCACAGCCCTGATCCTATATAAAGGAGTTTCCCTAGGGTGTGGTCTGCAACACCAATTTATCTTGTAAGAGAGGAAGAAAGGAGTGGTCTGAGGGGTCTACCACAACCAAGAAAGAAAAGCCAAGAGTAGGTGGAGCTCTGCACTGAGAAACTCCTAGACCCAGGAGAAGACTGACGCTAAGACACATGGAGAACTCCAAAAATGACAGGCCTACAGATGCTAAAAGGAAACAAGGACCTTTCCTGAAAGGTGACAGAGAGACAAAGCCTTCCCCTAAAGGCCTAAATTTGAACTTCTAGCCTCCAAAATTGTGAAAGAATAAATTTCTGTTTATTAAAGGCTTCCAACTGCATTTCTATTAAATAACCAGATAAACGTCTAGATAACTAAGACAGTGTTGTTCTCATTCTACTGAGAGGATGTAGTTTTTTAAAAATAGTTGATAAACTTCTCTTGGAAAATTGAATTTTAATGACTAAACAAGTCTACTAAAAGACCCTTTGATAGTGCTAACAATCATAGTATGAGCCTTGGTGATTGGTTACATTAACTGTTCAGATCTTTTCCTATGACCTTATAAACTATTCCTAAAACATAAGTTTTGACATTTCTTTGAATGTTAAATTAGTAGTAATTTAAAGTCATGTTCTTGCAAAGTCTATTTTTACTTTATGATTTTGCCTTTATAGATTTTTGCCTCAAAAATTCTTTTTCAAATAGAAATTCACACTCTTGAGCAACACACTAAACATTACATTTCTATTATATTCACATTTATTCTCAAATAATGAACCTGAAAATACTGATCATTAATTATTCTTTTGAATAAGAGAGAAGCCTCACAATTTAAGATGTATAATTAATCTATTTATAACAACAAGGAAATTCAGAATACAAACTAACAAGTAACTAAAAGTTATATTAAAATTAGTTCTTTCTCCTCTCCTATTGAGAGATTGTTTCCCTTCCTTATATGTGTAGATAAGAAATTTGAGTCTCAACTGTTTTGTGTGTAACTTATTTCTTATACTACAAAAGTGACTGAGCCCTGGTGTAGCAGTGTAGGACAAGCACTGGACTGCTAACAGCAACAATGGCAGTTTGAACCCACCAGCCTTTCTATTAAAACCTGTACAGGGTCTCTATGAATCTGAACTGACTCAATAGCACACAACAAGAAGTCCAAAGTGAATTTATATTGATTTCAGCAAACAAAGACCAACAGAGACCCACACACTGCCACCAAGTAGATCCTGACTCATCGTGATCCTGTGAGTAGAACTGCCCCACAGGCTTCCTAAACTATAAATCTTGATGGAAGCAGATAGCCAGCCACATCTTTCTCCAGGGTTTCCTTGTGCCTTGTTCCACAGAAACAAGCTCTCAATCTGTTTACCGCATATTTCTGGAGTGCCAACTACACATTAAGCACTGTGCCAGGAGCTAAGGTGCCAGACTGAAGAACATAGCCATGGTCCCTGGCTTCGATGAGCTTTCAGTCTAATGGGGAATAAAAACATCCATCCCTCTAAGATTTACAAGTCATAGTAAATGAGATAAAGAAAACATTTGTGTTGTTGAAATATATCTAAGACAGGGGAGGCGCTTACACTGAACAGGGATATCAAAGCATTCTCTAAGTGGGTGACATTTCAGCTGATATATGAAGTCTAAAGGGTTACAGGGCTCTAGCCATGTCCTGGACTCCTAGTGTGGCAATGTAGGATTAGCACTAGACTGTGAACCACAAGGTCGGCAGCTGAAACCCACCAACTGCTACCTCAGAACCCCTATACACAGGGTCACTATGAGTCAGAACCGTGTCGATGGTACTTAACAACTAGAAGCCATGTCCTGTAGTCCTGGTGTGGCACTGCTAGACATGCACAGAACTGCAAGGTTTGTTTGAACAGCAAGGTTGGCGGTTCAAACTTACCAGTCGCTCCTCGGAAATCCTATACAGGATCACTATGAGTCAGGATCGACTCAAAGGGACCTAACAAACACAAACCACACCCTGGTGTGGTGCTGGAGAATAAGCACTGGACTGCTAACCTCAAAGTCAGAAGTTCAAATCCACCAGCTGATCCTTGGAAACCCTATAGGGTCATTATACTTTGGAACCGACTCAATGGCTCTTAACAACAGCTATGCAACAGGTACTCACTGGAGGGGAAAAGGTGCTGGAGGGTAACATACCAGGTAGAGGGAAGAAGAACACAAAGATACAAGGAGAGCAAATATCTGGCTTGTATGAGAAACTGAGACATGGCAACAGTGAATGAAAGAAAAATACGAATGAACAAATGAAGATAGAGAGAATGCCATTTTAATCTAAGTTGGTTGACTACATCATTTATTTTCCAAATCAGTACTCTACAGGTATGAAAGGAGGCATAATTAATCATTACACCAGGGTCACTGGCATAAATAGGGCTGCCCTGGGTAAGCAGAGACCATAATAGAGAAGTGGCATGGACCAACTGCATTTTAAGAACCCTCTTGCTGTTGTGAGGAAAAGAGACAAACAAAAGTAAAAGTGGAGGTAAGAAAACCAGTTAGAGTGGACACTAGAAGAGAAAGGGGTTAGGGCCTGATAGCACACTGGTCATGGAAAATAGTGGATGAATTTGAGACATATTTCCAAGGTAGACTCAACAAAACTCCTTGATATTTCATCCATTAAGCTTATGTAAGGAGGATAAAATTGCTACAATAGGAAGTCAAGTATTAGTAGTGGGACTATAATAATATTAGGAGGATAACTGATTTTTACAAGTTCTGAGACTATACATCATGTGAGAACTTTTGAATTATTATTCCATTAAGATGCTATTAAACATTATAAAATAATTGAACAATACCTCTATACTCTCTTTCATCGTTTTCCTTTTAAATACTTGTGTACTCGTCAAAAGTATGTAAAGATAGATGCAAAGTTCTAGTAAGAAAGAGGTATTCTTTTGTGAAGTTAAATTCGGGTTTCCAGCATATGTACTTTCATAGTTTCCACAGATTTACAACAGTTGTAGGATTTATAGGTTTGCAATATCTCATCAATTCAAAGGTTCAAGTGTGACTCACATACATTTCTTTATAAACCTTTAAAATTAAAGAATAGAAAATGCTAAAATATGGAAAATTATTTATGAAATAGACATTTCTAAGAAAAACAGAAAATACAAAGGAAAGACATGCCTTTATCCTTATATACTCACCTTTTATACTCCAAATATTTCCTCTTCCTATTACATGTCCAGTAACCAGGTAAAGTAACAGTCTTATGCCAATATGACACTCACTGTAAATAGATCTTTATAGTCTCAAGTACCAGTACTTCTATCTCTGTGGTCCCAATTCCCGTATTTGAAAAATGAGAATAATAATTATTGTTTATTATGTGATAACTATGGGCTTCTCTGAAAGGAATACAATGATCCCATGACATGCAGGCCTAGCTACTGAGTTCAGAGATGCTAAAATAAGAAATGGATAGCACAGCTTTCAGAAGTATCAACTATATTTAACAGTAAGTAACAAAAACATTTTTATATTAAAATACATATGGGCTCTGTGGACTGAGAACCAACAAGAACACATAACAACTACAGAATGATGTACATGACAGCGTCAACCTGAAGTCAGTCGAGAAATGAAAGAGTCAAGAACAGAATAAAATTATAAGAACAGAGGATCTGAGAGTTCAGTCTATGATTAAAACAATTACAATGTGAAAAAAGGTAAACACAGAAGAACAGAGATCCAGGTGGTGGGAAGGTCAGGTAGATTACTTGATAAAATATAGACTATCTTAAATGGAGAGAAGAACTAATGGAATATAAGGCAACCACAATGGTGTTGGGGTGGGGGGTTTAATTTGGGTGTTGGGGAGGGCAATACAAGAAGGGGGGAGGAGGCAGAAGAACAAGATAGATAGGGGAACACTGAGACAGCTTTGCATGGCCCAGTGGGACAGAGGGAAATAGTGATGCATACTCAACCTTGGAACAACAGGGCTCTGGGATACAGGGATCTAGGTATAGCTTGAAGAGGGTAAATAATA
>NW_006408556.1:17026531-17036932 GCF_000296735.1 Chrysochloris asiatica
AATAATAATAATAATAATACATATGGGCTTTTGAAAGGCTCTTAGCTCTAACTCATAATGACTTTATGTATCACCGAACAAAACACTGTGGGAGCCCACTGTTGCAGCCACTCTGTCAAACCATTTTGTCTGAGGGTCCTCTTCTTTTTGTTAACCTTCTACTTTACCCACTATGATGTCCTTTTTAAGGGACTGATCCCTCCTGATAATGTGTCCAAGGAAAGCAAGATAAAGTTTCATCAACCTTGTTCCTTAGGAGAGCATTCTGGGTATACTTCCTCTAAGACAAATTTGTTCCTCTAGCAATCCAGATTATATTCAATATTCTTTGCCAACACCATAATTAAAATACTCCACTACTTCTTTGGTCTTTCTGTTTCATTTTTTCAGTAATTCCTGCATGTGAGGTGACTGAAAATACCATGTCTTGAATCAGTATCACCTTAGTCATTTAAACAATATATTTGCTTTGTTAAGATTTTCAAGAGATCTTTTGCAGCAGAATTATGATATAGAATACAAAATTCAAATTAAATTTTATAACTAAAAGAGAAGACTTCAAAAAAGTCAAGCATAGCACTCTAAGATAAACACTGGACTAACTACAGAGTTGGTGGTTCAAACCCACCAGTTGCTCATTGGAACCGTATTCAGGATTGCTATTAGTCGGAACCTGCTGGAAAGCACTTAATAACAACAAAAATCCCTCTTTATGGTTGTAAATGAAATATAAAGTGCTAGAACATAGTGCAGTCCCTTGCTATACATATTCTGGGAACAGAGCAGATAGCCCATACATGGTATTATTAGGGAGAGTAAGCTTTAGTTAAGAAATGACAACTCACGTTGTATTAATTCCTCAACATTTCATTCAAAAAATGGATTTAACAAAATGGCATGGTTCTCCTTTTCTAAACATTGAAAGCAGTCTGGTCCTCAATCCATGTAAGAAGACTCTTGCGTCTCGCTGGTTACTTGGATTATCCCATAAAAGCATGTTTTGGGGAGCCTTCCATAAAAATGAATAAATAAATATATTTTTTAAAAAGGCAGATTAAAGACGTTATAAAATCTTTAACTGAATTAACTTTTATTTAATTTCCTTTTGTCCTCCATGAAAATGAGAGATGCAGCAACACGTCTGCAGCAACAGAAATAAGTGATTTTAATGCTTTAAATCCTTAGGGAAAGTTCCTGTAGGAAGCAATAAACAAACACATAAGCTTTATGACAGAAATTCTGAACATTTGCTTAATCGTGAGTGCTCCTTAGAATTATACGTAAGTGAAGAATTAAAGAGGTGGGAAATGGAAAGCAAAAATTCTCCGCCTGCCTTTAAGGAGTCTATCCCAACTTGAGAGACCCTACATATACTCCTGTGGTGGTGATTGTGTGCCGTGGAGTCAGTTCTGACTCATAGCGACCCTGTACAGGCTTTCTGGGTCTGTCCATCTTTACAGAAGAAAGCCTCATCTTTCTCCCACCGAATGGCTAGTAATTTCCAACTGATGACCCTGAAGTTAGCAGCCTGACTCGTAAACACTACCAGAGCTCCTTTATATACTCCTACAGTTGGAAACAAAAATACGAAAATTCATCACCAAGTATCTGATTATAACTACTTTTTAGTAAAATCATATTAATTCTGTTTTTACTCATTTCAAATTCATAATTGTTGGGATATACAAGATTGAAATTCAGATTTCCCTCACAATGAAGAAAGCCTGATTCATTAAGTGCACTGAACCTGCAAACAAGTAAGCCTTCCAAGTGGAAGGGGATTCAAGAACCACTTACTATCTTTCCAAAAAAAATTATAAAACAAAAAATATGCAACTTAGACCTGAGCTCTAGGATTTTCTTTATATTACTTTTTTTTATTATGGTAAAAATAACAAATCATAGTAATGTCAACCACAAGATTTTCATTGGCTGTTTGTTTTTTTAAGGAGTAGACCACTGGCTCTTTCTTCTGAGATACCTCTGGGTAGACCTGAACCCCCAACATTTCAGTTAGTAGTTGAATTCCTTTGTACTGCCCAGGAATTCCAGAAAGAAGCAAATCAGAAACAGTTTATTCATTTCAGTTATGTGAGTCAAGTAAATACACAGATGTGTATTTACAGTGAAGTGAATTATTTCATTTGAAATGAGCTTTCATTATCCCCAAGGAGCTCTGGTGACATGGTGGGTTATGTGTTGGGCTGCTAGCCACAAGCTCAGCAGTTTGAATCTACCAGTGGCTCTGTGGGAAAGAAATGAGGCTTTCTGCTCCCATAAAGATGTACAGCCTCAGAAACCCTGTTCAGGGTTACTATGGGTCGGAACTGACTTGATGGCACACAATCCCCACCTTCACTGTAATTGCTCTAACTCATCTAATCATAGTAATACTAAATCACAGTGGTCCTAGTAAAGGCTCAGAGAGAGTAGTAAGGGCAGTGATACCGTCCACTTATTCACCCCTGATAAAATCTCTAGTTTCATCTACCACCTTCTCCCAGGAAAAATAGCTTTCCAATTTTGCCCAGCTAACTCTCACTCAACCTTTAAGATTCAGCTCAGACTTCCTCTCTTTCTGGGAAACCTTCCCTATCCCCTGGTTATCACAGGGCCTAGAGCACTAAGAAGGTGCTCTGGTAGTGTAGTGGTTACGAGTCAGGTTGCTAACCACTAGCTCAGCAGTTCGAAACTACCAGCTGCTCCGCGGGAGAAAGATGAGGCTGTCTGCTCCCATAAAGAAGTACACCCTCAGAAACCCTATGCAGGGCCACTATGAGTCAGAACTGACTCCACAGCGTACCACCATCCCCACCACCACCAGAGCACTAAGGAATAAGTGATGCCTCTGTGCTGGAAGGATAGGCTTCCTTTTGACGGTCCACCACTTCTCTGTTAAATTACTTCATGTCAGAAACCACATCTTACCGCAGCACCATAACAGTAGGGGTGGCCCTCCATACTGTGCTTGCTGAATGAACAAGTGTGTCTGTCAGGCACTGACCTAGGAATTGAAAACCCAGCTTTCTGTCAAGTCGATTCTGATTCCTGATGATCACATGTGTGTGAGAGCAGAGCTGTGCACTCTACAGGGTTCCATGACTCTGTCTTTGAAAGTAGACTGCCAGATCTTTCTTCCCAAGAGCCTCTGGGCACAACTGAGCCTCCAATCTATCCTTTAGCAGCTGAGCATGTTAACCATTTGCAGCAACCAATGAAGGATTCCAATCAAGAGTAATAAGCTTATTAGTGTGACCTCACTAACAAAGCAGGTCTGAAACGACTTCACATTATGGATTATTCCATGAGACGGAAAAAAAAAGAGCGGACCACCAGCTTTATCCATGTCCACTTGCCACTGAAAGAAACCGCGTCATAACTCATGGGACGAATGCATCTGAGAAAATACTTGAGAAATGTCTTACCATTATTAATGCAGGCCATAAAACAGAATATCGGCACTACCATATTATAAACTTTAGTACTTCAAGAAACCAGTAAGCAGACCACCCAGAGAATCTTAGCAGAGCAGCAGCGGTCTGTGGGGACCACACTTTGAGAAGCACTGTTACAGGAAACGAAACTACTTCCTCCTCAGGAACTCAGTCTTTTTGTTGGGGGAACACACTGTCCTTGTAAGCCAAAAACATCAGAGTATTAAGACCTCTGAATTCTTCTAAAATACGGTCATAACTCCAAGCTATCTTATTTATGAGATGCCGTCAGGCAGTGAACTTCTAAAGTACCTGAGTATGGGTATAGTATATGTGCACATAAGTAGAAGTCTTACTTAATTTTTCAGTTTTTCTTCTTTAACAGTGGAACCACCATCAGGCATTTCAAAAGAGAACTTCCTATTTCCTTCTTTGAGATCTAACCTTAAATAAATGAATTTTGTCAAAATTACCTACTATCAATATCTGAAGAATACACATGCATATATACCCAAAACAAAATCTAAAGACTACACATGCATATACCCAAAACAAAATCTAAAGAATACACATGCATATACACAAAACAAAACGTGGAGTCACTTCAAGCAGTCTCCTGAGATGGTTATATTCTTTTGTTTGTAATGCTATCATCAGCGAGGGCATTCAGAATCGCCTTCTCAATCAGTTCACAAGTCATGGAAGACAGCTGTCTCAAACAAAATATTGTATAGAGCACTGGCTATGTACTACAAATTATCTGAGGTACTGAGGATACAGCACTGCGAAAAGAAAGGAAAGGAAAACAGTCTAAATTCATCTTGATCATCTTGTACTTTAGATTCTAGTTGCTGTTATTAAGTGCTGTCGAGTCAGTTCTGACTCACAGTGACCCTGTATAGGGATTCCAAAGAGTGGCTGGTGAGTTTGAACTGCTTTGTGGTTCGCAGTCCAGTGCTGACCCTATAGGGCCACACCAGGACTCCTGAATCCTAGTAAGGAGAGACAAATCAGTAAATAAGGAAATGACCAAAGTAAGACACGTGGTAATAAGGAGGAAGGACCCTGCTATTTGGAATTAAGTAGTCAAAGAAGGGAGTCTTGGTGTAGCACTCTGGGTTAATGCCCTGTACTGCAAAGTTGGTTTGAACAGCATGGTCGATAGTTCAAGCTCACCAGCCGCTCCTTGGAAACCCTATATAGGGTCATTATGCATCAGAACCAACTTCACCATGGCACTTAACAACAACGCTGGAGTCCTGGTGTGGTGCTGTAGGACTAAGAACTGGATGAAAAGGACATCTCGAACCGCAAAGTTTGTGGTTCAAGCCTCTCAACCATTTCTAGGAAATCCTATACAGGATCACTATGAGTTGGAATCTACTTGAAAGAACTTAACAATGACAACAGAATCCTGGTGTGGCACTGTAGGATAAACACTGGACTGAGAGAAAGATTCTTGTGGTTCAAACTCACCAGCCACTCCTCAGAAACTTTATACAAGGTCACTCTGAGTGGGAACTAACTTGACGGCACTTAACAATGACAGAGAAGCTGGATGGTGCCCAGCTATCGTTACTGAAAATTTTGATCAAAGATTCTCTAGACAACCAACCAAATAAATTATTAGATTCTCTTTTGACTTCTTGAGCTGAAATAGTGAATGAAGAATCTGTGCTCAGTGAGCCCATAGCAATAAACTCAGACTGATCCACGCCCCCAAAAAAAGATTCTGTAGAAGACTCCTCATAGGAAAAGAGAACTTGCAGAACAGGACTTCAAATTCTCATGGATTACAGACTTTCAGGAACCATGGGTGCAATTTGAACATCTGAAGTTATTGCCTTGAGGTAATGCGTAAAACTTAAACCAATGTCTCCTGGGGTCTTCTCAAAAATAAACAATAGTTTAGCTAAAATAAATAAATAAATAAAAGTCTGCTTTGAGCATTATTCTCTTCTAAGAACTGCCCCCACAGGATCAAAGTGACAACAGCAATTGGAAAAATGAGATGGGAACCTCTAGGGCTGGTGAGTTTCTGTTAATGGAGTAGGCACCATCTGGAGAGGAAGCAGGAGAATGGTTACCTAGAGGGAGTCCTAATGTGGTGTCACTGAATTGTCTCTGTAGAAATGGCTGCATTGGTGTGTGTTTTTCTGTGTATATTCTTAACAACAGTAAAATAAATAAACAAGAACTACAACAGCTATAAAGATCCCCAAAGAAAATAACAGAAATTTAGCTATTGTATATTATCTGCAAAGATTCATTCGATTCATTTCTATTCACCTACAAACCATTCAGGAGTGTCACGTATCCATAGCAGGCCAATATATAGATTTGTACACACAAACACAAATGCAATATATAATGTGCTATTCTTGTTGTTGCTACGTGCCCTCGAGTGGGTTGGAACTCACAGCATCCCTGCATAGAGTTTCTGAGGAGTAGTTAGTGGGTTTGAGCCACCGAACTTGTGGTTCACAGTCCGATACTTAAGATACAGCACCACACCAGGAGTCCATATGTAATGTATTCCTCTGTAAACAGGGATTTCTGAATTCAGTCCAAATTGAATGAGTTAAAGGCAAACATATTCAATGCAAATATGCTCATCTACATGATCATTCTTTATGAATATTTTAATCTTTTTAGAATATTTATCTGATGGTACAATATATGGAATAGTACAGTAAAAGAAAACAATACCCACTAATACCCAAAAGACTTTATTCTCATTTCAGTTCTAGCACTTTCAAACTTTCCTCAACTATAAAATTATGGCTATTCATTACAGTATCATTGCAAGAATCAAATAAAATAATGTATGTGAATATTATATTTATGAAAATATACCGTCAGCTATAAAGTATGGTTATGAGTTTTGATAATCATGGTAATTTGTTGTATTTGTTGTTGCTAAGTGTCGTCCAGTCGGATCCAACTCATAGCGACCCTCCGAGGAGCAGCTGGTGAGTTGGAACTGCTGGCCTTTACAGCCCAAACTGACTTTGCAGTTACTGCATTAACCAGCAGTGTCTCAATTTACTTATTTTCCAATTAAATGCATTTTGAATGAAAATGTACTATAATGCATCGACTTTTAAAAATCTAAAGTGGTTAAAATTAGTTGCTAAGTTAAAGTAAAAACATTTTAAAAAATGAAAAAGTATGATTGAATATTTTGCAGCCTGGGCATGGAAAAATTCTTCCAGAATATGATTCACAAATACAGGTGCAAGCCCTTAAAAACCCTATGGAGAAGCTGTATTCTGCATACACGGAAAGAAAAAAACTAAAACATCTGAACAGAATAATAGAAAAACCAACAATAAAACTTTTGTGAACAAATACCACTACAAGCAAAACTGAAAGACAAACAGCACATTAGGGAAAATATCTGCAATATACAATACAAAAAGAAAGCTAATATTCTGAATTTATAAAGGTCTGTTAAAAAACAAGGAAAAGTCAGACCAGGTTTTGCTGCTGATAAGATTCATCTGAAAGAGAGTGGGAAAGCCAGGGTGCGAACAGAGATGCCTGTGCCGGACCATGTGCAGTGAGAGGAGAAGGGATCTACCGCACAGTGGAGAGGCTGACTTAGACAGGTGAATGGATAGTTCATAATACCAGGAGGCAAGACTAAAATACAGGCAAAAACACAGGAAAAAGGGCAGATACGGCAGAAGTGAGTGGAAGGCCTGTTGTATTTACTTCAACTTTCTCAGGGACATAGGAAGCAGAGTGGAAATGAGGATGGGAAAGCCACTGCCAGAGACTTAAAGAGAAACAAGACTGACATGTGGTAGAAAAGTAGGAGAGTGGATTAAATAGGAATATATAATACATGGGGTTCTAAAAAGCGTGTAGAAAATTCCATTATCTTTGAATTCCATTTTTCTGCAAACTTTTGAAACCAGCTTGTGTGTGTGTGTGTGTGTGTGTGTGTGTGTGCATCGATATCACAGGGCAGCAGTAGTGGCTCATTTGAAGTTACTGGTCATGAACGAGTTGGCATGGTTGGTATTTTCTCAAGTGATGTTTAGCTGTAGAAGTAGGTACAAGCTCAGAGGTGGTAGAAAGCTGAACTTTACCAGAGCTAGGTTTCTTCCAGATGAATAAGACAAAGGGAAAGAGGCCAAGAAAATTTAGTACAGATGCAAGGGAGTGAGTATAATTACCAACCATGAAATCTAAAATTAAGGGAATGATAATGAAAGATGGAGTCTTGGTGTGGCACTGTGAGTTAATGCATTGGACTGCAAAGTCGGTATGAAACTCAAGGTCAGTGGTTCAAGCTCACCAGCTGCTCCTCGGAAACCCAATACAGGGTTGCTATGGGTAGGAACCAACTCAATGACACTTAATAACAATAACGAAAGATGGTGACTGAAGAGCAGATTACTTTAATTTGAAGTCACGGAGGGGTGGCAGTAACTGTTATACACGTTCTAGGGTATGACCGTGGGAAGTAATGACTGGACTGAGCTGGAAGGTAAGATCTCTGGAGGAAAGAAAGTGACGAAACTAAACAGATAGGGTGCTGGAATGATGAAGCACATAGCTACTGAAATGAGTAAGAATTATAAAAGGAATAGCGATGGGAAGAAGGAAAATGAACTCAACACTAAAATCTCTTATTAATGTATAAGGAATGATGGAGGCATTTGGTGGTATTGTCTGATGGAATAATATTTTTAGTATAACAGGGAAGTAAACAGAGTTAGGAGTCTATTGGGGGAGCAATTAGTTCAGCACATGATTACTAGCTTTAAGGCGGGCAGTTTGAACACACTCAGAAGCCTGGTGATCAGCTTCTAACGGGCACAGACAAGAAAACCCTATGAAGCGGTTCTAGAAGCACGCATGGGGTCACCTGGAGTCCAAATCCACTAAAACCAACAAGGAGAACAAAGAAAAACTGTTTGGAGGGCAGTGAAAGATTAAAACACACTCTCTGAAATCATATCATTCACAGGGTGGGAGGGCTATGCCACTAGGGAGTTATGAGTTTGCAAAGGCATATTTAAAATGAGACTGACTGGTTTGTGTTGTGATATTTCATTTTTTATAATAAAATTTCAGCTGAAAAGTAAAAAGGGTCAGAGACTTTTGTTTATGAAGAGGTAAAAGAACTATGAAAGATAAACAGATGCACACTCACACTAAGTTTTACTGAAATGTTCTCTGGGAATGTGCTGAATAGAATTCCCAAATTATGCAATGACTACTTTTCCAATAGCTTTGCAAAAACTTCATTCGTTACAAATGGTAGAATTTCACATAGACTGCATTTCTCAGAGGAGAAGGATTGTCAATGTAATTCAGCATCGTTAACTCAGACACTCTTATTTAACCAAATTTTAAGTAATAGCAAAATGAAATCTACATAAATACAGCTCTTAGAAAAAAAAAACCCATTATTACTAACAGACATTACATTATGTTGTTCTTCATGAGAAATAAATCTATAGACTGTACTTTGCCTCACCTTCGTGAGAGCATCTCCTGTGTACTGGACACTACACCAGAGGCTGGGAATGCTAAGATGACTAAATGTGGTCCCGACTCTTAGGTAGGTCACAGTTCAATGGGCAGGGCAGACCAGTACAGAAGGGCTGTGGGGAGAAGAGAATGACAGAGGATAAGATCATTCCAGGCAGATGATAGCATAGGCAAGACCTAAGGAGTCCTGGTGTGACACTGTGGGTTAATGCTCTGGATGCAAGGTTAGTTGGAACTGCAAGGTCAGCGATTCAAACTCACCAGCGGCTCCTCAAAAACCCTATACACGGTTGCAATGAGTAGGAACCAACTCGACGGCATTTAACAACAATAAGGAAAGAAAATGGTATGTGTGTATTTATGAATGAGTATGTGAATAAGAGATAAAGAGATCAAGACAAATTGATGAGGCAAGGATGGCTTCTTGGTTTTCAATTTCATTAACTGAGTAGAAGGCAGTATTGCCACATGAAAAAGAAAGCATTTTCAAGTAAGTAGGAATTTGAAGGATGAGTTGAGAAGTTCAGTTTCAGATGCTATCTGAGGTGCCCAGAAGTGTCTGAAGCTAATGAGAAGTCTTTTTACCTTTTATAATACAGACAGTGTTAAAAATATGAGTGTGGAGTCACTCAGTCACAATGTGCTATGGAGTCAGTTTCTATTCACAGTGACACTGTACAGGGTTTCTGAGGCTGTAAATCTTTGTTATTGTTAGATGCCTTCGAGTCAGCACCGACTTACAGTGACCCTATGCACAACAGAATGAAACATTGCCCAATCCTGGGCCAACCTCACTATTGTTGCCATACTTGAGCCCACTGATGCTGCCACTTTGCCAATCCATCTTGCTGGGGTCTTCTTCTTTTTCTCTGACCCTCAACCTTACCAAACATGATATCCTTCACCAGCGACTGGTCCCTCCTGACAATATATCTAAAGTATGAGAGACGAAGTTAGGCCATGTTGGCCTCCAAGGAGCACTCTGGCTGCACTTCTTCCAACACAGATCTATTGGTTCTTTTGGCAGCCCATGGCACTTTCAATATTCTCCTCAAACACCATAACTCAAAGGCATCAATTCTTGTGCAGTCTTCCTTATTCACTATCCAGTTTTCACATGCATATGAGGTTACTGAAAATACCACAGCTTGGGTCCGGCGCACCTTAGTTCTCAAGCTGACATCTCTGCTCTTCAACACTTTTAAAAAAGGTCCTTTGCAGCAGATCTGCCTAATGCAATACGTCGTTT
Organism: Chrysochloris asiatica; assembly: GCF_000296735.1. Classification (NCBI taxonomy): domain Eukaryota; kingdom Metazoa; phylum Chordata; class Mammalia; order Afrosoricida; family Chrysochloridae; genus Chrysochloris; species Chrysochloris asiatica. Next base: position 17,036,723 of record NW_006408556.1, read on the forward strand.
GATCTCTTGACTGCTGCTTCTGTACGTGTTGATAGTTGCTCCAAGAAGAATGAAGTCCTTGACAACTTCAATCTTTTCTCCATTGATAAGAATGTTGTTTATTGGTCCAGTGGAGAGGATTTTTGTTTTCTTTACATAGAAATGAAATCCATACTGAAGGCTGTGCTCTTTGATCTTCATCAGTAAATGTTTTAAGTCCTCTTCACTTTC
>NW_006408556.1:17037873-17062805 GCF_000296735.1 Chrysochloris asiatica
AAATTTCATATAAAATTCCAAATTCTCTTAAAAAAAAACACACCAAAAAATTGATAGTACTAAGTCTACGTGACTTAGTATTCATTGTAGCAGAATAATAGTGTTTGGCACAATCCCTACCATTACATGTTTTTACATTCCCCTGTCACAATATTTACTTTAAGTAAATTTGAGTTTAAAGACTGATTTGAATTTGCCTGAATGACAATAAGGGTTCATAAACAAGGACCACTAAAGCCAGTCTGTCTTCCATAGTTTAAATCTTAATTCTACCCCAGCCCAAACTGTGTGATCTTGCACAAATTAGTTAATATCTTTTTCCCTCTGTTTCTTCACGTGTTAAGTGGGCTCCTGCCTATCCCAGGATTATGAGGCAGATTAAATGAGCTGATATTTATAAAATACCTTAAAATATTGGTACATAATAAGCACTCAACAGTGTTCAAGACCCACTAGAATATGGGCTCCAGGAGGTCACGAATTGTTATTTGTTTTGCTTTAAATATATTCCAAGTACCACCACCACCATCACCACAACCTGAAACAGTGGTTGGTGTATAGTAGATGCTCAGTAAATGTTTGTTGAATAAATGGATGAATAAATAATAAACAGCACCACGGTTACTGATATTAAAATAACCACCAATTTAGGTATGTCTCATTTAGGATTTCAGAGATCAAAGATTTCATTCTAGAGGAAATTGCATTACGTATTCAAACTATGGTTAGTTTCTAATACAGTCTATTTTCCTTTCACACTTTTCTTGAGAAGGCACTGGGAAGTTTTTGTGGGCAATTTTCCTCTATCTAGGAGGAAATAATCAACTCTATTTTCCACCTTGAGATTATAGTGATATGCTTAGCGGCAGGGTTCATTTTTTAAAAAATTGCATGAAAAACAGTCTGTCCTTTTCTTACACCTGTCTCTGAATGCAATTTCTGCATAAGAATTTGTATTGCAAATGAACTTTCCTGGTGTATATTTCCCCAAGAAACTTTCTTTTTTAGAAATTAGTCTTTATAATACAAAGTAAAACTCAGGGAATGAAAGGGTTCACAAAACCCCACTTTCTTGTCCTCCTAAGTGACCTTTTGAATTTCCTAATATTAAGACAATCAAGAGGGCTTAAAATAAACAATTAAGACAATCAAGAGGGCTAAAATAAAAAAAAAAAACTGGCAAAATGATATAGAAACATAATAACACCATTTCAGAACTCTGGGAAATAATCAAAGGCATATAACAAACTTAAAATCATTTATTTAAGAAAAACAACAGAATCATGGTAAGATCTGCAGCGTGTGTGGCATTTTAATTTGAGGCTGCAACCATCAATCCCTCTGTCCAGTTTCCCCAAACTCTATGACCAAACTCCTTGATAGACCTTGCTGATTTGAAGCTCTTTGAAGAGTCCTCTTCCCAGGGTACTGAGGAATCAAGAGATTGCTGGAAAATAATCTGGAAAGCCAGTGCTGTAGGTGTCTCAGGGTGCACAGCAGATGCGGTAAGCAAAAAACCCAACTCAAAATCTTAAATGGACATATGGAGAATAGGGCAGCCATAGGGGGCTTTGAAAAGTTCCAATATATTCCCAGGGACCTGGAAGGCTTCCATATGCACAGGGCTAAGTACAAAATCAAGAAAAAGCAAGAAGGGCCCAGCGATAAGAAGAGAGGGCATATGCATAAGAACACCCACAATTGCAGATAATACCCACCTGACCTGGCTTCAATGACTGGATGATCAGAACTCAGTTAGAAGAAGAAAACCCATTATAAGAGACTATAAATCAACATAGACTAACCTTTCAAATTTCTAAAGGACTCTTAGATATGTTACCTTGGGAAAAAAGCACACATTATTCTGAGCTGTTAATTGAGAATTGTTAAATATTCTAAATTGATTATTAAGTACTCTAAAATCATGAGGTATTGCTAGCTTTCAATCCATGAGGAGTTTTTTGTTTTGCTATGTTGGTGGAGGGGAGGTCAAGAATCTAAATTCAAATGGAAAGGGACAATTGGGTAATTATTTCTTGTATGATCTCCTATGTTGTTGTTAAGTACCATTGAGTTGGTTCTGATTCATAGCCACCCTGTATAGGATTTCCTTTTCCAAGGAGTGGCTGGTGGGTTTGAACTGTCAACCTTGTGGTTCACAGTCCAGTGTTGATCCTACAATGCTACACCAGAAGTCCTATATACACTATTAGAATTAAGATGTTATTCTATATTCACATCTTCTTAAGCAGTTTGGACAGTATCTAGGATCAACCCACTTCCAATCATAATGTAAGCAAATCTTTAATTGGATATATATTGCACATATAACATTTATACTGCTGTCAGATATGTCAAAGGTTATAGATACCTCTATTAAATTAATCATTTTGATTCAGCCGATGATAAACTCTAAATTGTTGTAGTATTTTTGTGAAAAGTTAATCATTCATACATCTTACTAAATAACTTACAAGGTAATTAAAGTAACACACACAACATTGCAAATGATTAAGACAATAAAAAGTTCAGATATATATTGTAATAAATGAATGAGCTTTTAAAAGTATAACTCTGGAGCATGATGTTAAATATTTTACAATTATAATTATTTGGCAAATTTCTCTGCAGTACAATATGAGATGTTAGCAATATCCCAGCCAACAACAATTAAATGGAACATCAGAGAAGATGAACCTTCTTCAAAATACATTTTATAGCTTTAATCTATGATTCCTCTGTGTACTTTATAGTACCTGGACATGAGTTGGAATAGACTGTTGTTGTTATGTGCTATGGAGTCAGTCCCGACTCATAGCAACCCTGTACAGGGTTTCCAAAGCTGTAAATCTTTATGGGAGCAGAAAGCCTCATCTTTCTCCTGCGGAACAGCTGATAGTTTCGAACTGCTGACCTTGAGGTTCGCAGCCCAATTTGTAACCACTGTGCTCCCAGTGCTCTTTGGTACTTAACAACAACAGCAGACAGAGTACAGGGTCAAAGTATAAAATAAATGAGTGTAAAACCCTGCATTAGAATCTGGGCAATAAAGAGGAGAAAACATGAAGAACTAAAACTGAAATCCAGAGAGCAGGCACATGGTAATAAGGGACTGGTCTAACCTGACAGATGCAGAAAGAGAGTGAGGAAGAAAAAAGAATCTATGATCCTAATACTACTTAAAATCTACTGCTGTTCTTGTTTTTCAGTGCCATAGAGTCAGTACCGATTCATAACAACCCCGTATAGGATTTCCAAGGAGCAGCTGCTGGGTTTGAACTGATGACTCTGCAGTTAGCAGTGAAGTGCTTAATTTACTAATGTAAAACACCACACCAGGACTACATGTCAGGATGTAAGACCGACTGCTCTTGCTGTTGTTTGCTGCCAGTTCGACTTATAGTGACCGATATAGGGTACTATATAGACTGACCTGTGATTTTGAATTGTTGACCTTGCAGATACCAGCTCAATGTTTATCCTACAGTGTCACACCAAATCTACTGTTGCTCTAGTTAAATGCTGTCAAGTTGGTTCTGACTCACAGTGTCTCCTGATGTTATTAAGCCCCATCGAGTTGGTTCTGACTCAGTGACCCTGTATAGGGTTTTCAAGAACTGGTGGATTTGAACCACTGGCCTTGTGGTTAGATAGTCCTGTGCTTAGCCTCCAGTGCCAGACCAGGATTCCTTGTTATCCAACTGTTGTTGTCAGTCCCAACTCATAGTGATCCTGTATAGGGTTTCCAAAGAGTAACTGGTGTGTTTGAACTGCCAACCTTGTAGTGCACAGTACAGTGGTGATTCCACAGTGCCACACCAGGTTATTCAATGAACATTTATTATCCAGCTTGAAATCATAATACACTGAAATTTATGAGAACTTCAGACCATAATGAAGATTTCTGATTTTTTGCAGATCACCCCAAAACTGTAAGGTCTAATCTATTTGCACAGATAGCACCCCCCCCATCCCCCCCACTTAGAACTGGTTTAAATGACAATGAACTGGATAATGTTTCCGAGGAGCAGCAGGTGGGTTTGACAGTCAGCATATTCATCATTAATTACATGTCATCAGCAATGGAATGCAAACCACAAGGTCCATATTTCAAACCCACCAACTGCTCCTTGGAAACCCTATACACGGTTGTTATGAGTTGGAACCAACTTGATGGCATTTAACACCACCACCACCTTAGCCCATTAAACCTATTAAATATCATTAACCTGCAGATTCTCTTCTTCCTAGCCTTGGAACCAGTGAGAATAAGTCTGCAGGGTAAAAGAAAATCTTTCCGCTTATTGGATGTGTGCAGGTAAAATCCTATGTGTCTACACGTCAGCCAAGATGCAGCTTTCCCAGAATCCTCTATGTATATCATTCCATGTGACAGGGCACTGTCCTGGTTGTTAGCTGGCACTTCAGTGTTCTTTTGACACTATTTCTTCAAGATTCCCTGGGTGGCACAAACAGTTAAGTGTTTGGCTACTAACCCAAAGGCAGGCAGTTTGACCCCACCCAGAAGTGCCCAAAAAGAAAAAGACCCAGCTTCTGAAAAGTGACAGCCATAAAAAGTCTATGAAGCAGCAGTTCTATTCTGTAACTCATACAATTGCCATGAGTCAGAATTGATCTAATGGCAAGTAATATTGGGGTTTTTTTTGTTTTGTTTTTATTATGTTATACTAAGAAATTTCTTACTTAATCATCACAAAAATGCTATGAGGTAAAACTAATATTCTCCTTATTTATGATGAAAAGACTGAAGCTTACTTAGAACTGCAGAACATGCTTACAGTTACCTAGGCCATCTTCCTCCAGAAACATTGCTTTAGAGAAATTGAGCAATGTTGTTTACTGTCGTTGAGTCAGACCCAACACAGAGCGACCCTGTATAGGTTTACCAAAGAGTTCCTGGTGGGTTTGAATTGCTGGCCTTGTGGTTAGCAGTTCTGTACTTATCCTACAATGCTTATCCTGTACTTATCCAGGATTATTACACAACAGACACCAAAGATTTCATCTAACCTCTAACATTATCAAGTGTAAGATCATTGTTTAAGCAGTAAGAAAAATACATACACTGACAATTAAACAGATTTCTATTGGTGGAACTTAAAATGTGGGCCCTGATCATTGCCAGACCACAAGCTGCTATCAGTCTGCAAGGTAAGTACAGAAAGTGAGAGCAAATGTTTAGAAACTTATGTAATGGTCGAAATATTGTGGTATAAAATTTTTAGGGTATTTTATAAAAGTGGTGAGAGTTACTACTTTTTTTTTTTTTAATGGACCTTTCCTTCAATAGTTGAGAAGTACTCAGATCTCTATTTTACTCATATTTTTAGATTTCTTTTAAACTTGAGGTATAAACTGTTTTTTATAGATCACACCTGGACACTATACTCATATATTTCACTTGAGCCTAAAGAGGAAAATAGCAGCAAAATAAACTGGCCAGATATTCATAAAACTTTATTCACATTAAGACGCTGACTCTTTGGAATGCTTTTTGACTTAAAGTCATCAACACCCATGATCCTCTGAGTTATCAAGGAAGCACCACAAGCAGCAACTGAGCTTTAATCCTAGGCACTGAATCCTAGTTTTTATCCTTGTCTGTTGCTTCTTTCCTGAATCCTACTAGAAGGACTCAACAGTATCAACAATGTCACTATATATTCAAATATTCAAATAGCACATTTTAGAATCTATGACATAATGCTACAAGTCTTCACTTGTAATTTCTAAAATTTATTTATGCTTTCTACTGCTTACTTAGCTTGAATCTACCAGTTGCTCCTCGGGAGAAGGATGAGGCTTTCTGCTCTCATAAAGATTTACAGCTTCAGGGTCACTGTGAGTCGGAACTGACCCCACAACACACAAGTACCACGGTGGCCACCACTGTTTACTGACCCAAATATAAATTTGAGGGAAAAAAATTAATTTTTCCTTAAAGCTTGTTTCTCTTCCTTTATCTTACAACATTTTGGAGGACACTTTGGTGAATGATCTTCATTGCCTACACTGAAGATGTGTGGACAGTTCACGAACAGAATTACTTCAGTATATGTATCTACACAGCCCAAATAATACAATTAAATACACCAACTGAGATCATTCTAGAGGCTCAATTCTTTATATCCTCTATTTATATTAACTCTATAAATAACTAAAATACCAGGCATCTAAATATATGTTGGAGCTCTGGTAGCATAGTGGTTACGAATCGGGCTGCGAACCTTAAGGTCAGCGGTTCAAAACTACCAGCCGCTTCGCGGGAGAAAGATGAGGCTTTCTACTCCCGTAAAGATTTACACCCTCGGAAACCCTGTACAGGGTCGCTATGGGTCGGACCCGACTCGATGGCACTTAACAACAACAACAAAAAAATATATGTTGCTAATACTGTAAGCTCGGCGGTTCAAGCTCACCAGCTGCTCCTTGGAAACCCATACAGGGTTACTATGAGTTGGAATTGACTTAACAGCATTTAACAACAACAACAAGGTCCTCAACATAACTTATCATCAGAGAAACAAGAAATTAAAACCAGAGTTTAAATAATATTATACACCCCGTAGAACGATTAAAATAAAAAGATGACAAAACCAAGATGCCAGATATAAAAGATTATATACAATTTAAGATTCCATTTGTATAAAATCTAAGAAACAATAAACTAATCTATGGTGATAGAAATCACTAAGGTGGTAAGTAGAAAAGATAACTTTCTAAAGAAATGAAAACTTTGTCTGGAACTTACATGGGCATACAGTAACTGTAAAAACTCTAAACTGAACACTTAAAATGGGAATTTTTGTTTGTTATATACTGCCCTCAAGTTGGTTCTGACTCATGGTTACCCTGTATAGGGGTTTGAACTCCCAACCTTGCAGGTATCAGTCCAGAGCTTATCCTACAGTGCCACACCAGGACTCCAGTCTTACATAATTTGTATATTTATGTATAACATATTTATCTAAAAGTTTAAGTGAAATTGTCTAATTTAATTATCCTTGTACAACAAATAATTGAATACACATGCATGTACTGAGTTCCAAGTAGGTCTGTTGTTTCTGTTGTTCAGTACCGTTGAGTTGGTTCTGACTCACAGTGACCCTGTACAGGGTTTCCAAGGCTGTAAATCTTTATGGTAGCAGAAACCCTTATCTTTTGCCCCAGAACAGCTGGTGGATTTGAATTGCCGACCTTGTGGCTAGCAGGCCCGTGCTTATCCTACAGAGTCTCAGTGCTACCCACAGAGGTCTAGATGCATTTAAATGATGTGTTTCTGTGTTACAAAATGTTTAATCGTTTCAAAAGTTGTAATACAATACTAAGATGAGAGTAAAATAATCTTAAATTTCCTTTTAATTAAAGAAAATGTATCAATTCTTAGATGCTAACACATTCAGGGTATTCTCAGCACATGATTAGGATATCACAACTATTTTTTTAAAATGCCTCTAACACCATAAATGACAATTACATTATTTTGAAAATTATTTAAGTTAGCCATCAATAACTTTCCATTTATATACTTATACAATTTAGAATACATTCCTAAGGTTTGGCAGTCAACCAAGGCCTGAGAAAGCCACCTTTACAATAGTGGGCACTGATGCCAGATATGGTCACACTTGTTATTATACTAGACTTGGCAGATCTGACCCGTCCTTGGCTTCCCTACCTACATGGTATGTGTGAAATACTTTGGTTTCTCCAGGCTAGAACATTTCCAACAAAACTGTGTTAATAATTTACAAAACAATCACTGAATTTCAAAATATTTTGGAGGAGAGAAATGCTTACTTTCTTCAGCCTAAATTGTTATGCCTGAGTCATTACATTATCTGCTGCATTTTCTGGTCAAGAAATTCCATCTCATGATAGGCAAATTCTTAATATTGGTGTTATACATCTTCCAAAAGTATGTGCTGTCAAATTCATGTGCTTCTTCTTGAGTTCAAAATTGCTATTTATATGATGACTGCAAGTTCCAGGTAGATGAAACTATTATTCTTTAACATGCACAATGTACTGGCACATGCAAAACACTGCCCAGGATGAATTCCCAACTCTTACAAATTCCACAGCTTTTCTAAATTCAATTAAAAGGGAACAATTCTTCTTCACTTAAAATTCTGAGTCATTCCTTATCATAAATAATAATGGACTAAAATTACTATGTTTGTGTACATCTAGGATTATAATAAATGCCATGTGTCAAAAGGGGTATTACTAAAGTAATTTTCAATATCTATATAATTAGTTCACATAATATATTTAATAGTCTGTTACATGGTTAGCTGGCAAGTTTCTACATTCACTAACCTCGTAATTTTAAATTAGAAAATTATATTCCAACCTACTGTTTTTATTTTGACTGCATCTAAAATGTATTAATAGTGGCACATAACATCAATAAATGAGTCATTATTTCTCCAAGGTGTGTAAAATACATGTACAGTGAGGTCAACTGCATTGAATTTTCTTGCCAAACAGGGAAACAGTTAAAGCTCTGTTAACTATAAAATCAGGATTACACTAATTTCAATAAAAGGAAAAGATTTACCTTATTAGTTTTTTGTGTTTTTTTTTTTAAACTTCAGACATGCAGTCATGTGAATGGCAACCCAGTTCTGACTATATAAAATAAAAGCTATGCAAATGTTTAACAGCTGGTTTTGTTCAGATTCTTTTGTTTAACATTGAAGTTAACACATCCTACAGGTAATGATTGCCAGGTGGAGATAGATGTTTTTGCTGCTACTATGTCTGATATCTTAACAATTATGCTGGGAGGGGTGGAGTGGGGTGGGGTGGGGTAGGGTGGGATGGAGGAACAACCTAGACAGAAGTTCTGATGCTTTCTGTGGTACAAAGAGGCACTTCCCAACTGACACAGGCCAGCAACATAAAAGAGTTTTAACACAAAAATGCTTCTGTAGTTTTAAAATAGAGTGTAAAATAAAATAAATTATATTCAACATACACAAACACTGAAAAAAAAAAAAAGCAAACTGACACTTTCAGTTATTAGTTCCTGTTTCCTGTCAAATCAATTAAATAGTAGCCTACTGAGTAACAATAATGGTTTCTTACAATCAGCTTAGAATAAAAGGTCTGTTTCCTTTCCATTACATATACATGCTTCCTCTCCACCTCATAACCATGTGACCTACTCAAAGCCCTTGAGAGGCCACGTGCCCAGTGTCCTAGAAGAGTCTCCTGAGAACAGACTCCTTACCTCAACTTATTCTGTCTACTCAGATTAGATTATCTTCTACAAATATCAGCTAAAAAATTAAGCCTAAAATTTATGTAGCACACTATCAGGAGTAATAATATACCTGTGATTGGAATTTCAGAACAGAAAGAGATTTTTTTAAAAAGCAAGAAAACTGTTCAAGAGTTACAAGAGTTGCTGGAAGAAAACTTTTCCAAAATCATGAAATACTCATGAAATACAAAAAGACAGTCATTCAAGAAGTTATACAAACTCCAAACAGGATAGACCACCCCTACAAAAAAAAAAAAAAATCACCAAGACATCTATATTATATTCAAATCTTTAAAAACCAAAGACAAGGGAAAACTCCTGAGAGCAGTTCAGGAAAAAAAAAAAGAAGTTAACTTACAAAGGAGAGCTAATAAGACTAAACTCTGATTTCTCAGTAGAAATCATGCAGGCAAGAAGACAATGGGATGACATACATAAAACTCTGAAAGAAAACAATTGCCAACCAAGAATCATATACCCAGCAAAACTGTCTAACAAATATGGCAATGAAATTAGGGCATTTCCAGATAAACACAAATTTAAAGGATTTATGAAAAACCAGAACAACTTTACAAAACATACTAAAGGAAGTTCTTTGTTTAGAGAATCAACAATAGCAGACAATAACCTGAGACTAACATACATGACAACACGCCCAGAACTCCACCCAGGTATGTTGTTGTTAAGTGCCGTCAAGTCAGTTCCGACTCATAGCGACCCTGCACAGGGTTTCTGAGAAGCGGCTGGTGTGCTTGAACTACAAACCTTGCAGTTCAAACTGACTTTGCAGTCCAATGCATTAACCCAGAGTGCCATACCAGGACTCCAGATCTAGAAGTATTCAAAGTCAAACAAACCTACAAAATAGAAAATAGGGAACAACAAAACCATACAATAAAAAGAAGGAAAATGTAGTTACAGAACTTCCAAATGAAGGGGAAATCTAGAAAATTTCAAGGGGGAAAAAAATCTTAATTGTAACTCTAAAACTAGACCAAACCTTCCTCCTAAGCCCTAGCTCAACCCCAACCCCTGACGTTAACCCCAGACCTCATCATAACACTGTTGTTGTTAAGTACTGTAGAGTAGGTTCCGACCCATAGTGACCCTGCACAGAGTTTCCGAGGCTACAAATCTTTACGGGAGCAGAACACTAACACTAAGCAAAATCCTAGGAGTACTAGTGTGGCAGGATGATGCACTGGACTGCAAGGTCAGTTTGAGCCACAAAGTCTGCAGTTCAAAACCACCAGCCACCCCTTGGAAACCCTATACAGGGTAGCTATGAGTTGGGACTGACTGTGTGGCACATAACAACGACAAAAACAACGGGGAATCCTAAGTCTTGCCTAAAGCTAGACGAGATCCTAACCCTACCTCCTCATGCCTCATGTAAGATGCAAAAAAAGAAATGTTCATTTAACAGAATAAATGAATAAATATCTGCATTTCTGCAAGACCAAATGCTATGGTGGTAAGATAAATACTAAAAAAATTTTTAGAGAATTAAATGTCACATTATCAGAAAAAGTGATAAAATAACAAACACAAAAGAGAAAATTTCCAGGAGTGAAAAGTAATGCCTAGGAGGCTACCGTCTCAAAGGAGTCCCTGGATGGTACAAACGGTCAACCTCCTGGACTGCTGACCAACAGGTTAAAGTTTCGAGTCCACCTGGAGGCATCTTGGAAGAAAGGCCTGGTGATCTACTTCTGAAAAAGCAGCCAATGAAAAGCCTAAGGAGCATGTGGGGTCACTGGGAGTTGAAGTCAATACCATAGCAGTTAGTTATACATTTTAAGGAAGGCAGAGAAAGAGAGACTCTTGAAGTAATTATCTGGGTGATTAATGAAGGAACAGCCATGAATCAGGATTTTCATTAGCAGAACAAACAGGTGGAGCTCATGGAAAGTGGATGTCATAGAGCCAGGTGGACATGTCCACGCAGATCTTGTGCCCCATGACCAGGTCCTAAGAAAGCCCTGCTCAGTCTCAAGTACTCCTTCCAGGATCTGAGTATGCTTTTTTCAGGATGTATCCCTTCTAGTGCTCTGGTAGCGTAGTGGTTATGAATCGGGCTGCGAACCACAGGGTCAGCAGTTCGAACCTACCAGCTGCTTAGCGGGAGAAAGATGAGGCTTTCTGCTCCCGTAAAGATTTACAGCATTGGAAATTCTGTTCAGGATCGCTATGGGTCGGAACCGACTCGACGGCACTTAACAACAACATCCCTTCTAGATCCAATCACCCTACCAGTGTACGTACCCTAAAGTCTGGGCCTGGACAGATGGGCAGTGATCCACACATGCATGTGAGGCCACTCACCACAAGCTAGGACTGGGAAGTGAAGCGAACGGACTGCAGGCTCCCACGACTTTGTAACAGGACATGCAGGGAAGTCAGAGAACTCTCAATTTGAACCTGACAGGGGGGTTGTGAGGAAAATTATGAGGGGGATTCAAGAGTGCATGGAAAAAATTTCATTCTCTCTTAATTACATTTTCCATGAACTTTTCAAAGACTCCTCAGATTTGTTAAGGTAGGCGAGGAAACATTTTTTATGTAACACATTTTTAGCCTGATTTATAACTTATAAATATTTAGATACATAGCAAATGAGATTGGTGTCCATTCATTTTCAAAGCCACCACTCACTATTTTGTTCTTCCACAGAATGAAAGAAAAATATTTATAATATGCAAAATATGAGAACAGATTTCCCACTTTACCCTCTCTGAGGGAAATTCCTGGGAATAGATTCTAACTGAGTAACCAGTACGTCAGAATACAGAAATCTCTGAAATAGGCAGAAGAGGAAGAAACTGAAAAATAAACTTTGCTTTCAAACTCTGCCCTCTATGTTCTATCGTATTCATGAATATATTGGTAGCAAAGGTAAGTCCCTGTGCATATCCCCACTCTCCCTCTCATGCCAAGTCAGCCTTCGTATGTATTGATAAATCTGCTTGTGGGTCCTTGGTGTTGTATGATTGTATATATAATTTGTAAAGTGTCAGCATCAGTGGACTCAAGTGTGGCAACAATTGTGAGGCTGGCCCAGGATCGGGCCGTGTTTCGTTCTGTAATGCATAGGTTCGCTATGAGTTGGTACCAACTCGATGACACCTAACAACAACAACCTCTGTGCTTTTAACTCTTTTACTCATATTTTGCATATTGTAAATATTTTTCTTTCATTCTGTGGAAGAACAAAACACTGCCTGGTCCGGTGTCATCCTCACAATAGTTACATGTGAGCCGACTGCTGCAGCTACTGTGCGAGGGCATTCCTCCACTTTACCAAACATGATTGTCCTTCTCCAGGTACTGGTCCCTCCTGTTAACATGCCCGAAGCAGGAGAGATGAAGTTTCCACGTCCTGGATTCTAAGAAGCAATCTTCCAACATAGATGTGTTTGTTCTTTTGACAGTCCATGGTACTTTTAATATTCTTCTCTAACATAATTTAAAGGCATCAGTTCTTCTGTCTTCCGTATTCACTGTCTAACTTTTACGTACTAATGAGCTACTGAAAATACCTTGGTGTGGGTCAGGTGCACCTTAGTCCTCAAACTGACATCTTTGCTTTTTGAATACTTTGAAGAGATCCTTTGCAACATATTTGCCTAATGCAATACGTCTTTTGATTTCTTCGCTGCTGCTGCCATAAATGTTGGTGGTGGATATAAGCAAAAATGAAGTCTCTAACAACTTCAATCTTTTCTCCATTTATCATGATCTGACTTACTGGTACAATCGTAAGGATCTCTGTTTCCTTTACATTGAGATGTAATCCATATTGAAGGGTATAATCTTTGATCTTCATCAGTAAAGTATTTTAAGTCCTCTTTGCTTTCAGCAAGCAAGGTTGTATCATCTGCATATCACAGGTTGTTAATGAGTCTTCCAGCTCTAAATCTGACAATGTTGCATTGTTATTTATAAGGTTTACAGTAGCTAAACATTCAGGTTATTTTCAATAACCTCATATGGATGTGAAAGCTGGACAGTGAATAAGGAAGATCATAGAAGAATTGATGCCTTTGAGTTGTGGTGTTGGAGGAGAATACTGAAAGTGCCATGGACTGCCAAAAGAACCAATAGATCTGTTTTGGAAGAAGTGCAACCAGAGTGCTCCTTGGAGGCCAAGATGGCTAAGCTTCGTCTCTCATACTTTGGACACATTGTCCGGAGAGAACAGTCGCTGGAGAAGGATGTCATGCTGGGTAAGGTGGAGAGTCAGAGAAAAAGAGGAAGACCCCCAACGAGATGGATCAGCCAGGTGACATCATTGATGGCGTCAAGTGTGGCGGTGGTAGTGAGGTTGTCCCAGGATTGAACATTATTTTGTTCTGCTTTGCATGGGGTCGCTATGAGTCGGTTCCGACTCGATGGCACCTGACAACAACAACAAACATTCAGAAGTAGCCCACCTCTCCTGTTTCCTAGTCTGTCTTAGTCTGGAAGCTCCACTGACACCTGTCTACCATGGGTGACTCTGCTGGTATTTAAAATTCCAGTGGCAGAGCTTCCAGAATCACAGCAAAACTCAAGTCATCACAGTAGGACAAACGGACAGATGAGTGGTGATGATGAAAACATCATCAAACACTTTGAGGGAATGCGTCACTAAGCCTGGGGGTGGGGGGCTCAGGACCATTGTCTCAGGGCACACCAAGGCCAACTGGTATAACATTAGTCTGCAAAGACAGTGCTCTATATCCTACTTTGATGAGTAGCAACTGGCATCTTAAAAGCTCATGAGTGCAACTACTGCCTCTCCCTGTCCGGAGGAAAGAAAAGTGAAGAAAACCAAAGACATAAGGAAACAATTAGTTCAATGGACTAACAGACCATGTGGACCATCAGTCTCCATGACCCAGAAGAACTAGATGGTTCCAACTATCAATTGTTCTAAAAGGATCACATTTGAAGGTCTTGGATAGTGTGGGAGAAAAATGTGGACCAGAACTCAAAAATTCATAATAATAATAATATTATTATTAAAGTCTTACTGGCTGGATAGAGACTGGTGAAACCTGAGATTATGGCCCTTAGTCCCCTTTCAGGTCTGAAAATGAACTCACACCCAGGGTTCAACTGTTAGTCAAACAATTGTTTTTGTTGTCATTTCTGGCTCATAGCGACCCTGTACAGGGTTTCCAAGGAATGACTGGTGAGTTTGAACCACCGACCTTGCGATTCAAACCAACTTTGCAGTCCAGTGCATTATCCTGCAGCACCACACCAGGACTCCAGGCAAAAACAGGTCTAGAAGGAAAACAATGATAACTCAAGGAAGGTCAGCATACCTTAGATAAATCAACCATTTGAGATTAAAAAGCCAGTATTCACCCAAGGACAAATTCAGAAGAGCTAGGAAAGAAAGAGGAATACAAACAGAAAACATAGAGAGGAAGTGGGATAAATGGTGTTCCTTTGTGGGGATTACAATTAATGAGGTGAAACAAAATGTACATGAAATGCTGAATGGAAAAATGATCTACTATGGAAAACTCAATCTATAACAAAAAGTTCATAAATAAGTAGAGATTAACTTCCTTGGAGACCAATGAAGAAATTTGTTGTGTTATTGTTAAGTGCCATCAAGTCAGTTCTGACTCATAGTGACACTTTATAAGGTTTCTGAAGAGTACATGGTAGGTTTGAACTGTTAACCTTGCAGTTAGCAGTCCAGTGCTTATTCTATAGAAACACACCAAGACTCCAATTAAGAAGTAAGAGGAGTAAAATAAACAGAGATGACATAAAGAATAATCATTCCATAGGTATGGGAGGAAGGGAAAAAATATTTCTTTAAACTTCATAGTCCAAACAAAACAACAAATCAAATAGGATAAATTTTCTCCAAATCAGCAACTCCAGAACAAGCTGCTTCTGGTGGAATGGTACCCTCAGTTATGGGCACTCCCTAAGTTTTCACTACCTGAATTCAGAAATGTATTAGTCTGAATAGCAAGCGATACTCTTCTACTAAATGCAATTTTATGACTTCTGCTATTAGTCAGAATTAGGTTCAACTGCATACCACAATACATGCTTCTCTCCCCAAACACCATTTTAAACAAAATAAAAGCTTTCCTTTTTTCTCTCATACAAAAAAAGAAATTGCAAAGTAACCCAATGTTGCTATAACCACTATAGAGTCACCAGTGACCTGGTCCATGACATTCACCATTAAGTCATCTCTTAATAGAATAGCTGCTGGAACTGCAACCATCACATCTAAGGTCTACACCAAAAAGGGATGAGAAGACAGCTCATTCTAAACAGTCTAGTGGAAATCTCAAAGCACTCCTCACATAGAAGAAATGACTGCGAGGGAGGCTGGAAAATGTAGTCTTTTGTTTGGAGCCCAAACAAAAATTGTGCCCAAAACAGAAGTTCTGTTGCTAGGGAGGAAAATGAGTAAATGTGATGATAAGCAACTAGTAACTGCCACCACTGCACTACAGTTGGGATCTAAAGAGTAAGAAATGTTTCCTAGAAAAGCATAAACTATACAATTTAACCACAGAGAAAATACAAATCAAGACTTGACAGATTATCTTAGAAGAGCCTGGAAACTTTAATAAAGGCCAATCTTTTTTAAAGGCCTCAGTGCCAAAAGCTTTGACATATTATTTCAATCTTGAAGTCCTGATGTGGTCCTGTAGGATAAGCACTCGACCACAAGGTCAGTTTGAGTTGCAAGGTAGGTGGTTCAAACCCACCAACCACTCCTCAGAAACCCTATAGAGGGTCGCTATGAGTTAGAACCAACTCAACGACAGCACTTAACAACTACAATCTTTAATTGATATCTCCAATTTTAATTAAGTTACTTCAAACTCAAGGAAACAATGTAAGGTGACTCAACTTATTTTATGAAACCAGGGTATTCTTAAAAATCAGCATATGAAAAAATAGTAACCAGGGAAAATTACAAAAATATGTAATACAATATTAACAAATAGAATCCAGAATTACATTAAAAGAATTATATATAAGGATATAGTTAGTCTAGAGCACAAAGCAATTTCAGTATCAGAAAATCTATCAGTGTGAAGCATTAAGAACAATGGGGGGAATAAAGGATCATACCCATAAATAATACAACAATTTGACAAAATCAGTTCTTCCAAATAAAATCTAATACTATCAAAATAAAATAAACTAATTAATTACAGTAAAGACTTGATTTTTAAAAAATACATACATTTATATGTATATAAGAAACATCATTCTAAATAAAGAGATGATAAAGCTATAATTAGGACAAACAGAATAAAAATATAAGTAACTTAATATAAAAATGGATGAGGGCTACAAACAAACTATTCACACAGAGCAGCAAATTCAAGTGGCTAAAGCCACTTGAGAAACTCTTGTGCCTCACTAGCAAATCAAAACTGTCAAGAGTATTTCTGAAGAGCTAGCAGTAATACGAATGCCCACTTTAGTCAGCAATTCTACTCTTGGAGATTTGGTACAATACGATAATGTGCTATAAGATAACTACAACATTATTCATTTGAGGAAGCAAAGAACTGGACTAGAAATAAGTATCCATCAATAATAGAATGCTATTGTTAAGTGCCTTCTAGTGGGTTCCAACTCATAGCAACTCTGTATAGGGTTACCAAGGCATCAAATTTTCAAGGGAACAGAAAGGCACATCTGTCTTCCACTGGCAGGTTTGAACTGTGGACCTTGTGATTCTCTCAGTCCAACGTTTATCATATGGGGCCACCATGCTCCCAATAATAAAATAGTAGAATAAATTATGGTACATACCCTGGGATCGTATAAAGTGATTAAAAAGAATCAAGTATTCCCATAATGTTAAATATGAAAAGTAAGAAGTAGAGAAGTGTATGCAAATTAAATATTCTAATTTCAATTTTACATAACAATAACAAAATACCACTTGGTAGTTATGAATTTTCACTAAATATGTATGGGGAGAGTATGTAAAGCTACACACAGTAGTTACTTGTTAGGACTAGGAAGAAAAGCCTGGCAATGGCATTTTGAAAGTCAGCTAATGAAGGTCCTATGGATCACAGGGGTGGAGGTTCACAATCAATCATGGCAATGGGGCAGATGTGGGCACCAGTGCATTCAGATGTGCGTGGGGTCACCATCAATTAGGGCCAACTCAAAGGCAGCAAAGAGCAAGTGGGTAGGAAAAAGTGAGAGACGGGGCAGAGCAACATTTTACACACAAAAAAGTGGTCACAAACTGTACATGTGACAGAATTGCATTTATTTTAAATTTTAAAATCTGTGTGTATATGTGAGTAAAGACATATGCAAAAGAATGGTCATCAAAATGTTGATAATGATTAGCTTAGAATGTATCTCTTATTCTCACTTTCCCGTAAATGTATCTCTTTGGTTTTATGTATATTATGTTGTTGTTGTTGTTATGTACCGTGGACTTGGTTCCGACACAAAGCGACCCTGTACAGGGTTTCCGAGGCTGTAAATCTTAACGGGAGCAGAAAGCCTCATCTTTCTCGCGCGGAGCAGCTGGTAGTTTCGAACTGCTGACCTTGCGGTTCGCAGCCCGATTCGTAACCACTATACTACCAGAGCTCCTTATGTATACTATAGTAAGCATATTATAGTTGCATAATTGGAAAACAAAACCTATCTTTATTGGCTAAGAAATAGAAAAGAGTTTAAAAGATGAAGAAATTTTTATGGAACAGTCTCAGAGAAAAAGAGAAAGAAATGACAATATTTATATTTAAAATGTGATAAAAACTCAATGAACCTGGACTATTTTTATTTAAGGTTTCCAATATGATGAGTGTTTTCCCATGTGTTTCGCTTCTTTTGGGGGATAAGTTCTAGTGAATGCATGTGTTTGGGTTTATGTAACTCCCACATACTAATTAAGAAGGACTGATTATTTGGAAACTTGTCCTCTTTCTCTGACAAGTTTCAACACGGCAACTTTGTTTCCCTGATGAAATGTAAGAGGCATGAATTTGAACAACTAAACATGGGCTGGTGTTTAATAATTCATATATTTATATCTGTTACTGTTGATTCCAACTCATGCTGCATCTTTCTTTGGTGAAACAGTTATACTGTTTGAACTGCCAAACTCTTGATTAACATCGACTTATTAACCACTGTGCCACCAGCGCTCCTTATATGAGGGTGAGACAAAAATGATCCGCACTCTGGCTGCAAAATTTTAATCAACTTTTAGAAAAGACAAGTACATAGTTTTTTAAAATAATCTCCTTACTTTTCAATACACTTTGTCCATCTGTCAACAAGCTTTCATATTCCCTTATTAAAACATTTTTTTAGGTTGAGCTGTGATCCACAAATGCACCGCTGTCTTTACTTCTTCATCAAAGGCAAATCTTTGCCTTCATAGGGCTGCTTTCAGGGGACCAAGTAGGTCAAAGTCCGATGTAGTAAGAGCAGGACTATATGGAGCAAGCTTAACCATTTCAAAATGAAGTTTTTACAGAGTGTCAACAGTGTGGGCACAGGTGTGCAGATGATTAAGGATGTTTCCATTCCATACTCTGCCATTTACTCTCAGAAAACAGACCAAGAAAAAGTTCAAAAGTCAACCATCAGCTGGAAAATTGATGCTTACAGTTTTCTGGGATTCTCAACAGACAGTATTGGAGAACTATCAGGAAAAAGATTCAACAATCAACAGTGCTCATTACAGTGAGCTGCTCACTGAAGAGCTGAAGCCTAAATTCAGGATTAAACACAGAGGATTGTCTAAGGCCTTGTAATCTTGCATGACATTGCATATCCACATACCTCTGCCCACTCTGCAGAAACTCTCTTTTGAGGTGATATAAAGCATCCTTCCTATAGTCCTGATCTTATTTCACTGTACTTTCACCTGTTTAGTCCCCTGAAAGCAGCCCTTCAAGTATGAAGATTCACCTCTGATGAAGAAGTGAAGACAGTGATGCATTCGTGGCTCATAGCACAGACTAAAACATGCTTTAATAAGGGAATATGAAAGCTTGTTGACAGATGGGCAAAGTATATTGGAAAGCAAGGAAATTATGTTGATAAATGATGTCTTTTCAAAAAGTTGATTAAAATAAATTCTATAGCCAGAGTGCAGAAAATGTTTGATATATCCTGTATATTAACGTGCTGTTATTAAGTGCCATTGAGAATGTTCCAACTCATAATGACCCTGTATAGGGGTTCCAAGAAGCAGCTGGTGGGTTTGAACCACTTACCTTGCAGTTATCAGTCCAGTGCCTGCCCTACAGCACTGCCCTGGGACTCCTATATATTTATAGAACTTAGAAATCACAATAAACTCACAACCACCTCTGGTCAGAAGTATCCATCGTAAATAGATGAGTTAACATAGTAGCAGCTCTGGCTGCAAATCAAATGACTTTCCCACTTTCATTGTGGCTTTTTATTACAGACATAGAATGAAACAAGAAAAAGTAATGGTCTTCCATAGTTAAAAAAAAAAGACAGAACTTTGTATCAGCTAATGATACAGAAATCTGCCTTGATGAGAAAAGAAGAAAGAAAAGAATAAAGAAAAAATATACCCTCAAACGGAACAGGATTCCAAATGACAGTGGGTACTTTGGTCACTGAAATACACAATAACCAATAGCACTGATGGGAAAAAATTAATAAAGACACACGTGGAACAAGGCAAAGGAAATGCCATACATTGCTAGACTGGCAACTGGAATGAAGCCACCATCAACACTTATTGAGGAGAACCTAAATAAGGAACTGAAGTTTTTTAGCAAACGACTTTGCTGGTAACAGAACAGCTTTCAAAAATATCTGATTCTAAGCATTATTATATCTGACAAATGGTATACAGAAAATAACAAACTGAAAATATATTATTGAAGCACACATACATGTTTTACTTATAAGCACGGTAATTTTGTTGTTGTTTTTTAAAGAATAACTTTGGGCAAAAAAAAAAAAAAGTTGTGAATTAAGCCAATACTTATCCATATAATTTTAATAGATTTGGTAATAAGTATGTTCTAACAATTCTTACTGGTTATGAATCAGGCTGCTAACCCCAAGGTCAGCAGTTCTAAACCACCAGCTGTTCCACGGGAGAAAGATGAGACTTTCTGCTCCTGTAAAGATTTACGGCCTCGGAAACCCTGTGCAGGGTTGCTGAGTCAGAACCAACTCCACAGTACTTAATAATAATATCAATGGTATTTAAATACAACTTTTATGGAATCAACAAAGTAAAACTTGAACCTTAGAAATATTTAAACTGATTTTAGGCAGTGTTAAGGGCAATGAAATTAGTTAATTCACAATGTACAATTATGTAAATGTGAAGACACAGGACCAACATACAGGATTAA
Source organism: Chrysochloris asiatica (assembly GCF_000296735.1). Classification (NCBI taxonomy): domain Eukaryota; kingdom Metazoa; phylum Chordata; class Mammalia; order Afrosoricida; family Chrysochloridae; genus Chrysochloris; species Chrysochloris asiatica. The sequence continues at coordinate 17,058,535 of NW_006408556.1, forward strand.
GTGCCATGAGTCTGTTCCAACTCATTTTGCTGTTGTTGATTGTTGTTGTTGTTAAGTGCCATCGAGTCAGGTCCGACCCATAGCGACCCTGTACAGGGTTTCCGAGGGTGTAAATCTTTACAGGAGTAGAAAGCCTCATCTTTCTCCCGCGGAGCGGCTGGTAGTTTCGAACCGCTGACCTTAAGGTTCGCAGCCCGATTCGTAACCACTACGCTACCAGAGCTGTTGTTGATAAGTGCTGTTAAATCAGTTTCAACTCACAGCCAATCTTGCAGAGTGTCTCTGAAGATCGGCTGGTGAGTTTGAACTGCCAACCCTGTGGTTCAAACTGACCTTGTGGTTCAGTGCTTATCCTACAGCACCACAGCAGGTCTCCTATTCCAACTTATAGAGACTCTGTATAGGGTTTCTGAGGCTTTCAAATCTTTGGAGGAGCAGAAAGCATCATCTTTCTCCTGTGGAGAGGTTAGTGGTCACAAACCACAGACTTCATGGTTCGCAGTTTATTATATGGACGCTCCCACAAACAGGATTATTGAGTATTTCCAGAAAAGGATCAGCGATGATCCAATTTAATTCATGTTTCACTAATGACTTAGCTTATTGATTAATTCATTCACTCACCAACATTTAATCAGCACTTTTGTGACCAGCACTATTGTAGTATTAAGACACTTTTATAGTGTTGAGTTATGAATAAGAAATATATAGAGAAAATAAATATATCAAAGATTTGTATATGTACTTATGTGTTGAAAGAATGAAAAGTGGAAAAACTAATTTCTTCATGTTCTGTCACAGAATTACCCACATGGATTGAATAAACGATTGATAAAACCTTTCAGATATATTTAGCATCCAATGAGATAAAGTAACATTTAAAAGTATCTTAATACATACTTGAAATAATAAGTAAAACTTATTTGAAAGAATCAAAAGCACAAAAAAAGTCTTAAATGATACCAACTTACTGACTTGATTTTGCATTTGTGTACATCACAAAAATGCAAGTTCAGTGTGTTCACTCAACAACTTTATATTGAAAATGGGAAGATCAGCATGGCCCTAGAAAAGGACACCAGTAACCTCTCATCTATTTGTCCCTCTCTGCTGCTGTTGTCTGCTCTGCTACCAACAGGAAAAAGGAACAGAGAAAAATGGGGGCTCTTCCTGCAGATAACAAATTACAATGTTACAATGGTGCAGACACGACAAAGGTACAGTTACTACTGTGATATCTACAAGTTAATAACAGAAACGATTAGGATCTATTCAAGCAACAGAACAAGCAAATTCACAAGGTGAGGGGTAGGAAGAATTAGTCAATAATGGACTGGGGACAAATGACCCCTTTACCACAACATACACACACACACACACATACACAAAGATACAAATGGTTTAAAGACGCCAAATTAAATATATAGAAGTACTAAAAATGCTATAGGAGAACTTTATTATTACTAGAGCAGGTATGATCTTTCTAAGCAAGGCAAAAAATACAGAAACAAGAATAGAAAAAATGGAGAAACCAAACCACAGAACTTTTTATGAAATCTATAGTGGCTCTATCTTCAGTTTTGTTGTGAATACTTTCCTATTCCTACTAATTTAGTATCTTTAATTCCCTAGGTCTAAATTTGTTTCATGTTTAAATAGCATCAAGCTTCCACATAAGCCTTTTCCTTTGTATATCCGTTGTTGTTGTTGTTAAGTGCCATCGAGTCGGGTCCGACCCATAGCGACCCTGTACAGGGTTTTCGAGGGTGTAAATCTTTACGGGAGTAGAAAGCCTCATCTTTCTCCCGCGGAGCAGCTGGTAGTTTCGAACCGCTAACCTTAAGGTTCGCAGCCCGATTCGTAACCACTACGCTACCAGAGCTCCTTTTGTATATCCGTACTGCCTTTTAAAATCAGTCCTAAATACTTCTTCCCAGTGTAGCACTCTAGGATAAGCACTGTACTGCTAACCATAAAATCGGTGGTTCAAACCCACCAGCTGCTCTTTGAAAACCCTTTACAGGGTGGCTATGAGTTAGAACCAACTGGAAGGTACTTAACAACAACAACAACTACTTAGCAGAAAATGAAATTTTAGGTGAAAAGATTGATTTGGGTTTTAAAAAGCTGGCTGGACCGTAGAACTAAATAAAGGGAAATTTGATGATGAGCTTACTAGTTTTATTATCTACAGGCTAAACTATTTATCAAGCTCCTTGTTTTCAAAGCAATAGGTAATGCAAAAACTGGCCTGAGGGCATGGCGGACTTCCTCTAGCTTCAGAAGTGTGAGGGAGAAATAAACTCCACGTAATGCTGATTCCTCTCAGGCTGAGGTCAGATTTGCCTCTACCCTCCAATCTTCTTTATCATACTGGGACACCAGCCATTCCTCCCAGGGCGCCCAGCTTCTCTTCAGGTTCAATAATCCATTGCATTTACCACAGAGAACCCACGGACAATACTCACAATTATGGGGATTATCAGGGAAGCTAATTGGGTACAATTCAGGATCATAACTCAAGATATGGCAGTTCTCTATTCAGGGACGCTTCTTCTCAGTCATACCGCAGGCATGTTTTGCTGATGTCCTCCGCCTCTCAGTCATGTGGTCCCTTGGCCTCTGCCATGCTTGAGCCAGTGCTACAAAGTTCCTATAGCTCTATCTATAAATGTCCACAAGGTACATGGTGCAAGCAAGCCTAATTCCCAAAGGCACTCAGCTTTACTTGTCTTTCCATGCTGCTGCCTTTGCTGCCACTGCTTTTCCTGGCAGGGAACTCACGCTCCATTTGTGGCTCTTCTTTTCTTGATAGTCCTGGGATCACCTACTCAGGCTTCTGAAGTGGCTCCTTTAAAGCCTAGTGAGATATCAAAGCTAACCAATACTCGCATCATCTTGTGCACTCAATATGCATGATTCAACTGAATCATCGTTGGGAGTTACAAAGACTATCACAGAAGAGCCACAATTCATTGCTCCCCAAATATTATCTATCTATACGCCCCGTGGACTTGTCTTTTTATGCTTTATCTTACTTGAATTGTTCTAGGTACTTTCAGCAGACAATCTATTTGAAATTTCGATTTGATACTACCACCAATCCTCCAGGGCTAAGTGTATTTAAAGACAAACTTGGCCTCTACCCAAAGAGATCAAATTATTGACTATGTCCGGAGGAAGTTATGGACCATGAGAGAGCTGCAGAACTGAACAGCTGTTAAGATCTTCTGGGTTCCGTACATACTCTCATACGTTCATCATCTGTTTCCAGAAAAACAGAAACTATCAAGCACATTCATATTGACATAGATGTGTTAGACTGCATTCCATAAGTAAATACATATGATTTTAGAGCTGTATGCTAGTTTGGATTAGTCCTGTTTCTGAAGAATGAGAATGGGTATTCAATTTCAGATAGAAAATAAACTCAGCAGCTAGTTATTTTAAACCCACTTTAAGAAATAAAACCACATTGATATTAAAGAACAGGGAAAGCAAGTACTGAATATCTTGTTTCACATATGACAAAGAGAGAGAGGTATTAGGTATTGCCAATTTTGGATACATTTTTTTCTCTTTCACACTTTTTAAATTAAAGGTAAATCTACTTTGATATAGATCTTAAGAGGAATTGAAGGTCATTTTAAAAATCTGTTGTTAATGTGACATCAAGTCAATTCAGAGACAATGAAAGCATCTGGTGGATTTGATAGGATATTATTACTTGTAGGGCCAAATATGGATGTGTTTTCAGTTTCACTTATTTGAGATAACAAGAAAAGAAGCAACCACAGAGAGTCACAGAAAATCACAGACAAGAGAACTTGAGCAACATGCTTAATATAAGGATAGCGAAGTTATTTTATCAAATGTTATTGCAGTCTTTTGATGCTGGCAACAGAAAATCTCAATGCTTTAAACACTGGCAACACAAAATCTCTAATCGCCAAGACTCAACAGAAACCTTAACAGCTATAACTTTGATCTCTGAAATCCATCCTTCATTGTTAATACTAGACGAGTCAGAAGTAGCTGTATTTAAATAAAGAAAAGAAAAATTATCATATGTTCTGCATGTGATCACATGTGATTGGTAAAAGACATGGGTGTTTCTGTTTCATTCATTCTTATACTAGAAATAACATGTCATTGCCCTACAAAGTATTATTAATTACACATATGAATTGTTGTTGTTAGGTACCATAGAGTCAGTACCGACTCATAGCGACCCTATGTACAACAGAATAAAATACTGCCCAGTCCTGGGC
>NW_006408556.1:17063117-17064929 GCF_000296735.1 Chrysochloris asiatica
ATTGAAAATATCATGGCTTGGGGCAGGCATACCTTAGTCCTCAAGCTGACATCTTTGCTCTTCAACACTTTAAAAAGGTCTTGTGCAGCAGATTTGCCTGATGCAACACGTCATTTGATTTCTTGACTGCTGCTTCCATGACTGTTGATGGTTGATCCAAGAAGAACGAAGTCCTTGACAACGTACGTGAATGTTTTCGCTGTTGATAAGAATGTTGTTTATTGGTCCAGTGATGAGGATTTTTGTTTTCTTTACAGTGAGGTGCAATCCATATTGAAGGCTGTGGTTTGATCTTCATCAGTAAGTATTTTAAATCCTCTTCACTTTCAGCAAGCAAGGATGTATTACCTGCATATCGCAGGTTGTTAATGAGTTTTACTCCAATCCTGATGCCATGTTTTTCATCATATAACACATATGAAATAGGAATTGTATTTTGATGGTTGTTATTGTGGAAAATGAGAGATAAGATCTATTTTTAAATCATAAAACTTCCAATTAACCCTGAATCATTATGTCTAATGTGCATTTGTTGTTGTTGTTAAGCACCATGGAGTCGGTTCCGACTCTTAGTCACCCTGCACAGGGTTTCCGAGGCTGTCAGTCTTTACAGGAGCAGAAAGTCTCATCTTGCTCCTGTGGAACAGCTGGTAGTTTCAAACTGCTGACCTTGAGGTTAGCAGCCCGATTCGTAACAACTACGCTACCATAGCTCCTTAATGTGCATGTTGTTGTTGTTGTTAAGGGGTGTAGAGTCTTATTCAACCCATAGCAACCCTATAGAGGGTTTTCAAGGAGCAGCTGCTGACCTAGAACTGCCAACCTTGCAGTTCAAATGGCTTTGCCGTCTGGCGCATTAACACCTGGATTCCCCTTAATGTACATAGGATACTAAAAAAGGCATGCTTTTTATTTCATGTTTATACTTTTATAGATTTATTATAATAAATCATCTGTTCAGTAGCAAAATTTGAGTCTTACGATGACATCTCAAACATGTAGACATTATATTGAGCAGTCCAACTTAAGTCAAATACTCTTCAAGATTGAGTTAATCAAATTATAAGTGAAATTAATTTTAACAAAAACTAGATGTAATATTCCATAGTATCTTACACAGCAGTAACTACATTTATATGAGGGGGCATCAAAGTTTGTGGGAAAATGCCACTGTTTCGTCATTCCATTTTTTTATGAATTTTTTAATCCCCCTCAATATAAATTATACATCAAAAAGCTTTTACAAATAAGTGGAACAAAACAATCTGTTTTGCTACAGCTATCATTATCACATTTTCTTTTTTTTTAACGTTTTATTGTGAATTATGTGATAGTTTACATGGGAGAACATTAGCTTTACATTCATCCTATTGTATATCATTTCGTTGCCATGGTTACAATCCCCTCCATGCATCATCAACCAACCAAAGGGTATACCCTGCAAGCCTGTCCCAGGTCACCAGCACACAGTCCCTCTCACTCTCTGGGTCTAGAGTCCCCAGCCGATCCATCTCCCCACGTCATCGTCTCTGCCTCCATCTCTGGCGTCACTGTCTCTGGGGGTAGAGTGCTGCACCCCGCTCTTCTCCATTGATGGTCCCAGGGACCTCTGATCCTAGACTGGAAAGTCAATCACTCCCCTCCTTTTGCTACAAAACATCCACCTTTACATTTCCAACCCTCACAGTCAGTCTTGATAACAATTATTTACTATTGTACCACAAGAGACATATTCCCATCTCGTTCATCAGCTCTGTCCAGACAGATTGGATACTACTCAGTGGAGATTCTACCTTCCTCCACGCCCTCTGG
>NW_006408556.1:17067071-17079963 GCF_000296735.1 Chrysochloris asiatica
ATTTTCACAATGTTAAGTCTTCCTATCCAGGAGCATGGTACATTCTTTCATGTTTGTAGGTTTCTTTTGGTTCCTTGCTTTAGTGTTTTGTACTTTTCTTTCTATAGGTCTTTTGTTTCTCTGGTTACATTTATTCCTGATATTTCTGCTCCTGTAAAGATTTCCAATCTCAGAAAATCTATATATGAGCCAGACGCCACTCAATGGCAGTGGAATTTTTTTATTTGCCTGGAGAAAAGGCATTCTATGAATTATAAAACACTACTTATCAGCCAAAATTCAATATTCAGAGCTATCAAATTAACTGAAAATATCGTATTTTTTATTACTGAAAATGAATTAGTTCAATTGCTATTGTGTTCTATGCTTAGAATGTTTTGTATTTAGGTGTAAAAATGTTATCTTCCTTTGAAAGATATGTTTGTATATTCGAACATTATGAAGTTTGAAATTACATTAGAAATTAGAGACTTAAATTTAGTCTTGTCATTGTCTTTGTAAATTTAATGTTCAAACTTGGCTGCCTTTTTTATATTACTAATAACACCACTCTCCATTTCAATGGGACATACAAAACTGAACTGAACAAATTTCACATGCGTATGTTATTGTTAAGTGCCGTCAGGTTGGTTCTGACCCATAGCGACCCTGTATAGGGTTTCCGAGGAGCAACTGGTGAGCTTGAACCACCAACCTTGCCAGCATATGCTGAAAAATGAAACAGGACCTCACAACATGCACAATAATTAATTCAAAATGGACCAAAGACCTAAATATAAAAGCTAAAACTATACATTTCGTAAAAGATAATAAGGAACAAAACTATACATTTCGTAAAAGATAATATGGAACAAAAGTAGATGACCTAATTTTCAAGTACACTGTTGTTACTTAAGTGCCATCGAGTCTGTTCCAACTCTTAGCAATCCTATACAGAGTTTCCAAGGAGTGGATAATGAGTTTGAACCACCAAACTTATGGTTCAAACAGACCTTGCAGTCCAGTGCTTTATCCCACAGCACTACACTATGACTTCAGTAAGTAAGCTATTAAACACAAATTGTTATTGTTGTTGTGTGCTGTCGAGTCGATTCCGACCCATAGCGACCCTGTATAGGGTTTCCAATGATCAGCTCGTGAGCTTGAACCACCGACCATGCAGTTCAAACAAATTTGCAGTCTGACGCATTAGCCCATAGCGCCATACCACTCTATTAAACACAAATGATAATGTACAAACAACAGACAGTAACTTAAATGTGACCTCCTAAAAGTGAATGCTTATGATCATCAAAAGACTATCAAAGAAGTAAAAGATAACCTATAGACTGAGACAGTACCTTTGGCAATGGCCTATCAAGTAAGGTTCTAATCCTTAAAATAATTTAAAAACTATTCTCCATTTCATTTTTGGTAATTTTTTATTTTCTTATATTTCACATTTCAATTATTAATGAATATCTGCAGCTGCTTCTTCTCGTTATAGGTCACATCGACAAACAAAGGCCCTGAAAGCTTCACTCCATCCACGTCATTAAAACCAACTGTATTTTGAGGAGGTTGCTATTCATAAGGTTTCCTCTGGTCACTTTTTTAGAAGTAGATCCCCAGGTCTTCCTTCCTAGTCTGCCTTAGTCGGGAAGCTCAGTGGAACTCTGTCTACCATGGGGGTCCCTGTTGGTATTTGAAATGCACTGTATAGCTTTCAGCAACACATAAGCCACCACAATATGACAAAATGAAAGAGATGAGTGAGGTTTAAAACCATTGGTGGTGATGGTGTGTCATGGAATCGGTTCTGACTCATAGCGACCCTGCATAGAGTTTCTGAGGCTGTAAATCTTTACGGGAGCAGAAAGCTTGCTCTTTCTCCCGCGGACTGGCTGGCAGTTTCAAATTGCTGACCTTGAGGTTAGCAACCTGACTCGTAACCACTATGTTAACAGAATACCTTGGTTAAAACCATTAGGAGAGAATAATTAGCAAAAGGATAGCTGTTCTGCCTTCAAAAAACCAACAAATAAACAAAAAAACTTATGGGACCATTGACTTATAATCAATTGGTCAGACATCCAACTGGACATTAAACAATACTACCTGTTCTGCAATAACCTTCTTCTAACTGACTGCTCCAGAACTGGCATCATGGGGCTTTTATCACGTACATAAAATAGCTAGGTTACTCTTCTCACATTCCAGCTGGTAGGTCTGACTATGCCACTTCCTACAATTTTTGGCTAAACCCTTAATTTCTACTGAATTACATACAAACTTCATAGTTTAAATTTCAATGACCTTGAGAATCTGATCCCAAGCTTCACTTCTTTTTCATCCCTTTCTCCAGTATACTGAAGAAATATTCCTTACACTCCAGTTTGAAATCCATATGGCTTAGTCGCAGGTGATTTTGTATATAAGCAAAGTTGTTGTTGTTGTTAAGTGCCGTCGAGTCGGTTCCGACCCATAGCGACCCTGTATAGGGTTTCCGAGGGTGTAAATCTTTACGGGAGTAGAAAGCCTCATCTTTCTCCCGTGGAGCAGCTGGTAGTTTCGAACTGCTGACCTTAAGGTTCACAGCCCGATTCGTAACCACTACGCTATATAAGCAATGGCTAAGTTTAGTTTCTCATTAGTTAACTTTAGTTTCTTGCAGCTTTGGAAACCATATGGGGCAATTCTAGTCTGTCTTAGAGGGTTACTGAGTCAATATTGAGTCAATGGCAGTAGATTTTGGGTTATTGTTGACAGAGAAACTAATTTAATAGAATAAAGCTGAGACATGGGAACTTTTATGATGGGAGTAAAAGCTAAAATGTGAAAGACTGAAAATAATTACAGTTTTTATCATGTGGGCCATAAGAAATTTGTTATGAATATCATTAGGAAATTTACTTAACATGCTATCATAAATCTAATTTTGCGTCTAGAGATCTTCTTACCAAAATAATATCTGAGGGGAAATTTTATTCATGAAGGAAAATATCTCTGCTAGAATTTTACTTCTTGAAAACCTATTACTAGTACAAGGACTAATGTGGTAAATTTCTAATCACAGTATTTTACATAACGTCTTCATGAAGGTTTAAATCCTGCCTTCTTTATGTGTTTAATTACCTCTGTCCAATGGCTTATCAAAGTATGCATACTGTAATGGTATGAAATTCCATAATGAAAAAACAGTCAGTTAGGAACGCTGGTGCGGTGGAGCTGTAGGATAAACACTGAACTGCTAACCACAAGAATGTCAGTTCAAATCCACCAGCCACTCCTCCAGAGAAAGAAGAGGCTTTCTACCCTTATGAAGAATAACCTCAGAAACTCTGTACGGAGTCGCTAGGAGTCAGAATCGAAATGATGGCAGTGGATTTGGTTTTTTGGTTCTGAGATGATGGTTGGTTAAGAATCTGCATAAGCTTATATGAGGACTTTTGATTTTTCACCTTTAGCTTACGCATACCGGTTTCCATTTCTGTTGTTGTTAAGTGCCATCAAGTCAGTTCCAACTCATAGTGACCCTGTACAGGGTTTATGGGAGTCCTGGTATGGTGCTGTGGCTCACTGTACTGGACTGCAAAAGTCGGTTTGAAATGCAAGGTCAGCAGTTAAAGCTCACCAGCTGCTCCTTGGAAACCCTAAACAGGGTGTCTATGGGTCGGAACCGACCCGACAGTACCTAACAACAACATAGGGTTTATAAGGCTTTTTAAATCTTTGAAAGAGCAGAAAGCCTCATCTTTCTCCCACAGAGAGGCTGGTGTGCTGGAACCTCAGACCTTGTGGTTCGCAGTCTGGTGCTTACTGTTTGGAGCCACTGCACTCACAAATCCTCTTCTTAAAGCAACATTCTTTCACGCCAGAGAAATCACACAGCATTCAGAATTAGAAGCTACCTTAAAAAGACATATGGTAAACTCAGTTTACTTTATAAAATTAACATCAATCCAGAACATTTTCATCCTTGCAACATGTCAAACACTCTAGAGAAGAAATGACTGGAATTCCATATTCATGAGTTTGGGCAAGTTACTTAAGTTTTCTGTTCTTCAGTTTCCAACTTACAAAATGAGGATAAAATCTTCTACTGCTTTAAATTTACTGTGAATATTAAAACGAACTGTTTACAAACATAAAATGAACTAGTTGTTACACGTTTGTCCATGTGTATATAAACTGAATGTTTAAAAATGAAAAATATTAATTTCCCTACAGAAATTTGCTAAATCTAGAAACCTTAATAAAGGTTTTTTTGGAAAATTATTTTGCCCTTTAAAGGAGTTTTTGAGCAATGGCACATACAATTGAATTTTCAAATTAATAAAAAATGATCTTTAAAACTTATTATTGAAAGACATCTTTCCAAACATATATTATTACCTTGACTTTAGACCGAACCCGTCTTTGTTATTGACTACTGCAAGACATTGACTTTTTCTGATGTTTCAGAACCTGAAACATCATGTGAGTATCAGTCATCCAATTAATACTCTCTACAACCAGAAAAATTGAGGCGTTTGGGATATTTTAATGTATGCTTTCTGGAGCTCACTTTATATAATTTATCTCTAAACTAATTCGTAGTGACCCTATTAGGATTCTGTAAGGTTTGTGAAATTTAATCTTTATAGAAGCAGATTAATTTTTCTTCCACAAAGCAGATGCTGTATTATAATCAATAACCTGCCCAACACTTAACTCACTGTGCTACCGAGATTCTTAGCACCATCTGCTTACACACTGGGCCAACATTTTGCTACTTCTTATCAGTGCCTGCCTAAGCAATTGCCTTGTCCTCTCCACTGCTTCAATTACTAAATAGAAAAACAGATCAATTAACTTTCAGATTAAACATATGCTAAAGGATGACATGACTTCTCAAGTATTTCTTCTGGCCCTTTTTGCTTCAAGCCAAATTCTGAGCTGGATTAGAAGGGCAAAATCAGCAAAATTTTACTGATAATGAAACTCATTCATTTAAAAAATTAAAAAACATTCTTCCAAATGTTTTGTAAGTCTTTTCTAGTTGTCAAATTTAATGATTCTTATTTCTCTTTCTATTCATTTAAAATAGTTGTAGCTAAATAATTTTATATCAATGAGTCATATATAAATAGTACATTATGATTTTCATATTATTACATGATTTGGAATTTCAGAACTACTTACTCTAGAAAAGGATCTAAGGATACTGTTGATGTAGTTGCGTGGCAGCAAGTCATTTCTGACTCATATAGGGTTTCCTACATAGGGTTTCCTGTATAGGGTTTCCAGGAAGCAGCCGGTGGGTTTGAACTGTCAACCTTATGGTTAACAGTACAGTATTTATCTTACAATGCCACTCTAGACACATTTAATTAAGAATGATAAAACAGATTCTTAGAAAAGTAATAACATGATATATAAATTTATGCAGAGCTTTGAGAATGACTAGGAACATATGAAATTATTAGCACAAAAAATTTCTTCCTATCACAATATAGCAAAATAACCCTCAATAAAATATCATGATGTAGAGGACTTCCGGCGGCACTTCCCTGACCAGGAGGACAGGGCCGAGAGTTTAGTCTGTGTTACAGGTCAAAAACAGATTACATCCCTAAGGATTTACAGCCTCCTAAATGAGTGCTCCGTGGAAGAAAGATGAGGCTTTCTGCTCCCATAAAGATTTACAGCCTCAGAAACCCTGTACAGGGTCGCTATGAGTTGGAACCGACTCCACGGCACATAACAACAACAACAACAACAACAAAAGAGTGCTCCATGGAGTCCAAGATGGTCAAACTTCATCGCTCATACTTCGGACATATTGTCAGGAGGTACCAGTTGCTGGAGATGGACACCATGTTTGGTAAGGTGGAGGGTGACCCCCAACGAGATGGATTGGCCAAGTGGCAGCATCAGTGGACTCAAGCGTGTCAATGGTACTGAGGTTGGCCCAGGATCAGGAAGTGTTTCACTGTGCTGTGCATAAGGTCACTACGGGTTGGTACCGACTTGATAGCACCTAACAACAACAAACCCTATAGACTCCTGGTGTGGCGCTGTGGATTAATGCACCAGACTGAAAAGCCATTTAAACTGCAAGGTAGGTGGTTCAAGCTCACCAGCTGCTCCTTGGAAACCCTATACAGGGTCACAATGAGTCAGAATCGACTCGATGACACTTAACAACAACAACAAACCCTATGGAACAGCTCCACTAGAGTCACTATGAGTCACGACTGACTTGACAGCAGTGAATTTGGTTTTGGATTCAGTCATCAGAAATAATGATACCAGTGACTCATCATAATACCAATTCAATTGTGCAATACGTAGTTGGCAAAAAACCTAACTATTTCAATTAAATGGTGCAACTAAGCCTGGGAAGTAGAATATTATGAAAAAGTTTGTATCTATGATAAATCTGAAATTCTTGAAATGAATAGGTTTAGACATTTATAAGAAGTTCTGATGACAACTGAAATGTTCATCACAGAACAGAAATCCAAGCATACAACAGGATCCAAGTAGCTATAAGAGCTCAGCTTAAGTCAAGGGATAGGAGTTCAGAACACAAGCAGGAAAAATGAAGATTCCTAAAAGAAAAGCTTGTATGAAAGAAAGACAAACAGTAAACTCCAAAAACACATTTTATACCTAAACTAAGAAAACCAAGTAACACTAAACACAACTTCTAACTTACAGATGCTGTAGAAAAATTGTACCAAGATTCTCTCACACTGAGGGAAAGTCTGTTCTGTATTAATTGACTGTAAATAGGATCTGGCGTCCTGGTGTGGTGCTGTGGGTTAATGCGCTGGACTGAAAAGTCGCTTCAAACCACAAGGTCAGCAGTTCAAACTCACCAGCTGCTCCTTGGAAAGCCTATACAGGGATGCTTTGGGTCAGAAATGACTCGACGGCACTTAAAAACAACAGAAGCAGGATCTACTGTTATTGTGAAAAAAGGAGATGATAAGAGTGCACAGAGATGTAGACATTCCTTCTCACTGAATCTGCTGGTTTATGCCTGTAGAAAACTACTTAAAGAAATTGACATAGGAAATACAACTAAATAAGCATTCTGCTTACAAAATGCTTGTTTGTTTCACACACTAAATACTAAAAGTTCATCAGTAGCTATACAAGCTTCCCGTTTTTCAAGAATAGACAATATAATAGTATTTCTTGAAATATGAGATGGTAATATGTATGAGACAGGAAGAATACTTCAATAGAAAAGATTAAGAGCAACCAATCAGAAGCAATTACGAGGGTGAGTAAAAAATTATCCGCACCACAGTTACATTGAAACGCCCATTCACATACACGACTATTGAAAACACGGAGTGTACACTTGAAATGATCCTGTTGAACAGACAAGTGACAGTGGACTATGTGGCAAATCATGGCTCTGCCTATGAAATAATCCATGACAGACTTGGGTTTTTAAGTCTGTGCAAGATGGGTACAGAAACAACTTATGGAAGTGCATAAACCGAAGTGTTTGGACATCTGTAAATAAAATTTGGACCAATACTCAAAGGAAGGTAAAAGTTTCTTCAAAAAAAGTCATTACTAGTGACAAGACATGGATTTATCACTATGAGCCTGAAGTAAACAGCACAGTTTGGAATGAAAACATCCTCAATCGCTGACTAAGAACAAGTTCAAAAGTTACCCATCAGCTGGAAAATTGATGCATATAGTTTTCTGGGATTCTCGAAGGCCAGTATTGCAACACTATCAGGAAAAAGTTCCAAAGGTCAACAGTGAGATATGTTTATTGAAGAGCTGAAGTCTAAAGTTAGGATTAAACACAGGAGACTGCTATCTGAGGGTATTGTAATTTTGAATGACAATGCACATCCACACACCTCTGCCCACTCTGTTGACACTCTACAAAAACTTTGTTTTGAGTTGTTAAAGGATCCTCTCTGTAGTCCTGATTTTGCTTGATCATGCTTTTCCTGTTTGGTCCCCTGAAAGCAGCCCTTTGAGGACCAAGATTTATTTCTGATGATGAAGTGAAGACAACGGTGTATTCTTGGCTTGCAGATCAACATTTTAAAATAAGGAAATACAAAAGCTTGCTGACATAGATAAACAAAGTGTATTGAAAAGCAAGGAGATTATGTTTAAAAAATGATGTATTTGTCTTTTCTAAAAGTTGATTAAAATAAATTCTATAACCAGAGTGCAGATAATTTTTGACTCACCCACATATATCTAAATAGCTTTCAAATAAAAAATTAAAAAAATGAAAACAAAAAATACCAAAATTTGTGAAATACAGAAAAAGCAGTCCTTATAGAGAAAGATGAGGCTTTCTGCTCTGTAAAGATTTACAGCTTTAGAAACCCTATACAGGGCTGATATGAGTTGGAACCGACTCCACAGCACATCACCACCAGAAGGAAATTTATAGCATTGAACACATGTAAAAATTTTTTGAAAAGCTCTAAAATCAATCATCTAGGCATTCGCCTTATAAAACTAAAAAGAAAATCAAGTAAGTTTAAAGAAGAAAAGAAAAACAAAAATTCTTAGGGCAATTTTAACAAAATGTGGGCAAAACCTCTAGAATAAAAACTATAAAACTCTAAAAGAAATTAAAGAAGATCTAAATAAGTGTTCAGATAAACCATGTTCATGGATAAGAAGATGAATTATTATTAAAATGTTAATCTTCCAAACTGATCTAAAGATTCAATGACATTCCCATCACATCACAAGCAAATTCTATATATCCTTTAGAAGTTCAACCATCCTAGAAAACCTAATTTTGTGGTGTCAGAAAGTAAAGTAAAAAAATCCCTCAAGGATGGGAGCTTGTGGAAGCACACAGGAGTCACCAGAAAAGGCTCTTAATGGGCAACAGTGAAATAATTTAAGTAACAAAATAAACAGTGACAGTGCAGTTTGAACTGCAAGGTCAGTGGTTCAAACTTACCAGCCGCTCCTCGGAAACCCTACACAGGGTTACTATGAGTCAATGTCATTTAACAACCACAGTCAGTATTAGATAATGATCCCTTGAATAAAATCTAAGTATCTATTAGTCCATGTTGTTGTTGTTAAGTACCATGGAGTCAGTTCCGATTCATAGTGACCCTGCACAGTTTCCAAGGCTGTAAATGTTTATGGGAGCAGAAAGCCTCATCTTTCTTCTGTGGAACAGCTGGTAGTTTCAAACTGCCGACCTTGAGGTTAGCAGCCCGATTCATAGCCACTACACTACCATACAGATATATATATAGAAAACTAAACAAATAAACGCAAGAATGGACAGCTCATCCTTACAGAAGAATTCCAATGAACAAATTTAGAAGGAAAAAAGGAACAGAAAACCACCATTAAGTATATTATTGTTGTTGTTGTTGTTAAGTGCCATTGAGTCAGTTCTGACCACAGTAATAATTATCTCAGAGGATATTCACTGATGTATACTAAACTTAATAAGAAAAAATTCCAGAAAACAGACTATTTACAGTAATAAAAGTTCTTCCTAGATATTATTTATTAAGTACCAAATAAAAAATAATGATTTTACAGTGAAGATACTGAGCACAATTGACCTTAAACAAGTTATCAAGGTTATTATCACAAACAATAAGACCTATTAACAATATGAATCCTTTGATATGATGCACTGAGAAGGATAGATCACTTCTGTGATACTCTTGCCAGAAATGCATAATCTCATGCTAATCATAAGAAAACATCAGATCAACTTAATACAGGCGCATTCTTTTGAAAAGTATCAAGATCATGAAAGAAAAAGAACTCTCAAGATAGGAAAAGACTATAAAGAAAGTACAGCTAAATGCAACGTGGTATCATCCAGTTGATGCTGGAACAGAAAAAGGACACTCAAGGAAAAATTGATGAAGCTCAAATAAGATGTATAATTTAGTTGATGACATTGTACCAATGTTTGTTTACTAGTTTTGATAACTACACGATGGTAATGTAAGATGCTGACATTAGCGGCAGCTAGATGGAAGGTATACAAGAGTTTTCTGTAACTCACATATTACTCATTTATCAACTATCTCGTTATCTGATATTCCACATTTACAACATCTACTATCTATGAAGGGTTTCAAAAAGTTGATGGAAATTTTCCATTCTCTCTCAATTCTATTTTAT
Organism: Chrysochloris asiatica; assembly: GCF_000296735.1. Taxonomy (NCBI): domain Eukaryota; kingdom Metazoa; phylum Chordata; class Mammalia; order Afrosoricida; family Chrysochloridae; genus Chrysochloris; species Chrysochloris asiatica. Next base: position 17,077,203 of record NW_006408556.1, read on the forward strand.
CATGAACATCTGAAGTCCTATTTTGAGCGCTAATGATAACATTTTACAGTAACTAACCGTGAGGAGTGAGGTGACAGTGGCGCTGTTGTATAAAAGCACTGGATTGCAAGGTCGGTTTGAACCACAAGTTTGGTGGTTCAAACACCCCAGCCGCTCCTTGGAAACCCTATATAGGGTCACTATGAGTCGGAACCAACTCAACAGCACTTTACAACAAAATGATAATTAGGGTTATGTGCCAACTTGGCTGGGCCAGGATGCTCAGTGGTTTGGCAGTTATGATACAGTCATCCTTCCTTTGTGATCTGATGTAGTGATTCTTCATTTTCACATTAGGCCAATTTTCATATCGCAGCCAGGTCTTTCGAACCTAATCATGTCAATAAATGGAGACTGGGTATTTGGGGGCAAGTTTTCCTCTAAATCTATACTGTTGTTGTTTTGAAGTGCCATCAAGTCGGCTCTGACTCATAGTGACCCTGTATATAGGGTTTCTAAGGAGCAGCTGGAGGGTTTGAATCACCAACTTTGTGGTTTGTAGTTCAGTGCTGATCCTACAGCGCCACACCAGCAATCTTCTATGTCTATAATTAGTTCAAAATAAAGTTACATATAAATATCTGGAAATACCATGGTGATCAAAAACAAAGGAGTGACTACAAAAAAACACAAGAGAACTGTTCTGTATGATGGAAATGTTCTATCTCATGGTGGTGTTAATGGTTACAATAACTATATTGAGTTGTCAAAATTCATTGAACTATGCACTTAAATTTGCTGATTTTTGTTATATGTAAATTGTACTTAAATAAAACTTATAAAAACTGCTTCCGGATGTAATTATAACCATCAAAACTTTTTTATTGGGTTGATATTCCCAAAAACAGAATGCAGAGAAGAAATGCCAAATAAGATTGTGTATATTCTTACCAGATTAATTAACTGTGTATGTACCACATCTTCTACCAAAACTGCTGTTTCATGAAGAGGTCTTCTGGCATCTCCTAAAGAAAACCTGTAAAGAAATCAAATAAACCAATATTAATGGTTGCAAAACTAAAAGGCAAAAATTGAAATGTATTTAATAAATACAGATTTGCCAATAATACACAAATTGTTCTTGCAAGTAAAACAGACTAGAAGTACAATTTTCTCTAAACAAAGAAAATACATCTCTCCAACGTAAGCAGCAAATTCCCCTCAAAAGTCTAGTGTTCTCTCTGTTGTTTCTTGACTTATATATTTTTAAAGGGCATTTAATGTTTTCAAAATGTAAATTATTAACAAACATTCCATAATATTGTTGTTGTTGTTGTTAAGTGTCATCAAGTTGGTTCCAATTCATAGTGACCCTGTATAGAGTTTCAGAGGAGCAGTTGGTAAGCCTGAACCGCCAACCTTGCAGTTCAAATCGACCTTACAGTCCAGCACATTAACCCATAGTGTCATGCGAGGATTCCAGTTCCATAATACTGGCAACTGGAAAACCATGAGACTATATCTAAACTACCAACACAAGAAATAGTAATATCCATTTTTAAAGTTTAAAAAGCATGTGATATAATAAAATCAAAAGTTGTTATTGCTAAATGTTGTTGAGTTGGTTGTAACTCAGAGCAACCCTCTATACAGTTTCCAAGAAGAGACTGGTGGGTTTGAACTGCTGACCTTGAGGTTAGCAGCCCAGTGCTTATTCTATAGCACCACACTAAGAGCTAAAAAAAATGAATGTCAGTGTCACGTAAATGATCATTTCAGCTACAAATAGGTAGATTCTCATGAATGTATAGCAAAACTGATATAAATAGTCCTCTTTTTCAACTCTCATTTCTACCAGTAAGTATAGTGGATTAGATTTGTAGAGAATCACTTCCTCCTAAAGAACACCTAAGATACATGATAATATGTTAGAAGCTTACTTTGAAAGCATTCCTTAGCTAGCAGTAAAGAAATAAAACAGAAGTCAGACAAAATGGAAAAAAATATATATATAGCTTCAGAGAGTGAAAGAGTACAGAAACCAATTTTTTTCCTGAAGCCAGGAGTTCATTGATGGTAGACAAGACCCTGGTTTTAATCTATCAAAACTTCCAAAGTTAAAGAAAGCATACCAAGACACCATACAAAGTAGATCAGGTTGAAGAATTCATATGGCACTGGGAAATCAGCACCTAATGATGGAGGGACCCTCAGTGCGTGAAGTAGGAAAACACTCACTCCACAGGAGGACTGTCTGTCTCAGTCAAGACTCAGTGTGGAAAAGAAAAGAATTTTTCTTTCTGAGGATTGTCAAGTATACATTCCTATTCATGACTGTTGCCAGAATACTTGGCTCCCCAGATAATCTAAATAATCAATATAAAAATTAAAGTGATGCTATACTGGATATTTTCCACAGGATACTTAGCAAAAACAAAGGCAAATCATCCCTTGAGGAACACATTTAAACACAGACTTGAAAGAATTTCCACTGATGACATATCAGGAACCATAAGTTCAAAACAACAGCTGACTATACATATAAGGAAGCAACTGATCATGAGTGAGGGGAAGCAGAACCAACAAACTGCAGAATCAGACCCTCAAAGCCTGTAAATCTAGCAATATCCAGATTATGTGTGTTTGTGTGTGCATACATATATGTGCAGATATGATGTGATCCTGTGGGTTAATGCGCTGGACTGCAAAGTCAGTTTGAACCTCAAGGTTGGAGGGTCAAGCTCACCAGTCACTACTCAAAAACCCTAGAAATGGTCACTAT
>NW_006408556.1:17080443-17095070 GCF_000296735.1 Chrysochloris asiatica
AGCATACTACATGTATCTAAAAAAAATGTTTAGAACAGGTGACAGGAAATTACTCATAATGCAACACAGATAAGAAAATATTGTCATCAGTATTTTGCCAACATTTAGATTAGATATTGTGGTGAAATAAGGCCAGGGCCAAACAGTGAAAGACCATCAATTGCTAATAGGCAAACTCCAGCTGAAGCTGAAGAAAATTAAAACAAGTCCATGAGAGCCAAAATATGACCTTGAACATATCATCCCACCTGAATTTAGAGATCATCTCAAGGATAGATTTGATGCATTAGGTACTGATGACCAAACACCAGAGGAGTTGTTTACATCATCCATGATGTAAACAAAAAGTCATTAGAAAGACAGGAAAGAGAGTAGGGACCAAAAAGGATGTCAGAAGAAACTCTGACACTTGTTTTTGAATGCAGAGAAGCTAAAGCAATGGGAAGAAATGAGGACTTAAAAGAGCTGAGTAAGAAATTACAAAGGGCAGCTCAAGAGACAAAGTTAAGTATTATAATGAAATGTGCAAAGACTTGGCATTAGAAAACTAAAAGGGGGGGGTGGGAACAAAACAAAACATTCTTAGCATTTCTCAAGCTGAAAGAACTGAAGAAAAAAATTCAAGCTCAGGCTGCAGTATTGAATGGAGTCCTGGTAAGACACTCTAGGCTAAACATTGAACTGCAAACCACAATGTCAGCAGTTCAAATCCACGAGAAACCCTATATTGGATCATTATGAGTCAGAATTGACTCGATAGCATTTAACATGGGCAAAACATTGAATAATGTAGGAAGTAACAAAAGGAGATAGAAGGAATACATAGTCACTTGTACCAAAAAGAATTGGTAGATGTTTAACTATTACAAGAGATACCACATAATTAAGAACCAATGATATTAAAGACGAAGTCCAAGCTACACTGAAGGGATTGGTGAAAAGCAAAGCTTCAGGAATTGAAAGACTGCAATCAACCAACTCATGCACTACTAGAGGCAACTTGCTATCTATATCAAGAAATTTGGGAGACAGCTATGTGGTCAACCAATCAGAGGAGATGCATATTTGTTCCCAATCCAAAGAAAGGTGACCCAATGGAATGTGGAAATCACTTAACAAAGTAACATTTTACTGAAGATAATTTTAAAATGGCTGTATCAGTACATGGACATGGAGCTCTTAGATGTTCAAGCCAGATTTAGAAGAGGGTGTAGAATGAGGGTTATCTTTGTTGATGTCAGATGGTTCTTGGCTGAAAGCAGAAAATACCAGAAAGATGCTTACTTGTGCTTTATGACTACTCAAAGGCATTCAATTGTGTGGATCACAACAACCTATGGATAACACGGCCAAGAATGGGTATTACAGAACTCTTAATTGTGCTCATGAGGAATTTGTACATAGAGAAATTGGCAGTTGTTAGAACAAAAGGAAATTCTGAATGGCTTAAAATCACGAAGTTTGTGCCAGGGTCCAATTCTTTCACAATACTTATTCAATCTGTGGTGAGCAAATAATGTGGAAGCTGGATTACATGAAGGAGCACATGTCATTGGATTGAAGGAAGACTTATTAACAGTTTGCAATATGCAGATGATATACCCCTGCTTGCTGAAAGCGAAGAGGACTTAAAATCCTTACTGATGAAGATCAACAATCACAGTCTTCAGTACGGATTGTACCTCAATGTATGGTGAAGGTGGTGGTGGTTATGTACCATGGAGTCGGTTCTGACTCATAGCAACCCTGCTCAGGGTTTCCAAGGCTATAAATCTTTGTGGGAGCAGAAAGCCTCATCATTCTCCCATGCATCAGCTGGTAGTTTCTAACTGCTAAACTTTGAGGTTAGCAGGCCAACTCGTAACCACTACGCTACCAGAACTCTCATTGCACATCAATATACAGATAACAAAAATCTTCACAATTGGACTGATGAATAATATCCTAAGTGGAGGAAAGATTTAAGTTGTCAATCAGCACTCATGTAAGCAGCAGCAAGACACATTATTGCATTGGGCAAATCTGCTGCAATAGATTGCTTTGAAGTGTTAAAGAGGAAATATGTCATTTTAGGAATAAGATGCACCTGATCACTAAACATCATTGTTGTTTAGTGCCCTCCAGTCTGTTCCCACGCACAGCAACCCTGTATAGGGCTTCCAAGGAGTGGCTGGTGGATTTGAACTGCTGACCATTACAGTTCAAACCAACAATGCAGTCCAGTGCTTATGCCTCATGTGCATTTGAAATTTGGGCAATGAATAAAGAAGACTGGAGAAGAACTGATCTTGAGTCATGGTGCTGGAGAAGAATATTGAAAGTACCATGAACTTCTAGAATAACAAACAAATCTATGTTGGAAAAAGTACAGCCAGAATGTTCCTTAGAAGCTAGGATGGCAAGACTTCCTCTGTTGTTCTTTGGCCATGTTCTTTGGTCAGGAAGGATCAGTCTCTGGAGAAGGACAAGATGCTTACTAAAGTGGAGCATCAGTAACAAGATGGATTGATACACAAAACAATTGTGAGGATGGTACAAGGCCAGGCACTGTTTCTTTTTGTTGTGCAAAGAGTCACTATGAATCGGAACTGACTGGAAGGCACACCAAACAACAAGACTAGATAGATCTTAAAAGAGCACACTGTTCAAGGCAGACACTGTTTGCTTTCATTAAAACTTCAGGGGATATTTTTGGATTAAGGTTTAAATATTATCTCAGGACAATATTTGTTTCAAGGATTTATCTAACTTCCATGATCTATGAAAATTCCTGGATTCCTTGAGAACTAGAAATTCTGTTCTACATTTTTTCCTTGTTTTGATCAGAATTCTTCTATAGAAACTTGGATCAAAATGTCCCAGAGGAACTATATACATTCTTAACGATATAATCCATGAGAAAACAAAAGAAAAAATGAGCAAGCGCAAGCAATATGTGTATATTTATTTCTTTACATTATAAACATAATATATATTGTTATGATGATGATCAATCATCCTAGATTACCTAGGAGTAAGAGGTTTCCTCAAATTATTCTTTACCAAATAAATTAATCTAATTCATCCTAAAAGGTCATGATATACTCATGACAAGATAAGGACAAGATAGAAAATGATTTCTTTTCTTTTAGAAGAATGAACGAAAAATGCATACAATTTGAATGTTTACTTTCAAACCATACTCATATATTTCAGTTCTGAGGTCCCACAATAGCATATGCAGCACAACTGGCATCATGTCTTCATCAGAAGTGGATGGTTTCCCAAGCTCTCAAGTTAAAGGTGAAGGTCATGATGGTGGATGAGGAGCAGCTGCCCAGGTGACGTCTCAAAAAGTCAATGCGCTCTCACCCAGGACTAAACAGCATCAAGCTGAAGGAGCTGCCATAAATGTCAACCCAGAAAACATACAATTCACCTAGCAAGTATCCAACTAAAAAGGTTACAATACTGCGCCTAAAAGTCCCATCATACCCTGACTATTAGCAGCAAAGGCAATGAAGGTCAGTGGTGATGAAAATAAATTAGACAGGAAGTGAGATGACTGGATGCTAGTTCCCATTCTGCAATTAATTAACTTATCTGGATACCTCAGTTCATCAAAAATATAAAGAGGGGATTGGAGCAGATGATTTTAACTATGACTTTTCAGATACAAATATAATATTTAAATCTTGAACATGAATTTCTTCAAAACTGAGGCAAAACTATTTTAGGAAAACCAATTTTTACAGAGTAAATTGAGTAGCAATCATGAAATTAAGAGGGAAGAAAAATAAATAAGAAAATGGGTGACACAGATTACAGATAAATGAACAAAAATGATTGGAGGAAGGGCATGAATGCTAAAATCTGTTATGTATAGAAATGGTATACAAAAACCATTCTATTCCCACTGAATAGCTATCATCTTGTCTAGATGGGGCTGGTGAAAGGAGATGGGGATTAAGATTCGTAAGATTCAATAGTGAATAATTGTTATCATGACTAATGGCGAATGTCACACTTGAAAAGGTAGAAGTTTCGTAACAAAAAAAGGGGAGTGGTTAATCCTACAGTCCAGAAACAGAGGACCCTAGGACCATCAAGAGAGGAACGCACAAGCAGAATGCAGGACCTTATCCAGAGAAGCAGCAGCACCAGAGATGGAGGCAGAGATGGGGGCATGGAGAGGGGGAGTGGCTAAGGACTCTAGATTCATGGACTAAGAAGAAAAGGACTAAGAGCTGATGACCAGGAGCAGACTTGCAGAATGTGCCCTTTGGAGATGTAAATTATTAGATATGCCTGAGTGGGTTTTTTGGTTGTGTGTTTTTTAAAAAGCTAAAGTGGATAGAGAGAAATACTTTTAACTGATGGTATATGGAGGGGATTGTAATCAATGTAATGAAACAAGTTATATGAATGGTTGAATGTGAAACTGATGATGTACCCTGTAAACTTTCACTCAATCCACAATAAAAACCTTAAAATAAAAAAAAAAAAAAAAACATTCTATTGGTGTCCCTCATTCAATAAAGGGATGAATATAATCTGAGAATTTTATATTATTCTTTTTTGGTATATTTAATGGATCCATCATCATAAGCTGTTTGAACTGCAAGGTTGGTGGTTCAAGCTTACCCACTGCTCCCTGGAAACACTATACAGGGTTGCTATGGCTCAAAATCGACTCAATGACACTTAACAACAACATCATCAATCTAAAATACTTATTTTCAAAATTTCAAGTACCGAAAAAGAATATAGGGGAAGAATATGATCAAAATTTAATTGAAGAGATTCTGAAAAAGAAGTAGAGGGGGCATGTTTGCTAAGAATCTGTAGCAGGGAGCATGCTGGGCCAGCCACCAAGAACACAAGGCCTACTAAAAGATCTACCCATAAGGCACCCAGGAATCAAACATCAAAGAAAGGACAAAGAGCTGTTTCTTCCTGCAGTGTGTGGGTCTTCTTGGAGGCCGAGATGCTTTTAGTACTTACCACTGGCTACAAAGTCTAATGTGGTTAAATTATTCTGGATGCTGTGGTTAAGTAATTGCCGTGGTCTTGGGAGCTAGTTACTTTTTTTTTTTAAGCTCTGGATTTTTGGATGATTTCCTACCTCAGGTAATTGACATTACTTTACAATTGCACTATGTGACTACTGTTTGGTGTAAAAACGCCCAGGATGACTTTTTGTTACACACACACACACACACACACACACACAAATTAACTTTTCCCCTACATTTCTTATTTGATAATATATCTATAGTCTAATCCCTAGGAATCTCTCTTAACTGGAATTAGAATGAATAGCAGGCTAGAGCTATTCATTCTAAAGCTAACACACTTTAGTCAGCTAAACTGGCACTAGACAACACATGAAAACACAGACATCATACGGCTGATGTCATCCTTACCCAATATTTGTTGAGACTCATTTACCCACTGTCCAAAAAACACGTAAGAGTTTGGCCACAATTAGTCACTCAAGGCAATCAGAAAGTCGTAAACACATGCAGATTATCCTTACTCATCAATTTTTAATGACTCTGCTCTCCACAACTCTATGATTTTATTTGTGTTTTAAAGGAAGAAGCAAATTCAATTAACAATGATTCTGAGAAGGTGAAAAAGATAAGTAAATTAAAATATCAAATATCTATGAAGTTTTTCTAGCATGATAACTTTTCTTAGTTTGTTTAATTTCTCAACATTCATTTTCCCACTCTACTTACCATAGTGTATATCCTTTTTTTTTATCCACACTTCATTCATACTACCTTAGGTTATTGTGTTTTTCTGTTTTTAACCAAATGTCCTTTTTGATGGCCCCAGATCCCACTACGGTTAGTTGTCACCTCTCCTTAGGCTCCTCTTGGTTGTGACAGTTTCTTAGACTTTGTCTTTGATGACCTTGAGAGTTTTGAAGAGCGCTGGCTGGCTCTTTCATAGATTGCCCCTCAGTTGGGATTTACTTGATGTTTTTCTCATGATTATACTGGGCTAGGAGTTTTTGGAAAACTACTCAGGTAAAATAACATTCTCCTTATATTGTATCAAAGATAAGTCACTATCAAAGTGACTTATCACTGATGCCATTCACCTTGATCACCTGGCAGAGTCATGTTTGCCAAATGTCCCTGTAAAGTGACCCTCCGCACCCTGTTTCTAAACAGTACCCAGGAAGGAATTCCTAGGTACCATCCACACTGTAGTGGGGAGGAGCTATGTTCCACTTCCTGGAGCGCAAACTCTTATAGAAGTCTAAAATTATTCTGCCCATGTGATGTCTCTTCCCAATGTAGATCCATATATTATTTTATTTTGCTATTATTTTTTTACCACTTAATTACTTTTCATTACTTTATTATTTTAGAATTTCATAACACTCCATAAAGTATGGATATTAGAAGTTACAGGAATAGCAAGATTTTAAAACCATTTATGATCTAGAATTAATATCAATGTGAAAAATACAGATAAATTAATATGCTTTTTATTAAACTTATAGAAACGATATATTTTTTAAATGTATGTTCAAATAATCTACAGCTAGTACTCCCTCAATAAATAAATATTCACTAAGTAACCACTTTGCACTTGGTACTGTTTTAAGTACTTAGGATATGTCAGTAAACAGAACAAACAAACAAACAAACAAACAAACAATGAGTGGGGCTTATAGCCCAGCGGTGCAGTGATACAAGTAGCAGAGAACATAATAAATGATCAAATAAATAATCTATATATATTAAAAAGATGACAGAAATCAAAGAAAAAGTGAAACAGTGGATCAGGAGGTAGTAGGAAGTATGGGCAGGGAAAGGGAAGGATGAGTAGTTTTAAACAAGATGATGGTGGTGGTGGTAGTGATGATTAATAAACAACACTAGAATTTTAAAAAAATCATTCAACAAATACTTGGGAAAGGTTTACATATCAGGAACTGGCTGGTAATTTTTAAAATCCCACAAACTATGTAAATGACTGATCTTTCTGTAGCCACCAGAGCCAGTTTTTGATTCAATGGATCAGTGATAACGCACTTCAGTGAACTCAATTTTGTACGCCAACAAATCACTGGTAGTTCCTTCCTTTAAAATCAACCAATCAGGAAAACGGTCACTCTAACAAATACTTCTCTGAGTGCCAACCAATAAACACCAGTTTCTCTTCAACAGGTGCTGTTAAATCCCAGAACTCCAATTCCTGAACTCCATGTTTCTCAAAAGCGATTAACACCAGGAAACCTTCCTCGCTAAGGGAATATACTTGACCACTATCCTTCTGCTTAATTACATTGTTGTTTTATTGTTTTTAGCTGCAATCAACTCAGCTCTGGATTCATAGGTACTACATGCACAACATGATTAGATCGTTGTGATACAGACAGTTTACATTAGCTGATTGTTGAAAATAGTTTGCGAGGACTTTCTTCCTAGTCTGTCATAGTCTAGAAGCTTGGCTGAAACCTGTTCAACATCATAGCAGACCACAAGCTTCCAGTGACAGATAGCAGGTGTGCATGAAGTACACTGGTCAGGAATTCACCTGGATCTTCTGAGAATTCTACTACTGAACTAACACTGGCCACTCAGATACTAAGTGAATCATAAGTCTCCTTACACTTACATAGTGTATGATATCTGATCTTACAAAACTGTCAGCATAAACCCACTCTTTCAACTTAATTTGAAAGTTACCAAAACTAAAGAAAAATTAAAATAGGGTGTTGTTGTTGTTAAGTGCCATTGAGTCGATTCCATCTAGGGTTTTCAAGGAGCAGCTGGTGAGCTTGAATCACTGTAAATACCTATATATTCTTCACTTAGAATTGCCAACTACTCACATTTTAGGATATCTGCTTTATCACTCAATGTTATATTGTTGTTGTTAAGTGCCAGCTCTGATTCAAAGTGATCCTGTATAAGTTTCTGAGAGGCAGCTGGTGGGTTTGAACCACTGACCTTGTGGTTAGCAGTACAGTGCTTATCCTATGGTACTACACCAGGAGTTCCAATATATATTTGTAACCTATTGTACATGTGCTTGTCATATGTGTTCATGTATTTTGCAATTTAACAACTGCTTCTCTACCAGTTTGTCATGCCGTGATGGCTTCCGTAGTGCTGTGATGCTGGAAGCTATGACACCAGTATTTTAAATACAACCATGGTCATGCATGGAGGGCAGGTTTCAACTGAGCTTCCACAGAAAGACAGACTAGGAAGAAGAAGATAAGAACTAGTTCTGAACGTAAAGTCACTGAAAACCCTACGAATAGCAATAGAAGTCTGTTAGAAAGCTCCACAATATTGAATACTGAAGCATTATGAAAGGCACCAGAGTATTGTCAAATATAAAACTGGAAGAAGAGACCCTCAGGTTGGAAGACACTCAAAATATTTTGAGGAAGAGGTGCCTCCTCAAAGTACAGTTGATCATGATAATGCAAATGGAGTGTTATTTCATACCATCATTTGCTGATGCGGCACAACTCAAAATGAGGAGGACCAGCTGTAAACATTAATGATTGGAACACGGAATGTACGAAGCATGATGCTAGGAAAATTAGAAGTTACAAAAACTGAAATTGAATTCATAAAGACTGATATCCTAAGCATTAGTAAGACAAAATGGACTGATTTTGGCCATTCTGAATTTGGCAATCATATGGTTTACTACGTGGAAAATGACAAAGTGAAGAGAAACGGTGTAATATTCACAATCAAAAAAGAACATTTCAAGATTTATCTTGAAGTGTAATGCTGTCTGTTATAGGATAGTATCCATAAGTCTACAATGGAGATCAATCAATATCACTATTTATTATTCAAATTTATGCACCAACCACTAAAGTCAGTGAAAATAAAAATGAAAAATTCTACCAACTCCTTCAGTCTAAATTGATAAAACATGCAATCAAGTGAAAAGATGACTATGCACATGGACCTCACCAGATGTAAGACATAGAAATCAAATTAACTACATCTGTGGGATGAGACGGTGGAAACGCTCCATATAATTAACCAAACCAAGGCCAAGGGCAGACTGTGAACTAAACCACCAATTGCTCATACGTAAGTTCAGATGAACCTGAAGAAAATTAAGTACACAAGAGCCAAAAAACGACCTCTCTTTGGAATGGACACAAATATGGATCTCTTCCAGTTTTTCAAATTTCTTGGAATAGATTAGTGAGTGCCTCCAGTGTTGTATCAGTTTGTTGAAAGGTTTCAATTTGTGTTCCATCAATTCCTGGAGTCTTCTTCTTTACGAATACCTTCAGTACATCCTGGGCTTGCTTGTTACTTCAATACCATCTGTTCTTGATGATATACTACTTCTTGAAATGGCTGAACATCTACTATTTCTTTTTGGTACAGCAACTCTTGTGTATTCCTTCCATCTTCTTTTGATACTTTCTGCATTGTTCAATATCTTGCCCATCGAATCCTTCAATACTGCAATTCGAGATTTTGAATTATTTTCTTCAGTTCTGCTTGAGAATTGTTGAGTGTGTTCTTCCCTTTTGGTTTTCAAACTCCTGGTCTTTGCACATTTCATTATAATACTTGACTTTGTGTTCTCCAGCTGCCCTTTTTGAAATTTTCTGTTTCATTCTTTTATCTCTTCATTTCTTCCATTTGCTAGTACATCTCTACACTAGAGAGCAAGTTTCAGAATTTCTTCTGCCATAGTCTTCCGGTTTGATATTTTCCTTCTTTCTTGTCTTCTTAATGACCTTTTGGCTTTCTTCCTGTATGATATTCTTGATGTCATTCCACAACTCTCCATTCATACTACATATATTACACATTTACATTATCAATGAATAATCAGTTAATTATTCATTAGATTATTACTGAATAATCAGTTTGCAGCTGTTTCTTCTCATTTGGAGTTGTGCTGCATCAGCAAATGAAGGTTCCAAAAGCTTGGCTCTATTCACATTACAGCCATCTCTACTTTGAGGAGGCAGCTCTTCCCTTCCAACCTGAGAGACTCATCTTCTGACACTATGTCTGACAATGTGCCATTGTTACACATTAGGCTTTCAGTGGCTAAACATTCCTAAGTAGTCAGCTTCTCCTTCTTTCTATTCTGTCTGAGTCTTGAAGCTCCACTGAAACCTGTCCACCATGGGTGACCCTGCTGGTATTTAAAATGTCAGTGGCATAGCTTCCAGCATCTCAGCAGCACACAGCCAGCACAGTATGACAAACTGACAGACCTTCCCTTCTTCAAATCTTTACGTGAATCATCATTGTCCATACTTATTTGGTTTATATTATTAGGCTCCTATGCAAGATTTCTTTTGAAGAAAAGGGTTCTACACCTTTTAAGTAAATAAACAAAATGAACAAAAGCCTGAAACATAAATGTTGAACAAGTTTTAAATTGAAAATATCATCTTGCAGCAAAGAGATTTCTTTAAAGACAATAGATCTCTTATCAACACCTTGAAGAGTGAAAAGATTTGATTCAGCTTTCAAGCAGTTTTTATCTGGACTGTAGTTCTGTTTCATCCACAAACACATTTAGAGAGATGAGAGTATCTTGTGAAATTTTGTACACCACTACCACGACATTGTAGAGTCCTGGTGTGGCGCTGTGGGTTAATGTGCAAGACTGCAAAGCCATTTGAACTGCAAGTTTGGCAGTTCAAGCTCACCAGCTGCTCCTCAGAAACCCTATACAGGGTCAATACGGGTCAGAAATGACTCAATGGCACTTAACAACAACAATAAACCATCATATCACCATATCAGAAAGGGAATTTGTACTTTAGCATGAACTGTAAATTAACACAAACGCCTACCAAATACAATTTTGTATCTTCACTGTGGCTGGACAATTGTGTATTCATCTATACTGGATGTGTAAACATAGGTGCTTAATGTGGCATTGTATGAGATTGTTGTCAAGCTCACTATGATGAAGAAAATAAAATCAACCTTCTCCTACCATTTTTTTTAAATGAAGCAAAATTTGTGCCAAAAAATATAACTTAATTACACTTCCTCAGGTAGTATTCTACAACAATCACCTGGCAATTATTAATACCATGGCTGTAAATAATTTCTCTCTCACCTAAGTATTTTGCCATATAATTTGCCAAAAAATTTCCACCATATAATTTGCCACCAAAAATAATACTTTCAGTCTCAAGTACTAAACTACTAAGAAAATTACCTATCAATTAAGAAAAACTTAGAAAGTGATGCAAAACTGTTATATTACCCATTAACTCAAAAAATTAATTATGTAAATATCTGTGACTGCCAACAGGAAAATGGTGAATATATTTCAGTTATACCATGTAACATATTCCATTTGCACCTTCACAAAGGGCTTCAGTTGAAATCAGAAAGTGTGCATGGCAACTGCCTTTCTAGAATATATAAACTAGACAGTGGACAGTCACTTTTGTTCTAAAAAATTGAGAAGACGTTTTATCACTAAGTTTCCACAATGCTTCTCAAATGAAACTGGAATCGAGTATGTCCAGAAGAAATGCATTTTCAGTTGTTTCTCAAGAGCATGGTTAGAAAGTGATGACATGAGAAAGATGCAATTATATGCAAAAATTCTACTGAAAATAAACATACAGGATATGTGAATGATCTTTTGTTTTTAGATTACAGTTGACAATTTTGTCAGTTTATTTCTACTTTTTATTGTGAACTGAGTGTAGGTTTACAGAGCAGATCATCAGTTTTACATTCAACAAATCCTATACTTTGCTTCACAGCATGGTTGCAAACCCCTCCATATACCAAGAGTTAACAGTATTTACTTCTATTCACTTTAACTATTGCATTCCTCCCTGTGTCTCCAACTACCTTCATCTTTCCTCTGTTAACCTCCCTCTTGTTGTACATTGCCTGCCTTGTCACCCATGTTAACATGTGTCTGCCCTCTAACCCATGAATAGTTTCCCCTTCTCCACCCCGTTAACCATCAAAGATTGTTTTGTTTTGTTTTTAATCAAGAAACCTCTTTTCAACTTTTGACATTGGTCTCATACAATGTTTGTCCTTTTGTGATTGTCTTATTTCCCTCAGCATAATGTGTTCCAGGTTGAACCATGTTGTGAGGTGTTTCACAGATTCATCATTATTCTTCAACATTTTGTAGTATTCCACTGGTGTGTATGTGTAAGTTTGTTTAATCATTATTCTGTTGATGGGCATTTAGGGTGTCTCCATCTTTTTAATGTGTCTCTTGTAGCCAGCATATTGAAGGATCCTGTTTTCTTATTCATTCTGCTCTTGATATCTCTTGACTGGTAAATTTAAATCCATTTACATACAGTGCAATTATCAATAGATATAAATTGAATCCTGTCATGTTTATGTGTTGTTTTTTTGTGTGTGTGGTGCTGCTGGATTCTTTGTTCCACTTAGTTTTCTATGATGAGTTCATTTCTTTTGTGGGTTTTCTTTACATTTTCATTTCTGTTGTTAATGCTTACTAAACCTTTCTGATTTTCTTCTTTTTATATTTTGATGTGCAGGTGTATTATTTTTCTTTTGAGGTTACCCTGTAAATTATTAATTTTTTCCCTACTTAAAACAGTCTGATTTAACCTGAAATCTACTTGATTTCCTTGCTATCTGGAAGTTCTATATCTACACTATTCTCTCTTTTTGTTTTGTAGTTGACTAATCTTTTAGGTTTCTTTTACTTTACGTATTTCTCTATCTAGATTGCTTTCTGGGTGGTGTGGTCATGTATGGTAATCTCAAGTTTTTGTCTATTGTTGCTGGTTCTCAGTCCAAAGAATAACCTTTAGCATTTTTTTGTAAAGTTGATTTGGTTATTGTAAATCCTTTTAATTTCTGTATCTCAACTTATCATTTTGGAATGTGTATACAGAAGAACTTTTTATAGATACTTACAAATAATAGTACTGAAACTCAAATACTAATCTTTAAATTTACATATAGATTGCTCATAAAGTTTACTCTGTACTTCTAGGCACTTACAATGAATAACATATAGTCTTTGAAGTGTATTAAAATAAAGATATATATATGGAAGAAGAAAAGTATGCGTCTATATACCTAGTCTGTCCTGGTGTGGCACTGTGGGATAATGTCCTGGACCAAAAGGTCACTTTGAACTGCAAATTAGGCAGTTTAAATGCACCAGCTGCTTCTCAGAAACCCTATCCAGGGTCACTATGAGTCGGAACCAACTTGAAGGCACTTAACAACAACCACCTGTCTGTATATGATGATTTATCTACTAACTGTGGTAACAAGTAAAATGTTACAATAAAATGACACTATTAATTAACAACTAAGCTTAGAACTATCAGAAAATCCTACAACTTTCAAACTCCTTTGTGTTTTACATAAAGGTCTTCACAATCTTGCATCTTAGCCCTTGCCTCTACCAGGAAGCTTTGCTGTATGCACCTCTCAATTTACCTTCACCATTCATCATCTGTTTAACTAATGCCAGTACGTCTTTTAAAGTCTTGATCAAATGTTTTCCCCTCAAAAGGAATAGCCAGAAATATCACCATAGAAAGCTTGTGAGTCCATCTTCTGCCTATAACCAATTGGAATACCTAAAATGGGGCTACAATGTATCTAGTGAAGGAGACTTCATGAGGAGCCTCTGCATTACATAAAACTATAGAAGGAAGCCTGAACCACATCCAGACCATCAGAGAAGGGAAACTTTCCTCTTGAAAGGACAAGCGGACCAGCCTGGAGCAGCCAGAAAACCAGAAGACACTTCTTGAAAGAAGGACCTACAGGAAAAATACAAAACAACAAGGGCAGTCCGACTGTTACCACAAGAACAAACAAGCTGTCTGCCCAGGAGACACCAAGGCAAGTGGTTGGGTCCTCTCAGTGCAAATCCTCCTCCAAGACTAAGACCCCAAGGGAAAAACACGTTCTGATTGGCAACCATGCACGTCACCCATAAAGAGAAGTAACCGAAGAACATCAAATAAGCAGCGAGCTAAGCCCTGCATCGTTCAGCAGACTATGGTGAGCCTGGGTGGAGACCTGGTCGGCCAGCAGTGAGGCAAGACCTGGGACCCATGGGCTCAGAGTCAGTGACACATCCACAAAGGACTAGAGTGGAGATCAAAGCGACCAACTGATAAGAAGAGGGCGGACAGATGCAGGAACACCCACACCTGCAGACGATACCCACTTGCCATGGCTCCAATGATGGGACGAATAGAGCTCAACCCGAAGAAGACAGAAGAGGTAAAAAAGCATCATCTGATACAATTTGATAAACTGGACATCCACCTATAAATGCAGCAGTCCAAAAGAGGAAATAAATCCCTCTTCCAAGAACTATTCCCACCCCCTCCACACAAAGAGTAGATACGGATGGCCATCTTGAACATTGACTAACCAAAATGGGAGAAGGGAAACAAAGGCAAGAAGTGACTGGCTTACAAGCTTTCAAGAGGGAACCTAGATCCACAGGGCAGGGAGGATGGTAGAGTGTCCACTGAGTAGTATCCAACGTGTCTAGGAAGGGCAGATGAAAAGAAATGCAGATGGGTCCCTTGGGAAGCAAGGGTGAATAATTGTTACCAGGACTGATTGTGAGGACTGGAAATGTAAAGGTGGACATTTTATAGCAAGGAGGGGAGTGAT
>NW_006408556.1:17095200-17108623 GCF_000296735.1 Chrysochloris asiatica
AGAGATGGAGTGGCTGGGGACTAGGGATCCAGAGAGGGAGAGGGGCTGTGTGCTGAGGACCGTGAGGGGAGGGAGGGCAGGACTGCAGGGTGTACCCTTTGGTTGGGTGATGATGCATGGACGGGATGGTAACTATGGCAATGAGACGATGTATGATGAAATGAATGTAAAACTAATGTTCCCCCATGTAGACTATCACAATACACAATAAAACATTAAAAAAACAAAAATGAAAATGTTTTCCCCTCTATGAACTTTCCCTAGATCAATGCCAAGAAGAACTAATTATACTCTCAGAAATTTGTACATGCAAAGCTATACTATATTAGTAGTAATAGATTCCAACTCTCACAAGTTTGAGGCCAAACTCTACAAGTCCAAGCTCTGACTACCCTATAACTGCTGTTGTTGTGTTTAAGTGCCATCCAGTTAGTTCTGATTCATAGCAACCCTGAATAGGGTTTCGGAGGCTTTAAGTCTTTGCAAGAAGAATGAAGTCTCATCTTTCACTGTGGAGGGGCTGATGGGCTTGAACCACGGGGCTTGTGGTTCTCAGTCCAGCGCTTTGTTGTTCTTGTTAGGACTTCTGGTGTGGTGCTGTCATATCAGCACTAGCCTGCAAACCACAAGGTCAGTAGTTCAAACCCACCAGCCATTCCTTGGAAACCCTATATAGGGTTGCTATGAGTTGGAAGCAACTCAATGGCTATAATACTCTTTCATAAAATCTGAAGAGAATGCAAATGGAATTGATTTAAAATTCCATCACAATAAAAAAATAAAAATATTTAAAGACCATAAAAATCTGTATCCATGAAAGGTGGCTACAGAGAGGTACTGCATGACCCCTTGATAAAATTACAAATGCCTTATAACCACAAGTGGGGGCATATAAAAATGTAAAGCAGTACATGAGAGGCTATAACAGTTGACTTTAAAAATTAAGAAGAAATATCTAGAAAATGGGGTTCCTGGTATGGGACTATAGGATAAAACACTGAACTGCAAGGTTGGTTTGAACCACAAGGTCAGCAGTTCAAACTCACCAGCCGCTCCTTAGAAACAAGTCAGATCCGACTCAACGGCACTTGACAACAACAATCTAGAAAACTGGAATACCACGTGCTTTTGGTATCAGTAGCCTGAAAAACAAATCTACTGAAAGGCTGAAAGTAATCTTTCAAGTCAAATGTACACAAATGACTTCCTCTCTTTTCATTCCAACAGCTAAGTTTTTCACATGAAATTTACCTCACCTTTAAGATTCACAGTGTGTGTGGTGGTGGTGTGTGCCATCGAAAGTTCTGACTCTCAAAGACACTGAATAGGGTTTCCGAGAGAGGCTGATGGGTTTGAACTTCCGACCTTTGGATTAGCAGTCCAGTCCAGTAATTAATTGCAAATACGAAAGCTGCACTATCTAGGAGAATCCTCTGTGCCTATATGCATAAATCACATGAGAATTACTTGGAGTTCTGGGACAAAGTTCAGAAATTATCCTACTCAATTATATAAAACTTCCCAAGGCTAAAATCCTGGCAAAAAGATGGGAGAGGGGGGGTATCTCATCACACTTGTTGAGTGCTATCGAGTCACTTCTGATTCACAGAGACCCCGTACTGGGTGTCCAAGGAGCCGCTGTTGAGTTTGAACCACCAACCTTGTGGTTCAAACCAACCTTGTGGTCCAGTGATTATCCTATAGTTTTACATCAGGACTTTAGAGGCATTATATAATACATAGATTACATGCAAATTAAAATTAGTATTTTGGGAACTGGTTGACTAACACTGTATATAATTATTACATTCAGAGTGAATTTGTCATTTCAGCTTAAAGGTACTCATATCTCTTCTATAGCATACCCAGAACTCACTGCCAGCGACTCAATTCTGACAGCAGCCCCGGGCACAGGACAGAACACAAATGCTCCCTAGGGTTTCCGAGACTATACATCATTACAGGAGCAGACTGCCTCACCTTTCTCCTGCAGAGCAGCTGGCTAGTGGGTTAGATACCTGTTGAGAGCCCTGCTGTGGCGCTGTAGGATAAGCACAAGGTTCAAACTCACTCGTTCCTCTTTGGAAACTCTCCACACAGTAGCTATGAGTTGGAAACGTCTCTGCAGCGCTTAGCAACAACCACCATCACCTTCCTGTTAGCAGCCCAACATTAACCTACCGCTTCCCAGAGTTCCTAACCATACACACAGGGTTTGGTAAAAAAATGCAACAATCACGCATGAGTCTTTTCCATTTGGCTTCAAGAGCCCAAGAGTGCTGATTTCCACAGTCTCAAATTCTGACAGGAGCCAGACCTTCTTCTATTGTTAACAAATTTGTTACTGTCCAACTTTCACCCAGTTTCAAAAAATTTCAAAATACTTTAAAATTAGGTTTAAGTGACTGTCAAAATACATCTTTCACAGCTGGAAAAGTTGAATGAATATTTAACATTTCAAATGAAACCACTATTTATATTGTACTTTTCAATTCTTCATCAAGTTGAAAGAGCTCCTCGCTACTTACACATGTATAACGAAAAACTCTATGTGAAGAGATAAAAAGAAATTTCAAAGGAAATAAACAGAGAGTGCCAGAGTGAAACAAATATTTTCTACATTTACTGGCTTTAGCTTTCTGAAATAAAATGCAAAATTAATTTTATAAATTATACAAAGGGGCTTCAAAAAGTCGGTGGAGAAATTCTTTTGAGTCTGTCTTCTAATTCCATTTTTCCATGAATTTTTTGAAACCACCTTCTGTGCCTACATAGGTGTCATTTTTATTATGTTGTTAAGATACAATAAATAGCTTTCAATAATCTATTCCAGATATGAGGGGGTGGGGTTTGTGAGGGTTATTAAGGAAAGTAGAAAAAATAACCAAGTGTCTGTAGCACTTTTAGTACATGTTAAAAGAATAACCAATAACAAGAAACTTTGTTTCAATTTAGTATAACTACCTCAATTTTCTTTAACGCATACACGCTTACAGTTGCCACACATTTTCTTTTTTTCTTTTTTTTTTTTTTAATTAAATGTTTTTATTTTGGATTGAGTGAAAGTTTACAGGGCACATCATCAGCTTCACATTCAACCATTCATATAGCTTGTTTCATTACATTGATTATTATCCCCTCCATATATCATCAGTTTACAGTGTTTCTCTCTATCCTCTTTAGCTTTTTTTTTTGGATGGTGGGGGGACTTGCCTTTTTGGAATTTACATTCTTGGGTTTTAGGGAAGGTTTTTACATTTGTCTGTGGATATCCAGGGCTCATGTATGAGATTACTAACAAGCATTACTGAATAATCAGATGAGGGACAGTTTGCTATGTCTACTAGGTAGCTAAAAGCCACACATTTTCTTAGAGAGTTTTCTACAAGAAAGTTTATGAATAATTTGGCAACATCTTTAGAATAAGAAAAAAGACTTTTATAAAGCAGAGAAGTTTACAATTATCTCCATTTTATCTATTTGTTAAGAAAATAAAACAATGGAGTTAGAAATATTACTAAATCGACCAACAATAATTTTCCCTTGGTAACTAACTTTATCTTGATGTCTGGCTACAAAGTTCAGCCTTATGGTGAAATCATGATGTAGATTATAAAAGAAAAGATAGAAGTGTTGCTTTTAGCGCCCCTAAAAGTGTTGCTTTCACAATTCTGGTAAAAAAAAAAAAAAAAAAGACAAGAGCATTGCTGAAAAGAATTCACAACAGAAAGGTATATTTTCAAATCAAACAAAGAAGGGCACTCTACATGTATTTTCTAACTTTCAATTACACTGAATACTATCCTCTGAGACCCAATTAGCAAGAACAATATTCATCTACAAAATGCTGAATCCTTCATTTTGGACTGGACATTTTAAAATGAAAAGTAGAAATGTGGGTGAGGATCTGTATTTTCTAGTTTTAGTCTTCTCATTAACATATTTGATGACTTGAGTTTAAATCTCTTAACATCAGCTAAATATCCTAGGTACCTCATTAGTTCATTGTTGTTGCTGCTAAGTGCCAGGAGTTGGTTTCAACACATAGCAATCCTGTATAGGATTTTCTAGGAGCAGCTGGTAGGTCTGAACTGCCAACCTTGTGGTTAATGGTCCAGTGATTATTCTACAACACCACACAATTTAACCCTATAAATTTTATTGTGTTTTCCAGTTTTAAAATGTTCAGCATACAAAAAAATACACATCTTAAATTAAATATAAACTCAATTCAGTTTAACAGTACTCAATGAGCATAAATCAAAATGAAAGACCTCATCTAAAGGCAGAAGTCTATCATCAATTCTTTGAGAACTTTAAAAATAGCACATTTGATAGGATGAACCCAAAAAACAAGTGAGTACGATTGTCCCATTAAAACATTTAAGCTTTATTGATTAACTACTTAATTGCCTTTTGTGTGTGTTTTTTAATGTGCAAGGTAGTCTAGAAGTTGGGGTGGGAGGAATTATTGGTAGAATCCAGTGGTAAGTAAATATTTTCGATAAAGAGTCAGGAGTACATCAAAATATTTTTCACCTGTACAAGCCATAAGGTCTCTGTCTTACTATTCAGCTCTGCTATGGCATTACCAAAGCAGTCAGTGACAACTTATAAAGGAAGGAAAGAGCACGGGCTGTTCTCCAGTAAAGCTTTATTAAAGGTCACTGAAATTTTAATATCATATGCTTCTCATGTGTCACAAAATATTTTTCTTTTATTTATTCCAAACCATCTAAAAATGTAAAAAAAAAAAAAAAAATCTAGCTCACAACTGTACAAAAAATTAAACAGACAACTGACAAGATTTGGTCCTTGGCCTACAGTTTGTCAGATCCTGGTATAATAATAATAATAAAAACAACCCAGTATCAAATTAAATAAATTAAGAGTGACTCTATATTAGGCTTTAGGTGGAATCCTGAGCCCCATCCAGAACCTTCTGAGGTATGACATTCTCAATTGAAAGGACAAGCACACCAACCCAGAAGGGCTAAGGGAACACAAGATACTTCTTGAAAGAAAGCCCAGCAAGGGGAAAAAAAAAAAAAAAACCACACAAAACACCCAGCAGTCTGATTGGCTATTATAAGAACAAGCAAGCTGTTTGCCTGGAAGCCATCAAGGCAACCTATTAAGTCATTTCAGGACAAAACCCTTTCCAAGACTGAAACTCAAAGGGAACACATGAGCAGACTTATAAGCTCACTGGTGACCACGTTGGTGTACTTGTGAGTGGAAGTGGGGAAAAGGCAGTAATGGAGATATGGGATGAGTCAACCATGTTCCATAGACTCCTCTGGACCTTGAGATGAGAAAGAAAAGAGAAAGGGATAGTTGGTCTGAAGTTTAGGGTGACTTTGAACTCCTGAGCCTATGGACACTGGCCTAACCATGGGGGGTGGGGGGCGGGAGGGGGGTGCTGAGAGTGAAGCATTCAGCCAACCTGAAATGGGATGAGGTGTACAAGAATGCCCAAACTTGCAGATAGTCCCCATTTGACATAGCTTGAATGGCTTGAGGATCAGAACTCAACTAGAGGAAGACAAAAGAAATTTGATAAAGGAACCAAGTGTAAATTGCTACAATTTGATGAACTTGACCGTTACTTATGGATGTAGAAACTCAAAATACTAACTGAGAGGGAGGGAGTCCTCACATCAAGGATTAAGCCTATGCCTTCAGTATGTAGGGTTGGTGGTTATGTGCAGTGGAGTCAGTTCTGACTCATAGTGACCCTGTACAGGGTTTCTGAGGTTGTAAATCTTTACGAGATGGTGGGCAATTTAGACACTGACTACCTAAAATAGGAGGGCTATAAAGGCTCAAAGTGCAGCTGGCTTACAAGTTTTTAAGAGGGAGTTTAGTTTCAGAGCAAGGGAGTGAAGGCAAAATCCCCACTAAATATTTTCATCTTGTGTAGGTGGATATGGTAAAAGGAGATGGGGATAGGATTCATTTGATTCAATAGTGAGTAATTGTTATCATGACTAATTGCTACTGCCACAACTGTAAAGGTAGAAGTTGTATAACAAAAAGGGGAAGTCGTTAATCTTGCATTCCAGGAACAGAGAAACCTAGGACCATCAAGAGGGAAGAGCAAGAGTGGAACATGGACTCCTACCCAGATATGGGGGCAGAGGTGATGGTAGGGAGAGAGAGAGCAGCTAAGGACTCTAGACTCATGGAAGAAGAAAGGCTGTGTGCTGGTGGACAGGAGGCTGGCTTGCAAAATGTACCCTTTGGTTGTTTAAATGATTATATATTCCTGCTTGTTTTATATATTTCTCCGTGTTTTTGGATATAGTGCTTGGAGATGAAAACATTAGGAACAACAACAGAACATAGTCAGATATAGTGCCAAAGGATGAGTACCTAAAGTTGGACTGGAGAAGAGCTGCCTACTCAAAGTAGAGTTCACCATAATTATATGATGGGAGCAAAGGTACTGAGACCTTCATTTTCTGGTGGCACACAACTCAAAATGAGTAGAAACAGCTACAAACATCCATTAATATTTGGAACATGGGATACAAAAAGCATGAATCTAGGAAAATGGAATTTTTCAAAAACAAAATTAAATGCATAAAGATTCATATACTAGGCATTAGTGAGCTGACATAGGCATTGTGAATAAAAAATCATTTGGTCTACTATCCCTGGAATGACAAATTAAAGAGGAATGAGGGATATCATTGCTGGTGTCAGAAGGATCTTCACTGAAGGCAGAAAAGACCAGAAAAATGTTGACTTGTGCTTTATTGGCTAAGCAAAGGCTTTCAGCTGTGTGGATTGTGACAAACTATGGATAACTTTGCAAAGAATGGGTATTCCATCACTCTCAATTGTGCTAATGAGGAATCTGTACATAGACCAAGAGGCAGTTGTTACAGTAGCAGAAGGAATACTGAATGGTTTGAAATCAGGAAAGCCAGGGTTGTACCCTTTCACCATACTCATCCACTCTATATGCTGAGCAAATAATCTAAAAGGAAGACCTTGAAATCACAATTACAGAAAGACTCGTATAACATCTGTGATGTACAAATTGCTTGCTGGAAGCAAAGAGGTGTTAAAGTACATAGTGATGAAAATCAAAACTACAGTCTTCAGTATGGATTGCACCTCAACATAAAGAAAACCAAGATCTTCACAAACGACCAATAAATAATATCATGATAAATGGAGAAAGTGTTGCCATTGTCAAAGACTTCATTTTGCTTGGATCCACAATCAACACTCATGAAAATGGCAGTCAAGAAATCAAACAACATTGCACTAAGCTGCACAAGACCTCTTTAAAGTGTTTAAGAGCAAGGATATCTGTTTGAAGACTAAGTTACGCCTGACCCAAGCTACGGAATTTTCAGTCACCTCTTATGCATGTGAATAAGGAAGACTGGAAAAGAATTGATGTGTTTGAACTCTGATGTTGTAGAACATGAAAAGTACCAAGGACTGCCAGTAGAACAAACAAATCTGTCTGTGTTGGAAGAAGAATGGTCAGAATGCTCCATAGAAGCTGGAATGGCAAGACTTCCTCTCTCACACTTTGGAAATCTTTTTAAGAGGGACCAGTCCTTTAAGAAGGACATCATGCTTGGTACAATGAAGAGTCAGAGAAAAAGAGAAAGATCCTCAATGCGATGGGCTGACACAGTGAGTGGCAAAAACAACGGGATTAAATGTTACAATAACTGTGGAGATGGCACAGAATGGGGTAGGGTTTTGTTTGTTGTGCACAGAATCACTATGAGTTGGGACCAACTTGACAACAACTAACAAGAACTTGAGTTGATCTATAATAATAATTCAAGGAGTTCAAATCTACCAGCTGCTCCTAGGAAACCCTATAAAGGGTCACTATGAGTACAACTTGATGATACTTAACAACAACATCTAGTTAACATATGCAGAAGGTTGTTCCACTTTCTGAAAAATGAACAAAGCACTGTTTCGTCAAAAGATGAAGAAAACAAAAGCACCATGTTCTTGCTTAAGCTGTATTGCAATTGATCAATTTTGGATGGCGTATTTTCATATTTAGAATTTTTTAAATCACCTTAATGATTTTTTTTTTATCACTTTGTAAGAATACAAGTAAAAATACTCAAATAACATGTTATCATTTAATGAACAAATAAAATACTAAATCCAAGATAAAATGAACACATGCATTAAAACTAATTGTCATGTTAAAATGAAATTGAGTCTCTATGCCTATGACGACAGAACAATCATGTTTGTCTTCTTCTGTGCTTTAGCTGGGTAAACTACTAACAGGCAGAAAGACACACAGAAACATACCTACTGACTTACCTTGTTGGCTATCCGTGTCAGGTGAGTGCTTCCAGCATGAAACAAATGAGTAATTAATGAGTTTGCCTCCATCCCTGGTACTTGCGTTCTCAGTGTCCATATAGTGGCCCTGATTATGAGGTCTCATGTGCTCACGAGTAATCCAAAGAATGACTACTACAGCCAATGTCTTTACAAATGCAGGGAACATAAACTATCAAGAAATTCTTTTAGATCCATGCCAACTGGTTTTTCTTTTTCATGATGGAGCTTCACATTAAAAAATGAAGAAACCGTAGTTTTCCTAAAGGAAATATAAGCATATGTACCCAACCTAAGACTTCCTTCTTACTATGTTGTTGCTGTTGTTAAGTGCCGTCGAGTTGGTTCCAACCCATAGCGACCCTGTACAGGGTTTCTGAGGCTATAAATCTTTAAAGGAGCAGAACGCCTCATCTTTCTCCCACAGAGCGGGTTGAAGTTTCAAACTGCTGACTTTGCGGTTCATTGCCCGATTTATAACCATTACGCTACCAGAGCTCCTTCCTTCTTACTATAGTTATGCTTTTATATTTTCATTTAACCTTAGTGGTTAAATGCTAATAAAGCCTCATTTCATTGGTGGGTGGGAAGACACTGAGGCTTTGTCCTGGGTTAAGACTATTGAATAAAAAATAAAGTTGGCAACATCAAAATTACTACGGATTTGTTAGATTGCCTTTGTTGTTGTTGTTTTAAGAATATAAATCGATATTTAACTTTGATTATTGCAATGTAAGATGGCACTATGGGATAAGCGCTGTACTGTTAACCACAAGGTTAGTTTAAACCCACCAGTCGCCCTCAGAAACTCTACACAGAGTTGCTGTGATTCAGAACCAACTCAATAGCACATAACAACAATCTTCACAGAAGCCAACTGCCACATCTTTTTCTCCATGGAGCTACTGGTGGGTTCAAACTGCTACCTTTCAGTGAGCAGTTGACTGTTTAATCATTGTGCAACCAGAGCTCCCTTTATTTTGATAGAACATTTCTGAAAATGTGAATTTACTAGAAAGGCTAGAGAACGCACCCTTAATTTTAATCTCCTCACATTCTCCAAGAAGAGGCAAATTGATCTAGACCATAATTGTTTATTAAAAAAAAACAGACAAACCAGTTGCCAGAGAGCTGGTTCTTACTCATGACAGCATCAAATATGTTGGAGTAGAACTATGCTGTTGTTGTTGTTAAGTGCCATCAGGTCGGTTCCGGCCCTTAGCGACCCTGTGTAGGGTTTCCAAGGAGCAGCTGGTGAGCTTGAACCGCCGACCTTACAGTTCAAACGGCTTTGCAGTCTGGCGCATTAACTCACAGTGCCACACCAGGACTCCAAGACTATACAGGGTTTATATAGGTGATTTTTAAAAAGCAGATCACCAGGTCTTTCTTCTGAGATTCCTCCAGGTGAACACCCTTTTATGGCTAACAATGAACACTTTGATGGTTTGCACCACTCAGTGACTCCATTCTTTGTTGTTGTTGTTAAGTCTAGCTGTTACAACTTCTTATTTTGTTTTTTCTTCACAGGATTCCAATTTATACAAACATTTTATTTGGAATCTTTTCTTTCAAAGTACTACTGTCTGTAATGTGCAGAATTAAAATAATAAGTTCAAATCCAAGTCATTAACCATAGTTCAAAAATTATAGTGCTCTGTACTGTTGTAAGAGTCCTGGTATAGCACTGCAGGAGACACACAAGACTACTAACCTCAAAGTCGGTGGTTCAAACCCACTAGCTGCTCCTCAGAAAACCTACACAGGGTTGCTATGAGTCAGAACTGACTTGATGGCACTTAACAACAACAAACTGTTCTAAAATAAGAAAGACTGGTTTGGGGAAAAAAATTACCTAAAGTTGGAGAAATGTATTAAAAGGTCTCTTTGGTAGTAAATTAGTAGAGGCATACTAAGTAAAACTTGGGAAGACAAGAGTCCATAGATTTTTAAAGCAGAACTTGAGCTTTTTGCGGTTGATAAACTATCCATATTCCTGGTTTTAACACTATCACCTGAAGGTGTAAGTAAGAGGGAACCCTGCCCATCATGATCCAAAAAATTTATTTATATCCCAGAGAAAAACTCTATCTATCTGAATGCTATGTAGTTTTGTGGGTTGTCATTATTTACATGGGGAACAGAGTCCTGGTGTGGTCCTGCAGGATCAGAACTGAATGGTTAACCTAAAGGTTGGCAGTTCAATCCCACCAGCTGCTCCTTGGATACCCTGTACAGGTTGCTATGACTTGGAACGATCCGATGGCACTAACAACATGGGGAGTACAGGATGGTGGGGCTGTGACTCTGTAGCACAAGCACTAAACTGCAAACCACAAGGTCAGTGAATCAATCCTACTAGGCACTCCTTGGGAAAATGAAGCTTTCTGCTCCCATAAAGATTTACAGCCTCAGAAACCCTGTACAGGATCACTGGGTCACAACCAACTCATCGCGGCACATCACCACCACCACCACCCTGTACAGGATCACTGGGTCACAACCAACTCCACGGCACATCACCACCACCACCACCAACAACAACAATACAAGTAGAGTGGGGAGATCAGTGGTGAAAATGTTTGATTCTCAAGTCTTCCTCTCAGGCAGCAGGAATGCACTCTTGTATTACAATGTAGCATTGTCAAATTGTCCTATTCTAATACATGATTTCAGAGGTATTTGGTGGTACAATGCTTGGCTGCTAACCAAAAGGTCAGCAGATTAAAACCACCAGTTGCTCCACAAGAAAAAGATGAGGTTGTTTGCCTCCTTTTACAATTCTACTGTGTCCTACAGGGTCACTAGGAGTAGGGAGCAACTTGATGGCAATTGGTTTGGTTTTTGGTTATGGTGACATTTGGTGCCAGGCCTCAATTTGTATTTTTGTTCTGTGTCCTGTGACGATTTGGGGTGGGTTTGGGGAAAAACTGGTTCAGATAAACTATGGCTTCAGTAGAATCTCATTTCTATCAAAGTTATTATTGGTAAGTAAAAGGAACAGCATTGTGTTTGGAAACTTTTGAATTAAAAATATTGAAAACTATTGACCCTAAACTCTTTCCCCCAAAACGGACACCCTTCCTGTTTTTAAAAAGACTTCCAGTAAATGAAAGTCCAAAGCTGTATTGCCGTTTATATTAAAAGTTTCCATTTTCAGTTTATTTGTATTTCATCCATTTAAAAAAAAAATGTTTTGAAAAAGGAGATTCGCATAGAATGTTGGCCACATTTTCAAAGCGATACAAACACGATCTCTCAAAATCTGTGCGTACAAGCTCCTGCATGTCTTGGACCTGAGATGTGTGCTTTCAATTGACCTCGGGTATCAAACACAGAAACTGACAAATGGCACTCAACTCACATGTGTGCAAACAAGTAAATATCCATTGAGGGAAGGAAGGGAGAGAGAGAGAGACAGAGAGAGAGAGGGGAAAAAATGCCTGATTTACAGGGTGGCCCATTTAAAACAGTTCCCATTTAATAATGTGGCTGTGTACAGGGCCTCTTTTAAATGGGCCACCCTGCATGAAGCTCAAGTCCAAGATAAAAAATGTCCTCCCTTGAGAATTTTTAAAAACCAAAAACACTGTAGGTTTAGTGGTTATTTTTAAGGTTTTAGATGGTTTCTTTGGACTCCTCTAGAACTGAAAAAAAAAAAAAAAAAGTGGACACACATTTAAAAAATGAAATGTTACAACCACACATCTGTAATGAGAAGCAGTGCCAGTGGATATTTTTAAAGCAAATTAAAACGGTCAATTTTTTTTTTTTTTAACTTAGGCAAACAGCTGCTATACACACAATGTACAGTAACTACTTTTCAGCAAAAGTTCAGAAAAAATTTCCTAATGAAGATTTATAGGATGTTGTGGGATTGATAATTAAAGGTTCCCCCAAAAAGATGCCAATGACACCATCAGAGATGTGAGGGGCAGGAGCCCTGAGCATGTTGTCTTCTAAGGGAGGGGCCTGGAATGCAGAACAAAAGATACAGGCCTTTACCACAAAAGGAAGTTAGGATGAAGCAGACATGGAGAAAGCTTGAGTGTACATTTTTTTTTTCTCTATAACTTCAAAGTGTTTAGTAATTTCCAAAATTATTTACAATGTCTAAAAACCTCTGTAATTTATTTTCTTCTTAAAGAGAAGGTTGGGTGGAAGAAACCAGGAGCGAAACATTACACTGATAAAACAGATTACGGACGCTAGAAACTCCGACCTCCATTTTGTACCTGATTGAATAATGCTGCTTCCCCCTCAAAAACCAATATGATCAACAATAAAAATGATAACAATTACGAGTACTTCATTCAAACTATGTGTCAGGTCCTACTGTAGACACTGGTTTATTTAATAAGTAATTTTAATCCCGTAACAACGCTATGAGGTAGGTACTATTATTATCTGCATTTGACACGAAAAGAAACTACAGCTCTTTGAGATTAAATGGACTCCTAGTGCGGAGCTGTAGGATCAGCACTGGACTGCAGAGCCACAAGGTCAGAGGTTCAAATGTAACAGCCCCTCCTCAGAAATTATACATAGGGCTGCTATGAGTCAGAATTGACTCCATGGCACTTAACAACAACAACATTAGATTAAACAATTTGCCCAAGATCAAAAACTAAGAAAAACTGCCTATTCAATTTACGACTGGTTCCAAAGTGTTCTTAAGCATTAGGCTATTCTAGATCTTCAAAACCACCACTGGTCTGTCTGCAAGTTTTTCATATTGTGGTGGCTTGTGTGTTGTATGATGCGGAAGCTATGCCACAAGTATGTCAAACATCAGCAGAGTCATCCAGGGTGGGTAGGTTTCAGCAGTTTCCACACTAAGACAGACTAGGAATAAGGTCTTGTGCTCTACTTCTGAAAATTACATAATAAAGACCCTAAGGATCACAGAATATTGTCTGTCTCTCTTCCTTTAAATGTGTAATCATCAGGAAGAAGCAACCGCTGGAGAAGGACATCATGTCTGGTAAAGTGGCAGGCCAGTGAAGATAAGGAAAAGCCTCCATGAGATGAGCTAGCACAATGGATGATCAGGGCTCAACCGGGAGAGGAAAGAAGAGGGAGG
>NW_006408556.1:17109613-17110939 GCF_000296735.1 Chrysochloris asiatica
AAACTGATGAAAACACTTAGTTTTGTAATTTTACATGGACTGCCAAAAGAACAAATCTGTCTTGGAAGAAGTATAGTCAGAATGCTCCTTAGTAGGAAGGCGGGCGAGGCGGGCGCAACTGTCTCTCATACTTTGGGAGGGACCAGTCTCTGAAGCAGCACATCATGCTTGGTGAATCAGAGGGTTATGGAAAGGGAAGAAAACCCTCAATGAGATGGTCTTAACACCGTGGCTTCACCAATGGGCTGAAACATAGGCACAGTTGTGAGGCTGGCATAGGACTGGGCAGTGCTTTGTCCTGTTGAACGTAGGGTTGCTAATAGTTTGACACCTAACAACAACAACAGCAGCTAATTTGGAGTAAGAATTGAGCCTTAACCCAAAGGCATGCATTCAATGACCAAAAACCAAAAGGTAATGAAGTGGCCCAACATGTAGCTTAATCCTTACCTGATTACACTTCTCTTGAAAACTGGTAGCACAAAGTAAGCTAGGCAGAAATGAAGCACACTGAAAAAAAGCAGTAAGCACATGCAATGTGGCAACATAAGGCTAAGTAGGCAAAAACCACAAGATGCAAACTAAGGACAGTGGAGACAGGGAAACAGTAGCAGAGCAAGAAACCACAAGTAAAGGGAGAACCAGAAAGAAAAGCTTCTCCAAAATAGTAAATTGCTAATGGATGTGCATAAAGCATCTCATTAGAGTGTGAATTTGCATTTTCCTGATTTCCAATGATGTTCAGAACTTTTTTCATGTGCTATTCATAGTATACCCATGCTATTTACATACCTTCCTTTGTGAAGTATCAGTTCATTTTTTGTCCATTTTTTCTTGGCTTGCTTGACTTTTTAGTTATAGGGATAGTCTAGATACAAGTGTTTTGTCAGGCATTAAGTATTGCAAACATTTGCCCTCAGTCTGTGGCCTGCTTCTTCATTTCCTTCCATAAAAATATTCACTGTATCCAAAAAGATTTGTTTTTAAAAGTGTCTTTTCAACACTGAATTACCTAGACACCTTTGTAGAAAATCAATTGCCCACATATGTGGGTCAGTTTGTGGCCTGATTCTATCCCACTGATCTATCTATGTCTGTTCTTAGGCTAGTACTATTCTAGCCCACTGATCTATCTGTTCTTAGGCTAGTACTATTCTAGCCCACTGATCTATGTCTGTTCTTAGGTTAGTACTATTCTATCCCACTGATCTATCTATGTCTGTTCTTAGGCTAGTACTATTCTATCCCACTGATCTATCTATGTCTGTTCTTAGGCTAGTACTATTCTATCCCACTGATCTATCTATGTCTGTTCTTAGGCTAGTA
>NW_006408556.1:17111139-17129901 GCF_000296735.1 Chrysochloris asiatica
TCTGCCTTGATTACTGTAGCTCTTAGCTTTTAAAGTAAGTATTGAAATTAGATAGTGTAAATCCTCCAACTTTTATCTCTTTTTAAAAAAAAAATAAATTGCTTTGACTATTCTGCTTTGTGTTTCCATAGGCATTTTTAGAATAGACAGGTTAAGTTTCTATTTTGTAAAAAGTCAGCAGTGATTCTGATTGAGACTGTACTGAATCTAGAAATCAATTTGAGACAATACTGTTGCTGTAGTTGTTAGGTGTCGTCACGGCAGTTCTAACCCACAGCGACCTGTCACTGTGTCAATTCACCTCGTTGGGGGTCTCCCTCTTTTTCTCTGTTCCTCCACTTGCTCTATCCCTCCATCATGCTTACATGCTATCCTCCAGGGACTGATCCCTTATAATATTATATGTCCAAAGTATGAGAGATTAAGTCTGGCCATCTTGCCTTCTAAGGAGCAATCTGGTTGTACTTCTTTCAACACAGATCTATTTATTCTTCTGGTAGTTCGGGGAGCAGTTTGAATCCAGCTTTGTGAAGAAAGATGAGGCTTTCTGCTCCTGTAAAGATTTACAGCCTCAGAAAAACTATATAGCATCATTATGAGTTGGACCCAACTAGACGGCACACATCACCACCACCACCACCAAGTATTTTATGCTTTTGATGCTATTTTATACGTGTGGAGTTTAAATGAACTTTACCCACAGAATTTGGTCATTGTCCATGGTTTCCGAGAAATAATCTCTAAAAGAAAAAAAGACTTAAGGCTTTTAAGTGTCCTCAATAAAGACTCCAAACCACATGTAATTAATAGGCGAGTAAAGGGTTGGAGGTTGACCAAGGCAGAAAGGCCCACCACAGGATACCTGTGATCACTTCACAATATTAGCTGACCTCATGGGAGCAGGGCTAGGGTTTTTATTACGTAAGGAGGCCCTCGATAAAATCACTGAGCTTTGGGCTTCCTGGTTTGTAAAACCCATCAATGCACATGGAAGGATAAAGCAAACTGAGGACACAGAACCTCCATGGGTAAGTACTCCCAGACCTTAGGTGTCTGGTTTTATCTGTGTGTGAACTGAGGGAAAGTTTTCAGGGCAAATCATCAGTTTTACATTCAACAAATCACATACTTTGTTTCATTACCATGATTACAATTCCCTCCATGTACCATCAGTTACCAGTAGTTCTCTCTATTCACTTTAGATCTTTTTTTTTTTTTTTTTTAAACACATATATAACAATTTACACCACCAATGGGCACATACTGCAAGTCTGCCTCCTGGCTGCCATCCTTTGTCCCTCTCTTCCCATCTCTTAGTTTCTCTCTTTCCATGAATCTAGAGTCCTCGGCTGCTCCCTCTCTCCATGTCCCCATCTCTGCCTCCATCTCTGGTGTTGCTGCTTAGATGTCTCCTCTTAATGCTCAGTTGATTAGCATTCTTTATAATAAAGCTATGATCACAAGTATAGCAATTGCATGGGTTCTGTCACTCATTCAGCCAATTAACAAACACAAAGGACTAGAAGAAGCCCGCAAGTCAGAAGAGAAGAGGGCTGTGAATACCTGAATATATTATGGATAGTAATCGGCGGGGATACGGACCTTTGGTAGTATAGTGGTTATGAATTGGGCTGCGAACCACAAGGTCAGAAGTTCAAAACTACCAGGTGTTCCACAGGAGAAAGATGAGGCTTTCTGCTCCCGTAAAGATGTACAGCCTCGGAAACCCTGTACAGGGTCTCTATGAGTCGGAACCGACTCCACAGTACTTAACAACAACAACAACAATCTGCGGGAATAGTGCTGTTGTTGGTAAGCGCCACAGAGTTGATTCCCACTCAGTGATATGTTTAGGGTTTCTAAGAAGCAACTGGTGAGTTAGAACCGCTGACCTTTTGGTAGGCAGTCCAGTGCTTACCCTACAGCACCACATCAAGGATAATAAAAAACAGTAATTTTTATTAAGTTCATATCCTGTGACCTTAATAATTTCTTCTATTCAATCTGGCAGATTTTTGGAATTATTTTTATTATCATTCTTTAGTATTTTACATATATACAAAGATCATGTCATTTGTGAATGAAGATAATTGTACTTGTCCTTTTCAAATGTAATGCACCTTTATCTCTTTGCTTTTTTCCTTCTGAACTGGTTGAGGCTTCTAGTATCAAACAGCAATGGCAAGGCAGGCTTGTGGGGTACACCCTTTAGTTGGTGGATGATGCATGGAGGGGATTGTAACCATGGCAGTGAAAAAATATACGATAGGATGAATATAAAACTAATGTTCTGCCGTGTAAACTATCACATAATTCACAATAAAACATTAAAAAAAAAAAAACCTGCAATGGCAAGGCAGGCTTGTGGGGTATCCCCTTTAGTTGGTGGATGATGCATGGAGGGGATTGTAACCATGGCAGTGAAAAAATATACGATAGGATGAATATAAAACTAATGTTCTGCTGTGTAAACTATCACATAATTCACAATAAAACATTAAAAAAAAAAAAAACTGCAATGGCAAGAAGAAACATCAAGTCTTGTTCCCAATCTTACAAGAAAAGTATTCCTTTTTCCATTAATTATGATGTTATTTGTAAGTTTTTCATAGACTTTAAAAAATTTTTTATTCCTAGTTTTCTGATCATTTTCATTAAGAATAGATACTGACTTTTATCAAACATATTTCCTGTGAGTATTAGGAACATTTTGCTTTTTCTTGTGTATTTTTATTTATGGCATGTAATATTTACACTGATGGATTTTTTTTTTTCTTAATGCTAAAACAACCATGCATTCCTGGGATCATTTTCCTTGTCAATGTGTACATTATATTCTACATATAGCTGGACCAAATTTGTTAATGCTTAGTTAAGAATTTTGCATTTTAATTTCATGAGGGACAGTGGTCTGTTGTTTTCTTTTCTTGCAGTGTCTTTAGTTTAAGTATCAGTGCGATGAAGATATCAACTGGCACCAAGTTGACTTGGTGCAAAGGTTTTTAATTAGCAATCAATGTCTTACTTGATACAGAATTATTTATAATTATTTCAGATTTGCCTGTTTGTGATTTCTAAGGAATTTATCCTTTTATCTAAGTTATCCCTTTATTATCTTTTCAATGTCAGTAGAAACTATAGTGATAGTCTCTCATTCCTGATACTGATCATTTGTACTTTCCTTTTTTCAAGGAGTTAGTTAGGGTTTAGCAATTTTTTAGCATTTTCAAAGAAACAGCTTTTTTATTTTTATTGAATTTTCTCTATTGTCTATTTTCTATTTAATTTATTTCTACTCCTATATTATTTCCTTCAGCTTACTTTGAGCTTAACATTCACATCTCTTTACAACTTCTTAAGGAGACTTAGAACACTGATTTTCAACCTTTTTATTTTCTACTGTAAGTATTTAGAGCTATAAATTTCCTTCTATGAACAACTGTTCTAGATGCATATCAAAAATTCTGATGAATTGTATTGATTAGCATTCTGTGAATTGTTCTATTTTGCCCATTTTTATTTTGTATATTTCAAAGTCCTCATATTAGCTAAATACATAATAAGATTATTATTTAAAGCTCAAGAAGAACTTGAACACTAAAGGCCATACTTATGGTAGCCTGCCATGTGCCAGGCCAGTGTGGACTAAATGTCAGACACTTGATTACCACCTCACCAGCTATGCAATTTTGCTGTACTAGTTAGATTGTAATTATTTTCTCTAAGTCAATATATGTATCTACTTTAAAGACAATTTTCTATTATGACAATAAATATAGCCTAGAAAGAGAAGGTCTACAGCTGGTGGCAATTAACAAATCAATCCAATAGATCGTCTCTTCGGGAAAATTCTTAATGAAGATGGCAGGAAAGGAGGAGGAAGACTATGAGAAAATAAGGAGAAATCAGCAGAAAAGAAGTCAGTGTTAAGAACGGTACCACGGTAAAAGATACTCACTTGTGAAATGCCACAAGAAGACTAGGTCATCATAGTATTTCAAGGATGATTTCTTTTTTTTTAAAATAGTCATTTTAGTGAGATATGTTTAATGTATAATATAACTCATTTAAAGTGTTTAGTTTGCAGTTTTTAGTATATCCAAGTGTTTAGTTTAAGGTATTTAGTATATTTAGAATCTTGCGATTTATATCCATTGCCAAATAAGTTCAGAACATTTTCATCATCTCGTAAAGAGACTTTTTATCCATTAGTAATCACTTCCCATCCCCACTCTCTCCCCTTCCCCTAGCCTCTTCCCTATCCCAAGCAACTACTAATCAACTTTCTTTCTCCATAGGTTTTATATCCCGGACATTTCAAATGAAGGCAATTGGATAAGATGTGGTTTTTGTGTCTGGCTTCTAAGCATAATATTTTCAATGCCCATCCTCTGGTAGTATAGTAACGGCATTTCATTCCTTCTTAAGTTAGGATAACATTCCACTGTACAGCTACAGCAAATTTATTTATCCGGTCCTCAGTAGATGGGTGTTTGGATTGATCCTATTTTTTAGTAATTATAAACATTTGTACACAAGCTTAATCTTGTCATGTCAGAAGGCTAGCTTTATAGTTGCTGAAATGTTGGTTCAAAGTATCTGCACTCTCAGCTATATTTATACTGTAAGCCCTCTTCCTCTGAGACAATATGATGGTGTCCCTTATCTGTTCAATTTGAAAGAGACTTCTGCTGTGGCGCCATAGGATCAGCACTGTACAGCACTTAACAAGAACAAGAAGAAATCTAATAGACATATACTTCATGAGAAAAAGGAAGTTAAAGGAAAAACAATCGTAAGCATAAACAAAGAGTGGTGGACTAAGAATGAAAAAATCTCAGCTATTTTTCAATGCTGTTGCTATCAGCTCCGTGATCCTAATTAGGCCATCCTCCTATAAATAGGGCTTCATTTTACTATTTGTAAATGAGATGTATTGGGCTAAATTAGAGGGCAAGTGGCTTATGTTCTAAACTAACATGATTTAGAGGCAATGTCTCACCCTTCTAGGTATGGTGAATAATGGCATCATAAAGAAAAACTCTTTTTTCTCCTTTAATATTCTGCCTAATTAATGGCACAATCAAAGTCAACAAAAGTTAAGAATTCTACCCTTTCTCTGTAGAGCCCTGGTGGTACATGATTAAGTGCTTGGCTGCTAAATGAAAGGTTAGCGGTTCAAACTCACCAGCCTTTCTCTGTGAGAAAAATGTGGTACTGTGCTCCTGTAAAGATTTACAGCCTTGGAAACTCGATGGGGCAGTCCTAGTCTGTCTTCAAAGGCAACTGTGCAGGAGAATTAACTTCACGGCAATGAGACCCTTTCTCTAATAACATATCTTATCCAGGACTCAGCATAACTTAATTTATTTTCAAGCCTAAGTGTAACCACTTCACCTCAATGATGCATGGGTTTCTAATAACATGGTCAAAATAATAATACACATATTAATATCCTACATGTCAGTTCTAATAAAAGAAGCCAATAAAGTCAACTTGTTACATATAAGCCAAAACCACAAATAGTTCTATTAAATTTCAGAGTCTTTTTGTTTTTTTCAAAAAGTTAACCTTGAAACTAAGAAGCAATCAAAGTGTTTGAGTCATAAAAACTGAACTGGAACAAATGAACAGGGAATTCACAATCACTGTGCACTAGTCACAGGAATTGGTTAGTTTCACAGACATACATTCAGAGATAAAATATCTTTTTAATGGTTACAACACATCTCAATTGCTCTGGAATTTCAAATGTTCTTTCTTACGCACATGCTGTGATAACATTTCTGCTTCTGATGATGCTATAGGAGGTAATCAACAGATGGCAGCGCCATGGTTTCTAATATTTTACTTGTTTTATCCTCCTATTGATTCTGCATTTCAGTTGACAGTAATAATGCACAGATTGACTTTTCAGAAGGGTTAATAACACTTAGGAAGTACTCCCAGTCACCTCATGAAACGTCTCACAATAATTTTTTAGGAGAGGCACAGGATATATATCAGTATCTTACTTTTTCAGTCGAGGCAATTAAAGCTCAGAGAAGTAAAAGTAGCTTCGTCAAGCTAATTTGCCTAATGTGAGTCAAAACAAGAATACTAATCTTTCAATTATAAGTAGGGGCTTCCATTAATAAGTAAAATAAATGTATTAAATGCCTAAGCCTGTTTTCACATTAAAAAGAACAAATGAATCATCTGCCCTACCTATCATAGGACCTATATAAAGATCAAACTGCTTATAACCCGTGAAAGGTTTAACAAACAAATTTTAATTTAAAATTCAAAAAATTAAACTCCCACAATTATGACAAGAGGCACCAATTGTATAAGGATAAATAATACTGATAAAAATTATATTTTTTCAAAAGGAATTCATTTCCAAAACATTTTCAAAAGATACAGATCAAATAACTTCCTTCCTAGACTATTTGGAATAGACTGTTGACTGATTTGCTAAAGCACCCTCTGAAAATTCACTGTAGTACTCATACTTTAAGAAAACCATGTTGAAAAACAAAGGATGTTTAAGCCAATACTTCAATCTCTGTATAGCTTACACCAAAGAGTATACAGAATGATTTAATTTCCACATGGCTATAAAGAAACAAAAGTATCACAGCATTCAGTGGTTCCAAATAGAATGAACTTTCTCTCTGAGTAAGATTGGGGGAAAAAAAAAAAAAAAAGTTATCCAGCAAAGTCCTTTAACCTCATAAGGGTAGCATGAAGGCTACTGGCACGGACTGAACTGTGTCCCACCCAAATACGTGTCAATTGGGCTGGGCCAATCAGATTCTTGGTTGGTTAGTAGTTATGTAGTGATGTCATTTTGCAGTGATGCAGTGATGTCATCACCCCCATGATGTGATCTGATGTGAACTGTCAACCAGTCGTAAGGGACTTGAGACGGGATGTAGCACCATTACTTAGGTCACAGCCTTGATCTGATATAAGAGGGCTGTCCTTCAGGAGTCCCCTGCATCACCTTTTATCTTACAAGAGAAAAAAGGAGAGAGAAGTGAGCAGACAGAGATGGAGGAACCGACTACCACCAAGAACGAAGAGCTAGGAAGGGAGCGCCTGGGTAGGACCTGGGGTCCCTGCACTCGGAACCTCTTAGACCCAGAGGAATACTGAGGCCAAGAAACATGGAGATTATAGATCCAGCCAAAAAATGCGTACATAACTGTTTATGTAGCAATATTCATAGTAGCTCAAAGATGGAAACAGCCCAAATGTCTATCAACAAATGAATAAACAAATGTGGCATGTCCACACTAAACCCAAAGCAATCTCACTGCTGTGCAATCAATTCTGACTCATGATGGCCCTACAGGGCAGAGCAGAACTGTCCCCAGAGGATTTCCAAGGCTGTCAATCTTGATGAAAGTAGACTGATACATCTTTTTGCCATGGAGCAGCTGGTGGGTTTGAACCAAACCACTGGTCTTTTTGTTTAGTAGTCAAGTAATTTAACCGCTGTGCTATCAGGGATGCTTGCTCAGGCTACAGAATATAATTCAACTATAAAAGGAATGAAATACAGATATGAACACATGCTGCAAAATGGATGAACCTGAAAACATTATGTAAAACGAAGAAGTCGGTCACAAAAGACCTCACGTCCAATAATTCCAACTGCATGAAAGTCTAGAATAGGAAAATGCATATAAATAAAGTAGATATGTAGCGGTGGGATGAGGTAGGGAGGAGGAATAGCTAAAGGTACAGTTTCTTTTTAAGACAATGACTAGTAATCAATTTCTTTACTGTGAGAAAGGATTCATCTCTGGTTGTTTATAAAAAGTGTTGGCCTAAAAATTAATAGAACTGTAACAATAAAAAGTTGTTGCGTCTACTGCTTCTCAGGTCACCATCATATGTGGTAGAGTAGAAGTGAGCTCTATGGGGTTTTCAACGACTGATTTCTCAGGAGTAGAACACTACATAGAGTCCTGCTGTGGCGCTGTGGGATAAAGCACTACAACACAAGGCCGGTGTGAACCACAAGACTGGCAGTTCAAACTTACCAGCTGCTCCTGGGAAACCCTATACAGGGCCGCCATGAGTAGGAACTGACTCCCCGGCATTAAACAACAACAATTATGGATTTCTTCTTAGGCTTCTATAGGTAGATGGAGACTGGTAACTCAAACTTTGAGGTAGCAGCCAAGTGCACTAATTTCTAGTTCCACCCAAAGGACTCTATAATAACAATTTAAATATTTTTTTAAAGTTTTCATGTAATTGTGTGGGAAAAAAATATGAAATGGCATTACTATTCTCACAGTTTTACAAAAAAGAAAAGCAAGACTTAGGTCAGGAGATTTATCCAAGGCCAGGAAGCTAATAAGTGTTTGAAACTAGGCCTGTCTGACACTGTATCTTAGTTCTAACCAGTACAAACACTGCCTCCCATGAGACACTGGTTGAACAGTAAAGTGCTGAGGTAGAGGAATCATCTTTTTAAGGAACACACACACACACACACACACGCACATTTACACAGTTAGTTATAAGCATGCCCTCTTTACTTTGTGCCCACTCTTCTTTAGTTGCTTAGTATGCTCACAGTCATGATTATAAACTAAGGGATGGCAGACAGCACAAAATGCTTTTCTTCTTGCTAAGACTTCATGTTACTCATTCAAATCTACAACCGGGTTCTTTATTCCCTAACAAACCTGACCTCAGAAAGTGTTTTGAAATGTGAACTAATGGAGTCCTTTCTTTTCCCAGTGGTATTTTTCTTTTAAATCTATAATATCATGGGAGAGAGAGAGAGGGTAGCCAAGCAAATCCGAATTTCTGATTAAATATCATATTTGAATCATTTTAGGTCTGAAAACAAACTGTGCAGGAGATTTATCAGTTAAAATGCAGATTCACTCCTGGTTTTACAAAGTGAGGCGACTAAGAAATCCTCTTCTATTTTCAAAAAACTATAAAGGTTGACAAAACTGTTTGAAAAAAGAAAAGACTATTTGAGCACTCCGAAAATCAACCAGAGGCTTACAACAAACTGAGAAGCGGTTATTTGTAGAAACCACTGAACTCTGGGTAAGAACAGCATGAGTCTGTGGTAGACTTTCCTGGGACTGTTGCCAAGCTCCCAGTTCTGTATATAAGGTAGGGCAACCAGGACAAGGCAGGATGTGATAACCGGAAGCTCTGTTGCTACTACCAAAGAGGGACTCCCTTGATTTAAAGTGTTGCCAGTTAAAGTAGTAATCTCAGCGGCTAGAGAACAGGCAGGGTCAGCGCCTCTACTAGCCTGTAGCAGTGGGCTTGTTGCAAGCTTCCAGAAGACTACCAGAAGAGTGAAGGAGTTAACAGGGCATTCTGGAGGTGAGTCAGCCACCCTGCATTGACCAAAGGCTGATGCATGTACAGCAGACATCAGAGTGGGTACAAGATGCCTATGTATTCCTAGCCAAAAGAACCTAAGCTTACATACAGAGGAGATAAGACAGAGGCCAGTGGAAAGTAAGTACCAGGGAAAAGGCCAAATACACTGAATATTAAATGTAACCTTTAGCCCACACACAGATCCATTACTGGTTCAAACTATATAAGCATACATCAACCACTGGCTGAAAACTAAGCTATGCAGATACACAACAAACCCCTAGGGAAAAAAGTTTCAAATAGAAACAAAGACATCAGAGACTGTACAATCTGGTTGACAGATTTACTCTAGGCAATCATCAAACAAGCAAGCAAAATAAACAAAAAAATAACAATTCTCTGAGAAGGAAGAAACTCAGAATTCATAGCAACTGTAATATATATCTAAAAAGTCTATTATTAAAAAATATACATACGAAGCATTAAAAATTAAAGTGTGGTTTTAGGTAGGCAAAAGAATCATAATACAAGGTATCTCTGAGTGTCCCCAGATGTTGGTATTAAAAGGTTAAAACTTCAAATTTATTCAAAGAACTAAAGAAAGCCATGTGTAAATAATTTTTTAAGTGTAAAAACAATGATCTAATGAATGAAATGTAAATATTAAAAAATAGACATCATTTTAAAAAATCAAATAGATACTCTGATATTGAAAAGTCCAATAAATGAAATTAATAATTCACTAGAGGGATTCAACAGCAGATTTGAACTGATCAAAGAGAGAATCAGTGAATTTGAGTACAGATCCATAGAAATTACTATTCTAAATCACAGTGAGAAAAATAATTGAAAAAAAAGTAATAATTGTAACTAATTCAAAGCAGCATCTCAGAAAGCATCAAGTGCACTAATAAACACGCAAACAGAGCCTCAGAAAAAAATGAGAGAATAAGAAAGAAAACAAAAGATATTTGAAGGAATAACAGCCCCAAACTTCCCAAATCCAATAAAAAACATTAATAAACACATCGAAGCTGAACAAATTACAAGTAAAATAAACTGAGAGAGATTCATAGCTGACTTTACATAAAAGGAAGAGGTCTTTACACTATGTCAATGTGTAAAGCATTCATCTGACAATGAAACATCATCAGTTTGAATCCACCAGCTGCTCGGTGGGAGATGTGGCCTTTTGTCTCCAAAAGATTTACAGTCTTGGAAACCCTATAAGGCAGTCCACTCTGTTCTGCCAGGGCACTATGAAATGTAACTAATTCAAAGGCAATTGATTATGTTTTTGGTTTTGTTCATATAAAAATAACAGTGACAAAAAGAAACAGAATGATATATTCAAAGCATTAAAAGAAAGAAACAAAAGGAAACCTTTCAACCAAGAATTTTACATTCAGTAAAAGCATTTTTCCTAAATGAAGGCAAAAGGAAGGCATTGCCAGATAAACAACAACTAAAGGATTTATTACTAGTTGTTGTTGTTGTTAAGTGCCATCGAGTTGATTCCGACCCATAGCGACCCTGTATAGGGTTTCCGAGGAGCAGCTGATAAGCTTGAACCACCGACCTTGCAGTTCAGAAGGCTTTGCAGTCTGGCGCATTAACCCACAGTGCCACACCAGGACTCCTGACTTTAAAAAAATATCAAAGCAAGTCTTTCAGTTTGAAAAGAAGTGACAGGGGACAGTTTCACAATTTCACAAGAAAAAATGGTGAATATGTAGGTAAATATATAAAAGACCCTATAAATATACTTCTTTCTCATTTTCCACACTTTATTCAAAATCCATAAAATTATAAAAAGACATGTAAAAATGTATAGTGAGTTTAAAACATATATCAATGTAATATGTATGACACAAAACAAAGGAAGAGAAAGGAAAGGAAATATACTAAGACAAAGCTTCTATATTTTATCATAATTAATGAGAGCATTATTTTGAAGTAGATTATAATAAGCAAAGATGGATATTACAATTTCTAGAGCCATCACACACACACCATTTTTAAAAATATTCTAAAAAATCAACAGAAAAATTTTAAAGTAAACTAGAAATGTATATATATATTTAAAACAAAGGAAAATCTAAACCTAAAACAAAACCCACTGTCACTGTTGATTACACTCACAGCAAGTCTATAGAACAATTAAAAACTGCTTCTCAGGGTTTCTGAGACTGTCAACCTTTGGGAAAACGCTCAGTGCCTCATCTTTTTCCCATGGAATGGCCAGTGGATTTGAACCGATGACTTTGTGGCTAGCAGTCCAACTCTTAACCCACTACACCACTAGGTATTACTATCAGATATACTATGTATCTTGTTATTCATAATCTATCTCTGCTATTGGAATGCAAGCCTTATAAACACAAAAATTATGTTTTATTTACTACTGTAGCCACAATGCCTAGAACGATACCTCACACATGATAGACCCAGAATAAAATTTATTAAATGAATTCGTTTCTTAATATAGACATTAAAAGGATCAATAAGACAATGCATATAAATTGTTGTTGTTGTTATGTGCCGTGGAGTTGGTTCTGACTCATAGCAACCCTGTATAGGGTTTCCGAGGCTGTAAATCTTTACAGGAGCAGAAAGCGCATCTTTCTCCGTGGAACAGTTGGTAGTTTCGAACTACTGACCTTGCAGTTTGCAGCCTGATTCGTAACCACTATGCTACCAGAGCTCCTTACATATACATTAGGATATATTAATGTTTCTTAAACTTTAAAAAAATTAAGTAAACTTGATAGTAAAACATGAAAAGGAAAGGATGACCAAACTGGCTCGGAGACTACAGTACATATTAGAAATTAGATGGAGAAAT
This sequence comes from Chrysochloris asiatica, assembly GCF_000296735.1. Lineage (NCBI taxonomy): Eukaryota > Metazoa > Chordata > Mammalia > Afrosoricida > Chrysochloridae > Chrysochloris > Chrysochloris asiatica. Next base: position 17,123,336 of record NW_006408556.1, read on the forward strand.
GACGGGGTCTATGAGTGCTCCCAGAGACAAGTACAAAAGATTGCTAACAAACTACTAGATTGTTTGAGTTGCCAAGCCCATAGTTTCATAATTAAAAGAGATTTTAAAAATTTACTCAATCTAATAGTTTAGTTTTTTTTTCTTGCTAATATGAGTTGGGGATTTTTCCATAACTCCACCCTGTCTAACCATGTAGCTCCATGAATCACCATTTACCACACAAAATACACTCACAGAATTACTCAAAAACAGAAAAATATTTCAGATAATTCACTTATTTGTTTTATGGTGAAACAATATAGAATAGGGTCTCTCATATAATGCAGATTTCAAGAAAAAGTCAACTCAATTAAATCTAATATTCAAAACCAAATCTGTAAAACAAAATATTATGAATATATGCTAAAGAAGAGAAGACTAATGCCGTAAAAACAGCTTTCTTTTTTTATTAAGGAGGTGGAGTCTTGTCCTTAAATATAATCTTACAAGAAATCCCTAGATGTACACTTTGACAAAGCTATTTTAGGTATGGAGGGGCAGGTAGGTCTAGGAAGAAGAGGAAGTTTGGAATCTTGACTGTTTATTCCCCTAAAATCCAATCTCCTTCCCCATTTACTGTGTAATTCTAGGGAACTCCAGACATCAAATAGGAAAATGACTCTTGTAATTAAAGTCCTATTTTAATGACAAGAAAATAGAGGTTCAAAGATGACTGCAAGAGTAAACTGTCATTAGACTGTGAACTGTAAGGTCCAAGGTTTGAGCCCGTGAGCTAATTCATGGGAAAAAGATGTAAAGCTTCAAAGCCTCATTTAGAGACCCTATGAGTCTGAACCAATTCAAGGGCACTTAAAAAAACAGTTGCTTATGAGTTAAGTTGAAATTAAATCTATCCAGTTGTGTTAAAGTCTTGTATACAGTGTATACAACAAATCCTACTTGCTGAAAACAAAAAATAATTTTCTAGGTTAACAAGTAATTCCAGGTTCTTTAAATCCTGGTGCGGGAGTGCTGGAATGCTAAGCACAAGGTCAGTGGTTCAAACCCACCAGCCACTCCTCGGAAATCTTATACAGTCTCTTATGAGTCAGAACTGATGAGACAGCAAAACACAACAACAATCATAAATAAAATGTGACTTTTTACTTAGCACTGCAAGAGTCAAGCTCACAATGGTAGTGCATCCAGTTCTAATACATCCCACTCTCCCTATGTACATTTGTACTTGTCAAATACATACCACTATTTGGTTTGAACAATGATCACTTTATCGATAATGTGGTCTAGATGATCCCCAGTGTGTACTGTACTCTCTGTTCATATTTCTAGGAAATGAGTTACACAGTGCTGCTAGTTTCACTCACATACTTTACCACATGTGACATTGATGTGTTCACCTCTATGCCCAAACACAAAGGGTAACTAAAAATCACAGGAGGGCAAGTACTATGTATACGTACGAGCAAATGAAGGGATTGCAAAGGACTAGAGATTTATATTTATTATCTTTATTAAGATATCACGTAAATGCAATTGTACTCCAAGGTATTAAAAAAAAAATCATCTCAAATAATCATAAACCTGAACATTGCTAAACAGATCATTTTGCTCTCGCCAAGATCTATTTTAACTACATGGCTCAAATAATTTCATTTCAAGTATTTTGATAACTGTAGCTTTAGGAATTTTATCTCACAATTAGTTTGTAATCTAGAGGTTTTGTTTGACGTTTACTACTAGTGGCTGAAAAGTTGAGGGAAATAGGTAGGGAAAGCGTTTTCGCATGTGACTAGATTCAAAGTGTGTTAAAAGAATGTTTAAAAACGGAAATGCATGATTAAAAGCAAAAGCCTAAAAGTACTTTAAAAATTCTTGTTAGCAAATGCTCACAATTAACTGGAATCACCACCATTAAAATACCAGGAGCAATGCTGTTAAAAGTCTCAGTCCTCTATGATGCAAGTCTTACAAAGACATTTGCTAAAATATAAATAATCACGTTTATATAAAATCATGAGAAATATTGGGTCAAATCTGAGGAAATAATTCCTTTCCTAACTTAGAATTAATTTGAGATGAAGCAAAACTTCTAAATGTCAACACCTCTTTTGCCAACTTGGTTCAAAACACAGGTAGCTTGATACCTGTATCATTTGTTCATTCAAAAATATTTACTTCACTCTGACTATAGATTCTGAGCTAAGATTCTGAGAAATGTTACAAACACAATGAGCAAGATGTTCTCTGACTTTACAGATTTCACCATGTGCTCAAAGGAAAAATACTTAAGAAAATCTTTCCTTCAGAATTGGGATGTGCTTTTAGGTGTGTGCAAACAGACTATCATGCCCAAAGCTACAAGTACTGAAGAGAACTCTTTTTTCCACTACAGGTAAAAATTTCACCTTAGAATGTGACTACTTATGAAGTCCTGGTGTGATGCTGTGGAGTAATGTGCTGGACTAGACTGCAAAGTCGGTTTGAACTGCAAGGTCAGTGGTTCAAGCTCACCAGATGCTCCTCTTCAGGGTCACTTTGAGTCAGAACCAACTCGATGGCACTTAAAAACATGTGCCTCCTTAAACGATGTATGGTGGAAATCGATTTCACAATAAATCTAGAGCAATAATAAAGCACTGGTGAATAGATGCCTAATGTCTAGCAAAGTATCAGAAAAAATGAGCTCAGTCGGTGAATGACTAAATGATAAAAAAAAAAAAAAGTCAAGATTATCATCAAGATTAAAGAAGATAATATGCTGTCAAAGTGCCAGATATGTGGACATTCAAAGTGGAAACTATAAACGAATTCGCTGTCGTCAAGTTGATTCTGACTCATAGTGACTCTATACGGGGTTTCCAGATAGCCTCATCTCTCTCCTGTGGAGCTGATGGTGGATTTGACCTGCCGACCTTGTAGCTAGCAGTCCTCTGCAGCATACCAGTATTATAAGCATGAGACAACAAAGAAACTTACTGGGCTAAATCTATGCTTATGGTGGTTCCTTTTAACTTTTTAGAAGTATAGGTTGAGCCATAAATTTTCTTATAAAACAGAACGTGGAGTTACCACTATAAATAATTGACTGCGAATGTTATCTATTAATGAATCATAGAAAGCTTAAAAAAAAAAAAAAAAAGTGGGATGGGTTGAATGAAAAAAAAAAAAAAAGGAGGGAGGGGGACTAATGAGCAACACTGAGTATCCAACCTCTGTATGTTGAGGTAAAAATTCATCTGACATTTAAATACAGCAAGAATAAAGTCAAAATCATTATTCACATAATAACAATATCTTTGTAAATCCTCAGCATGACCCATCTACATTCTAAAAACAAACAAAAATAATGGAACATACTTTGCCACAAAATGGTGGATACTACGGATTCTGTGAACAATACTTACTGTATACCAAGCTACATGAAGTTTAAAAAAGAAAGAAACCAGCTCATTTTGCATACGTAACTTGTTTCCCTCAGTGTCTGAGGCTAGCAGAACCAAAGAAACCCACATCCTAAGCCACAGGATAGAGACACCTGGTCTTGTTCTTATCACAGGATGACAAAATGCTCTCAATCCCTTAATGTCATGCAGACATCCTCAATATTTGTATAGTGTTTTTTTAACTAACAAAACTGTTGCATCCTTCCTGACTTCTAGGATGCTCAAAAGGCTTAATGCAAACACTTCTTAGGATAACCTTTGCCATCCACAATTAAAGGGGTAGCTCGATGACTGGCAAAAATTTCAATCTGTTGTCTCCTCCTTCTTGCCTTTATTTTCTGTTTGAAGCTTATATAAATAACATGATTTTTAAAGGTATCTGGAATCTTTGCTTATAAAAATGTGTAAGCCAATGCTAGCTTTCCAGTATACATCTGTCAGCCCAAAGAAAATATTAACAATTTTGCAGGCACTACAAGAGCCAAGACAATTTTGTGTGTGTGTGTGTGTGTGTGTGTGTTCTAATTCCATAATAGTAATTACAAACAAGTGTGAAGAAAAAAAGATGTTATATAAAAAAGTACCTTGGTACTAGTCAAGGGATAGACACAACATTCGCTCTGGTGACAGGGAGGGTAATATACAAGAAGAGGGAAGGTGGCAGAAGAATGATGAAAATGGTGAAGACAAGGGGAGAGAAAGAAAAACAGTGCCTTGGTCTTCTCTTAAGAAAACATAATTTTTTATGTGTGTTTTAAGATAAAAATATGTTGTACCCCCCACCCCCAACTTCTAATCAGAAATAATTTTGGCATAATCATTTTTAAAGACAGTTTATAGAATTTATGATAAAATGAAATAAAAAGAATTCCACGTTTTAATAATACCATATATTCTAATTATAGATTTAATTTAAAATAATTTTATATTCTAATAATCTAGTTAAAGTCAAGATATATATGTAAGAATTTAATGGACATAATTTATACTTGACTTATTCTGATTTGATCAGAAAATATGAATAAAAGTTACACAACTTCAGAAAATTTTCAATGAAAATGCAACCATCTAAGAAACTAAAGCAAATAAAAATCATGAGGAAGTAAAAGAGCTGAATACAAATTTTCAAAGCTAGAGAAGGCAAAGTCAAGTATTATAATGAAATGTTCAAAGACCTAGATTTAGAAAACCAAAAGGGAAGAACACATTGATCATTACTCAGTCTGAGAGAACTGAAGAAAAAATTCAAGCATCAACTTGAAACACTGAAGGATTCTGCAAACAAAATACTGAATGATGCAGGAATCAACAAAAGAAGATGGAAGGAATACATAGTCACTGTATCAAAAATAACCGATCAATGCTCGACCATTTCAAGAGGTAGCATATGATCAAGAACCTACAGTACTGAAAGAAGAAATCCAAGATACACTGAAGACACTGGGAGAAAACAAGGCTTTAGCAATTGATGGAATACAAAGTGAAATATTTCAACAATCTGATGCAGCACTGGTACCACATTTCTGAAACCCTATACAGGGTTGCTATGAATTGGAACTGATTGGATGGTTTATTACCCACAACTGTGCTTCAGAACAGTATAAAGGTGTCTCAGGTGTAACAAAATAGGTTCAATAAGTGGTTAAGTAGTGACATGGTACAAAGATTCATGAAGAAAACATAATTTTCTGTTGTTATCTTAAAGTTCATTTCTTTATTGCAGTTGGGTGCCAGTAAGATGATTTGAACTCATAGAGAACTCATGTGACTGAGTAGAACCACCCCCATAGGTTTTCTAGGCTATAATCTTTATGAGAGCAGACAGCCAGGTGTTCTCCCTTACAACCACTGGGTGGTTTTGAACCACCGATCTTTCAGTTAGCAATCAAGTGTTTAACCACCGGACCATCAAAGTTCCCTTTCTTTATTATTTGTTAAGTGTTGTCAAGTCCATTCCAACTCACAACGATCCTATACAGGGCTTCCAAGGAGCAGCTGATGGGTTTGAACTGCTGATCATGTAGTTTGCATTGCAGCTCCAAATGATGTGAAGTGGTCTAATATAAAGGGTATTGCAATAAAATATTCTCTTAAAAAAGAGAGAAAAAGAAAACAGGCAAAAGAGTATCAGATACAATTTGTAAAGTCATCAAGTCTTAAAATTATGGACAGGGAAGAGATGTTCTACAGTTTGACACAAATTTCCATTAGATTTGTTTTTATCATATCCACTTGATGTTTTATGTTTTACAGTTAAAAGAGGTTTTTTTTAAAAAAAGTCAGTGCTTTCAATTATTTACAACATGCTCTTTCTTTAATAAGAGTAATAAAATATTCAAAGTCCAACCTTTAAATATGAGATCATAAAATTTGAGTCAAAATCTAGCAGAAAAGTAAAGAAAAAAAACCAAAAAGCCTGATAAAAAGTTAACCACATAACGAAACCTAGAAACCTTGGTCCTGACTGCTTAACTAACGCCTTTGTACACAATTTGTTCTTTGTGGTGAAAACAAATTAAGATACAATTTGTTCTTACCACCTAAGACTAGGAAATGAGACTAAACCACCATCCCCATATCAAGATAAGGAATGCCCCAAATGCTTGAAATACTGTATATCCCTTTAGGGAAACAAAGGACTGACTGCATGGTGACAAAGAAAACAAAACCTTTGAGAAATAAATTTTATTCTACTCTCCTATCTCTTTCTTCTTCCTTCCATTCAAAAAAAAGAAAAAAAAGGAAGCTGATGGAAAGGGAGACACCCCCGAACAGTTTTTTGGTGTGGATAAAAAAAAAATCAAAAGAATATTGACCTAGACAAGATGGATGATGCAATTTTAAAGACACAGGTCTCAGATTCTGACATTCAGTGCCCATGCCAAGAGGTCCAGAAGTGATTCAGAGAGAAGTTGGCAAGCTGCAGATTAAAATGTGTAAACTGATACAAAGGTGCTACTGATTTCTGGTATGATCCCCAAACACATGGCCACTAATTTAGGCATGTGGAAGAAGTGGACACTAAGAAAATGAGTTGTTGTCAGGTGCCATCGAGTCGGAACTGACTCATAGCGACCCCATGCACAGCAGAACAAAACAATGTCCGATCCTGGGCCAACCTCA
>NW_006408556.1:17131297-17134449 GCF_000296735.1 Chrysochloris asiatica
GCATCTTTTAAACATGTCTCATTTGACTCTCAAAGTCACACTATAAATTATATAACACAGGGTTTACCATTCTTTAGCGCCCTTGTGTGGCACTTTAGGATAATGTGCTGGACAGCAAGGTCAATTTGAATTGCAAGGTCGGCGGTTCAAACCAGGTGCTTCTTAGAAACCCTATACAGGATCTCTGTGAGTCAGAACTGACTCGATGGCACTTAATAACAACAATCCCTTCTTTACTTCAAGAGCTTAAATGGCTTGCTCAAAGTACTTTTACTATGGATTCTGTGGCCAAATCCAGAACTGCTTTGTTTAATCTCACCAGTGACAGAATTTCAAAGAGGAAAATGAGATTAGTTAAATAAATCATCTGGTTTGGTGTAATTCTACTTTATGAAACACAATTCTATAAAACAGTGTTTCAGCATTTAGCAGAGAGAGAAAAGACAAGGAACTTCACGGAAAAGAGTAAGAATAAGACCCAGAGGAAGCAAATGACACAGATCGTGATTCTCGCTGCCAAACTGACTAGCTGATTCTCTTACAGCAGCAAGAAAACGGCCTTGTCTCTCAAGGAAACTCAGGGAGTTATTAAAGGATCACACGATTCACTCTTTCTCATTCACACACACACACACAGAGGTATTCATAATGTCAAAACTTTCTCTTTCATTATTCAACATGATAATAAGTGATGTACCCAAAAAGATGTATGAAGTCTGAAAAGATAAGAATTTTTTATAATTACCACCTAATCCAGAATAAGGCACAGCAAAAATGAAACATGAATGCTTGACTTAAATAAAAAGCAGCAGAGATTTTACACAGAGCTTATTCCGAAAACTATATATATAAATACTAAGGAGAAGCTTCCATCATTTCCTACTATTATACTGACAAGTTCCTAATTTTTTGGCCCATTTCTTCTGTATTTTCTTGGCCCCATAATAAATTTCAAATTCATCTTTGCATGCACACAACCATGAAGTGAATGATGTTTCAGCTTTAGGCCTCCTCACTTCTACTAGTCCTTTCCGTGGCCCTGGAGAGAACTAAGATTCATTTACATGGTCATAAGCTTTTGTAAAAAATCAACAAAACAATGTTTTCATTGCAGTCAGGCAAGAAAACTGTCTTTCCACAACAACTTCTCTCCTCACTTCCCCAACGTTGAGTGACTGTGAAGTGACAGCAGGCATTTTTGGAATCCCACTAGGGGACGGCAATTGGGGGATATTTTTTGTTTGGGATTAGTGAAATATATCTATTGGCTAACAATCACTTCTTTATGTAGTCACTGTAAGCTGTCACGTTGCAAAAACGGCTTCCATGAATACTTGGACCATCCACTTGACTCACCACTATCGTATCATAAAAGTTCCGAACCAAAGATCATGTCTTGAGATGAACCCTTTCTATAGCTTCTGGCACCAAAAATATGTAGGTGACACACTAAAAAACAAAAGCAAACAAACAACAACAAAAATCCCCCCCCCAAAAAAAAAAAAAAACATTAGATGCTCCCTCCTCACCGCTAGGATACTGAGGTGATGGTCTCTGCTAGTCAGTGGGAGACTCTCATTGGGAAAGTTGATTGCAAGATCAAAGAAATGAGATGGTACAGAGGTTTAAATCCAACTGGCAAGAAATACGCCCCTTGATTCAGTATTGGGTCTATCAGTATTGCTGCATTCTGCTATTCATAATAGAGCCTATGGAGAGAAGTCATTGTGGAAAGACAGCATTCTTACCCGGCTGCAATGAAAACATTATTTTGCTGATTCTTTTACAAAAGAATACAACCATGTCAACGTACCTTGGGTCTCTCCAGGGCTACAGAAAGGGCAAGTAGAAGTGAGGAGACCTGGAGCTTAAAACACCTGTTACTTCATGGTGTTAGAGTTCTATCCCTACATTCTTAACTTTCTACCCCCCATGGCAAGGAATGACAAAGAACACAGTTCTCCATCATCTTGGCCAACAGTCAAGTCTCTGCCATTCAAGGTCAGCATGCCAATCCACAGCCCAATTTTAGCAAGCTGTACTTATTAGCATTGCAACAGTCCTGTTGTCCTATGATACACAGCAATAATGTATTAAGTGGCATTGAACGATTATTGGGCAGGTCTGGATACACCTGTTGTTGTTGGGTACCTTTGAGTCAGTTCTGACGCATAACGGTCCTACACACAACACAAGGAAGCACTCCTGGTTCTGTGCTATCCTCATAACTTTGTTACATTTGTGCCCAATGTTGCAGCCATCATATCAATGAAGCTTATTGACTGTCTTTCTTTTTCACTGACCCTCTACTTTACCAAGCGTGATTCCCTCTTCCAGGGACTAGTCTCTCCTAATAACATGTTCAAAGTACATCCAGGAGCTCTGTTAGCATAGTGGTTACGCCTCAAGGTCAGCAGTTCGAAACTGCCAGCCATTCTGCAGGAGAAAGATGAGGCTTTCTGCTCCTATAAAGATTTACAGCCTCGGAAATCCTATGCAGGGTCACTATGGGTCGGAACTGACTCCACGGTAAAAAACAGCACACAACCACCAAGTACATTCGGAAAATCAACTAAGGCACATTTGCTTGTTCTCTAGTAGTACATGGAAGCTTTAATATTCATCACCAGCACCGTAACTCAAGTGCATCCATTCCTTTCCAGTCTTCCTTATTTATTATCCAGTTTTTGCAAGCATATGAGGCAACTGAAAATACTATGGTAAGGGTCAGGGTTACCTTAGTCCTCAAAAGGACATTTTGCTCTTTAACATTTAAAGAAGTCTTGTACAGATTTGCCTAATGCAAAACATGGCTTGATTACTTGACTGCTGGTTTCATGAGTGTTGATGGTGGATCCAAGCAAAATAGTCTTTGATAACTTCAATCTTTTCTCCATTTATCACAATGTTATTTATTAGTCCAGTGGTGAGGAGTTTTGTTTTCTTTACATTGAGGTGTAGCCCATACTAAAGACTTAGATTTTCATTGTTGTTGTTGTTAGGTGCTATAGAGTCGGCACCAACCCTATAGAGTATGCACAGCAGAACGAAACACTGCCCAATCCTGGGCCAACCTCACAACTGTTGCCACACTTGAGTCCACTGATGCTGCCACTTAGCCAATCCATCTCGTTGGGGGTCTTCCTCTTTTT
>NW_006408556.1:17134874-17137909 GCF_000296735.1 Chrysochloris asiatica
TGATAAGAATATTATTTATTAGTCCAGTGGTGAGGATTATTGTTTTCTTGACATTGAGATGTAATCCATACCGAAGGCTGTGCTCTTTCATCTTCATCAGTAAATGTTTTAAGTCCTCTTCACTTTCAGCAAGCAAGGCTGAATCCTCTTCAAAAGCAAGGTTATATCCAATCCTGATGCTACGTTCTTCTTCATAGAATCCAGTTTCTTGCATTATTTGCATAACATACAAAAGGATAAAACAAGGCACACCTTTTCTGATTTAAAATCATTCGGTAACCCTTGTTCTGTTTGAACTTAGAAAATTCACCATTTCAAACTGTTTAATTGGCTACATAATTTAGTACCAAACATCCAAAATCAATTGTTTCCACCAGATAGATATCTAAATTGTCAACCCAGGGGAAGGATCTACTGATAGACAGTCTACCAATATTAGATCTACTACCAGGATCGGGCAGTGTTTCATTCTGTTATGCATAAGGTCGCTATGAGTTGGCCCCGACTCGATGGCACCTAACAACAACCATCATTGGTCTTTCTTCAAAAAGAGGGATCACTGAGAATAACTATTGTTGTTGTTGTTAAGTGCCGTCGAGTCGATTCCAACCCATAGCAACCCTAGATAGGGTTTCCAAGGAGCAGCTGGTGAGCTTGAACCGCCAACCTTGCAATTTAAAGGACTTTGCAGTTGGCGCATTAGCTCACAGTGCCACACCAGGTCTCCAAGAATAACTATAGTCAAGCAGATTTTCCCATGTTAATTAATCCATGTAGTCAGTGGTTTCATGTTTTTAATACACTGCAAATTTTTAGTTTCTGTTCAACTATAATGACTTTGTGATTTTTAAAGTGTTTAATTGCTTTCTTTATTCAGCTACTAATACTGAGAATCATATTTATTTAGCTTCTTATTATGTTTTAATCTTTTTCTTCTCTTTTAGTATTATAGTTACTGTTTGCTTAGGAAATACAAGAATGAAATGCTCACATACATATATACTAGCCACCACCACCACATCCAAAAAATAATTCTGAGTTATAAACTAACAAAATAAAGTTGAGTCAAAGGATTAATTTATGGTATGGTCATCAAAGAAACAAAAGGGAATTTTAAGATGTAGGTTCTTATTGACAATCATAAAGAACCCTGGTAATGTGGTGAGTTACGTACTGGCTGCTAATCGCAAGGTCAGCAGTTTGAATCCATCAGCTGACCCATGGGAAAAAGATGAGGCTTTCTGTTTCTGAAAAGATTTACAGCATTAAAAACAGGTTCACTCTGACACATAACCATCTCTACAGCAGACAGCAGCAGCAGCAGCAGTGATGACTATTCTGAAGCATGTCATATACTTCACACATGGTTAAAACGAAGGTTATTAATAAGCATACCAATGTGTTTCTCTTAAACACCCATTAAGCAGGTTGAAGAGTGGCTCACATTAATGTTCATGTCAATTAAGATACAAACTCACTAAAATTCTATTTTTTATAATCATTCATATGAGGCAGGTTTCCAAAGAAGTTTCTGTAATGTTAAAAGGCTCTTTACAAACAGATATGCCTATAGCAAGCATCTAGAGGGCTTCAGAAGAAAAAAGAAGACAGTTTAAATATGTCACCAAATGTTTTCTTAAAAATCCGTCTAAAATTAAATGACCAAAAATATAAATACAATGTCTACAGTCTAGAGATGTAAAGACTTTCCATAAAAACGAATGAGTACAACATACATAGATTCTGCAAGCACAGCAAAACTTATACTACAAATATTGAAACTAAAAATATTGTTTTAGCTGGTAAAAACATTTTTTATATGTAAGTGAATTATGGTAAGTTTCCTAACTGGCTGAAATGCATATTAGATATGCATCTTGAATTGAAACACACACATACACACAAATCCTGTAAGATTTGTATGTTTAAACAATAAACGCAAAATGAGAAATTAAATAGAAAAAAAAAAAAAAAGTGAAGCCAGTAACACTGCTCAGACACAAAACAAGCATAATTTGTAGGAGATAAAAAATATTTTTGTAATACACAGAAAAATCTAGATAGTCTAATGTTGTATTCTAGGTCTTGATAAACAAGCTGCTTCTATAAAATCCTTTAACCAGTCCACAAACATCGTGGCCTCTCAGAGTCACATGTTAACTGATAGAGTATAGTGTCCACTGGCAATGTTACCTGGGCCTCGTGATGCCTCTTGGCCTGTAGGAGAAGGACCACTAGGTCACAGTCACATCATAAATTTTGGGTTGAGTCCTCCTACCTCAGGAGACCTCAACTCTAGGCAGGGAAATAATTTTCTAGGTCAGAAGTCTCTAAGAGTACAGAAGCCAGAAAAATCTCTCCATTGTCTGAACTCCTGCTGCATTCTCTCTGTTTTACAAAAAATATTTCCCCTAGTATTTCCTATTTCTGGTGTGACACTGTGAATAAGCACAGGATTGCCAAGGTCAGTTTGAACTACAAGGTTGGTGATTCAACTCACCCAGTCATTCCTCAGAAACCCTATACTCGGTCGCTATGAGTCAGAACTGACACGAAGGCACTAAAGAACACCAATCTCCATGTATTCCTTTCTCTAGGAACTAAACAAATTTGCCATTTTCATGGGAACCAGGATATCCAAATACCTGTCTTTTGTACCATTTATCCTTCGACCTAGCAAGTCTTTCCTTCACTCAATTGCAGTCAAAATCTAGATTGTTGACTGTTGTTATGTGCCGTGGAGTCGGTTCCGACTCACAGCGACCTTGTACAGGGTTTCTGAGGCTGTAAATCTTTACAGGAGCAGAAAACCTCATCTTTCTCTCACAAACACCTGGTAGTTTTGGACTGCTGGTCTTGTGGTTTGCAACCCGATTCGAAACTGTGGATCCAAGTAAAATTAAGTCTTTGAGAGCTTCAATTTTTTCATGATGTTATGAGTTGGTAGAGTTGTGAGAATTTGTGTTTTCTTTACATGGAGGTGCAATCCATACTGAAGGCTATCATCTTTAATCTTCATCAGAAAGTATTTTTAA
>NW_006408556.1:17138475-17147778 GCF_000296735.1 Chrysochloris asiatica
GAATGCTTAACCACTGAAAACCTTATGAATGTAAGTAGAACATTGTCAGATATAGTGCCAGAAGATGAGCCTCTCAGGTTGGAAGGTTCTCAAAATGCTACTGGGGCAAAGCTGCCTCCTCAAAGTAGACTTGACCTTAATGACGTGAATGGAGCAAAGCTTTCAGGACCTTCATTTGCTGGTGGGACACAACTCAAATTGAAAAGAAACAGCTACAAAATCCATTGATAATTGGATTGTGGAATGTACAAAGTGTGAATCTAGGAAAAATTAAAGTTGTCAAAAATAAAATGGAACCCATAAAGACTGATATCCTAGGCATTAGTGGGCCATTTTGAATCTGTCATTTGGTTTACTAGGCCGGGAATGACAAATTCAAGAGGAATGGAGTCCAGTTCATTGGTATCTCACTGGAATTCCAAAAACCAGAGGCATAGCTTCCAGTTTTGCAGCAATACATAAGTTACCATAGTACAGCAAACTTAAAGACAAGTGGTGTGTGTGTGTGTGCTATTGTTCTCAATGGCCATCGAGACAGTTTCGACTCACAGTGAGCCTGTATAAGGTTTTCAAGGCTGCAAACTATTTCAGGAGTGGAAAGCCTCATCTTTTCTAACGGAGTGGCTGATGGGTTTGAACTACTTGACTTTGTGATAAGCAGTCAAGTTTTTATCCTATAGCACAATCAGAACTCATGTGCATATATGAGGGGGCTTCAAAAGGTGTGTGGGAAAATGGAATTGAAAGATAATGGAATTGTTCCATAAACTTTTTGTAGTCCTCTCTTATAAGCTTCACTGATTTTTCTTCTCTAGAGAACCCAGCCTGAGACAGGTGTGTAAATTAGACAGGTGTGTCTTCTTTAATTAGATTGTAAATTTCAGCCAAGAGATTGCCAGAGTCATCTGTAGAATTTTTTTTTTTTTAAGTGAAAAACACTCAAGTTGCAACCTTAAAAAAATACATTTTAAAAAGCATATTTTGAAGTACTCAGTGTGGAGCATTGTAGGATAAGCACTGGACTGCTAACCTCAAGGTTGGTGATTCAAACTCCCCAGCTACTCCTTGGAATCCTTATAGAGGGTCACTGTAAGTCAGAACTGCCTTGATGGTGCACAACAACATGACAAGAGGAGAGTCAGACACAAGGATCCACATGCACTGGATTGACCTTTTCCAGGGGCCTGCACAGATCCAGATCGCCTGGGCTGACTGAGAGCAGGGCGGGAGCTTACTCTGCTGGATGACACATATTTGAACCCAGACTACTGATGTTTTTCTCGTACTAAGTGTAAGCCTCATGCCAGGGGGATCAGGAAACTCTCTTGGTCCTGCTAAACCCTGGACCGCCACAGATGCAAGGTAAAATTTGATTGTCACCAAGTAGTGACAAAGGGAATTCTGATGCAGCACTATTGGGTAAGCTCTAGACTGATAACCATAAAGGTTGGTGATTCAAATCAACCAGCTGCTACTTGGAATCCCTCCCCATGGATAGCTATGAGTCAGAACTGACTCAGCGGCACTTAACAAGTGATACAGGCAAATTAAAGCCACCCTCCTGAGAGCCACCTGCACAGAAGACACCAAAAACCAAGGTTGGACAAGAAGAACTGAGAACCCTCCAGTCAGTCATGACAACAAGCCTAACACCCAGTAAAAAGCAATAGCATTATACTGCTTGGGAGAAGAGCAAAAGCAGAGAGAGAGCCCCCCCTCTCTGTGGGGTAAGCACATAAGGAGAGCTGAAAGCTGAGGATGCAGCTGAAACACTGAGAACCTTCCTCTGGCACCACAGCCACCACACTAAGTACAAGATAATGTCAGTGCATCGGCGGAAGAAACTGAAGTTGGGTGCACAAAAGGGGACTACAACAAGAAAATCCAAGCCCCACTCCGTTACTGACTGACTGAAGCACCCACATCAAGCAGAAGCAGTTAGCAGTAAATATAATGAAGGACAATCTATACTGTTCCTCTACAAGTACTATCCAGCATTTAATAAAAAATTACATACACACCAAAAAAAGGCAAGTTAAAAAAAAAACCTTGTCACAGATAAAGCAATCAAAATCCAACATTAGAGATGACCTAACAATTGGAAATATCATATGTTGTTGTGTGCCATAGAGTCAATTCTGATTCACAGTGACCTTACTTAGACACATTACATAAATATTATAAAGAAACTTTAAAATATCCAGAATTAATAAGTTAAAGAATCTGATGTGAAAGGATACAACATAGATTAACAGATGGGTCACTATATCAGAGCTGTGGAAACTGTAACAACAACAACAACAAATCAACTAGAAAAGCTAGAACTAAAACAGGGCATTTCAGCTCACTAATGCCCAGGATACCGATGTTTATGCACTCCGTTTCATTTCTGACAACTTCCAATATTCTTAAATTCATACCTCATACATTCCATGTTTCAATTATTAATGGATGTTTACAGCTGTTTCTCCTCACTTTGATTTGTGCACCAACAGTAAATGAAAGTCCTGAAGCTTTACTCCATTTGCGTCCTCACAGTCAACACTACTTTGCAGAGACAGCTCTTCCCCAGTTATATTTTGGGTGCCTTCCAACCTGAGGACCTCATCTTCCGGCACTGTATCTCACAGTACTCTGGTACTCCTCATCATGTTTCAGTATTCAGTAATCTGGTGCTGAGTGACTGTGTCCCACTTCAATCTTTTCTCCATTTATCTTAATGTTATTTTTTGGTCTAGTGGTGAATGCATACTGCTGTTCTTTTTTAAAAAAAAAAATACTAGTCTACATCTAGTAGCCCAGGTGGTGCAATGACAGCTTACCATAAGTTAGGCAGTTCAAACCCAAGGGGAGACAGAATTGGTGATCTGTTTTCATACAGATTACAGCCAAGAAAACTCTAAGGGGTAGCTCTACTCTGTCATTTGGGGTCACTATGAGTTGGAATCGATTTGATGGCACCCAACCGCAACAGCAGTTGGCAAAATTAATTTCACCATGCACAATGATTTACTTTTCTAAGAAGCTCAGTCATAGCTATGTTGTTGTTGTTAAGTGCTATCGTCCCATAGCAACCCTGTATAGGGTTTCTGAAGAGCAGCTGGTGAGCTTCAACTGCCGACCTTGCAGTTCAAACAGCTTCGCAGTCTGGTGCATTAACCCACAGCGCCACACCAGGACATCAGTCACAGCTATAGGTAATAAGAAAGACACTGAAGGAATTTAGGCATACAATGATATGAAGAGACATATATTTTTAAAATAAAATCACTCGAGTTCTCGCACAGAGACTAATTTAGAGGGGCAAGAAAAGTTACTACTGAATCTGTTAACTCCAAGGTCATTGCTGAAGTTTGAAAAAGTGATTTTATTTCAGTGACGAATATGACAACAGCTTGAGTGTGACTGATCAGAGAATAAAAAGTGAGGTAAGAAAAAGAAGCCTGTGATTACAGTCTGTAAGTACAAAAAATATTCATGGAAGTTTAGAACTGAAATCTAGACCAACTCATTCATTTGGAGACACAGAAAACTGAAGCCAGAGGTAGTGATGTAAGTAAATCTTGCATTAAACCCACTGCTGTTTTTTACTAGACACACTTTATTTCCAGAGGCAATGATTGTGTTGCTGTTACACAAGACAACACAACAAAATAACTATTCTGAGAAAATTAAAATAATTCTAAATGCTAGAAATCATTCTAAACTATGACTAAATATATGTGAGAAAAGGAATTACTATTCTTGTAGCTAAAATTGTTTGAGTTCTCCAAAGATTGACCTTTATTCACTAAACACTACTGAGCAATGACCATGAACCACGTGTATATGGCAAAAGGTGCTACTTATCCTAAATCAGAATAACTTATTCATTTATTATTCCTATTCTCACTTAGTGAGAACTTAGTATGAGGAAAGAACTGTGTAAAACATAGCTCAGAAATATTTTAGAAGTTGATAAATTCAATCCCTATCCTGAAGTAGCTTAGAATTTAATATCAGAGCTGAGAATCCTTAAAAAACAATTTATATAACCACAGTCTACAACCTAAAATGATTCTATACAGTAGAAACCAAACCAAACCAAAGTCCCTTGTTGTTGTTAAGTGCCGTCGAGTCAATTCCAACTTATAGTGATCCTGTATAGGGTTTCAGAGTAGCAGCTGGTAAGCTTGAACTGCCCACCTTGCAGTTCAAATGGCTTTGTTGTTGTTGTTGTTGTTGTTAAGTGCCGTCGAGTTGATTCCAACCCATAGCCACCCTGTACAGGGTTTCTGAGGGTGTAAATCTTTACGGGAGTAGAAAGCCTCATCTTTCTCCCGCGGAGCGACTGGTAGTTTCAAACCGTTGACTTTAAAGTCCCTTAAATTCCAGTAAATTCCAACACTTAGGGATCCTATGTGACAGAGTAGAATGGCTCCATGAGGTTTCCAAGGCTGAAATCTTCAGGAACGCAAACTGCCACATCTTTCTCCCACCATTAGTTTGAAATAAGTGTAAAAAGAAGAAAGGTTTTTCAATATTAGCGTAAACATCCAAATTACGAGGTGACTGCATAGAGTGGAGAAAATCCATGAATCTCCAGATAGGAGACCAGGATCTGGTCTGGGCTTCTTGGGGGGACAGTAAGATGTAGACCTTAAGTAGTTACTGACATGGATATCCATCATGGGCATCTTCTCTAAAGCTTTCTAAACCTATCTCATGCACAGGAGTCCTATAAGGATTATCCAATGAAAATATCTGAGGATAATCATGGGGGTAAAGAAAAGATCTTTAGATTATTCTGAAGTGGTCCCTTCATCAGTGACCACAGTCATCACTTTTAGAGTCTTCCTGACTCTTAAGGGTCTGATTTGGTGAAATGTCATTTTATTATTTCCTAGCCAGAAAAATCATATACTTAAAAACTCTTCTTTTAAACTATTTTGAGGCTTAGAAAGTATGTGAAAAGTGATACAAATCAGAAGGATAAATTGCTTGCCATGTCACTTATTTTTAAAGGACAAAGTTAAGCTTCAAGCCAGTATATTAAGAAGATGCTAGATAAAACTATGATTTACTTTAAGTCAGTCAGCTGAAACTAGAGCTGAGGTGGGAAGGGCTACAAGGGAGCTGCTGTTGATATTTCTCCCTTCTCTGTTTCTACACAGCAGTTGACAAAGTTTATTGCCTAGCTTTGATTTAGGAAATGTTATGATTTAGGGAACACAAGCTTTAGTACAGACTTTCAGATGGAAAATTTACCATTTTATAGGACATCTTGGTAATGTTGAAATTAGCTAAAGAGAGATTATTTCTTGTTCTGGGGTGGATGGAAGAAAGGGAAAACAAGTTTCTTATGAACAATTCTTTAAAAGTAGTCTTACAGTGGGTACAAATGTGAGCCTTGTTAAGTTAATGGTAATTGGAACCTTTAAGAAATATTTTACATTTCCTTAACATTTTTCTCCAATTTGATCAAAATCAGAACATATTAAAGTTTCTAAGTCCCTGTTAAGTACAGCATTATTCCTTCTTTTCTACAGAAAAGCATTTCAGCTCTCTCCAGCCAAATGAAATGTTTATGTTTGTTGACTGTTGACTAAATCCACAAATCCCTTGTAGGTGAAATCGGTTCAGTGAAATCCAATGTAAGGGAGCTCAAGCACACCTATGCAGTTTGTCACAATCATTACAAGATGACTAACTACAGGGAATATGTTTTGATTTTCTTTTTGTTTGAATCATTTTAGTGTGGGTTTTTTTTCCTATTCTTAAGCTCGAATTCTCACCTGTCTTTAAACTGTGAAGATGATATTTTCCTTTTACTTAACTTGGATACATTGTTGTTGTTTGGTAACATCAAAGTAGATTTCCAACTCATAGGAACCACATGTACCAGAGCAGAATTGCCCCATAGGTTTTCCTAAACTGTAATCTTTACGGGGGCAGATGGCCAGGTCATTCTCTCTAGGACCTAGCATTATCCTAACACCTCCAAAGCCGTCCTTGATTGCCTCTTCTCACACCATGACTCAGATGTAGGCCTGGATCTGACAAGTAACATTTGAATGCTGACTTAGCTTCTCTCTGTTAGTTTTTGTTTTTTTGTGTGTTTTGTTTTACACAAAATGCAATGGAAAATCATATAAAATAACTTAGATATCTTATGTCTGATATTTACAATTTTTTTAATTTATAAAGTCTAGAACTTAACATCTTGTCACTGCTGTTTACTAGCTACATGATTATGAGAATGTCAAGAAACTTCTGACATAAAAACATCCCTTCATCATATAGGTGATAGAGTCAAAATGACATCCTGTACACATGAGGCTCTGCAAAGAGTAAAAAAGTATCATATGTGTGATCACTGCTGGTATTTTTAAAATTTATACTTCCAAGCAAATCTTTCAAAGACTTTGTTTCTGGTTGGTGAAGATTAACAGAAATACACTTTTACAGATTGGCTTCAAATCTCAAAGCTACCCAACGAAGCCCACTCCGGCTAAAGCTGACTGGATTGGGTGTGAACCCTGGTGTTCATATCTCAACAAGAAGAGTTCATGGGCATAACAACTGTCCACATTTCTGAGACACATTCATTTTTCTATCTAAGTTAGTTTCAAGCGATAGCTTCAAAATGATGAAAACAGAAACCATGTTTAATTAATCTCTGGGCTCTAAAAAAAGACAGTTTTCTGTGATATTATTTTCTAAAATGAATAGCTTCTTTAAAATGTGTTTGAACTTACACCGTTAGTCTTGTTTTTACTTTTGCTGTGTTTTACAACACAAACAAGACAAAAATATACTTAGTATTTGCTAGAAATAAAGGCAATACAAACATTGGATAAATGTAAACAAATATGGTAAACAGACCTACACAGAAATCAGCACATGCTATTTTTAATCAACACCCCAAACCACCCTGGCATTTTTACAGCTTACAACTGAACAGGACCTTTCAAACCACTGTCCCTAACTCAAACAGTGAGTCACTTTAGGGCTGATAAAAGTAAGGCCATGATCTCATGTAATACCAACACCAAGCTGTCATAAACTGTATATGGTTCTTCAAATTCATCTCCTCTTGGGTAAGGAATTCACAAAAATTATATTCACTTTCTTAAAAGTCATGAAATTTCAACAAAATATGCTCATTTACATTGATTTATTTTTTTATCTTTAGTATGAGTACTATACTACAGGTACCCAATACATATTTGTATCAATCCTGTTCTTTTCAGATTTTTAAATTGCTTGAAGTCAGACAAGGAGACACAATTCTCTTATGCTTAATGATGGATCCAATATGCCAAAGGGTGTCATGACCAAAAAATTAAAAACAAAAAACACACCACACAATCTGAAGGACAGCCTTAAAGACTAAAAACAAAAAAAAAAAATGCAGTGGTTGAGAAATGGTACAGGCATTAATCAACACTGATAAAAGAAAAAAATCTAACATTATCAATAAAGCACACAAGTTCTTTTATCAAAAAGTTTGTGGTCCAAAGAGGTGATGAAATACAATGAAAACAAAACATATAAATTTCCAAGTAGTGGAGAAGGTACATATAAACAATCAATTACCAAACATCCTGATGACCCACACTAAAGAATGCTGTGGATAACTTCCTTGTGGTTTTCTTACAAAAACACTGTTTAATATCTGTTATCAAAAAAGAAATGTTACCAATTCTCATTTCTTTACCCATATTTAAATATGCATATTTAAATTTAGGAGTCATGTTGTGGAGCTGTATAAGCACTCGACCATAAGGTCACTTTAAACCTCAAGGTTGGTGGTTGAAACTCACCAGCTGCTCCTCAGAAACCCTATACAGGGTCGCTATGAGTCAAAACAGACTAGATGGCATTTAACAACAACAAATTGAAATTCAATTACTACAAGCATAAACTCAAATAAAAAAATTAGGCTCAATTCATTCTAGATCATTTCAGTTACTGTGCTTCAACACCACTAAGTGAGGAAACCTGAAGAAAAGTTTCAATGTGTAGCCCTCCCAGAATGAAGTATTACTCCCTGGTTAAGAGTCCAGAGTTTTAAATCTGGACTCTGCCATGCACTGCTGGAGTGACCAGGAGTAAGATTCCTTTCCTCTGACCCTCAGATTTGCCGCGTTTAATGGGTGAATTCAAAGGATGAAATACACATAATGTATGAAGACATATTACAGTCTCACAGTATGAGTCTAATAAAAGAATTAGACTCAACAGATAAAATGAAGTATTAGCCATTTGCATTTCTGGAATGTAGGTTTATCCTTATAACGTAAGAGTTATACCTCTATTATTTCTAAGATTCTGATCCCTTTCCTGCTAGTACATGTTCCAAATCTAAAAAGATATGGAACATGAAGTACTTTAAGAATCACTACATATAAAAAGTAGACAGGAAGAAAACTAGGCAAACGTGAACACCATATGTCCTAACATTGCATGCCAATGGTTTAATTGGACTGTACATTTATGAGATATAAATCAAAATAGCAAATTTGAAAAATACTCTAAAACAACATATGAATGGCTTACAGCAAAAGGTTAATCAAATTGGTTTTTCTGTATCACCTTATTAATGTTGTGTCATACCTTCGTCAGTTTGCCATATTGTAGTTACTTGTATGTTGCTGTGATGCTGGAAGTTATGGCAATGATGTTTCAAATACCAACACGGTCACTCATGGTAGAAAGATTTCAGTGGAGCGTCTAGACTAAGAACAAACTAGGAAGAAGAAATAGATGATACACTTCTGAGAAATTAGCTACTGAAAACATAATGAAGAGCAGTAAAACATGGTCTGATATTACGCCAAAAGATGAGCTCCTCACACTTTTGGAAGGTGCTCAAAATATGAATGAAAAATAGCTGACTCCTCAAACTAGAGTCTACCTTCATGATGTAGATGGAACAAAGCTTTCAGGACCTTCATTTGCTGATGGGGCACAACTGAAAATGAGAAGGAACAATTGCAAATATTTGTTAATCAGAACACGGAAGCATGAAGTATGAACCTAGGAAATTTGGAAGTCACCAAAAATGAGATGGAACACAAAGTTTGATATCCTAGGCATTAGTGAGCTGAAATGGACAGGCATTGGTCATTCTGAATTGGAAAATCCTAAGGCTTACAATACTGTGAATGACAAACTGAAGAGGAATGGTATCATATACATCATCAAACAGAATGATTCAAGATCTATCTTGAAATACACTGTTGTCTAAGTTAGAATAATATCTATATGCCTAAATGGAAGGCCTGCTAGTGCAACTATTATTCAAATTTATGCACCAAC
>NW_006408556.1:17149418-17152497 GCF_000296735.1 Chrysochloris asiatica
GGACATTGTTTCATTCTGCTGTGCATGGGGTCGCTATGAGTCAGTTCCGACTCGATGACACCTGACAACAACAACAACTATTTCATCAGTCTGAAATTGATCAAACATTCAATCAAGATGCATTGATAATTACCGGTCACTGGAATGCAAACGCTGGAAACACAGAGGAAGAACGGGTAGTTGGACAATATGGTCTTGGTGATAGAAATGATACTAGAGATCGTATGACAGAATTTTGCAAGACCTGAAGCTTCTTCAATGCAAATGCCATTTTTCAACAATGTAAACGGAAACTGTACATGTTACCTTGCCAAACGGAATATACAGGAATCCAACTGACTGATTACATCTAGGGGAAGCAATGATAGAGAAGCTCCATATCATCAGCCACCACAAGCCCAAGGGCCAACTGCGGAGCAGACCACCAACTGCTCATATGCAAGGTCTAGCTTGTTAAAAATTGTTAAAAATCCACATGAGCCAAAGTATGGCATTGAGTATACCCCACCTGAGTTCAGAGACCATCTGAAGAACAGATTTGACACAATGGACACTTATGACTGAAGACCAAACAAGTTGTGAGATGACTTCAAAAACATCATATAAGAAGAAAGTTAAAAGGTCATTTCAAAGACAGAAAATATCAAAGTGGCTTTTAGAAAAGACTTTGGCGTATGTATGAACATTGAATAGCTACAGAGATTGAAAAAATGATGAAGCAAAATAGCTTAACAGAAAGTTTATCTGAAAGGTCAGCTCAAGAAGACAAAGCCAAATATTATAATGAATTACACAGAGATCACAAGTGAGAAAACAAAAAGGGGAGAACATGCTCAGCATTTCTTAAGCTGAAAGAACTGAAGAAAAAGTTCAAGCCTCAACTTGTTATACTGAAGTATTAAATGGGTAATACACTGAATGATGCAGGAAGCATCAAAAAAGATGGAAGGAATACCCACAGTCACTGTATCAAAAATAACTGATCAGTAAACAACATCATGAGCCACTGAAAAAATGTCAAAGTTGTCAGGAATTTTATTTTACTTGGATCCACAATCAATGCCCATAGAAACAGGAGTTAAGAAATCCAATGATACATTATTGAACTGGGCAAATTAGGGGCAAGACTGCTTTAAAGTGGTAAAGAACAAAAATGTCACTTTGAGGACTAAGGTGCACCTGAGTCAAGTTATGGTATTTTCAATCGCCTTCTATGCATATGAAAGATGGACAACCAGCAAGGAAGACAGTACAAAAATTGATGCATTTGAGTTATGTCATTGACAAAGAATACTGAAAGGAGCAAGAACTGCCTGAAGAATAAATAAATCTTTTTTGAGAGAAGTACAGCCAGAATGTTCATTAGGAGTGAAGATGGCATCATGTTTGGTAAAGCAGAAGAGTAGTTAAAACTAGGAACACCACCCAAAAGATTTAATTTGACACAGTAGCTGCAACAATGAACTTAGACATAACAATTGTGAAGGATGGGTACAAGACAGAGCAGTGTTTCATTCTGTTGTAAATAGGATTGCTGTAAGTCAGAACCAACTCAGCATCATCTAGCAACAAAGTTCTAAGGCAGAATTGTGCTCTCCAAGTGTTCTAAGGAACATTTTATACATATAAAAATATGCATACACACAATGATTGGGCTTTAAAATGTTAGTGGAAAAATTTCATCTATTAATTCCGTTTTTGCACAAACTTTTTGAAGTCCTTAGTATGCAAAACATATATACATATTTGTTGTTAAGTATCATTATGCAATATTTCACATCTACAACAATAGTAAAAATCTACTATGCAAATATTATTTGGTGCATTAATGACATATGTCTGTCTGTCCATACACCAAAGTGCAAGACAAGACTAATGTAATTGTGATGGTTACAGTTATGTGTCAACTTGGCTAATTCATAACTTAACAACACAATAATAATGTTAAAGGCATTTTCTCCAATTTATAGGTCAAGAGAACACAATCAACTTGTCCATAGGGTCCCAACTATTTCAGGTCAAGAAACCAGGTCTGTCTGACACAAAGCTACAGTTTTATCTATTATAAAAGCTCCCAAAAAACACTTCTAGATTTCTATAGCAAAAGACTCAGAGTGAAAGCAAACTTCCTAAATGATTTAAGAAAAAAGATGAATGTGTGTGTATGTTTTTTTATGATGATTTTGCTGCTAAAGATGACCCACAGCAGTGTGTTACAGTGCTGAATAGAGTTCCTAAGCACAAGAAACTTACAATGTGCCTTACAGACAAAATATGTGTGTTAGATAAGCTTCATTCAGGCGTGAGTTATAGGGCTGTTGGCCATAAGTTCAAAATTAATGAATCAACAAAGCATATAATGTCTTCCAACAGAAACACACATAAAACAAGGTTATGTATTATCTAGTTGACAAAAATGTTCTGATAAAGGTTCAGGAACCTAACTGGTGTTTTACCTATAAACAATGGTTCAGTGTTATTTAATTCTTTATTTTTATATCATATACTAACTATCAATAATAAAAATTGACTGTACATAATGATGAATTAAAAACAAGTGAGATGACCCTCCTCCCAATACTGAGACTCGGTGGAAATGCACACTCGGATTGGTAAACACATGCATTACCGTTGGGGAGAAATGGGGTAAAGGCAGCAATGAAGCGGCGAGCTAAGCCTCACAATATTCACAGGGCTTCTGTGGACCCGGTTGGGGACCTGGTTGGTAAGCAGTGTGAGGAGACCTGAGGACTCCTGGGCCCAGAGTCAGTGACGTGGCCACGGATGACTCAAGTGGAGAATGGAGCTGCCGCCTGATGGGAAGAGAGGGCATGTGCACAAGAACACCCACACTTGCAGATGACACCCACGTGACCGGGACTGGATGACTGGATGATCAGAGCTCAACCAGGAGAAGAAAGAAAGGGGGAGGGGGGGAAGAAGATTGAGCTGATCCCAGCTGATGAACTTGACCTATGCATAAGAATGCAGTGACACAAAAAAGGCAACAAATCCTTACAGCAAGAAACATTCCCACCCCCTCCACACACAGAGTAGACAGAGAGGGGCAACTTGGACA
>NW_006408556.1:17153025-17176481 GCF_000296735.1 Chrysochloris asiatica
TGTAATGATATACGATGGAATGAATATGGAACTGAGGTTCTCTCATGTAAACTATCATATAATTCACAATAAAACATTAAAAAAAAAAAAAAGAACAAGTGAGATGAAGCAAAAGGAAGAAGGGGACTAAAGAAGGACAAGCTAAGGTGGCCTGGGATGCAATCTCCAAAGTGATATTAGAAGTTGTGTTGTTTGTTGTGATGTGCCGTGGAGTTGTTCTGACTCATAGCAACCCTGTAACAGGGTTTCCAAGGCTGTAAATCTTTACGGGAGCAGAAAACCTCATCTTTCTCCCGCGGAACCGCTGGTAGTTTCAAACTGCTGACTATGAGATTCGTAACCACTATGGTGAGTAAAATGATGACCAGACTCATGCAAAAACAGAAAGGGATGCGCTGGTCAGAACATTCCAGAAGGAATTAGCTAGTGCAAAATCCCTTCGGGGATTACAACGGGCAAATTTAGAGTCAAAAACCAAGTTTCTTGTCTTCCAGTTCTGATCCCTTTCTTCTATAACTATTATGTACCCCAGTGTTTAGCACCTTTAGACATTGGTATTCATTCTTAAACAATTTATCTGAGTTCCCCACAGGTCAGTCTTTTTGTTTTTTAAAGTGTACAAGTAGAAAAGTATTCATTGTATAAATCCATCACTTGGTTGTCAGTTTGTTGCTCTGCGGTGACTTGTGTGTTGCTGTGAAACTGGAAGCTGTGCCACCAGTATTTTAAATAACATCAGGGTTATAAATTGTGGCCAGATTTCAGCTAAACTTCCAGATAAAGACAGACTAGGAAGAAGGAGAGGTGAACTATGTCTGAATGGTTAAGACAGTGAAAATTTTATGAATAGCAGTAGAACACTGTCAGATAGCATCAGAATTTTGAGTATTAAATATTTATGAATAGCACCAGATTGACAGATGTAGTGTGGGAAGATGATCCCCTCAGGCTGCAAGGCACTCAAAATGCAACTAAGGAAAAGCTGCCTCCTACACAACAAGAGTTGACAGAGATGATGTGAGTGGTATAAAGCTTTCAGGATCTTCATTCCTGATGGGGCACAACTCAAAATGAAGATGAACAGCTGCAAATATCCATTAATAATCAGAAGATGGAATGTATAAATCTAGGAAAATTGCAAGTTGTCAGACATGAAATGGAACTCATAAACATCAATATCCTAAGCATTATTGTTGGTAAGTACAATCAAGTTCGGTTCCAATTCATAGAGACCCTGTACTTAGTGTTTCCAAAGAACAACTGGTGAGTTTGAACTACCAAGCTTATGGTTCAAACTGATCTTGTGGTCTAATGTTTATCCTACAGAACCACACCAGGACTACGGAGCTGAAGTGGACTGGAACTGGCCATTCTGAACTGGACAATTACATGGTTTACTATGCCAAGAATGACAAATTTAAGAGAAATGGTGTCGGATGCATCATAAAATATTTTATTATCTACCTTGAAGTATCACTCTGTCAGAGCTCTGGTAGCATAGTGGTTACGAATCGGGCTGCGAACCTTAAGGTCAGCGGTTCGAAACTACCAGCCGCTCCGCGGGAGAAAGATGAGGCTTTCTACTCCCGTAAGGATTTACACCCTCGGAAACCCTGTACAGGGTCGCTATGGGTCGGAATCGACTCGACGGCACTTAACAACAACAACAACAACAGGGAGACTAGTAATACCATTATTATTCAAATTTATGTACCAATCATTAAAGACAGTGATGATGAAATTAAAGAATTATATCAAATTCTTCAGTCTGAAATTTATCAAACATGCAATCCAGATGTATTTACAATTACTGGTAGTTGGAATGCAAAGGTTTTTAAAGAAGAAGGGTCAGTAGTTGGGAAATGTGTTCTTGGTGATAGAAACAATATTGGAAATCACATCTTAAAATTTTGCAAGACCAATGACTTCTTCATTGCAAAATAAAATTTTGAACCTAAAAGATAACTATACACATGGACCTCACCAGATGGAATACACAGAAATAAAACTGACTACATCTGTGGGAAAAGATGGTGGAAAAGCTCCATAACACCAGCCAAAACAAGGCCAGGAGCACAGTATGAAACAGACCATCCACTGCTCAAAAGCAAGTTCATGTTGAAGCTGAGGAAAATTAAAACAAGTCTATGAGAGTCAAAATATGACCTTGAACACATTCCATATGAATTTAGAATCCTCTCAAAAACAGATTTAATGCATTAGACACTATCAACAAACACCAGAAAAGATGTGGAATAATATCAAGAACACCAAACCGGAAGAAAGCAAAAGGTCATTAAGAAGACAAGAAAGAAGGAAAAGAACAAAACAGATGTCAGAGGAAACTCTGAAATTTGTTCTCCAATGTAGAAAAGCTAAATCAAGTAGATGAAATTAGGAGGTAACAGAGCTGAACAGAAAATTCCAAAGGGCAGCTTAAAAGACAAACTCAAGCATTATGATGAAATTTACCAAGACCTAGAGTTAGAAAACAAAAAGGAAAGATACACCTCAGCATTTCTCAAGATTAAAGAACTGATGGAAAAAGTCAAGCCTCAACTAGCACTATTGAAGGATTCTCTGGGCAACATATTGAATGATGCAAAAAGCATCAGTAGAGGATGGAAAGAATACACAGAGTCACTGTACCAAAAGAAATGGTTAATGTTCTACCTTTTCAAGAGATAAGATATGATCAAAAGTGCACTGTACTAAGAACAAAATAGATGGGAGAACAATTATAGGCAGGTATGCATGTGCTAAATGAGACAGAGGTAAATAATGATGTATGCACAACCTTGGAACAACAGGGCTACGGGATACAAGGATTGAGACATGGTTGGAATGGGGGAAATAATGTAATGATGCTTGGCTACCTTTTGAATCTTGGTTTCCCTGGCATACCATTATGAAATAGACACTTGAGGGGGAGAGAAAGGAATAGCCAGACATACCACCATAGAAAGCTTGTAAGTCCGTCTTCTGCCTATTAACTGTTTGGAATACCTAAAATGGGGCTACAACATGCCCAGTAAAGGAGGCTTCCTACGGTGCCTCTGCATTACTTAAGACCATAGGTGGAATCATGAACCACATCCAGAAATTTTCTGAGGTGGGAAATTTCCTCTTCAAAGGACAAGCAGACCAGGCTGGAGTGGCTAGTACAACAGGAGATACTTCTTGAATGAAAGACAAACAGGAAAAATACAAAACAATAATGGCAGTCCGACTGATTACTACAAGAACAAGCAAGTTGCTCACCCAGTTGAGATCAAGCCAAGTGGTCAGGTCCCCTCAAGGCAAACCCCCTTCCAAGACTAAGTCTCAACGGGAATACACGCTCTGAATGGGGACCACATTCATCATCGATGAGGGGAAATGAGGGAAAAAACAGCAATGAAGCAGTAAACTAAGCCCTACAACATTCAACAGACTTCTGTGAACCTGGATGGAGACTTGCATGGCCAGCAGTATGACAAGACCTGGGGACTCTAGGGCCCAGAGTCAGTGACATAGCCACAGAGGACTAGAGACTAGAGTGGAGAGTGAAGTGTCCAGCAGATAAGAAGAGAGTTCATAGGCATAAGAATACCCACACTTGCAGATAATACCCACTTAACCCGGCTTCAATGATTGGATGATCAGAGCTCAACTAGGAAGAAGAAAGAAGAGGGGAAAAAAAAGAGTAATCTAATACACTTTGATGAACTTGACCTATACCTATGGATACAGTAGCTCAAAAGAGGGAACAAATCTTTACAGAGAGGATCATTCCCACTCCCTCCATAGACAGGGATGGTCAACTTGGACACTGGCTACCCAAAATGGGGGGGGAGGGGGGAGAGTGGGGGGTGCTACAAAGGCACAAAGTG
Source organism: Chrysochloris asiatica (assembly GCF_000296735.1). NCBI lineage: Eukaryota > Metazoa > Chordata > Mammalia > Afrosoricida > Chrysochloridae > Chrysochloris > Chrysochloris asiatica. Next base: position 17,156,898 of record NW_006408556.1, read on the forward strand.
ACTGGCTTACAAGCTTTCAAGAGGGAGCCTAGATCCAGAGGGCGTGGAGGAAGGTAGAGGTAGAATCTTCACTGAGTTGTATCCAGTCTATCTGGGTGGGGCTGATGAAAGGAGATGGGGATGGGTCTCTTGTGATACAATAGTGAATAATTGCTATCAGGACTGACTGTGAGGGTTCAAAATGTAAAGCAAGGAGAGGAGTGATTAACTTTGCAGTCTGGGAGCAGAGGTCCCTGGGACCATCAAGGGAGAAGAGCGGAAAGCAGAACCCTACCCAGGGAAGCAGTGATGTCAAAGATGGAGGCAGAGACGATGACTTGGAGAAATGGAGCAGCTGGGGACTTCAGACACAGAGAGGGATTGGGGCTATGTGCTGACAACCAGGAGGCAGGCTTGCAGGGTATACCCTTTGGTCGGTTGCTAATGCATGGAGGGGATTGTAACCATGGCTAATGTTCTCCCATGTAAACGATCACATAATTCACAATAAAACATTTTTTTAAAAAATTAGCTTGCTTCTAGAACTTGCCCAGTGAAACAGGCCTCTTGTGTAGCCTTTGCAGTGTATAGGACCTTAGGTGGAATTCTGAGCATGTTTGGTAAAGAGCAGGGTGACACAAAAAGAAGGCTCCCAAAGAGATGGCTTGGCACAGTGACAACAGCAATGGGCTCAAGCATTACAAGGATTGTTAAGATGTCAGGAGACCAGGCAGTGTTTCATTCTATTGTGCTTAAAGTCCTGAACGGCACTGAACACCAACATATAATAAATCACTGCGGGTTAATGTGCCAGACTGCAAAGCCATTTGAACTGCAAAGTCAGTGGTTCAAGTTCACCAGCCACTCCTCGGAAAGCCTATACAGAATCGCTATGGGTCGGAGTCGACTCGATGGCACTTAACAACAGCAAGGTGCTTAATAACAACAACAACTATATCCTTTACACTTTTATTAGAAATAATAATTTTAAAAAAATATATATGAGTGAGAGAGATCATCTAATTTGTCTTATTCCCCAAACAAAATCATACTAGAAAAAAAATGTAAAATTTTGTGTTAAAAACAGCAGGATGTAAAAAAATATATATATATTTTAAGGTAGTTACTATATCATTCAGTGCTTTTATATGGTACTTCTAATACTTATTCTTTCTTATAAAAGACTTAGCTTGGAATAAGTAGATTTTGTCATTTCTCCTTTTCTTCAATTTTAAGAAATAACCAATAAACCACCATAAACAAGTCTATTATAATTTGAAAACAACTAAGTGCATGTTTGTACTGAGAAATTTTATCTATACAGCAAAAAGGAAGTATTCAAGGAAAGATTATGAACATATAAAGAAATGCAAAGAAAGCTAGATTGAACTGAATGCATACATTTCAAAAGCACAAAACCCCTTTAAAAAGAATGAAAGATAAAAGCAACATTCATTTTACTTTAAATGAATGTTAAGTGTTCATTAAAGGCTCAACATTAGACCTGAAAAAAATATCAAATACTAGTCTCCAAAAGGAAAATAAGAATTTCTAATGTGAATAGACTTTATTTATGTTCAACTAGTGATAAAATACTATGGCTGTTATCAATGCAACATTTCTGGGAAACACGGTTCCCTAAAAAAATTTGACAAGCCAATCCTACTCATTAGAACTAAAAAGTAAAAGGAAAGGTGGTACTGAATAAAATGAACTGGAATGGCAATTTATCAGATAAGGTAAAATAAGATTGTTGTCTCAGTTGGTCAGGCTACAAGACCACCCAAAGACATTTTCACTGGGCAAATCTTAGAAAATTAAAGAGGAAGTCTCCTCACCACCAAAGAAAATAACATTGTTCCAGAAAAATTTATTTTTGAGACCTTAACTTTGAGACACAAGAACAGTATAATGACTGCATTTTGATGGGCAAGTCACTAAGTACTAACCCCATTTTTCTTGAAGTACCAGGGTATATGTGACACAATTGGACATTTTTAATAGGTATAGAATTGGCACATAATTTTCTAGTAAGTTATCATAGAAAAAGTCCTTTATACCCATAACAATAAATTTAACATTGTAACTTTTATTTTTCCCTTTGAAACAAGACCAACGGAAATTTCCACAGCATACAGCTTTAGAGCATCATCTTCTTCGTATAAGCGGCATTCTTCAAGTATGAATACACTCACTCCTCACTTACCTACATGGGTAAGTTCCAAAGGTTAGGAGGTTATGTGAAAATGGAGGATGACTACATCAGAACTGACAAATTACATCACTACATAAGTGTGAAATTATATAATTACATAACTGTCAAGTTACATCACTACCTACCTGCCACATTACACGAGCATGTAACTGCCAAACCACTTGCCCAGCCAAATTGACACATAGCCTTAACCATCACAGCCAGCATTAATTACTCTTACCTCACACCTCAGCTTTGTTACTGGCATTCATACACTGTTCATGCACAAAACAGTCAGACAGGTGAATTTTTACTATGGTCATAAGTGTGAAACATCCAGCAACAAAACAGTCAATATATGATGAATAGGTGCAAATGGTCCAAAAGAAGAGCTTCCATCCTCTAAGAAATCTGTGATCATTGTATTAAACAAATAAAATTGGTTTCTCGACTATAAAAGCTAGTTAAAGACTTCACATGTATTGCAAATCTTCAAGGATGAAAAATAGTATGAAATACTTCCCAAAATATGTCACTAAGGAATACAAACGTAGGGGACCTCTATGCTGTTGCTGTTTCAGGTGTCAGGTGTCAGTGTGTCAGTGTTACAACTCATAGTGACCCTATGCACAACAAAATGAAATGTTTGCTGGTGTTGCACCCTCCTCACATCCATTAATATATTTGAGCCCACTGTTACAGTCACTGTGTCGACCCATCTAGTTGCAGGTTTTCATCATTTTGTTTTGATATATCTTGGAAAGTATTCGTATTTCATGGTACATAATGGATGAGGGCTTCTAATGACCACAGAATTCAGTAGGTTCAATGCAAAGGTTCCCAAAGCAAGACACCATTTACCTAATGCTTTGCACTTCCAAGCCTGACATAAAATTTTTGCATATGGTTTCCATACTTATACTCTGTAAACAAGCCATTTCTTTCTTTGTGCTATAACTTATATATGGAAAAAAAAATTTCATTATTTAAGTAGGAAATAGGAGACTTTCCTTTGTTATTTTCATTTGAATCTGAATCGCTAAATTGTGTTGGGAGTGGACACTTCAGGTCAGAATGCTAATAAGGATTTACATAGCTTCAGTCTATAAAGGGAGAATTTTAGAGAGAGAAAAAAGTTACCTGCGCTCAAATGTTATAAAACTATTCAGTTTCTGTCAAGTCACTAATTCCAAATTAAGACCAACTTAAAATCCTTATTATCATCTATGATAACAGAAAAGATTTATTACAGCACTAAGTGTCAATGGCTTAAAGCAATTCAGTACGGTAAAAAAAAAAAAATCGACATACTTTGTTTCTTAAATTCATAAATTGTTGGATTTTATACCAAGTAGCCATCTATAAAGTATTCACTTGTTTTAATGAGTGAACTGATGTCAGAGAGGTTGTATGCCTAGAAGGAGTTCATCAGTTCATTTAGCCCATTGCCCCCAGTTTGTGAATCCCCTAATTGTGATTTCTGGGGTGTTGGTAGTCCCAGGATATTTTCTAACACCTTCTGAATGCAGTTATTTGAATTCTCTTCATCTATTGACTTTGCCATTAATGGATATTGGTTACTGATAATGGATACTGTTACTAACTTGGTGATAAAATAATACCAGGATTCAGAGGGTGGGTGAAAAACCCTCCCATTTCCATAACATTTTAATATATTAAAATAAAATTATTTAAAATGCAAAATGTGGATTACACATGTAAGAATCACGTGCTTTGAGATGAGAATGGAGAGTCAGGACCATGATCTAACTACATTTCACACAGTACACATGCACCCCTAAACTCTGTGGTTGTATGGTTGTAGTTGACAGGGAAAATAAAATACTTTGACCAAATTTTAAGTCTTGTCAGTGTCATATGGGGAAAATAAAAACTACAAAGAAAAGCAATCACCTCTATTATTCATGCATAAATATAAAGATATATGTGAGTTCAATATTTTAGTTAACGATGACAATCCAAGCATTTATTATATTGGTGGTAACTGTTTTGAACCAAAAAGAACAGAGTAAAATTAGCAATCAAACTTCAATGACTAAGATGGTTAACATAAAAACAGTTCATTTTTAATGCCTTCATAACTTGTTGTTGTTGTTGTTATGTGCCATGGAGTCAGTTCTGACCCATAGCAACCTGGTACAGGGTTTCCAAGGCTGTAAATCTTTCCAGGAGCAGAAAGCCTCATCTTTCTCCCACAGAACAGCTGGTAGTTTCAAACTGCTGACTCTGAGATTCATAACCACTACGTTACCAAAGCCATGCAGCAAAACATTTTCATACACATACACAACCAAAATCAGTTCTCCAGGGGGGTAACAAAGTTAATATGAGCACATATTTGGATCTAGGGAAAAAAACCTCTGGATATATGCAATACAAAGAATGAGGTTGCAATAGAAGGAAAATTAAACAGAATCTGGCTGCTGTGAACTTTCTATTTGCGATTGTTAAATGCCATTAAGTTAGTTCTGACTCTTAGTGACCCTGTATATGGTATCTGAGGAGTGGCTGGTGGGTTACATCAACCTAATCTAAATTAAACTCTATCACATCCTGAATCATATCCATCTACTATCACAGTTTTAAACAATTTTTACTCCAAAATAGGTGGACTACTATTTTAGCCAATTCATCTGTTTCTAGTATACAAGTCATACTCCAAAATGTTGCAACTACTGTGAAATGACCTCTAGGTAGCAGTGCAAAAAGCAGTTGCTGTGGATTTAATTCTAACATCTGGAGACATGTGTATAAGGTTGAAGTGCTCCTCAGACTTCCCAAGGTTGTGATCTTAGGAAGCAGGCCAGCAGGCCGTTCTTCAAAAATGCCTCTGAGTGGGTATGAACTTCCAATCTTTTGATTAGTACTCTAGTGTTTAATGGTTTGCATCATGTAGGGACCTCAATGGCAATGTATTCTCATAGTAGAAACTGTGGCCTAATTCTTGGGAGTTTGTAAATTTTAAATAATATTTCTAATATGGCTAAACTTTTATGTTACTGGAAAACAATGAACTGAGAGTCAAAGCCTCTTTAATTGTAATTAGATGGAACAGGGTGGGGAAAAGAAACTAGTTTAATATACAAATGATGGCCCCAAATTGCTATGGTACACTGAATGAGTCCCAGAGGTACAATGATTAAGTGCCTGGCTTATTAATTGAAAGGTTAGTTGGTTTAAATCCACCACTTGTTTGGTGATTTACCCACATACATATTAAACCGTTTTTTGCAGCTTACTCTGCCCTATAGCGTTACTAGGAATTGGGATCCATCAGACAACACACAACAATATACTGTACAAAAGTTTCATAATAACTAGAATAATGAAGTTAGAAGAAATTGAATAATCACAAGGAAAAAGATGGCAACGATGGAATAAAAGCCACCAATTGGCTATAAGTATATAGATTTCAACCCTCTCTGTCTTTGGAATAAATAGCTGAGGCCTAGGCTATTCACAAGCACTTGAGCCCTTTTACATCCTGTGACCCTAGGAATACTGCACAATCATTTTTTATTCCTGCCAGGAAGTGGAAAAGATTGCAAACCACCAAGAAGACGGAACAAACACTTATCCCACAGAGGTAAAACTGGGAAAGGAGATTTATTTTCAGGAGTGAAAATCCGTCATGTTAAATTAAGATCATTAATTTAAATGTTACTGATATTATAGATTTGTTTTCCCGTTCTAAATTTGTTTTGAATGTATAATTTCATTATACTGAAAAGTAATAAGATGTTTATGTTTGCACATACGAAGGTACTTCAAAAAGTTTGTGGAAAAATAGGAATTCAAAGAAAATGGAATTTTTTCTACAAACTTGCTGGAGCTCCCTATTTCAGTAACATTAGCAAAAATGTTGATATCAAGGTAAAACTGGGATCCACAAGTACTTCTCTTCCTTTTTAGATGTGACCTGCACAAAGCACAGGGCAGAGAAACACTTGGAATTATAGGGGGTATGGAGTTAAGAGAGAACGGACTTGCATCTCAGCTCTACCACTTACAAACTTGGTGATCCTGGGCAAGTCGCTTCCCTTTTCTCTCAGCCTCAGTTTCTTCAGTTGTAAGAGAGGGATGGAATCCTGGTGTGGTGCTGCAGGATAATGCACTATACTATCAGCAGTTCAAATTCACCAGCCGCTCCTCGGAAACCCTATACAGGGTCACTATGAGTCAGAACCGACTCAATGGCACAACAAAAGAAGACAGGGATGATAAGAGTTCTCACCCACAAGTTCTTTGTGGGATCCCATGTTCTACAGTGACTCACCTGCTGCTATTGTTAAGTGTCTTCGAGTCAGGTCCAACTCAGCAACCCTGCACAGGGTTTCAGAAGCTGTAAAGCTTTACAAGAGTAGAAAGCCTCATCTTTCTCCCAAGTGGCTGGTAGTTCCGAACTGCTGACTTTGCAGTTAATGGCCAGAATCGTAACCCACTATGCTACCAGAGCTCCTCAGTGATTAGCCTGTTGTTGTTGTCAGGTGCTATCAAGTCGGAACCAACTCATAGCGACCCCATGCCCAGCAGAACGAAAAAATGTCCGATCCTGGGCCAACCTCACTACCGCTGCCACACTTGATGCCATCAATGATGCCACCTGGCTGATCCATCTCGTTGGGGGTCTTCCTCTTTTTCTCTGACCCTCCATCTTACTAACAGACATTTACAGGTTAGTGAGGAGAGCTGATTAGGGTGTTAAATGCCTGCTTCATACTTATTAAAAGTATACCTGTTGCTTAGCTAACCTATCATAGAGAAAACACAATGAGAAGCTGACTTTAGCTCATACTGGTGACCATCGTCCATCTTAAAAAAAAAAAAAAAAAAAAATGGCAGCTATACTGCTTTAGAAGGAGTTCTACCATTCTAAAAATACTGTCCCGCAGCTGTTTAAAATTTATTTTTTTTAGACCATAGCACCACTGTTTAGTTGTTTCCAATTTCTAAAACCACAAATAGTAAAAGTGTACTCAGTCTACTGCAAACATAAATAGCAAATGCACGCTTCAGCACTTTTTAAAGGATATGGAAATTGGCAACAAAAATGCAGTTCATGTTGAAAATTTACGACAGCCTTGCCATATTTCTTCAGAAATACAATCAGGTAAAAATTAGGAAGATCTCTACCAGCTGGGTGGCATTTTTATGTTTTTTTACTTATATTTTCATGAACTGAAAGACTTTCATTCTGCAGCTTCTGGCACTTGATAAAATAGAGCAATAGTACCTTTGCTAAAACCACATTTTCTTTGGTTATGTTTAGCATTACACAAACATCTTTCACCTTAGATATCCTTTTGCATTAGAGTGTTTAATTTTAAAGTGACTAAAGGGCTTTTTTCCCCAAGAATATTATGCTTTCTGGATATCATTAAGCACAAGAATTGTATTTTCATGAATTCTTAAAGATTAATTGTATATGTTTCAATTATTAGGTATTTATTTCCATAAAATTACAGGGAAAGCCACTGTTAAAACGTGCGCATACGGAAGTGATGCAGGAAAACATAGAAAAGACTGATTTACTATGCTGCTATAAGTTAAAAAGAGAATTTCGTAAAAAGCCACAACTTGAATTGAGTGATCTCTTCCCTGATGTGGTAGATCTAAAGGAACACATTCTCAGCTTCTCAGAAAGGGAACACAAAGGAAAAACATCACTAGAGCAAAAGGAGGAAGACAAATAGCATCTCATGTTCAATTCAACAGTGGAGGACAAAATGTTTGTCATTAGGAGTAATTCTACCATACTCTAGATCCCATTTTGGTTTTATAATTCCTATTGCGACATATTCAAATTGGTTTTTAACTATTCTCAAGGTAAGAACTCAGAAACAGGAATACTGAATTATATCAGTTTTTAAAATCGTTTGATGAATTCAGTAAAAAGGCTTAATTAGTATTGTGTGAACAAATGATTTTTAAAACAGCCTTTGGTAATTTCAGAGATTTTGCTTTTAATGAGATTAAAAAAAAGAAGAATTTAAAACTGGTGAACAATTAGTCTATACCATGAACTAATTAATTAAATGCTTTATAAAAACAAAGCACTATCATGTATTTTTTAATGGTTTTTGCTTTTTCAGTAGGAGTGTCTATGCATTTTTACCAAGGATGCTTAAACCATGTCTTTTCAAATACTGCCTAAATATATGTCCTTCAATTGGATGAACATTTTATATATGCCTTATAATATATGCTTTTATAAACTAATGAAAAACAGTAAGAAAGAAATCAGATTAAAATATTTAATGCAACAAAATTAAGATAAACTGAATAAGAAAGACTTCAAGGGTATGGGACATATGCATTAAAAAATTAGCTTTGTATTTTTTTAATTTACTGAAAATAATACAAAAAAAATCAAGATTATAAAACTATTATGCTTTGTATTTTTAAATCCCTATATGTTATGTAAGCAGTATTTCTCAATATATAATTTTAAAAGACAAATGTCTTTTATGCAAGTGATTATGCAAGTAATTGCTTTTTTTAGCATTTACAAACTCCAAAATGAACCTAATTGCTGAATAAAATCCTAAAAACACCCAACTGATTCATACTTCAAAAACATAAAAATTTATTATTCTCATGTGTAGTTAGCATCTAATCCGACAGTAAGCCTATAAAGTTATTCACACTTAATTTCCATCTGCTTTAAATGTTGTTTAACATAATCTTGGTAATACAGCAATACTATATTTTCTATAGTATTTTGTATTTTTAAATCCCTGTATGTTATGTAAGCAGTATTTTTCTATATATAATTTTAAAAGACATTTGATTATGCAAGTAATCTATAGATTATCCAAATTCTATAGATTATCTAAAAATCTCTAAAGTTCTCAATGTTTCTGTTGGTGTGTTGAACAAGATATCATTTGAATGGTCAGCTGCTTTTAATTGACCATTACTACTTAACATTTAATCATATTTTTATAAAATAAAAGCTGCTTGTCAGTATGAAACCCCTCTCCAAAAAAAAAAGAATTTTCTTTTAAGTAGCTTTTCAAAATGGGAATATATATTTTAAGCATGCCCTTTTCTAATCAAAACAGGGTCACCTTAACAAAAATTGAGTATGATTTCATATTCAACAGCAGAGAAAAGAAAAGTATAAATGTCTATATCATTTTCTATAGTCATAAATTCTAAGATGGGAAGCAAAACAGAATTAAACACTCACATCTAATGAAATATACAAACCTTGTGATGTAAATCTAGACAGGTTTATCCTAATACTTTATATAATGTTTTTTGTTAAAATATTATTTTCTTTCTCTTAATTTTTTATGGCTTATTAATCAGTCTCAACATAACACGAAGAGATATTAACCTGTGAAAACAAATCAGATTCAGAATACAGGAACAGCCAATTAACAATGATTTAATATCTCATCTATACTAACCCTGACATACTTAAAACAAGTTCTCTGTTTATAAGTTTGTGAAATAATTTAGATTTTAAGAGAAATGTTGCTGATCCAAAGTTAATTATAATAGCTGGCATAAACAGCTTTTATGTTAAATGCTGTAACTTTTAAATTCTACTTAAGTTGTCTTTGAGTTACTCCCAGTTCACGTTACCCAAAATCATAACCTTGGAACACTAGTGTCTTAGTTATAATCATGCAATAGGTTACCTTTTGAATCAACACATTAACTTCTCATCATATCTGTTATTTTAAGCTCGAAACGACATGTAACTAAATCATAAGATTAAGGATATAGAAAAACATAAGAGAAAAGCTGCAAACTGATTACATCACTTTATGTCCCACACGGTTACTTCCTTTACAAATATTTGTGTATTATAACTTTATAATATTTAAAAATCTAATTAAAAACAAAGAATTACATTTAACTACTATTTGCTTATAATGACTGATATCATATTTAGGGATATAGTCTTCTAAAAATTAGAAAAGCATACAATTTTATGTTTCAAAATTTGTTAACAATGATAATAATATGCATCCATTTGAAAAAAAATCTTGCGGGGGGCGGGGAAACAACAACTGATTTTTAACATTTTTATCATATCATTCAAAATGTAAATGACGTATAAATGTAACCTGAAACCTACTCTGACGATCTGAAAAATTACCAGTTAAAATATATGGATCTTCACAGTTAAGCAGTACCTTAAAGAATTCTACTAAAAGAAATGTCTTTCTGTCCATTTAGTCCTCAACCACTTTAAGATCATTCCCTGGGCTTCTTAAACAGTAAGAAAAATCACTTATTTGGGAGCAAAGAATATACCAAAAAAAAAATTTAATCCAGTAGACTATTTTTCTTACATTTTGCTCAGGCAATACATAGCACTAAATATTAAAGATTGACATTTATGGGTAATTCAATAGTTAGACGATGATTCTTTAGTAGTTTCACAGTAGCTTAATTTTTCACATTACTTGAAACCACTGTTAAACCTGTAACACATTTTCTGTTTCGCCATGGCTTATTTTTTTTTTTTTTTAATCTTTAACCCTAAAAGGAATATCTTTTATCTGTCAGCAGTACAAAAGGCATTCATAATTCAGAAATGTTTTCCTTTTTTGCAATGCATGACTTTGAACTCAGATTTTCAAAGATCAGTTAAACATGATGTTTCTTTAAGACCAAAGCCTTATTTATGTGAGCCTGTGGCTTAACTGACAAGACTTTTTAGGTCTCAGGGAAAGTCCGTCAGTTTGTATCTTAAATACCATAATCTCACTTCAATCCACATAGACATCTGCAGGAAAGGTACTCAGTCAAATGTTATATCCTCAACAACTGAGCTATAAGAACCATTACTCTATACAATGGAGAAGAGAACATGAAAACCCAACAGATGGGAGGAAATAAAACATTTGTAATTGTAAAATATGAATTAATGACAATATATTCTTAAGGGATACATGGGATATCAATGTATTATTTTCCATTCAACTTAGTAAATGTTTAAGAAAACGGAAAATAGCGAACACTCTACTTGATAGGATTGTCTTGGCCTTTAGCCAATAAATATCATGAACTTTGCTCTTATTGTTTTATTTTACTAAACATTGCCCATATTATTGACCTATACATTTTTAAATAGTACTGAATTTTGGGGAGAGTTTACACAGCAAGTCAGGTTCCCATTTGAATATTTCCTCTTAAATTGTTGAGTGACATTAGTTACATCTATCAAAACGTTTGTTCCATTTCTAGTACTCTTGTTTCCCTGTCCCCTTATTTTCATAGTTCTGCTTTTGAAAAGCTGTTGACCTTTTGGTTCCATGTTGTTGTTGTTGTGCTGTGTAGTCGGTTCTGACTCACAGTGACCCTGTATCGTTTCTGAGGAGCAGATGGTGGATCTGAACCACTGACCCTGTCGTTCAAACAATGAAAGCCAGTGTTTATCCTACAGTGGCACACCAGGACTCTTTTGGTCCCATGTTGTTGTTGTTGTTAAGTGCTGCCGAGTCGCTTCTGACCCATAGCGACCCTGTATAGGGTTTCTGAGGAGCAAGTAGCGAGCTTGAACTGCTGACTTTGCAGTTCAAATGGCTTTGGAGTCCAGCGTATTAATCCACAGTGCCACACCAAGACTTGGTTTTCAAATAGTGCACCAACCTTATGGACAATATTCTTTACTTTGCATGCCAATGTGTTATTTCACTAAAGGTGATCTCAGGGAATAGGCTTGGTTCTATGCTTAGAGTGTCTCAGGGTGAAAGTCTCAAGAGGTTCTCCGTTCACCACTCTTCCAGTTTGTCTGGTTGTGTCTTATTTTATTGTGTGTTTTTTTAAGAGTTTGAGTTCTGTTTCACATTTTTTCGCTCATTCTATCCTGGACAATCTACTATAAAAGCCAGGTTAGAATAGTTATTGGTGGGAGTCAGGCATCATCTAGTTCTTCTGTTCTGAGGACAGATAAGGTATAGATTGGTTTATTCTCTGAATTTCTGGTTACCTTCTTACTATTTTGGTCCTAGCGAGTAGAAACCAGTAGTTGTATCTACATGGGCTGCTCACAAGCTTTTACGATCCCTGATTCTACTTACTTGATTAGGATGCAGATCATGATTTTTGTGAACTATGTTATGCTGATTGACAGAGTTGTTCTTTGAGACTTTGATGACCCATTGATTTTATTGTCTACCTATTTCTAAAAAGTTACCAATTCCAAATGCAACTGAAATTACACAATTTCAAATGAAACAAATATGCATTAATTAAAAATTAACCTACAATCAAAATGTCCAGGAAAACAATTAAACCATTTTGACTCATATGTTTCTTAAGGTAACAAATTTCAAGTATCTTAAAATCACATACTCGTTTAAGTGCAACTGGTACAGTAATTTGACATACGTAATATACTAACAGCACTTAATATATGCAAAATGCTATTTGTAGGCACTTTATATTTTTTAACCTCTTTGATGCCCCAAACCACCTTTCACTGTACAAAATACGGCCCACAGACAGGCAGGCAGCTTCCATAGCCATTCTCTTAATGTGTATCCTTAAGAGCATAATAAACTACATTTTTTAAATGAGAAAGCTTGACATTCATTGACACTGCACACAGAACAAATATGCAAAATAATCTTATGGGAGCATGCGTAAATACCAAAAGCCTCGTATAATTATTATATTTGTAACAAACGGTCATCTGGATTACATTTATAGAAGGAAAGACCTGGTGATCAACTTTAGTAAGGTCACAGCCATTGAAAACCCTTTGAAGCATAGTCAATACTCCAATATACACAGTTGGAATAGACAGAACAGTAACAAGTTTGATTTCTGGTCTTGGTAGCATATTTGACATTCTATGAATGCCCTGGATTAATGGTATGGCACTGTAGGATCACCACTAGACAGCTAACCACTAGGTTCAAACCCACCAGTCACTCCTTGGAGACCTTATACAGGGTAGTTATGAGTTAGAACTAACTCGACAGCACTGAACAACAACCGCATATATGCCCTGGTGTAACCCTGCAAGAAAAGCTGTGGACTAGTAACCGCAAGGTTGGCATTGCAAACTCACCAGTCACTCTCAGAAGCCCTTTATAGGGTCGCTATTGGTTGCAACAGACTAGATGGCAAAAAAACACCAAAACTACATATGTAAAAGATTAAAAACAAATTGTTTACCAATTCTGAAGATTGAATACTCTCAATTTCAATTAAACAGTCTTTATGCACATAGCCACATATGAATGACTTTCTAAAGATCCTCTGATGACACACATAGTTTACAGTCAGCTGGTAAAGGAAACATTGGCAGTTCTAACCTACGCAGCAGCACCAAAGAAGAGGAGGCTTGACAATCTCCTCCTATAAAGAGGGCCCTATGGGGCAGTTCTACTACTCTGTAACAGGACCTTGTTGTTGTTGTTGTTGTTGTTCCTAAATGCTGTCCAGTCGATTTCAAACTATAAAGACCCTGTATAGGGGTCAAGGAGAAGCTGGTGAGCTTGAATCACCAACCTTGCATTTCAAAGGACTTTGCAGTCTGATGCATTTTTTTACCAGGAGTCAAAACAACTTGATGCAGAACAACAACATGGTTTTCTTATGGAAAAATAGGAAATTTTAAATATATCTGAACTTCTTAAAATCAAACATAAAAATAAGTATACGCATAGTTTTCTGTACTGAAATTTTAGCATTCACATTTTAATGAATAATAATACAGATCAAGTAGCCATTTGTTTTACTTTGACCCGGAACTAGAAACAACTCTTTTAAACTGGCTCACTTACTCTGCATTATAAAAAACTGAGGGCTATTATAGAATCTAAATATAAGAATTGGTAAATCTAAATAATCTCATTGTGCAACTTGCCAACTTAAAATATAAGCAATTCATTTCAAACTGCTTGGGTTGCTGCTCCATCAGGAAACTTTTTTATCCCTTTTTTCAGTGAATAGTTTCATATTTGGTTAAATACAGGAAGTTATACCACCAGTGGAACGCCATTATCTATAATGAGAGTTAGTTATTCCATATTCCCATTTTGAAAAATAAATTAATGTATCAACACACTCTATAACGCTTATATAAACTAAAAATACTAGCTAGCTTCAAGTGAAAAAAACACATAATCGGGCTAATTTCGTACCATACATAATCATTCTTCACAGAAGTTTTATTACCCAGTATGGAATGGATTACAGCAAATGTATTTCACACATGCTATTTCTTATTCAAAAGGAAATACAGAATGGGATATAAAGAAGTTCTAGCCAAATTCTCATTCAAATCCAACATTCATGGACGCCACTGTTACTGAAAGACATTTCCAAACAGATAGCTGTGGACTTTGTTTGCCTTTAAAATAATATGTCTTTCACATCTGTTCCAACTAAAACATTCATGTTCTTAAACTTTACCACACTGCCTCATGTTTAGTTTTAAAAACATTGTAGTTTTATTTTGTCTTATATTGGTTTGTAACTAGTTAAGCTCATAAAACATTATTCACATTTTCAAACTATGTTAACATGTTTAAAAGTAGGATAATATGTATACCTTGTAAATATTTTACATGAGTGATTCCCAGAGTTTCTAAGACTTCTCTTACTGTTTTTCATTGGTCTAATGCAACTACCTAAAATGGGTAAACAGTATTGTGTTTTCTTTTTAACATTAAGGTGAATTAATTTTTAATTTCTCTTTGAATGCATCTTCCAATATAAGAAGCCAAGTTTCAAAACCCCAACATCAAAATCAATACCATTAGGTTTCAATATTTGACGTTTCTTTCGGTCTACCTAATTCGAAATTGAAGATAGTTCAGGTTCTGAGCACAGGGGGGAAGCTGAACAAAGTACACAGAGGAATTCTCAGAACGACTTCTCCAGCTCTACTCTAAGTCTAAAGTTATCTCAACATGAAAAGTTTTTTTAAAAATCATGTAATATCAAAATACGATATAACAGAATAATATTTTAATCATGGTATCCTCTCTTGGGATTTCTACAAAATTATGAAATATCAGAAAATTATGAATTACTTCATATAAAGGAAGTTTCATGTCCAAACTGTATTTTAAACAAAAATAATTATAAGAGAAAGAAGAAAGGAAGGAAAGTAAAGGTCTTAAACATTTCTTGGTGAAACACATCTAAATAGCAAAATTATGATAACCAATATCTAAGATGACTTTTTGCCTAACAATAAGGCCAGTAGTTTGAAACTACCAGCTGTTCCGCAAGAAAATGATGAGGCTTTCTGCTCCCATAAAGATCTACAGCCTCGGAAACCCTGTAAAGGGTCGTTAAGATTCGGAAGCGACTCCACGGCACATAACCACCACCACCACAAAATTAAAAAGTAGTCACAAAAGTGAACTTGATCAGATTATTTGACCAAAATACCTTTTTTTATAAGGCAGTCAAATGCCTACATTAGAAAGAGTGCACACATAATTTATTCATAGTTTATTCATTTTATCTTAATATCAAACTTTGAACACTATCACCAACCCTACCATAAAAATCCCTTTTTTTTTTAAATAAATTGCCATCCCATTTACTTAAAGTATTTGTTTAGAATAGGCAATAAATACTTCTCAAGAACATGTCTTACACTTATAAATAACATAAAAATCTATTTAATGTACTGGAAAACAAATTAATATGATGAAGTGGAACTACTTTTTACTCTAACTTGCAGGTAAAGATTTTCACTCAATCAACATTTTTTGCATTTAATTTTATTTTTTGTGTTTATTTTTACCTCTGTGCTGTCAATCTGCAGAACAGAAAGAGGATTATAGAAGCACAGATGGAAATTCCATTATAAACTGGGACATCCATATAAACACAGACAACTACTGCCAAACAACATCAAATACAAGATAGTGAGGTACAGATTATATACAAATATTGATAAACTATAAAACAAAGATTAATTCAAGAGAGAGAAGCCTGGTGGTAGAATGCATGATGAAAGCCTTGTACTGTGATTTGGAGGAAGGGCTCAGTTTGAACTAAACCACAAGAAAAAAGAGTAACTTAAAGTATGGAGAGAAAAACAAGCAGGGGCATGGAGGAGGTGATGATGGAGAAAGGTACCGAGGGAATGAAAGGAATAAAAAATGACGTGTGACCAAAACATGAAAGAAGAAAGAAAAAAAAAAAAAGGTATATATCGTACAGTTAATAATTCTGCTCAGTCTACCTCCTAAATGGATCTTAGAAGTTCACACGTCTACTTCCTCGGTGATTCCACCTACTGTTCATGCTCTTATCTGAACTACTTCACTTACCTCAGAGGTAGTCTCCCTGCATTCCTTTCTCCTAATCTACACCTGAATCCTCATTCTTCCACTTTGCTTGGATCCACTATCAACACTCATGGAAGCAGCAGTCAACAACAAATCAAATGATATATTACATTAGACAAATCTTCTGCTCAATAATTCTTTAAAATGTTTAAGAGCAAAGATGTCAGTTTGAGGACTAAAGTGGGCCTGACTCAAGCCATACCCTCATATGCATGTGAAAGTTGGACAATGAGTAAGGAAGATTATAGAAGAATTGATGCATTTGAGTTATGGTGCTGGAGAGTATTAAAAGTACACTGGACTGCCAGAAGAACAAATAAATCTGTCTTGGAAGAATTACAACTATAATGCTCCTTAGATGCCAGGATGGCAAGACTTAGTCACTCATACTTAGGACATGTTAACAAGAGGGACCAATCACTGGAGAAGAACATCATGCTTGGCAAAGTATAGAGTAAGATAAAAAGAGGAAGACCCCAATGAGATGGACTGTAACAGAGGAAGCAGCAATACACTCAAGCATAACAACTGTGAGGCTGGTTCAAGACCAGGCAGTGTTTTATTCTGTTGTGGTATGAGTCAGAATCTACTAGAGAGCACCAAATCACAACAAACTCTTTTGAGGAGTTCTGCTAAAAAGGGAGGAGAGTAGAGGAAAGATAAATGGAACATGATTCAGGATAAAGACATGAATGTTACATTAGTTTGTTGTTTACAATGGAAAAAAATTCTGCAAGTCTATATGCTGCTTGTGTCACCAAGTTAGTACCAACTCACGGAGACCCTGTGAACAAGAGAATCGAATACTGCATGGCCCTGCACCACCCTCACAATTGTTTGCTAGGTTTGAGCCCACTGTTCCAGGCTGTGTGTCAATCCATCTCATTGAGAGTCTTTTTTTTGTCGATCCACTATTTGTCAAGCATGATATACTTCTCCAGGGCCTAGTTCCTTCTGATAACCTGTCCAAAGTACGAGAAATGCTTTCACGATCCTGCTTCTATGTGGCAATCAAAACAGATATCTTTGTTCCTCTGATAATCCATGCTATAGTCAATATCCTTTACCAATGTTTCAATTCTTTATTTATTGCATAGTTTTCACATGTATTACAGATTTAATTGTGTTCCCCATAAAACATGTGAAAACTACACAATAAATAAGGCAGGCATGTGTCAACTTGGCAAGGCCATAATATTCACTATTATGTAATCATCCTCCAATTTGTGATCTAATACAATTATCCTATGTGCTGTAAATCATACTTCTATAATGTTAATGAGGATTTGTGACAGTTATGTTCATGAGGCAATCTACAAAATTAAGTTTAGCCTGTGTCCATCTTTCTTGAGCTATAAAAGAAACTTAAGAAAACAAGTGAGCAGACAGAAGAGGGACCTCAGTACATCCAAGAGAGAAGAATCAGGAGTGGAACATGCACTTTGGACCTAAGAGCCCTGCACTGTGAACCTCCTGCATCCAGGCAAAGATGCCAAAACACATGGAGATCTCCCAAGGACACCAAAGTCATAGCTCTTGAAGCAATACAAATCCCTTACCCCACAGTCAACAGTGAAAAGGCCGTCCCCAAATGCAGTGCCTTGAACTCAGACTTTCAACCTCCTAAACTGTAAGAGAGTAACTTTTTGTTTGTTAAAGTAATCCACATGAGGTATTTCTGTTAAAACAGATAATTTGGATAACTAAGTGAACATGTCTAGGTCACTAACACAACATGCATATGAAGTGACTGGAAATACTATGACTTCGGTCAGGTGCACCATAAAATCTCCAAAGTGATATCTTTGCTTTTGAACAGTTTAAAGAGGTCTTTTGCAGCAGATTTGCCCAATGTGAAACGTTGTTGCATTTCCTGACTGCTGCTCCCACAGGTGTTGATTGTGGATACGAGTAGAATAGTATATGCTAATCTAAAGTGACATAATATTCACCATAATGAAGTATCTTTTAAAAAGTTGAAAAAAATTTCTCTTTATCACATTAAAGGTCATAGTCACAGGACGTAAGAACCAAGATGTGGACCTCTTTGTGGCAACATTATTCTGCCCAGCAGAGCAGCATAAAGATTTGAACACTCAGGTTTTTGCAGTACTGTTGGCCTTACCCTCAGATTTCAGGATGGCTGCTATAGCTCAAGCCACCAGGCCAATGTCAGAGGACAGGAAGAGAAAGAAAAATAGCAAAAAAAGATGAAGCTCCAAATTAGCTTCTTTTAAATCCTATTCTCTGGACATTTCATTATCAGTGACACTTCCTCAAGAAAGCTCGGAAAAAAGTATTTTTTCCAAGGACCCATTTCCACCCTCAACAAAATCACAGTTGTGTTACTAAAAGAAAAGGTAAGAAAGGAAATTAAGTAGACAAAAGAGAGGTTCTGCCATGCTTCCCAACTGAATGTTACATGACTGGAAGCAAACCAATCAAGGTATGAATATGACAAGTAGATATCACTTTAGGCTACACATGCAAATTAAAATATTAACAAACCGAAACACAGGATCTACAACTTAAGGGCAATGCCAAGTTTCAACCAAAGTGTTTCTAACTACAAAGGTGGCAATACTTTCAAATCTAACTTTTGCCCAGCAAATTAATCCAAATAGCTACACAGAGCCACTGTACCAAAAAAAAAAAAAAAAAAAGGTAGATGTTCAACCATTTCAAAAGGTAAGATATGATCAAGAGCCACTGATATTGGCAAACATAACAAAAGAAAAGAGGGAGAAGATGCAAATAACATGAATTAGAAACCACACGGGTGATGTCACAATGGAACAAAAGGAAATTAAAAGGATAATAATAGAATACTATGAAAAGTTGTACTCCAACAAATTTGAAAACTCAGAAGAGATGGATAAATTTTTAGGAAAACACGACCTACCTAAACTTACACACAGTGAAGTAGAAAACCTGAACAGACCAATAACAAAAGAAGAAATTGATCAGGTCATTAAAAACACCAACCAAAAGAAGTCCAGGCCCAGAAGGCTTCACTGGTGAGTTCTACCAAACATTCAGGGAAGAGCTGTCACCAATTCTACTCAAATTATTCCAGAATATAGAGGAGGATGGAAAACTTCCTAA
>NW_006408556.1:17177391-17178856 GCF_000296735.1 Chrysochloris asiatica
TAAAATAAAGACTAAATACAAAGAAAATTACAAAACACTACTACAAGAAACCAAAAGAAACTTACAAAAATGGAAGACTGTACCATGTTCCTGGATAGGAAGACTTAACATATTCGCCAAAGCAATTTACACATATAATGCAATCCCAATCCAGATTTCAACAACATTCTTCAAAGAGATGGAAAAAACAATTACAAACTTCATATGGAAAGGAAAGATACCCAGGATAAGCAAAGCACTGCTTAAGAAGAAGAGTAAGGTTGGAAACCTCTCACTCCCTGACTTCAAAATTCATTACATGGCTACAGTGGTCCAACAGCTTGCTACTGGTACAATGAAAGATACATTGATCAATGGAAAATCCAGAAATTAACCCATCCACATACAGTCAACTGATTTTTGACAAAATGCCTAAATATATCGCATGTGGAAGTAATAGTCTATTCAACAGATGGTGCTGGCAGAACTGGAAAGCGATATGCAAAAGACTGAAACAAGACCTTCGCCTCTCAACCTAAATGTGAATCCCAGAATTATGAAGGCCATCAATGAAAAAATAGGGACAAATGTGACAACACTAATTCAAGGAATACACAGACTACGAAACATTTTAAAACTACACAAACAAAAGTAGACAAATAGACAAAAATTAAAAATTTATGTGCATCAAAAGACTTCACCAGAAGAGTAAAAAGGGAACCCACAGAATGGGAAAAATCTTTTGTAACAACACATCAGACAAGGGAGTCACTTCTAAAATATATATGAAACTAACACCTCTAAAAGAAAAAGACATATAACTCAATTAAAAAATGGGCACAGGACATGAACAGACACTTCACCAAGGAAGAGATCTGGGCAACGAACAAATATATGAAGATATGTTCATGATCACTAGTTATTAGAGAGATGCGAATCAAAACAACAATGAGATATCATCTCACACCAGGAATAACAGCAAAGATCAAAAAAATTAGAGGACAATAAATGCTGGCAAGGATGTGGAAAGACTGGGACACTCCTACATTGCTGGTGGCATTGCAAAATGGTCCAACATCTCTGGAAAGCAATATGGTGCTTCCTCAGAAGGTTGGAAATAGAAATAGCTTATGATCCAGCAATTCCTCTAGCAATTCCTCCATTGGTATTTACCCACAAAAATAAGGGCCATAACTCGAGTAGATATATGCACACCAATGTTCACAGCAGCACTATTTACAATAGCAAAAAGAAGGAGACATCCTAAGTGCCCATCAACTGAAGAATCGATAAACTGTGGTACATACACACAATGGAACATTAGGCTACCTTTAAGAATAACAAGGAAGCTGCAAGCCACCACAAAACATGGATGAACCTTGAGGACAGACATTATATTGAGTGAAATTAGTCAGTCACAAAAGGAGAAATACTGCATAGGACCACTACTGTAAAAGACTAAGAAAAAGAACCCATACTAAATAGG
>NW_006408556.1:17182016-17232587 GCF_000296735.1 Chrysochloris asiatica
CTTGAACTGTGGTTTGCAATCTAGTGCTGATCCTATAGTGCCACACCAAAAGTCCAATACTCTTTATTTGTTGTTCTTGTTATTAAGCATCATCGAGTCAGTCCTCTACTCATAGCAACCCCATATACGGTTTCCAAGGAGCAACTGGTGAGTTCGAACCGCCACCTTTGTGATTCACACCAGCCTTGCAGTGGAGTGCTCTAAAAACTAAAATCAAATAGACATTCAAATGATTATTATTAGTTGCAATAGTGAGCCATAGAGAACAAGGATTATATCCCTTCTTTTCTTGTCTAATAACATGATCCCTATTGTTGTTGCTGTTAGGTGCTGTACAGTCAGTTCCAACTCATAAAGACTCTATGCACAACAGAAAGAAACAACGCCTGGTTCTCAGCCATACTCACATTGTTGTTATATTTGATCCCACTGTTTCTGCCACTGTCGTCAATTCATTTATTTAATAGTCTTTCTCTTTTTCACTGATAATCCATTTTTCCAAGCATGATGTCCTTTTCCACAGACTGGTTCTACCTAATAACTTATTCAAAACTACAAGAAACAAAGTTTCTTCTTCATTCTTTACAAAAAGTAATCTGCCTGTACTTCTTCCAAAAGAGATCTGGTAATTCTTGTGGCAATTCATGGTATATGCAATACTATTTGTCAACACCACAATTCAAATATAAAGATCTTTTATGGTGTTCCTTATTCATGATCCAGATTTCACGTGTTATGAACCAATTCAAAATACCATGGCTTGGATCTGGCATGTCTTCAAAGTGACAATTTGCTCTTTAACACATAAGGAGCTTTTTTTTTTTTACATTTATTTTTTATTGTGAATTTAGTGATAGTTTACATGGGAGAACATGCGATCGTATTTCATTTCATTGCAATGATTACAATCTCCTCCATGCATCATCATTCAACAGTACTTGCTTCTATTCCCTCTGGTTTTCATTTTAGAAATATATAACCATTTAAACAACCAAGGGGCACATTCTCCAAGCCTGCCTCTTCGCTGCCAGCACACAGCCTTTCTCTTTCCTTGAGTCTAGAGTCTTTAGGTGCTCTATCTCTAAGGAGCTCTTTTGCAGCAGATTGGCCTAATACATTGTTATTTGAATTCTTGACTGCTGCTTCCATGAGCAGTGATTGTAGATTCAAGCAAATTTTAGAGGTGTTTGATAATATTAGTATTACCACATTATTATGACGCTATTTACTGGTCCAGTTGTGAGGGTTTTCATTTTCTTTACATTGTGATACAATCCATATTGAAGTCTGTAATTTCTGATCTTTACTAGTAAAGATTTTGAGTCCTCTTCATTTCCAACAAGCAAGGTTATATCATCTGCATTATCTTCGGTTGCTAATGAGGCTTATACCAATCCTGAGGCCATGTTATTCTACATGTAACCTAGCTTCATATTGTTCAATGACTTCCATACTGCACTGGATAATCCTTCTTTGAAGCGGTCACAAATATGGATCTCTTTCAAAGAGTTGGCAAGTTTTCTTCCTAATTTCTTGGCATAAACAAGTGAGCACCTCCAGTGCTGCATCAGTTTGTTGAAACATTTCAATTTGTATTCTATCAGTTCCTGGTGCCTTTTTTTCACCAGTGACTTCAACATAGCTTGGACTTCTTCCTTCAGTATCATCAGTTTTTGAGCATACGGTACCTCTTGAAATGGTTGATTATAGACCAGTTGTTCTTCCTGTGTGATTCAATATTTTGCCCATAGAATTCTTCAGCATTGCAACCCGAATTCTTACTCTTACTTCAGTTCTTTCAGCTTGAGAAATGTTGAGTGTGTGCTTCACTTAGGTTTTCTAACTCCAGGTCTTTGCACATTTCATTATTAGTAATTTACTTTGTCTTCTTGAACTGCCCTTTGAAACTTTCTGCTCAGCTCTTTTATTTCATCTTTTCTTCAAGATGATTTAACTTATTTCCGTTAAAGAGCAAGTTTCAGTCTGTCCTGAGACCCGTTTTGGTCTTCTCTTTCTTTCCTGTCTTTTTAATGACCTTTTGCTTTCTTCATGCCTGATGTTCTTGATGTCATCAACTCTTCTTCTTTGGTTATTAATATCCAATGAATTACATTTGTTCTTGAGATGGTCTCTAAATTCAGGTGGATTATAATCAAGGTTACAGTTTGGCTTTAGTGGATTCATTTTCATTTTCTTCAGCTTCAGGCTGAACTTACATATGACAGCTGATGGTCTGCTCCAAATCTGGCTCATGATCTTATTTAGGCTGATGATACTGTGTTTCTCATTGTCTAACATGATCTCTAGACCAATTAAAAGACAGTTTTTCTAGCAACAAGACCAAATATGTTCACTTTTCTTATACTTAAATCAATAGGTTAAAGGAGCTCTGGCAGCGTAGCGGTTATGAATCGGGCAGCTAACCTGAAAGTCGGCAGTTCAAAATTACCAGCAGATCCGCAGGAGAAAGATGAGGTATTCTGTTCCCGTAAAGATTTACAGCCTCGGAAACCCTGTGCAGGATCATTATGAGTAGGAACTGACTCCACGGTACTTAACAACAACAATCAATAGGTTTAAATTATGTTTTACATAATTACATTTCATATATGAACCCTGAATTTCTTAAACAATTTTTAGAGCTGGTATTTCTAATTGGCTTTCTTGTTGAAAACGAGAAGCATGTATCTCAATGTGCTTGAGTTTTTCCATTCTGCTAATCATATTGGCTTATTTCTGTTGATACTAGGTCTGAAGTTGCCAAGAAAAGCATGACTTACACTCTTACAGGCACTGGAGGGAACAACATTCCCTTGAGCTGACACGGGGCTGGTGTTCTGCACACTTGCCTCTCAAACTGTAGTTGAGAGATCCCATTCCCTCCCTGTGGGGAAGATACAGTAGTGGGGTTAACCATTGCCATAGCAAGCACAGGCACATGCAGAACCACGAGGTACTCATTAAGTCTAGAACAGGGAAAGAGTCTCCCTGATAAGGAATAAGAAGAAACTAGGAGAGACTCAGTTCCTAGCATCCATTATCAGGGAATGTTCAGGGACCCAGCTTCCTGATTAGAAAGCCTGATTGAGAGTCACAAAGACTGAGACCTCCCACCCTCCTAACAATCTTGTACAAGCAGTTCCCTTTCTTATTTAGAAGGCAGCCCTCTGGAGTCCTCTGAAACTTGCCTTCGCTGTGCATGTGTATGCTAGAGCCAACGCTTTCTACATCTCAGGACTTCAGTTTTCTTGGTTTTCTCCCTGATTTTATTAGCGAACATCCTCAAGAAATTTCAAAAGGAAATACAGAATGTCTTAACTCTGAAAGCTTGTATGTCTGAAAACACCTTTGCTCTGTCTTCACAACTGGCTGGTAATTTACTAAGATACAGAAATCTAGGTAAAAATCATCTTCCCTCACAAATCTAAGTCAATGATCCATTTTCTTTTAGGATCCAGTGTAGATAATGCCATAAGTTTAAATGACTTTAAATTTAATTTCTCTTTGTTGTTAAGTGCCGTCGAGTCGTTTCCAACCCATAGTGACCCCTGTACAGGGTTTCCGAGGCTGTAAATCTTTATGGGAGCAGAACGCCTCATCTTTCTCCCGCGGAGCGGCTGGTAGTTTCAAACTGCTGGCCTTAAGGTTCACAGCCCGATTCGTAACCACTACGCTACCAGAGCTTCCCCCACCTTGGATGCTTTTAAGTGTTCAAAGATTACACAAGGCTGTTTCCAACTCTGTCTAACAGTGACAAAACCTTGATACTAAAACTTGGCAAAGGTAATACAAGAAAAGTAAAAATCAAAATTTGAATGTAAATACAAAAATATATACCATTTTAACTATATAAGTACCATTCTCCCCCATTATAGAAAATAAGAAACTCACAGAAAGGGAAAACAGTTCTGCTTCTCATTCTGCCCTGAAGACAGAACTAAATCTACCATTGTTTCAGTCCACTTTAGTTATTTCTTGTTTCACCTAGCGTGAGTACGCCTCAAGAGTGTGAGAAAACAGACATTACCAGAACTCAGCTTTCTGGGGCTCATCTGAATAGAAAGCAAACTGCTGGTAGAAGAAAACAAAAAACACATACTACAGAAAAAAAACTGATATAGTCAACATATGAACGTTCAATTTAATTTCATACGAAAAAGGTAAATGTCCCAAAAGGAAAATGAACAGAAGGAAGAGTAGTATATATAAATGGCCAGAATGTAAATTTTGAAGATTTCATTGTTCATTGGCAAAGACAAAGAGATAAATAAAATCTAATGTTGGAAAAGAAGTTAGCAAAAACAATTATTCATAGTCACTGTTAATGGAAGTATTAACTTAAACATTCACATAATAATTTGACAACATTAATCATAATTTAAACTACCCAATTCTATTGAAGCAATGATTTCACTTCTAGGAAGGCATATATCCTAAAATAATGAACTAAACAAATTAAGAACAAAAATGTTCATTAAGGACTGTTTAAATATTTAAAAGCTGGAAATGATCTAAATGTCTGCCAATAGGAGACTGTCTAGAATGATAGAGCTATAAAACAAAACAAAATAACTCATTGCTTTCATGTCGATTCTGACTCACAGCAAGCCTAAAAGGACAAAGTAGAACTGTCCCATAGGGTTTCCAAAGCAGTGAATTTGTACAGAAACAGACTGCCAGACCTTTCTCCCACCAAGCAACTAGTGGGCTAGAACTGTGACTTTTGGGTTAGCAGCTAAATGTTTTAACCACTGCAGCACCAGGACTCTGAATTAATTCATTTACCCCTCACCAAACTCAAAGACTCAAAGCGGCCATCTAGTCTATTTGGGCTTATAATCTATTTGACCTTGCAGGAGCCATTAGAAGAGATCTGGTAGGGTATCAGTTATGAGTTGGGCTATGAACCTCAGGGTCAGCAGTTCGAAACTACCAGCGGTTCCGTGGGAGAAAGATGAGGCGTTCTGCTCCCATAAAGATTTACAGCCTTGGAAACCCTGTGCAGGGTCACTATGAGTCGGAACCGACTCCATGGTACTGAACAACAACAACAGAATTCTCAAGGCTGCAAATCTTTACAACAAGCAGACTGCCACATCGTTCTCTGTTGGAGCAGCTGGTAGGTTCAAACCACCAGCCTTTCAGTTAGCAGCCAGGATGCCTGAACTACTGTACCACCACACCAGGGCTACTAAACCATATATTAAATAAACAAACTCCATGATATCAAGTAGACTCTAACTCATAGATACTAAAAATCACAAAGACAACATATATGTACTGTCACAAGTAGCTATTCACAATATATTAAAACTTTTAAAAGGATTTACTTCCTCATTTTAAAAATAAAAGGTTTCATTAATCTTACCAGTTATAAAAATAATTCTGTAACTCATATTTAACATACATATATACAGAAAAGCTTAAAGGAAAAAAAACTGTAAATCTTGTCAGCAAAAATTCATCTACTTCACTGTTGTTAGTCTAAGTCATATGAAAAGTATTCAAATTCAGAATTAAAACAATAATTCCTTTAGAACCAATCCCTTAACAATGCAACCTAAAGTTCAAAAATAAACCATTAAACTCTCACTTGGAAATCAATATATTGTGGAGAATTTCCAAAGTTGACACTAAGTGCCAGTGAGTTAAAATTTCTAATATCTATTTAAATTTACATAATTCACCTTTTAAAGATGATGCCTACATATTAAAATTCGAATAACAATGTCAATAGCATTCAAATCATTTCTAAGATTCTGGAGGGGAAAAACAGAAAAAGAAAAGAAAAAAAATGTAAAAGTCAATAGACTGAAAGCAATTAACTTCAGGAAAAGATTTTAAACAATAAAGCAATGCATAAATGAGCAAACATAACTCACAGCTACAGAACCAAAGGATTCAATGACCACCCAAGTACTTAACAGTTCAGAAGGAAGAAATGGGTTCTCTATGAAAAAAAATTCAATATCTGACCACACACAGACCAAAATACATGTAGTTAGAGAGTAGGGAAAATAACACAGAGAAAGTGATCTAAAAAATGCAAAAAAAAGGTATAAATTATGCCAAGTGGAAAAGTCATTTGATTGACAGCTTTCAAAAAAATTGAAGACAGTAAAAGCTGAGGAAAGGTACTCAACGTGATGTAAAAGAAATACAGAAACATTTATCTAAAGTTTAAATTACTGTTAATTTAAAACACTGAAAACATTTAAAAGTACATAATGAAGCAGACCATTTAAAATAAGGACTTAAAGTTATTCGGATCCAGCCATTTAAGAATAGGTCAAAAAATAAAACACTAACAAAAGAAACCGCATTTGGGAAGACACTAAGTATAGTCATTACATACGAAGACTTTGTTTACAAAACAGAAAGAAGAAAAAAAGAAAAAGAAACAGTTGCTATAGAGTTTGTTTCAACTCATGGCAACTTCATGTGTGTCAGTCAGAGGAGCACTGCATTCCCTAGGGGTTTCCAGGGCTGTGTGACCTTCCTGAAATATGTTACAAAAGCCTCTCTTCTGAGGCACCTCCAGGTGGACTCAAACCACCAACTTTCAAGTTATTAGCCAAGACTGAACAGTAGTCAAATATCTTCACAATCAAATATCTTCAGAAACATTAAAGGTTATATACCAGCAACTTGTATTACTCCATTTTACTCGAAAAAACAACTACTGTCCTAGAACTGCTATTTAGAGCTTTCAAGACTATATATCTTTATAGGAACAGTATGCTGTATCATTCTCCCTCACAGCAGCTAGTGAGTTTGAACTACTGACCTTTTGGTTAGCAGCCAAGCACTTTAAGCACTGTGCTAGTACAGTTCCTAACTTGAAGATATCAAAATTAATAAGTGTTTAAAATATTAACTGCCATCACCTTATATTGTCATCATTGTTAAGTGCTGCTATAATCTGTTCTGACTCATAGCAACTCTGTGTAGGGTTTCTGAGGAACACGCTAGTGGGTTGGAAGTACTGATGTTGCAGTTAGTGGTCCAGTACTCTTCACCATATATGTTGTTGTTAAGTGCCATTGAGTTGGTTCTGACTCATAGCAACCCTGTATAGGATTTCCAAGGAGTAGCTGGTAGGTTTGAACCACTTACCTTGTGATTAGCAATCCAGTGCTTACCCTACAACACCACACCAGGACTTCTCACCATATATAGGAATATATGTCAAAGTAAGAGAGTTCTAGTTAAAACAACAGTATTTTTTCACATCTCAAAACAATGAAAAATGACTCCCGCTCAGAATATGAACTGGTAGTAAAATTTATAGATTAAATATACAATATCTACATTATTATTACATACTATTACAATAAACAACATTCTTATCAATGGAAAAAAGATTGAAATTATCAAGGACTTCATTCTTCTTGGATCAACTATCAACACTCGCGGAAGCAGCAGCCAAGAAATCAAACGACGTATTGCATTAGGCAAATCTGCTGCACAAGACCTTTTTCAAGTGTTGAAGAAAAGATGTCAGCCTGAAAACTAAGGTGTGCCTGACCCAAGCCATGGTATTTTCAATAATCTAATAAGCATGAGAAAGCTGGACAGTGAATAAGGAAGAATGTAGAAAAATTGATTCTTTTGAGTTATGGTGTTAGAGAATATTGAAAGTGCCATGGCTGCCAAAAGAACCAATAGATCCATTTTGGAAGAAGTTCAGCCAGAGTGCTCCTTGGAGGCCAAGATGGCCAAACTTCGTCTCTCATACTTCGGACGTATTGTCAGGAGGGACCAGTCAACAGCCCAACTTGTAACAGCTGGAGAAGGATATCATGTTTGGTAAGGTGGAGGGTCAGAGAAAAACAGGAAGACTCCCAACGAGATGGATTGGCAAAGCGGCAGCAACAATGGACTCAAGCGTGGCAACAGCAGTGAGGTTGGCCCAGGATCAGGCAGCGTTTCATTCTGCTGTGCGAAAGGTCACTATGGGTCAGTACTGACTCGATGGCACCTAACAAAAACAACACTATTATTACAGAAATCAGCAGTGATAAATATACTAATCTGCAGATTGTCACACTCCAAATTTTTTGCTTTGTTGTGTCTTCCTCCTGTAAAAAATCCCCTCCAAAAAACCTATAGTGAACACTTTCTGAGGTATTATTGTCATTTACAAAGCTAGGACAGTATGCCCTTATAGCATTTATGACATACTAATGTTAAGTTTGTTTAGTCCCACAAAGTATAAAATGCTTCATTTGTGTATGAAAGCTTTTCAGGAATGTTAATATCACTAAAACACACCTTTGTTGTAGTTAGGTGCTCCAGTGCACATCTGAACAAAACATTATGTCATGTGCTATTCTCACAACAGTTGTTATGTTTGATCCCATTGTTACAGCCACTGTACGAGTTCATGTCATTGGAGGTGTTTCTCTTTTTCGCTTACCCTCTACTTTTCTAAATATGGTGGGATTGGTCCGTCCTGATAACATATCTGAAGTATGAGCGACAAAGTCTCCCCATCCTGACTTCTAAGGAGCACTCTGACTATACTTCCAATACAGATTTGTTTGTTCTTCTGGCAGTCTATGGTACTTTAAATATTCTTCTTCAATGACGTAATTCAAAAGCATTGATTCTTCTCATCTTCCTTACTCATTGCCCAGCTCTCACATGTATATAAGGAAATTGAATATGCCGTGGCTTAAGTCAGGTGTACCTTAGTTCTCAAAGGGACACCTTTAAAGAGGTGTTTAAAGAGGACTTGTACGGCAGATTTGTCCAATGCAATGGGCCCTTTGATTTCCTGACTACTGCCTCTATGAGCATTGATTATGGATCCAAGCAAAACAAAATATTTGACAACTTCAATCTTTTCTCCATATATCATGCTGTTTATTGATCCAGTTGTGAGGATTTTAATTGAGATGTAGATCTAATACTAAAGATGATAGTCTTTGATCTTCATAAGTAAGTGGCTCAAGCCTGTTTGCTTTTAGCAAGTAAAGTTGTATCATCTGCATGAGAGGTTGGTAATGAGCTGTCTTCCAATTCTGATTCTATACTCTTCATATAGTCCATTTTCTCAGATTAATTGCTCAACAAAAAACATTCATGAATAAGTACGATGGCAGGATACAACTCCGAAACACACTTTTCCTGATCTTATACCATGTCACATCATCATATTCTGTTTGAACGACTGCCTCTTGGTCTATGTACAGGTTCCTCACAAGCACAATTAATTCTACTACAATATCGATCTTTTTCATTGTTATTCATAGTTAGCATCCAAATAGTCAAATGCCCTTGCATAGTCAATAAAGTGTGGTGCTATATGATAAGCACTTACTGCAAGGACGGCGGTTCAAACCACCAGCCGCTCCTTGGAAATCCTATACAGGGTCACTATGGGTCAGAATAAACTGAAGGGCACTTAAT
This sequence comes from Chrysochloris asiatica, assembly GCF_000296735.1. NCBI lineage: Eukaryota > Metazoa > Chordata > Mammalia > Afrosoricida > Chrysochloridae > Chrysochloris > Chrysochloris asiatica. The sequence goes on from NW_006408556.1 coordinate 17,191,431, forward strand.
GACAACAACAACAAATATCTTTCTTGTATTTTCTGCTTTCAGCCAAGATCCATCTGATGTCACCGATAATATCTCTCATTACACTTCTTCTAAATCCAACATGAATTTCTGGCAGTTCCCTCTTGATATGTTGTTGTAGACATTTTAAAATTATCTTTAGCAAATTTTACTTGCAAATATTATGGTATTGTTCAATGATTTCCACATTCTGTTGAGTCATCTGTCTGGAATAGGCACAAATATGGATCTTTTCCGACTGGTTGTGCAAATTGCCTTCCAAATTCCTTGGCATAAACAAATGCCTCCAGCACTGCATCAGTTTGTTGAAACATTTTAAATGGTATTCCATAAATTCCTGGAGCCTACTTTTTCACTAATGCCTTGAGTGCAGCTTGAACTTTTTCATTCAATACCATGGATTCTTGAGCATATGCTACATCAAAAAATAGCTGATCAAGAGAACCCTAGGACCATCAAGGGATGTGAGATGTGGGTGGAATGTGGGACCCTATCCAGAGAAGCAGTGACACCAGGGATAGAGGCAGAGATGAGAACATGGAGAGAGAGAGCAGCTGAGGACTCTAACCTCATGAAAAGAGAAAGGCTGTTTGCTGGTGGCCAGGAGGCAGGCTTAAAAATGTGCCCTTTCATTGTTCAAATGACTGCATATTCCATCGTGTTTTTGTGCACAGATAAAAAAAAAAAACAACACACACACACACAAGAGAAAATAGAAGCAAACTGTTGAATGATGCTGCACAGAGGGAATTGTAATCATTGCAATCAAACAAAATACAACAATATTATTTTAAAACCCATTAAACTATCACTCAATTCACAATAAAAACTTTTAAAAAAAATTCACAATAAAAACTTAAAAAAAAAAAAAAAAAAAATAGTTCAACACTGATCAATTCTTCATGATACAGCAATGGTGTATTCCTTCCATCTTCTTTTGGGGCTTCCTACATAGTTCAACATTTTGCCCATATAATCCTTTAATACTGTAAATCAAGACTTGAATTTTTCTTCAGTTCTTTCAGCTTGAGAAATACTGAGCTTGTTCTAACCTTTGGTTTTCTAACTCCAGTTCTTTATATTTAATTTGTCTTCCTTAGCTTCCCTTTGTGATTTTCTGTTCAGTTCTTTTACAGCATCATTTTTTCCATTTGCTTTAGCTATTCAATGTTCAAGAATAAGTTTCAGAATCAATTCAGACCTCCACTTTCAGCTTTTTTCTTTTTAATGACCTTTTGTTTACCTCAATTTATGATCTTCTTGATGTCATCCAATAGCTCTTCTGGTCTTCTGTCATTAGTGTTGAATGTGTCAAATCTGTTCTTGTGATAGTCTCTAAATTCAGATGGGATACACTCAAGGTGGACTCCTTGTGTGGCGCTGCAGATCAGCACTGGAGTACAAACCACAAGGTCAGCAGTTCAAACCCACCAGCTACTCCTCAGAAGCCCCATGTAGGGTTGCTGTGAGTCAGAACCAACTAAATGGCACTTAACAACAACATACTCAAGGTTGTATCTTGGTTCTTGTGGTGTTATTTTCATTTTCTTCAGTGTCAGCCTGAACTTACAAAGGAGTAATTGACGGTCTGTTCCACATTTGGTGGTTGGTCTTGGTTTGGATGATAATATTGAGCTTCTTCATCATTTCTTGCCACAGATTAGTAAATTGTTTACTCATGCATTCTCCATTGGGCAAGGTGCATGTATATAATCACCATTTATGTAGTTGAACAAACATGTATTTGCAATGAAGAAACCATTCTTTTTTTTTTTTTTTTTGGACAATAATCACAATATGAGGTTTATTAAGGAAGGGAACAAAGAGCTCTGGTAGCGTAGTGGTTACAAATCAGGCTGCAAATCGCAAAGTCAGCAGTTCGAAACTACCAGCTGCTCCGCGGGAGAAAGGGAACAAGGTACAATACAGGATCAGGTAGCAGCAGAAGCAGTGGCTTGCAGTGACAGAGCAGCTGTGGGCTCTCCAGCCCATGGATTAACAAGACTGTGAACTGAGAGGTGAGAAATTCACACCCAATGAGCTGAAACTCACTGGATGGCCCTTAATAAGAACATTCCATTTTAAACTCAATGATATAGTACAAAGAATGAAAACATTCTATCACACATTCCTTAATCAACAAAAAGCAAGAGTGGTTATTAAGCCAGATAAAGCAGATTTCAGAGCAAAGAACATTGTTACAAAAAAAGAGGGTCTCTACATAATTATAAAAGGGTCAATTCAAGAGAAAGAATTAGCAATCCTATAAATGTTCATATATTAAAAATAAAAGTCTTCAAATACATGAAGTGAAAACTGATAGAGCTGAAAGAACAGGCAGATACATTACAGTTGGGGAGTTCAACAATCTCCTTTCAACAACTGATAAGACGACTAGTATACAGAAAATATGAACAATATAAACCACCAACTGATCAAACTGAAATATGTAGAATACTCATCCAAACACACAGCCCATGGAACCCTCACCAAGACAGAGTGTAATCTTGGGTCACAAACCAAATCCCAAGATATTTAAGAACATTCTTTAAAATAATTGATTTTTGACAAAGCTAGAAGTTCAATTCAATGAGCAAGGATAGTCTTTTCAAAATGTGTGACAGAGTATTAGAACACTATAGACAAAAAAATAAACCTTGACCTAAACCTCACACCTGACACAAGTATTAATTCAAAACAGTTCAAGGGCCAAATATAAAATGTAAAACTATAAAGCCTGGTAGGATAGACATAAGAGAAAATCTTCAGAATGTAGAGCCAAGCCTCACATTAAAACTATGGTCCACAAACAAAAAATACTGGTAAACTGTACCTCATCAACATTAAAAATCTCTGCACTACAAAACCCTTGTCAGAAGTAAGAAAAACAAGTTATAGGCTGGGAGAAAAATAAATGTGAACCACATATCTGACAAACGTTTAGTGTCCAATATCTATAAAAAATTCTTAAATTCTCAAATGTCCACAGCAAAATAACACATAATCCAATTATAGACATTTCTTTGAAAAGAAAATACATGGCAGATGAAAAGATGTTCAACATCATTAGTTATTAAGGAAATTTCATTAAATCACAATGAGTTATTATTAAATAGCTATCAGAATGCTAAGAATTAAAAAATAATAAAAGTGAAAAGATCAAATACTGGTAATGATGTAGAAAAACTGCATCAATCTCACAATACTGATGGTAATGTACAGCTACTCAGGAAAACAGTTTAGCAGTTTTCTTGAAAATAAAGCTAAACATGCAATTACCATATGACCCTGCAGTGACATTTATTTATTCTAAAGGAATGAAAATTTATGTTCGCACAAAAACCTGTGCATAAATGGTCACCAGAGCTTTATGCATAATATCTCCAAACTAGAAATACACGAATGTTTACACAAACTGTGGTACATCCTTAAATCTATACCACAGACTACCATACAGAGATAAAAAGTTATGAACTACTGATGTATGCAACATCTTAGGCAAATCTCCAAGGAGTTATGTATGCTTTGTAAAAAAAATGTCAATCCATAAGATTATGTACAACATAATCTCATTTATACTTATATAACATTTTTAAGTGGCAAAATTATAGAAATAAAGAACATGTAAGTGCTTGCCAGGGGATAGGGGTGGGTGGAAGGTAGTTGGTTAAGGCTATGAAAGAGTAACAGGGATCCCATGGTAATGGAACTGTTTGTTATCTTTTACAACAGTAGCAAAATAAGAACTTACATGTTATAAACTGCATAGAACTAAACACACACCTACATGAATAAGCACAAGCGAGACTGGAGGAATCTGAATCAGATGAACAGATGGCTTTACTAATATCCTACATGTAATATTGTACTATAGTTTTGTGAGTTATTATCATTTTAAAAAACTGAGAAAAATATGCACAGGCTTTCTCTATATTATTTCTTAAAACAGCATGTGAACCTACACTTATCTCAAAATAAGAAGTTTAACTTTAAAATGACATATATTATTACGAAAATCCAACAAAGTATGTTTTATGAAATTCGTATTAAAATAGTTAATTCCAATACCGGAACATCAGATTCGTAAAATTAAAACAATCATTAAGTAAAGTACTTAAAAATTTTCTTAATTAAAAAAATCATGCCCTAGACTCCTGGTGTGGCACTGTACGATCAGCACTGGACTGCGAGCTACAAAGTTGGTAGTTCAAGCCCACCAGCTGCTCCTTGGAAACCATATACAGGATCACAATGAATCAGAACTGATTCAACAGCATTTAAAAACATAACACACCTACAATTAATATTAATTGATTATCTGTTACCTTGAAACTATTTCTCAATTTTCTATTGGGAGATAAAGAACTAGATTTGGCCATTTGTCTCTGATTATTGAAAAAAGACCTCGGACTATCTTTAGCAATCAAGGAATGTTTTTTCTAAAACAGAGAGTCAACATTAAAACATGTGCAAATGAGTAGGGGCTACACCCAGGCCCCACCATGACAGCACATCTCAGGAATGGAGGGACTCATGATGAAATCAATCATGTATATTCATTGATTCTATTAATGATGCCTATGCATTGAGACACCAATCATGACTACCGAGATTCCCATCATGCATATGCATTATTACAAAAGGCACTAAACACAGAAGCAGTTAAAACTTCCTGGATTGGCAAGAACATTCACGCACAGGAAAGGGTGGTATGTGCCTGGGGTCCCAGACCTTGCCTGATGTGTCTCTTCACTTATATCCTTTCTTACAAATTGGGCTGCTAACCTCAATGTCAGCAGTTCAAAACTACCAGCTGTTCCACGGGAGAGATGAGGCTTTCTACTCTTGTAAAGGTTTGCAGTCCCGAAACCATGTACAGGGTTGCTATGACTCAGAACATAGTCCCCGGCACACCACCACCACCATCACCAAGTGTCAGTAAAAATAATAGTGTCCATGGATTTGTGAGCCATTATAGAGAATGAATGAACCCACAAAAGACAGTGAAAATCAGCACCAGTTGGCATCTGTTCTGAAGGGCACAAACCTTCTAAGCTGTTGCTCTAGGTCCAGGTGCCTAGACAGAAGGAGTGGGGAAAGTTGGTGTGTAGTACAGGGAGTTGTGTGGACTCCTAAGCATAATGTTCATACCAGTTGACCTAGCACCAGGGTCTAAAGAACATAGAGAATCCAACTGTTTTCAAGTGCAGGAAGCTGTGTGGACTAGTGAGCTTATGACTGGTACTGGATGACACACCAGCTGGCCAGGGATGTTCTGACCTGGTTCCGGGTGACAAGAGATGAGGGCTGACCTAATTTGGGGTAGTCACAGTCAGAGACAGAGTGACATGTGAAGTAAATGGCAATGAAGAATATGGAGATGTGGGAAGGAGAAGCCTGAATCCATGACCAGGTGGGCACTGGATCCTTACCACACAGTCACACAAAGTCCTGGTGTGGAGCTGTGGATTAAGGCGCTGGACTGCAAGATTGGTTTGGACTGCAAGGTCGGTGGTTCAAGAATGCTCACCAGCCACTCCTCAGACACCCTATGCAGAGTTGCTATGGGTCAGAACTGACTCAACGGCACTTCACAACAACACACAGCAACAAAGATGAGATTCGTCCCACCTTGCCTGGTTTTTAGTGCAGTTTTTACAGCTATACCATACCCTTTATCTTCCCTTCTTGTAACAGGTAATTTAATGCTAAATTACAGACTATATCAAATCCCAGCAAATGATGATTGAGTCTACAATTACTAAATATTTCAAATGTAACATCAAGGATATATTTATAACAATACAGTATCAGCATATAAATTGTTATACTGTAATTGGGAATTCTAAGGAGCTCTGGTAGCGTAGTGGTTACGAATCAGGCTGCGAACCGCAAGGTCAGCAGTTTGAAACTACCAGCTACTCCGCGGAAGAAAGATGAGGCTTTCTGCTCCCATAAAGATTTACAGCCTCGGAAACCCTGTTCAGGGTCGCTATGGGTCGGAACCAACTTGACGGCACTTAACAACAACAATTGGGAATTCTATTGAATTTTGGAATTTACTATGAAGCTCTAAATTCTCAGTTTATTTTAAATCCTTAATGTGAATAAGCATCAAAATCATCTTAATTTAATAACATTTAAGTTACAAGTTCCTATTCTATAAATATGACAGAAATAGTTAGCACTGTTAAATTATACCAGTAAATCATTATATATGGCTAAATACCTTAGTCAAATTATATATCTCCCGTGTGTGTGATAGACATACAAAAAATTGATGGGTATAGAACTCATCGTCTACCAAAAACATTTGTTTTTCTACCTTAGTTCCATACAGCCTCAAAGGCAGTATCTTTTCACTGAGAATACACTGGCAGAATTTAAAGTCAAAAGTAATACACAGACACATAAGATGTAAAATATGCCCTATTAAAATTAATCAACATCATTTTTACCATCCACTATTCTGAGGTTTTCCTGTTCCCATTGTATAGTCTACTTAAAAATGTTGTCGTTACCCATATGTAAGTACTCCCCTAAATAGCATGAAATTCTCTCAATGGGATTATTAAAGGATCTACAGTGTTTTATGGTTTGAGTAGAACAAACTATGACATGCTGAAAGAATGTTTCTTGCTGTGTGTGGTTCTGCCACCACCCACATAGAGTTTACTATTCTAAAGGGGAAAAAAAAAAATTGGTAACGACACTTAACATTGTATAGCACCTTGGTGGTAACAATGAAACTCAATACTATAATAATAAAATCTCTGTATATCATTATCATTTGACAGAACAACAAATAGGAGTAAACAGTGAATTTTAAATTACTGGAGTCTTGTTTTTTGCAAATGCCTTCAGTGCAGCTTGGATTTCTTCCTTTAATACCATCAGTTCTTGATCACATGAAACTTCCAGAAATGGCTGGACACTGATCAACTCTTTATGAGTTAGTGGCTCTGTGTATTCTATCTTCTTTTGATGCTACCTGAATCTTTCAAACATTTTCCCTTTAATATTACGAGGTTTGAATTTTTTCTTTAGCTCTTTCAACTTGAGAAATGCTGAGCATATTCTTCCCTTTGGGTTTTCTAACTCCAGGTCTTTGCACATTTCATTGTAATACTTTGTCTTCTTGAATTGCACTCTGAAATTTTCTGTTCAGTTCTTTTACTTTCTCATTTCTTCCATCTGCTTTAGCTTCTCTATACTCAAGAGCATGTTTTGGTCTCTTCTGATACCCACTTTGGTATTTTTTCCTAATGACCTTTTGCTTTCTTCATGTATGATATTCTTGATGTCATCTCCCAACTCCTCTGATCTTTGGTCATCAGTGTCCAATGGCATGAAATCTGTTCATGAGATGACTTACAACAAGGTGGAGGCATACATTTAAAAGAGAAAAGATTAACCTAAACATTTTTTATTCTCAAAGGGCCTCAATAATAAGAGGGCCAATGGAATGTCCAGACATGTAATAGTCTGTCATATATTTAACGAGCATTTACACGTGCCAGGTACTGTGCCTCCTACGTATTAGCTAATTTTATCCTTTTGATAATCCTACATATTATTTCTATAATTTCATAACAGATATATCAAACAAGGAAACAGTAATTGGCTTGAGATTGAGTGTAGTATAAACCTATTTTAAGACATTTAAATGGTTTTATTTTTTGCCGCCATTGGGTAGAATGACTTTAGCATGTAATTCAAAACTTGTTTTTATATTTTTAAAATTTGTTTATTCAAATACAGGGGGAAAGGTAGATCAGAACAATAACTGAATATGCTGGCAAAATAGGCTTATAAAACTATCAAAATGTTAAATTCTTTTATGTTTATTAGTTTATGAATAAGAAGAATGCTGGAAATACTCTCCATTTACACTGCCATCAAGCCTATTTAACTGAGAGAGGAATCATGAAAGAAAAATACATAAAAATTTGAATAATTTGAGGACCAAGGACAGTTCAACAATATGTCTCCATATAGCTATTTCCAAAGTCAAAGTTCTTGCATCATAAAAATAGGTCCATATTGTTATTTTTAAGGAGCTCTGGTAGCTTAGGGGTTACGAGTCAGGCTGCCAACCTCAAGGTCAGCAGTTTGTAACTACCAGCGGTTCTGCAGGAAAAAGATGAGGCACTCTGCTCCCGTAAAGATTTACAGCCTCAGAAACCCTGTGCAGGGTCACTATGAGTTGGAACCGACTCCCTGGTACTTAACAACAACAACTGCTATTAAATTTAAAAGACAACTCAATGATCAAAGGATTTCTTATAATTCTCTATGAAAGAAGAATTTCTACAATTAATAAATGAAGATTTATACTAGATAATCTATTTAAAAAAAAAAAAAATCTCTATCCCTTTACGGTACTGTGCATTTACTTGATACGGTTTTTCTGTCCACAATCTTGGGTCCAGTCAGCTCTGACTCATAGTGACCCTGTCAAGGGTTTCCAAGGAGTACCTAGTGAGTTTGAATCTCCTCCTTGTGGTTCAAACTGACCTTGTGGTCCAGTGCTTCCTCCCACGGTGTCACAACAGTCTTAACTCCCACCAAATCACTGGGTGGTACCATACAAATAGGGTTGTACAGGACTCTAAGGACGGGAATGGTTTTGCCATCCCGATATGGTTTGAAGGCACCATCTCAGAAGCAAAAACAAATTAATCCAGGGCCTTTAAGAACGAAGCAATACCTGGGAAAGAGATGCAGCAGAGTGCAGTGACAGGGAGAGGCAGAGAAGCTGCGGGCTTCCAGGCCCACAGACTAAGTAAAGCAGAGTCTGGCTTTAAGATATGCTCTCTGGGCATTTAAAGACAGTGCTAAAGGAGCTTTGTAACTCTTACTTAAGCAGGACAGAGATCACGGGGCCACATGACTGTCAGGCTGAAGAGTGAGGTGTGTCTGCAGTACTTCAGAGAAGAGGTGTTCCTGACTACAGAACTGCCACATCCCAAGTTGTTTCTGATCCTGTTCATTTCCCTAATAAATCTCATAAACATGAGTATTGTCTCTGAGTTCTGAGTGGCCACTGCAATGGACTGTGAAACCCAAAAGTGAAACAGAGAATGCTGTGGGAGGGATGCCTGGTGTCAGAATAAGGTTGTAGAGTGGAGGCATGTCTGACATCTGTTTCACAGGAATTGGTCTTGGACTGATTTGGGATTTGATCCTCCTTCCTCTTTGTGAAGCCAGAGGAAGTCAGACCGAGCCTCCACACTGTTTTTGTACCCTTCACACATTTTAAAATATTTATGAATATTGAACAAATCATTTGAAGAAATCATTCCACATGTGAGGTTTTTGTGTGCTTATACCCTCACAACTGTGCGTAACTTATTTAACTCTCAATTCCAGATTGAAGGTTTTAAAACACATAAACATCATCAAAAAAGATACTGCTTACATAAAAATAAAATTGATGCATTTCCAATTATTAGCATTTTCTGCTCATTTTAGGCTGTCTCCAAATTTCCCCAAGTAAGTCTGTTTTTGTACTTGGGTTTCCTTTTCCATTTTATGCTTCAGGCTTGAAATTCCTTTTTTTTTTTTTAAGTTTTACTGTGAACTGAACAATGGTTTACAAGGGAGAACATCAGCTTTACACCATCGTTTCATTTCAATGATTACAATCTCCTCCATGCATCACCATTCAACAGTATTTGCTTCCATTCCCTGTTTTGTTTTGTTTTATGGGAGGGGGAATTTACACAGAAACACTCAGGAATATATAATAATTTAAACAACCAAAGGGCAACATTCTGCAAGCCTGCCTCCTGGCCAACAGCACCCTCTCTTTACATCAGCCCAGAGTCCTCAGATGACCCCTCTCTCCATGTCCTCATCTCTGCCTCCATCACTGGTGTCTGCCTCCAACTCTGGAATCTCAAGATAGGGTCTCACACTCTGCTTGTGATCTTATCTTTGATGGTCCCAGGGTCCTCTGTTTCTGGACTATAAGATTATCTACTCCCCCAGTTTTGTTACAGAACTTCTATCTTTATATTTGTGACAGTCACAATTAGTCATGATAACCATTTCTCACTATTGAATAATAAGAATCTTATCCCTTTTTCACAGACCCATCTAGACAAGATGAAAACTATTCAGTGGGGACTCTATCTTCCCCTGCAAACTCTTCAACTAAACACCCTCTTGAAAACTTGTAAGCCAGTCACTTTATCGCCCCCTCATTTTAGGTAGCCAAGGTCAGGCTTGAAATTCTCAAAATAATACTAAGTAATACAAAGATAACCTAGACAGCAATCACATTCCCAGATAACAACAACTGATTCTGTACAAAGATAGGCTACCTAGAGCCGTACCATGAACACTGAGAGGCAACAATACAATAGTACAACAGTACAAACAAAATATAACATTTTGCCTGCCTTTAAAAAAACATTTTCAGATAATATATATAGCTGGTTTTCAGATGGATTAATAGGAGAGTATTAGGAGTGGAGAACATATTCCAAAAACTAAAAAACGTTTGTATCTTATGTTTTTTCCAAGTCAGGTGAGTAAGTACGAAAAATTTACGCAAAATAAAATTTACAATGTACACAATCAATGCTTTCTGATTTGAAAACACACAACAGCAATTCCATGGCTATCCCATGGTTACGTTGAAAGAGTGTAACTTCCACAGTGAAAACATCTTCCATTGAAAACAGCAAATCAGATGAAAACATTTTGCTGCTATTATTTTCTGTTTATCTTCTAAAAAATTGATTATAAAATCACTTTTACCAACTGGAAAACTAAACTTACAACACCATGCTGAAAAGAAATAGCTCTGCATGAAGGTATTTTGTTTAAATCAATGAGTTCTAAAGGCTCTTAAAACTGCGACCAATCTTGTTATTTTAGAATATATATGAAATAAAATTCCTGGTCTCTGGTGATGTAAAAATAAAAAAAAAAAAGTCATTGTAAATATTACTGGTTTCTGTTTCTCACTTGCAGTGAGAACTATTATATATCTAATGAACTTCTGGGGACCCTGAATGACAGCCAGAGCTAAAGCCTTTGAAATCATTATTTCTCCTAGGAGAACTACAAATCAGCTTATACGGAAAGAGTAACTCTCTGATGAAGCAGGCATTCTGCTCTCTGATAGGTGATACTAGTCCCTTAGCACGCACCACATAGAACAAGATATAAGTACAGGCCAACAGCCGATTATATAGCAACTGTTGTTGGAGTCCTACTGTGGTCCCGTAGCCTAAGTACTGGACCACACGGTTGGTTTGAACTGCCAGGCCCTATACGGAGTCACTATGAGTCAGAACCAACTCGATGGCACTTCACAACAACAGCAACAAAGAACTGCTAGCTGGCAGCCATCGAATTGATTTTTACGTCATGTGTTCTGAGTAGAACTGTTTCACAGGGTGTTCAAGGCTGTGACCTTTCAGAAGCAGTTCCCCAGGCCTGTCTTTCTGTTCAAACCACCAAGGTTTCCAGCAGTAGTCAATTGCTTTACCACGTTTACCACCCAGGGTCTCATATACCACACCACCACAGTAAAAAGAAAAGTATCTGACACGGTATAGACATTGAAGGCATTCTAAATACTTCAAACATACAATCTCATTTAATGTATCCCAAACCCACCAAAACAAGTTCACTACCACTGAGTCAATCCAACTCATAGGTACCCTATATAAGTTTTCTGAGGTGGCACCCTTATGGGAACAGGAAGCCTCCTCTTTCTCCTACAAAGTAGTTATTAGGTTTGAGGTGCCATCCTTGCAGTTAGCAGTCCAATGCTTAACCAACAATGCCACCAGGGTTCTTTTACTGTTCCCAACCAGCCCCGAATTTATGAATTGCATTTCATACATAAGGAAATGAGGCCAGAATACATAACTATTCTAAGAATATAAAACTGAATTCTGTTCCAAATCCTAGTCTTACTCTCAGTTCATGTTCTTATCCACTGTAGTCACCTAACACCTAATAAGAGAAATGTACTTGCTATTCAATCTTTTAGAACACTATAGGTATAAAATTACAAATCCTTTTCAAAACAGCAGCCAGTTACTATGATACTAAAATCACTTTTCCATTATTTATAAATTACTTAAAGTTTTCCTGGCATGGGAGACTGGATGATGGGAAGCACTGTTGAGATTGTGATATTCATTCAAAAAGCTGGTTGCCATCTTTGGGAGTGGGAACCACTGCCTATTTCCTATTTGGGTCAAAATCTGACATACAACAGATCCAATTGGTCTACAACATTTACACTACACCTTTGTTCCATGTGCCATCACTGAACCATTAGGAACCAATTTGAAATCCTAATAAAAAACTTCAAGTTCCTAATTTTTTACTAAAGAAATATTTATTATCAAATTAAACACTTATTGGTGTGAAAAAATGCATTTTTAATATTTTTTTGAAATAATTTTTTAGCATACTCCCTACAGCATAAAAATTTTATAACACTTGAGGACTTGGAAATTTACCATGTAAACAAGATATAGCTACTATAATAAGAGCTAATTTATGGGGCGCACTTAGGATAAGCACTGGACTGTACATTACAGGTTGGTGGTCTGAGCCCACTAGCTGCTCCCAAAGCAGAAAGACAAGGGTTTACGCTCCTAAAAAGATTTACAGCTTCATTTATAGATGCAACAGAACAACTTTTATTAAACTAGTTTTTGTGATGTAAACAATTCAAAACTACATGAAATACATGAAACAACTATCTTCAGACACTGTACAAAAATTGTATATGGCTATTAAGGAACTCTGGTAGTATAGCGGTTACGAATCAGGCTGCTAACCTCAAGGTCAGCAGTTCGAAACTACCAGCATTTCCACGGGAGAAAGATGAGGCTTTCTGCTCCAGTAAAGATTTACAGCCTCAGAAACCCTGTGCAGGGTCGCTAAGAGATGGAACTGACTCCACAGTACTTAACAACAACAACAACATGCAAGTTATATTTACCCATGGAGTCCCAGTGTGGTCCTATAGGATAAGCAGCGGAATGTTAACTGTAGTCGGTGGTTCAAACCCTCCATCCACTCCTCAGAAGGCCTGTACAGGGTCCCCATAACACTGACCAACTCAATGGCATTTAACAACAACATTTAACCATATTAACTGACAATCACTTGCTCATATGCAAGTTCAAGCTGACTGAAGAAAATTAAAACAAGTCCTCAAGAGCCAAAATATGACTTTGTGTGTATCCCATCTGAATTGACAGACCATCTCAAGAACACACTTGATGCAATAAATGCTAATGACCGAAGCCCAAAGACTATGGGGATGACATAAAGAACATGAAACAGGAACAAATCAAAAGCTCAAGAAAAAGACAGGAAATGAAGAAAGACCGAAGTAGATGTCAGAAGAGACTCTGAAACTGCTGAGACTCTAAAACATGCTCTTGAGTTTAGAGAAGCTAAAGTGACTGAAAGAAATGAAAAAAGGAGCTGAAAAGAACATTTCAAAGGTCACATCAAGAAGAAAAAGGAAAGTATTACAGTGAATTGTGGAAAGATCTGGAGTTAGGAAACCAAAAGGGAAGAATATGCTCAGTATTTCTCAAACTGAAAGAACTGAAGAAAAAACACAAGCCTCAGGTTGTAATACACAAGGTTTCTGTGGGCAAAACATTAAATGATTCAAGAAGCATCAAAAGAAAATAGAAGGAATACAGAGTCACTGCACCCAAAAAGAACTGGTCGATGTTCATTCATTTCAAGAGACACCATACGATCAAGTATCGATGGTTCTGAAGAAAAAAGTTCAAAACGCATTGATGTCACGGTTTCCGAGGAGCAGTTGGTGTGTTTGAACTTCTGACCCTGTGGTTCACAGTTCAGTGCTAATCCCACAGCGCCACACCAGAAGTCCAAAAAGAAGTCAGAGGAGTCGAATGAGGACTGCAAAGTGGATGCCTAATGCTGCTCCACAGAAACAGGCAAAATTGCCCATGTAGTAAATGAGCAGGAACCGTGTGGTGCCACAGAAGGACTGTCTGTGAGGCTGTCCAAGGTGTTTGTCTACTAATGTTAGCTTTGGCTAACTTTCTCAATGTATTCTCATAGTAAGATGTTATCATTCTTTTGCCCACCCGAAAGTCAAAAAACAGAATGCCTAGAGCAACCCGAAAAACTGTTTCTGTGACTTTTGCTCTTGACTAGTCCACTTTTGTTTTGAATGGACCACTCCCATCAATTGGTAGCCATTGTTTTGAGTGTGCTTTGTCATTGGGTTGTACTGGTAAAGTCATGGTTCATCTCCTGTTACAATTCGTCAGGATCTTGATTGCACTTGTTTACAATGTCCACCCAAAGCTCTGCTCTCATCTGCAGCTGAGCTGGGTGAAACATTGTGGACACGAATAGAACAGAGAGTTTGCTCAGCTTTCATTTTTCAGTTAGATCTGTGTAAGCTAAGCCAACGGAGATGTCTAAGGTGTTGGTTATCATTTCTGCTATCAATCGTCAGTTCTCTTCAATTAGGGCACAAACAAGATTAATTTTTCCCTACACATTCATGGTCTGACTCTGTTTGTTTCATCTTCAATATTGCCTCATCCCTTCTTATAACAAGTTATCCATTTGTAAACTCCTGGTTTCTTTACAGTAATGTCCCCATAAACTTTTCATAAAGCATCAATGATTGCACCATTCTTCCACCCAACTTTCACAGTAAGTTTAATGGTTGCGCTTGCTTCAATTTTAGCAGGATTCATGCTGCTCTGTTAAGAGCCTTTTCATACCGATGTCTTATCCTTCTTAGTGCCTCCAGTCAGACCCTGTTCAAACATGTAATAACAAGTTAGTTAATATGAGTTTTTGGTTAAAAAAAAAAAAAAAAAAATTGAAATCCATGCAAATGGATTTCCCTAATACATATTTTCCTCAAACTTTTTAAAGATGTCTCGTTTATTATAGCTGTGCAACTGGAAACTAAATTCAAGTACAAACTGAATGAAAAGTTCAAGGGCCAATCCAAGAGTTCCAGCAGTTACATAAAATAAATTCCAGAAAAAAAAATTTTTTTTAAGAATTAATCCAAGAATATTTCCAAGAAACTGACAGAAAAATGTGAAGATAAAGATCCTTATCATAGCACAGGATCATAAAATGCCACAACTTCGTGGATAAAGAAAAAATCCAAAGAGCGTCAAGAGTAAGGAATTAAAAAAAAAAAGGAAATCATCACCACCAACAAAAAAGTCACATAGAAACAGAATGGCACGGGACTTTACGGTAGCAATGATGAGAGCCAGAAGACAATGGTACAGGACTTCCAGTAAGATGATGGACCCTCAACAGCAAAGATACGAGAAACCAAATAAAGCAATCACAGATGAAAATCCTGGAACCCCACACTTCAAAAGAAAGGTTAGAGAAATAGACTGAGGAGAAGCTGAGCAGGGATGACGAGAGAGGGAGAGCAACTGGTGAATGTTAGACAGCCATGGTATGACCATCTTGAACCTTTGTGAGCAGCTTTGGCAACAGAAGGTGTCCTGGCACAGCAGTCATACAGAAGACCAGTAAGCTGCAATTCCTTCTTTTCCCCCACGCTCCCCTGGTGAGCAGCAGTGTGGAAAGCTTCCACCCTCATCTACTACAGCATAGCCCCTACACTCTGGAAGTTCAGAGCCACATGGTTAGAAGCCATTGCCACTGTAGGCTGTGGCCAATTTTGCCCTTTGGTGCACTAAATGGGTACCTGGATTCAGGTGGGCTCAGCTTAGCACCTTTAGAATCTGCAGAGCCACCAGACCAACATTTAAACAGTTACTCTGCCCCAGCTGCCCATGGTCCTAAAACTGAAACTAGCTCCATCAGGGTGTTATGAACAGACATAACGCCGAGGCTGGCAGGAACTCCATGCAGGGCCAGGTTCTCTGCTGTCACATCCCTCCACACACACCTTGAGAGATCCTTGGCTTGCAGAAGCAGCTCAGAATTTTTTCCTCTCCGGGTCCAACAGATGCATTGTTTTTTGTTGTAGTTGTTGTTGTTTGAGGGTTTGGGGTTTTTTTGTTCCTATTGTTGTTTATTGTTTTTGTTTATTCTTCCTCCACCTCCTTCTTCTCTTTCCATTACCTTGAATTTGATCCTTTTATTGTCTGCTTCTGTTTTTCCTTTTCTTCTGACTCTCATTTTCCCTCTTTTTCTTCTTCTGATATCTAATACTCTCTATTCTATTTCTCTTTTCATCTTCTGTCTCCCTAGTTTTTCTAACATTTTTATTTCTTCCTTTCGTTTTCTCTTCTTTAGCTAGCTCCATTTTCCTGAACTCTTTCTTCTTTTTAGTTATATCCTTTTTTTCTGGTCTTTGTCTCTTTTTAACTATTTTTTATTCTTTATTATTTTCTCTTTTTATTTATGGTTGGTTGCTTGCTTATTTTGGTTTGCTCCATGATGTGTGTGTGGGGGGGGGGTATATTGGGGTAGTTCTTTTCCCACCCAGTAGGAGAGAGCAACTGTGTCCACACTGCTCAACTACAACCATATCCTCTCCAGCTCCATCCACTGAACAAGAGACAATACCAGCTCTTATGTCACCTGATCAACAACAGACAGCAGCCAACACTAGCCAAACCCACCCTAAACTGAGGTGCACAAACGGCAATACAGACCAGTGCACATGATTCCAATCTCTAACTACACCCACAGAACATACTTGTTAAGTGCATAATAATGCATCATCATACAATCTTCAATTAAATACAAATACGAATACCACAATGCCCCTGAGACAACAGACAATTTTAGCTCACACAAGGAAACAAGATAGAATGGCAAAAACAAAAGACAAAAATGCAGCTCTAAAAACATTTCTGAGAAAGAAAAGGTAATGGAACTAACTGAAAAAGAATTCAAAAGAATGATATTCATGCATCTAAAAAAAAAAAATCAATGAAAAAAATCAATAAAAGCAAAGAGAACACAGAAAAGAAAGAAAACACTATAGCAAACAAGACAAATTAAATGCAAATTTTGACATATTACAAAATCTACAATTAGAAAAACTAAGATTTCAGAAATAGACAATACATTGAAAGGGCAAAGGAGTAGATTCAAAGCAATACAAGGCTGAATTAGTGAGTTTTAAAATAAATCTCAAGATACTAGTATGCTAGAAGAAGATTAGAATAAAAACAAAACAAAGAAAGTCTAAGGGTTATGTAGGACACAATGAATAGAAGTAACTTATGGGTGACAGGAGTTACAGAACAGAAAAAGACAATAAAAAGCACAGAGCAAATTGTCAAAGAGTTGTTGGAAGAAAACTTTCCAAACATCACTAAAGACAAGAAGCTAAGAATGCAAGTTAAACAAGCCCTAAAAACAATAGGTTCCAAAAGAAAATCACCGAGACATACCATAATCAAACTTTACAAAACCAAAGACAAGGAAAGAATCCTAAGAACAGCTTGGGAAAAACAAAAACATACAGACAAAGGCGAAGCAATAAGATTACACTCTGATTTCTGAGCAGAAACCATGCAGGTGAGAAGGTAATGGAGTGACATATAAAACTGTGGAAAAAAATTACCAACCAAGAATCATACTCAGCAAAGCTGCCCCTCAAATACTATGGTGAAATTAGGGCATTTCCAGATGCACAGAAATTGAAGGAATTCGTGAAAGATTCACTTTACAAAAACTAAAGGATGTTCTTTGGACTGAGAGCCAACAACAGCAGACAACCGCCCGAGGTTACCACACATGACACCACCACCCACAACTCATTCCAGATATAGAAGTATTTAAAGTAAAATAAACCTAAAGGATATAGAGAACCATTGTTGTTGTTATGTGCCATCGAGTCTGTTCCGACCCATAGCGACCCTGTATAGGGTTTCCAAGGGTGTAAATCTTTACGGGAGTAGAAAGCCTCATCTTTCTCCCGCATAGCAACTGGTAGTTTCGAACCGCTGACCTTAAGGTTCGCAGCCCGATTCGTAACCACAGATATCAATTTATAATGAAGTCAACTTCAAAGCAAAAACGGAATAATATAGACACAGAACTTTCGAATGGTGTGGAAGTCAAGCAGGTTTCAGGAAAAAACAGACTGTTTTAAACTGGGGGCAGGGAAGGGTGTTAATAAATTACAAGGTAACCTCAAAGAAAACGAATACATTTTTACATCAAAATCTAAATGAAACATTCTATGATGGCTACACAGTGGATAGTGGTGGGGGCAAAGAAAAAAAAAGTCAATATAAGTTAAATACTGTTAACTAATGGCACATGGAGTGGATTACAATCATTGTAATGACTCAAAGTGTGTAACTTGTTAAATGCAGAACTGATGATCCGTTCTGTAAACCTTCACTCAATTCACAACAAAAAGTTAAAAAAAAAAAAAAAAATGGTATAAAGGCTTTAAATTTTTAACAGAAAATGATCTGCCAAATACTATTCTATTGTCAAATGATATGACATATATGCCCAAATGATCTGTACTTCAAGTGTATGTATTTCAAATAATAAAGCTTGACTATAGGATTCATGTTATGTATCATCTCCAATCAATAGTTAACAGCTAAATTGTGTCTTTCTAAACCCAAAACTGAAATTAGCTTCTTCTTTAAGCACATTCTAAATCACTAAGAAGGAAGTTGCCAAAAAAGAGTGTTGAATGCCAGCAGAAAGCCAGAGTGAGATTGAAAATTTGCTGTGGGTAATCCCCACACACAGATGACTTTAAAGAGATTTATGGTTGTCAGTTTCAATAAGAGCAGCAAGCTAGTAACAGAATTTTCAAGTACTAAAAAAATCTCTTAATAAAAGGTAAACCAAAATTGGAAAATTAAAATGAAAAGATAGCTACGGTGAGAAAAGACTAATAAATTTTCATGTAGAAAAAGATATATGCCTCAGTAAAATTTTACTATCTGGTATTTGTATAATTTAATTATTTCTGGAAGAAGTTCAAAGTACTTTCACAAGCCTAACATACTGGCAAAATAAAGCTAATGTAGTTATCATTTTAACATTGCTAAAATTTGGGGTAACTGACTACATTCCTGTGTTACCATAGGGTTTTCTTGGCTGTCATCTCTATGGGTCTTTAGCCTACCGAGTCACTTGGTGAGTTAACACCTCAGCAGTAAGCATTACACCATTGCCTGATGACAAGCCTCAACACTTCCTCCACTAGACTCCACTGGAATAGATCCTAGCTGTTGCCAAGTGTAAAAGGACAGGGCCACAAGAGAGTAAAATTAATTGGTAGGGCATCATAGCCAGACCATTATCTCAGTCAATTCTAATAAAGTATGCCTGTTGTTGTTGTTGTTATGTGCTGTCGAGTCGGTTCCGACCCATAGCGACCCTGGTACAGGGTTTCCGAGGGTATAAATCTTTACGGGAGTAGAATGCCTCATCTTTCTCCTGCGGAGCAGCTGGTAGTTTCGAACCGCTGACCTTAAGGTTCGCAGCCCGATTCGTAACCACTACGCTACCAGAGCTCCTACATGAAAAAAAAAAAGTCTTAGAATGAGAGACTTGGGTGGGAGGGGGTTATCAGAAAAATACTCAGTTTAAGATGAAGGGGCATGCAAATTTAGATTTGTCCCAAATAAAGAGAGACATAACACACAAAAATTTCTTGACCTCTCATTTAATCTTCATATCAAAAATACATTTCAGTTCATTATTACAGATAGGAAATTATATTCAGAAGGGGTAAATAACTTGCCCAATTTACCTCAGTTACTGAGAGAGGGAGCTACTGATTTGATTCCACTGTCTATGGTATTCCAGTTAAAAAGTAACTAGAGGTATCTCATACACTAATTTATAAAGCTCATTCATCCAAAAAATATTTTCTATGCTCTTATTATATGTCAGAAAGGATTTATTTAGTGCTATGACACTGTGATTCCTTCAACAGACTTGATCTGTCTTTTCTATCCAAAGTTTTCCCAGTACCCACCAAGTGATTATGTATTGTTGTTGTTTGTTGTTGTTATGTGCCATTCAGTCGGTTCTGACCCATAGCGACCCTGTACAGGGTTTCCAAGGAGTGTCTGGTGAGCCTGAACTGCCAACACTGTGGTTTAAACCAACTTTGCAGTCCAGCGCATTAACCCACAGCGCCACACCAGGAATCCAAAGTGATTGTGTGGAACTATGCAAGTAAGATATAAAGGATTCTAAAGCTGGGATTGTTAAATTTTGCCCTTCAGCTAGGTTTGAAAGGAGCCATCTCAGAAGCAGGGACAGAAGATCCCAGTACCATCAAGGGAGAAGAACGTGAGTGGAATCTGAGCTCCCTACTTAGAAACGGTGGTGACAGCAGAGGCGGTGGCAAGGAGAGTCAGAGCAGACGCAGGCTCTAGCTAGGCCCATAGATGGGGAAGAGGCCAAAGGACCACATGGTTGAGAGGCTGAAGACAAGAGTGAAGCGTGCCTGCAGTATGGCAGACAAGAAGCATTTCTGACTGGAGAACTGCTGCATAGTGAGGTGGTGTTAATCCTGAATTGTACCCTGGTTTACTTCACTAATAAGCCCCATAATCATATTGTTTTGAGTTCTGTGTGGCCATTGCAATGAATTATTGAAAACACATATGTGAAGCAGAGAGTACTATGGGACGGATGGTTGGTGTCAGAATAGAGTAATGAAGGTTGTAGGGTGGAAGCATGTCTGACCTTCACTTCATAGGAATCGGCCTTGGGCTGATTTTGCATTTGATTCTCATTGCCCTGAAGACAGGGGAAGTCAGACATGGCTCCCATATGGCTTTTGCAGATATTAACAAAGAGTCTGGGCAGCATAATAGGTACACGCTGGACAGATAACTACAAGATCAGCAGTTCAAATCCACCAGCAGCTCTGTGGGAGAAAGATGAGGCTTTCTGGTCCAATGAAAACTGACTGCTTCAGAAACCCCATAGAGGATCGCTATGAGCTGGAAGTGACTCAAAGGCACACAACCAGTACTACCACCAACACCACCACTATCATGTTACTGACAGAACAGTCAAAGCACCAGACTCAAACATACCAATGAAGATGACCAACCATCAGGCAATGTTTTGTTCTTTTATACATAATGTCATCATTAGTCAGAAGCAACTCGATGGCAACTCGTTTATATCTATTTCTAGAGGAATATACATCAAATAACAAATCAAAATTCTTGTGATGTATATTCAAAATATAGTGTTAGTATGCTTTCTTTTTTACATTTTACATCTGTTATTTTGATGTATATTAAAAATAGTGTTACTGTGCTTTCTTTTTTTTACACATCTATATTCTTGTACTTTTAAATAAGAACATGTACTATATTTATGGAGTCCTGGTGTGGCACTGTGGGTTAATGCACCAGACTGCAAAGCCGGTTTGAACTGCAAGGTTGACGGTTCAAGCTCACCAGCAACTCCTCGGTAACCCTATACAAGGTCACTATGGGTCGGAACTGACTCGACGGCACTTAACAACAACAACAAAAACTGTATTTATAATAAGAAAACAGCAGTGCCAAGTTCTACTTCATTTTGCCAACTGAAATGAAGGTCTGAGACAGGTAGCTTACTAGCCTTTTAAATATTTTTCTGCTTCAGTCAGAACTGGAGTAGCAGCTTGGGTTGTATTAAACCTAAGGGAAACCTTGACCATGATATGCTGACAAGTACAAGACAGAAATAGGGAAAATGAAGGCCCCAAAGTAACTAAATTTTAGTGACACCAATAAAATTGAAAAGTTATTTCCTTTTCTCTTATTAATTAACAAAACTAAAAACTTACTAGCAATCAGCTCTCAGCCTTGTGCTTATCAATATAAAGCATATTAAAATTTAAAACATAATTTACGCCTTCCAAGAAGTTTTAATCCAGTAATGATGCATAAAGTAAACACACAGAAATGAGATAAAATATAGGAAGGTCAAGACGTCAAAACTTCTAAATAAAAATAAAAACTTAGCGAAGGAGACCCTCAGAGAAAAATATACAATCACAGAAGAAAGACCTTGTAACAGGTAGAATGTCTTCAGTTACAGGAAACAGAAAACCTTACTTCATCACAAAACAAGTAATCCCAAAGTAGAACAGACCAAGTTCTTTCCACTTCTCAGATATTCATTCCTTGGAAACTGGCTTTTTTTTTTTCCTGACTAGAACCTCTTAGGCATATACATTCACTCCCAACTTACCTACATGGTTAGGTTCCAAACAGCAAGCATTACACAAGAGTCAGCAGTATGCGGAAATGTAGGATGACTGCTTCAGATTACAAAATGGATGGTGGCTAGGCTAGAGTCTCGATATGGCGCTGTAGGATAAGCACTCGACCACAAGGTCGGTTTGGACTGCAAGGTTCAAACTCACCAGCAGTTCCTCGAAAACACTATACAGGGCCACTGTAAGTCAGAACTGACTTGATGGAACCTAACAACAGTATATTACATGGAGTCCTGGTGTGGCAATGTGGTATAAGCACTGGACTGCTAACCACAAGGTCAATGGTTCAAACCTACCAGTCAATCATTGAAAACCTTGTACAGGGTCACTATGTGTCAGACCTGACTAGAGAACACTTAACAACAACAACAACATATATTACATAATTGACAATTCACATCATTATATAACCACCACACCACTGAGAATCATGGCTCAGCCAAAGCTGACACATCAATGTTGGCTACTGCCAGACATATGTCATTAATGCACAAAATAGATAAAGCAACTACTCAATTTTAGACAAGGTTACGATCAATGTAAACAAAGGATGACCACATCATATCACAAAGGGAGAATGACGACATCATTACATAACTGCCCAACTGCGTTATATAACCGCCAAATCACCGAGACTTATGACTCAGCAAAGTTGACGCACAACTTTAACCACAGTTGGCACCTTGAACCTCAGAACGTGTTAATACCAGAAACATATCATTAATATGCAAAGCAGCTAGACAGATTTTTTTCACTGTGCTCATAAATGCTAAGTATCAAATACGAGATACTGAGGAAAAGATGTATTTTAGTATGGTGGTGGTATGGTGTGCTATGGAGTGGGTTCCAACTCATAGCCACTCTGTATTGGATTTGTTGTTGTTGTTGTATGTGCCGTGAAGTTGGTTCCAACTCACAGCCACCCTGTACAGGGTTTCCTTCACAGGACCAGAAACTCTCATCTTTCTCCCTTGCAGCATCTGGGAGTTATTGTTTGCCCTGAGCCATACATTACTCCAAAATTTTTATGTTGTTGTTGTTATGAGCCGTCGAGTCGGTTCCAACTCATAGCAGCCCTGTACAGGGTTTCCGAGGCTGTAAATCTTTACGGGAGCAGAAAGTCTCATCTTTCTCCTGCAAAACAGCTGGTACATTCGAACTGCTGACCGTTAAGATAAGCAGCCTGATTTGTAACGACTATGCTACCAGAGCTCCTTAGTCAATTTAATTCTTAGAACAAGCTATAAAATAGAAACTATCATCAGTCTCTGAGGTAGAGAGAGATTAAATGACTGCCTACAGTCCTGCTGCAGTGCTGTGGGCTAATGCGTCAGACTGCAAAGTCGTTTGAACTGCAAGGTTGGTGGTTCAAGCTCACCGGCTGCTCCTTGGAAACCCTATACAGGGCCGCTATGGGTCGGAATCTACTAGACAGCACTTAACAACAGAGTCCTGGTGTGGAGCTGCAGGATAAGCGCTGGAGCGCAAGATTGGCTTGAACCCTAAGGTTGGCAGTTCAAACTCACCAGTCGCTCCTAGGACAGCCAATACAGAGTCATTATGAGTCAGAAACAACTCTATGGCACTTCAGAACAACAATAAGGTCCCAAAGCTAAAAGCTGGATTCTAACTCAGGCAGCCTTTTCCAGGTGATCTGTTTTCTCAGAGACCAGTTCTGGGTCAGAAGTTCCTTCACTAAACCGAGTACTGATAAAAAAAAATACACCACACACACCAGTTGCTTTCGAGTCAACTTCAATGCATAGCAGTCCCATGTGCATCCAAGGAGAACTGTGTTTCACAGGGTTTTCAATGGTTGGTTTTTCAGATGCAGATCTTAAGGCCTTTCTTCTTAAGCACCTCGGCGTCTACTGGAACTTCCAACATTCTGGTTATCAACTGAGACGCTAACCATTTCCACCACCGAGGGAACCCAGTAAGAAAAACAAGATAATCATAAGTGGATTGTGTTAGTCAGGATTTCTAACAAGGAGCTCTGGTAGTGTAGTGGTGAGGAGTCAGGCTACTAACCTCAAGGTCAGCAGTTTGAAACCACCAGCTGTTCCATGGGAGAGAGATGAGGCTTACTGCTCCCGAAAAGTTTTTAGTCTCGGAAACCAAATACAGGGTCACTGTGAGTCAGAAAGGACTCCACGGCACATAACCAACCAACCAACCAACCAATCATTCAGGATTTCTAAACAAAGTAAGGGTTCCTCTAGAGAGAAAAGTGAGAAAGCTCCTACCTATCAATGGCTCTTCCTATCAAGTTAACAGTGTCTGCTACAGCCATACATGTGACAACACAAAACATTTGCTTTTCTTGTTTATGCTGTTGTGGTTAGGTGCCATCAGGTCAGTTCCAACTCCTCAGGCCTCTGTACCGAGTTTCCGAAGAGTACTAATGGGTTTGAACCACAAACCATGACGTTACAAGTCCAGTGCATATCTTACAGTGCCACACCAAGTATGAGAGAAGCTCCCAAGTTTAAACAGTTATCATTCATTGTGTAAATAAAGAGTGTTACTTACATAATTGATCATTATGACAGCAAATAAAAGATTTTGACAACAAAAAACTTTTGAGTAGAGCAAAGGCAAGACAGACGCCAAGACTGCATTAGAAACCTGCCTATGGAAAATTAAACCTTGACTACAGGAGTTCTGGCCTGGCACTGTAAGATAAGCACTAGACTGCTAACCAGCCGTCACTCCTGGGAAACCCTATACACGATTGATAGGTGTCACAATCAACTAAGTGTCACTTAACAACAGGAATAAAGTATTAAATAAGGAGTATTTATTTGCACGTTTTATAGCCCTCCAAGAAATTGTTGTTGTTGTTGTTGTTGTTAAGTGCCATAAATCAGAAAAGTAATAAATAATCATTAATTTAAATGATTTTAAATCATAAGACTTCAAAATATTTCTTCCAAAACTTTCCTTACAACAAAATTTTCATTCACTATAAAGTTTAGTGAGGCTTTGGTAAGATTTCCTTAAAAATGTAAATTTGAATTTAATGTAATTTTAAGTACTATTTTCTATTTCTCTAGCAATAGTAGCTATTATAACCCTTTTATCATACTTTAAGCATAATATTAATTTATACTGGACAAATGTTTTTCATTTCCCATAGGTTTTATAACTTAATACTTGGTAAATTAGCATGTATGCTCCAAAAGTGATACAAAACGTTTTAGCATTGGCTTCTTAGTAAGAAATGAGAAAGTAAGAAAAATTTACAGATCATTCAAATGTACATCAAAAATATTTTCAAAGTATTTATGTTAATCACTCATCAAAAAAGGGGAGGGGAATAACTGAATAAATAATTATAAACCAGGCCAGCCTTCAGATAGAGGTTTTATTATGTAATTATAATGGTGATCATTTGAAAGTATCCAAAATGTCTCCAGCATTTTAAAGAGCTAAGCACAGTTATTTTTAAAATCAAACATATGTGCTTTTTCTGTTTATGTCTTTGGAAAGAACATTTTGTATAATGAAAAACACGACCAAATTTTTCACAGTACATCACTATAAAACCCTGTAATTGACTTTTGGGGTTGGCTTACTCTATATCTATTTTTGACCATGTAGAAAACAGCAATGATGTGGTGAAAAGCCCAAAATGTAAGTCCCATTGCAGGATAAGACTCCATCCTGATTAGTATAGAAGTATCATATTTGCTCTGGGAAGTATGCCCATTTTAAAAGAGAAAATTTCAGTGTATTGGAACCTCCTCTTTTTTAATCAAGCCATGTAAAACTGAGTAACTCCGGTGCACAGTCTGGGCCTTCACTGGAACTTGGATGTTGTTTACACTGATCCTCCACATTAACAAGAGTCTAATGTTAACATTCGACACTGATTTTGAGAATGACAGGTTCGTTTCTATCAGTTAACACTGGCTGTTACAATTAACATCATAAATTAACCTTTAAACACAAAAATGTACCTTTCCATGTTCTAATACAGATCAATGAAGAAATGAATCTTATTCTTTAAAAGCTTTGAAAACAGTTATTTGGTGACAAAAGTAATTTGTTATTCCTAACAAAAGCACAAATTGTCTTCACTGAAAAGAAGTCTAAAATATCTTGAATAAGCCCTCAAGCTTCATCAATAAAATTAGCAAGTAAAATAAACGAAAAAGATGGAGCTGTTGTGTGGTTTAAAAATCAGCCTTGTACCACCTACCACAGATTTATCTCCTGTGAGTTGACTCAACCATTCCTTCCTTTTAGTAAATAAACGAAAGTTCACTGCAGGGTACTGTGGCAGACTTTTCCAAGGGCTAAGGGAGGGAATAGGTTTTCAATGGAAACTTCCAAGTTGACACCCTGCCCATTTTGTGTAGAGATTAAAGGGTCCAGAGCACTTCATGAATTAGTTGTAGTTCACCTAAATAATCATGACCAAAGCTGCCACAGTCAATGAACATTCAATTTATCCCTATCATAAAATCTTGAAGAACATTTAACACATTTAGAACAAAGTCAAGCAAAATATAAATAATGGTTCTTCAGTAGCACTGTGCACTGAACAACAACAGTAGCACTGTTGATTGAATAGCAATCATAACTGCATTAATAAAACAACAAATATATTAAAACAAATGAGCAGTCAATATTTTACTAGTATTCAGGTCTTTCATGATGCAGATCATTGTATTTTATTCCTACTTTAAAATTCAACCAATAAAATAATGCATTAACATCAAGCGCATAAGAAAAATTAGCACTTCCTGACAACTCCTTGAGGACCTTCAAATAATCTCCACTACTCTATGAAGGAGCTCTGGTAGCGTAGTAGTTACGAATCGGGCTGTGAACCTCAGGGTCAGCAGTTTGAATACCAGCGGTTCCATGGGAGAAAGATGAGGCTTTCTGCTCCCATAATGATTTACAGCCTCGGAAACCCTGTACAGGGTCGCTATGAGTCAGAACCCACTCCACGGCACATTACAACAACAACAACTCTATGAAACAGAAGCTCTTGAATATTCTTACCTATATTGGTCTTTTGTGGCACTGCAGTTGATAAGCACTGGGCTGCTAACAATAAAGTTGATGGTTTAAACCCACCAGCGGCTCCTCGGAAACCCTATACAGTGGTCACTCTAAGGTGGAACCGATTCAACAGCACGAAACAACAACAACGGTGCCTATATAAAAGATGACCACTGAACAATGGGAGAATTTGTTATTAACCTGACTGTTGTTAAGTGCCATCGAGTTGGTTCCAACTCATACTGATCCCGTATAGGGTTTCCAAAGAGTGGCTGGTGGGTTTGAACCACCGACCTTACTGTTCAAGCAGTCCAGTGCTTCTCCTACAGTGCCACACAAGGCTACACTAAGCTGACTTGTCACATAAAACATCTCACAGTCTAATCAGGCAGCTTTCTGAGCAGCTGAAACAAAAAACAAAACGGTAAAAGGTTTAACTGAGCTATGTGGAAGTTACCCTTACTTTTTCCTTTTGCTGACCATTACCCCTCCAGATGTCTGTCCACTCATCTTCCATTCCTTTCATCCTGTCTCCTCCTTTGCACAAAGAAACACGCAAAAGAAATACTGCCATGATAAATGAGAAGTGGCCAGCCCTATAAAGTCACTGTATTTTTATATATTTGACAGTTACATACAACTTTTTTTGGTTCTACCTATTTTCTAATACATTTTGCTGACTCTTTTTGCTTTTCACAGTGATCGGCACTAAAAAGGGAGAGAATAAAATTTTTGAAGAGCACATAGAAATAGAATGAAAAGCAAAAGAAATAAACTAATATAAGAAACTTATTTCCTGTATAATGGTAAATAAAGTAATACCATTACTTGTGTCCCTAACCCAACCCAATATACAGTTGAGTGGATTGAGACTTAGACTCTATAAATCACAGTAGAATTGCCTCGTAGAGTTTACAAAACCATAAATCTTTACTGAAGCAAACTGCCCTGTCTTGTACCTGAGGAGTTGCTGGTGGGTTCAAACAGCTGAAGTTTCTGCTAGCAACTAAGCACTTAACCACAGTGCCACCAAGGCTCCTCTTTCTATCTCTACAGCCCCAAATGTAAAAAAAAAAAAAAATCAAGAAACATAATCTCTTTCTATCCCAACAGGTGTAGTTTGTCCATTTGAAAACAGTTATATACTGTAGCTAATTTTCTACCTTAAAAAAGCACTCATAAATTTTAAATTAGGAAAGATGAAAACTACAATCATATAAAGCTGTTAGCTTATCATTAACCTATATTTAAACATATATTGTGGCCATCATTTACATTTACATCCTTTTCAAAGGATCAATCTTCCACAATAAAATAAAACTCTAGGAAAACCAGATCAAATTAACTAAGCAATTTTTTGAAAAAGTGAGTGATGTTACATTAGTAATTTGGTGGTGTTGTTGTTGTTAAGTGCCGTCGAGTCGACTC
This sequence comes from Chrysochloris asiatica, assembly GCF_000296735.1. NCBI lineage: Eukaryota > Metazoa > Chordata > Mammalia > Afrosoricida > Chrysochloridae > Chrysochloris > Chrysochloris asiatica. The sequence continues at coordinate 17,220,103 of NW_006408556.1, forward strand.
TGACCCATCGTGACCCTGTATAGGGTTTTCAAGGAGCAGCTGATGAACTTGAACTGCCGACCTTGCAGTTCAAATGGCTTTGCAGTCTGGCGCATTAACCCACAGCACCACACCAGGACTCCACATTAGTAATTAGGTGTTAATAATGATACTTCATCATTTGAGAAGCATCATTTCTATAAACACTACTGCTTATGCAAAGGCTATATAAAGCCGAATGAAAAATCAAGCTGAAGTATTTTATTAATTTAGTGCCTTTGAAAAATTAGATCTTGGAAATGATAACTTGTTGAAAGGTTGAGAATAAAACTATATTTTTTAAAAAAATGTTTTTATACACATTTAAAAATCGTTGCTATGGTAAAGAAAAATGGGAGACGTTCCCCAGCCATTTTTTTTCTTTCTTTCTTTCACTAACTTCCTCAGGAAAATTAAACCTGTATAGCAGAAGTAAAAAAATCAAATACTTATTAGATGGCATAAAAGAATAACAAATGAGGTTAAAAAGTTTCTTTCTGATCTCTTTTGCTGGAAGAAAAGTTTCCTGCTACATTAATGTCATGTCTGATAACTAAAATTTGATCACTGAGCCAGAATTATTTTGACATCAAGTCTATCTTAGAACAACAACAACAAACCAAACCTACAGGGACTGGGTCAATTCCATCACATAGTGACTCTACAGGACAGAGTAGAACTGCCCATAGGATTTTCACGACTGTAAATATTTACAGAAGCAGACTGCCACAGCTTTCTACAGAGAGTGGCTGGGGGGATCAAATGGCTCACCTCTGGTTAACAGCCAAAGGATTTAACCACTATAATATACTACACCCTGAGGGTGCCTACAACTAACTTTAAAGAAAAAAAGAAAAAAATCCTGACACCCAGTTGATTCTGACAAAGGGAATCTATAGAGGATTTCCAAAACTGCAAATCTTTAAAGAAGCAGACAGCTTCACCTTTGTCCCTTGTGGATTCCTGCTGAGCTTGAACCACCAACATTGTGGTTAGCAGCCCAACAAGTATCCACAGCAGGGCTCCATGAGTCTACCCTGTTGCTCATAAGTGCCTTTGAGTTTATTCCATCTCATAGGGAGCTTAGATAGGGGAGCTTAGATAGGGTTTTTCCAAGGAGAGGCTGGTAAGCTTGAACCACTGACCTTGAGGCTAGCAGCTCAGGGCTTATCTTAAAGTGCCACACCAGGACTATAACTTAGTCTACCCTTATTGTTACTGTTAAGTGCTGTAAGTAGGTTCTGACTCATAGTAACCTTATACAGGGTTTCCAAGTCTGACCCACCAAACATGCAGTTCAAACTGAGATCATCCTATGGCATAACACCAGGACTCCTAGAATAATCTTGTTGTTGTTGTTAAGTAACAATTGTGGGGATGACACAGGACTACCAGTGTTTTGTTCTACTTATGCATAGGGTTGCTACGTGTCAGAACAAATATGATTATACCTAACAACAAACAAACAGCGTCCAAAAACATAAGCAAAACAAACAAAATGTCAAACTGGCAGAATTAAAGAGAATATTGAAAAGCTAAACAATAATAATTACAGACGCCAACACCTTATTTTCAATAATAAAGAAAGCAACTGAAAAAACACAACAAGAAAATAAAAGACCTGAACAACACTATAAACCAACTATACCAAACAAATATCTCTACCTAACAACAACGAAATATAAATTGTTCGTTAGTATACAGAGAACATTCTCCAGGACTGATACAATGTTAGATCACAAAGCAACTCTAAATAAATGGATAGATTCCGAGCATGTACAAAATACGTACCTCTGACGACAAAGGAATGAACTTAGAAACCAATAAAGGTTTCTGAAAATTCACAAGTATGTAGAAATTAAGTTAACACAATGCTCAACAACCAATGGGTCAAAGAAGCAAGAAGGAAACTTAGAAAATCATCTGAGAGGAGCACAAAACACAACACAGCAAAACTTGCAGTAAAAGCAGTGTTCTGAGGAAAATGTATGGCTATGAATGCTTGTATTTAAAAAGATTTCAAATCAATAACCAAATCTGTCACCTAAGATACTAACAACACCAAATAAAGGAAATGAAAAATAGAGAAAATCAAGTAAACCAAAACTTAATTGACTAGGTCAATAAAATTGACAGAAGACAAAAAAAGACTCAAATTACTATAATTAGTTTTTATTAAATTTAATTAATTTTAAAAGTAATTCAGTTTAAGTTAATTTAAAAGTTGCATTAATTACTGTTGTTGTTATATGCCATCAAGTTGATTCCAACTCATCCTAATCCTATATAGGATTTTCAAAGCAGTAAATTTTTATAGGAACAGCAAGTCTCATCTCCCTCCTGTGGAGAAGCTGGTGGGTACGAACTTCTGACCTGCGGTTACCAGTACAACACTCTATACAACTAGGGCTCATTAATTAATTACTAAAATTATTAAAATAAAAAACAGAAATACAAAGGATTATACGGGGACACTACAAAACAACTGTATGCCAACAATTTAAATAAACTAGATGATGTGGACAAACTCCTAAAAAAACACAGATTACACCAAATTGTTAAGTGACGGTGAAGTAGATTCTGACCCACAGCAACCCTGTACAGGATTTCCAAGGAACAGCTGGTGTGCTTGAACCACCGACCTTGGAGTTCAAACAACTTTGCAGTCTGAAGCTTTAGCCCACAGCGCCAATAAAAAACAGTAACTCTAAATAGCGCTGTAACAAGGAAATCTAAAATAAGCTGCAAAATAGAGGTAAATGCTGGTAACTGTTGATGCATGGAGGGTATTGCAACCGTATAAGGAAGCAAAATATACGTTTTGTTGCATGTAAAACTGATAATTTGCTCTGTGAACCTTCACTCAATTTACAATAAAAAATTTTTAAAATGTTTTGCATTAGACAAATTTGCTGCATAAGACTTCTTTGAAGTGTTCAAGAGCAAAGATATCCATTTAAGGATATGTGAAAGTTGGGCAACGTATAAGGAAAACTATAGAAGAACCAATGCAGCATTTGAGTTACAGTGTTCAAGAAGAATACTGAAAGCACCACAGACTGTCAGAATGACAAACAAATCTGTGTTGGAAGAAACACAGACAGAATGTTCCTTAGAAGCCAAGAGATGGCAGCAGCAATGGGCTCAAAGTGTAACAATTGTAGGGATGGCGCAGGACAAGGTAATGTTTCATTCTGTTTTGCTAGAGTCACTGTGAATTGGAACCGACTCAACAACACCTAACAACAATTGTGACAAATATAGCATACTAATGTAAGATACTAACAATAATGGAAACTGTGGGTCTATGGGAACTCTTGGTACTATCTTCACAACTTTTTTGTAAACCTAAATCTATTCGAAAATAAAGTCTATTACATAAATTAAGATAGATGATGCCAAGTGTTGCCAAAAATGTAGACCCATCACACATTGCTGGTGGGTGTTTAAATGGTACAACTACTTTAGAAAATTGTTTAGCAATTTTTTTAAAGATAAACAGATTTACCAGACAATCCTGGTGTGGCACTGTGGGGTAATGTACTGAACTGCAAAGTCGGTTTGAACCACAAATATAATAATGTATATGTCTTTCAACTAATGGACACATAAACAAAACGTGGTATTCAATACTACACTGTTTCAAAGTAAAAGAACAAAACCTTATTTTTTGTTCTTGCTATATTTTACCACACAGATCAACCCAAAAACAGGCTAAGAAAATGAAGCCAATCCACCCAAAAAACTATATACTGTAAGACTGCACTTACACGAAATGGCCAGACAGACACAGAAATCAGGAATTACCTGAGGCAAAGGGAGGGAGCCGACATTAGCACAATCAGAGTGAAGGGAATATTTGGTGTGAGGCAAAAGTTCTCAAATTGAATTGCAGTGATGGTTGCACAACTCTATAAATTTACTAAAAGCCACTGAATTGTACACTTAGAGTGTGTGAATTTTATGGTATATAAGTTATACTGCAATAAAACAAAATAAACATACGAAAGCATTACCACTGAGACAATTCTGACTCACGTGTACCCTGTAAAACAGAGAAGAACTTTATTGTATATCTGTGCCTCAGCAAATTACCACACCTTACTTCCGTGGTGCAGCTGGTTAGGGTCAGATGGCCAACCTTTTGGTTAGGATCTGAGCACTCAATTACTGTGCCACCAAAGTTTCCCCATACCTCACACTAAAGCTCTCTAAAAAGAGATTATGATAGTTTAGGTGAAAGTAGGATTAATACTACTGCTGCTGCAGTGTGTTGTAGAGTCGGTTCCAACTCATAGTGACCCCAGGTAAGGTTTTTGAGACTGTAAATCTTTATGGGAGCAGAAAGTCTCATCTTTCTCCCATGGAGTGATTGCTGGACTGAAACTGCTGACCTTGTGGTTAGTAGCCTAACATGTAACCCATTACGGTACCAGGGACGTACAATCAAAGCCTACTGATAAGAAAGCAAAAAGACAGAAATCCAGTGACTGGAAAGCTACATCAATGCACTACTGCCGATTCCTTCTCACCTTGTTATGTGAGGACAAAGAAAAATGATAATAAAACATGTAAGTAAGTCACTGTTGTTTAGTGCCATCGAGTTGGTTCCAACCTATAGCAACCCTGTATAGGGTTTCTGAAGAGCAGCTGGTGAGCTTAAACTGCCGACCTTGCAGTTCAAACGGCTCTGAAGTCTGGCGCATTAACCCACGGAGCCACACCAGGACTCCAAGTCAATGTTAGTCAGGTTTTAATTACAATAAGTCTATCATCCGCCTAGTTCTTAAAAGTATTTGGCACTTAAAAGGAGGTTAAAGAAGAATGAGAGGGAATAACGAAGGAAGAGAGAGAAACAGAGACAGGGAGGGCAACATTTAGAAAACACAGGAACCAGCAAAAGAGGGATAAAAGAGAAACTAATTTTAAATGAGATGACCAAATATGTCAAAATAATAACTCTAAATAGAATAAACATACTAAAAGCAAAAATTCAATTTGTGTATTAGGCTAATTTGAAATCTCTCTTAATAAGTGTTTGGCTGAGAAGACAACAGCTAAAATTTTTGAAGTTTCTCTCAAAATATACTCATACATACTTATATCAGGACTAATACACTTTAACGTAATTTTGATTATTCTGGTCAATACAATTATTTTTAAAGTGAATTAAATACATACAAAAGCACTTACAATACCACATCTAACATTACTGTATGCTTCATACAACATGCCCACATAAATAACATATGCATACACACATAACATGCATAGAGCATACAGGAAACAAGCACATCAGGAAATTGGAAATTTGCAAAAGCTCATATAACACATTATTATCCGACTAAAAATATGGCAGGTGGTAGTGGTGTGCCCTGGAGTTGATTCCGACCCATAGCGACCCTGTATAGGGTTTCCAAGGCTATAAATCTTTAAGGAAGCAGAAAACCTTATGTCTCTTCCATGGAACAGCTGGTAGTTTCGAACTGCTGACCTTGAGATTAGCAGCCCAACTCATAACCACTATAATACCAGAGCACCTTAAAAATATGCCAGTTTATTCTAAATGATCTAAAATTTTATTAAGCATTTGTTTCTTTCTATATCAACTTTTAATTCTATTTTTATAGCACAAAAGAAACTTTGTGTCTTGTAGTTCTAATTTTCTTCGAAGTTTTTCAGAAATGAAGACTATTTAGAATGAACTTTGTACTATGAAATATAATGCGTTACCAATTTTTTACCCCATAATAACCAGAATGATTTCAATAAACTTCAATCTTAGTTGCTTTTTTAAAAATTTTAACTTTTATACTACCTGGGGCAGAAGTCTGGCCATTCACAGTTACACAGTAAGCAATAAAGGAATTTAATACTGAGCAACACTTTTATTGTATGTTGTTGAGTAGGTTCCAACTCATAGTGACTGGTGGGTTTCAACCACCAACTTTGCAGTTCAAATCAACCTTGCCAGCCAGTGCTTATCCTACAGTGCCACATCAGGGCAACATTGATAACACATTTAAATTCAGTACTGTCTAATACTTTTGAAACCCCTTAAATATATAAGGCACATCAAATTAGAGTTCATAACTCTTGTCTTTGGAATAAATCTCCAAGAAAAGTACTAATGGTGTCACATAGCCATGAAAAAACCACATAAAATTTGTGTGGTCCTCACAGCAACCCAATGAAAATTACACCATTTCTTTGAATACAAATTCTGAATACATTATGCATGCAAGAATATTGTTTGACAAATTAATCTCTTAAAAAAGTTAAAAAAGAGACCACACTAAAGGGATAAAATGATTAATATTTAAGATGGAAATATGCTAAAGTTTATCAAATATGATATATGTGATTAAAAGTTTTTACTCAAATATAAGTCAAACTTCTTTATTCACAAAATGATTACTCAGAAACAGATTAAAATTCTAGCCAAGGTTCTCATGTTGCAGGGCACTCCCCATGATATTTTATTTTAAATCAAAAAGTAAAATTTAAGAAAGAGAAACTAGCCTGAATCAACCTCAATCAATACTAATTTTTACATCTTATAAAGTACACTTTCAAAAAAATCAAGATTAAACAAAAAAAAGAAAGCAACAAAGAAACTCAGTACAGGCCATGTAATTATTTCTTTACTTTACAAATGCTAAAAACCTCTAAAACAGAAAACTTATTTAAAAATTTATCAAAATAATATAAAAGTGAATACTGTACCATAAATAAAAATAGGCACTTAGGAAATCCTGAACTGCTAACTTCAAGGTCAGCAGTTCAAACCCACCAGCTGCTCCTTGGAAACCCTATACAGTCACTCTGAGTCAAAGCCAACTCGACAGCACTTAACAACAATTTAAATGACATTTTTAAAACATGTTGAATTAAATTAAGAAATAGGTGAACAGGCATTTGACATCTGGCGGCACTAAGGGATAAGCACTGGACTGCTAGATGCGAGGTCAGTAGTAGTTCAAACCTACCAGCTACTCTGCAGGAGAAAAATTAAGGCTTTCTGCTCCCATAAAAAATTACAGACTTGGAAATTCTATATAATGTCACTATGAGTTGTAACTGAATCATTTCAGTGGATATATCCCTAATATTCTTCACATTTAAGCAAGTAAAAACTTTTTTAAATATCTTCTATTCTGATAAATGTCAGTTTATATTCAGGAATATATGTCAATTTTTAAACATAATGATACATTTTCAAACAAGAACATAGGTAGAAATCTTTAAAACTTCATTATGTTGACATGTTCAATACATCAGAAGTAATGAAAGGCTGACTAAATTCTAGATTTTTAAATTATTAAATATGCCTAAAGAACATACATTTAAGAACTAGAATTCACGTCATTAGTAAGGAATTAACAATGGCATCTAAAATGCCCTATCTGTTCAGTCTATTCCTTTTATGTGAGCAAATAATCTGAGAAGCTGAATTATATGAAGAAAAACATGGCATCCGGATCTGAGGAGTTCAACCTGCAATATACAGATGGCACAACCTTGCTTTCTGGGAGCACAGAGGACTTGAAATACTTACTGATGAAGTTCAAAGACTACAGCCTTCTGTTTCGATTACAATCCTCACAATGTGACCAATAAATAACATCATGATAAACAGAGAACTGAGTGCATTTATCAAAGACTTCATTTTGTTTGGATCCACAATCAACACTCATGGAAGCAGCAGTCAAGAATTCAAAGGATGTATTACATAAGGCAAATCTGAAGCAAAAGACCTCTTTACATTGTTAAAGAGCAAAGATGTCAGTCTAAGGACTGAATTGCACCCGACCAAGTCATGGTATTTTCAATAGCCTTATGTGCATGTGAAAGTGGGAAAATCAATAAGGAAGATTAAAAAAAAGAATCTATTTATTTAAATTAAGGTGTGGATGAAGAAAACTGAAAGTACCATAGACTGTCAACAAATCAGTGTTGGAAGAAATAGTCAGACTGCTCCCTAGAAACAGGGCACTGAGACTTCATCTCTCATTCTTTGGAGGGACTAGTCCCTGGAGAAGACATGATGCTTGGTAAAGTGAAAGGTCAGTGAAAAAGAGGGAGACCCCTCCCCCCCATGAGAGAGACACAACGGCTGCAACAGGACTCAAGCATAACAACAATTGTGAGCCCTGGCACAAGACCGGACAGTGTGTTTCATTCTGTTGTATACAGTGTCATTATGAGTTGGAACCAACTCAATGGTACTTACCAATTCCTCTTAAGTACATAGAATGAGAAGAAAATTAGTACTTTCTTAAATTCCATCTCTCCTACACTCATACACAAATATACATATGTCCACATTCTCATGGATGCACACAAGCTTTGAAATGATCCTAACATCAGTAGTCTTTGTTGTTGACCAGAACACTTAACTGATATGTATTCAATTAAAAGCATATTCTATAGAAATTAAGATATGATTAGGAGAAATGGTAACATTCTTTACTTTTGTGTCATTCTGTTGTTTTGAATGCCTTCTCGTTTGAACGGCTTCTAGGACATCTTTTCACCCATAAACTATACCCATACTCAATATGGGTGGCATTTACTTTTCTGCCTCTTAAACCTAACTTGTACACATACAACTGTCTTTTGCCAGTGACAAATGGGCAGAAGTGATCAAATTTGCCAGTTATAAACCTAGTTTTTGAAGGCCTTTAAGAGGACCTCCAAAAAAAAAACAAAAAAAGAACATGCCTTAATTAGCTCTCTATTTAAAAAAAAAAAAAAAAGATTAAAATTTTGTGGACTGGATCTACCCCAGTCTACCCGCTCATTTGCAGAGATGAGATTGGTTGGAGTTCCTGGATAGAGAGGCCAAGCCCCTAGGTAAACCAACAATAATGACTTGTTTTAAGTCACAGTTCTGAGTTATTCACTCTGCAGCATTAAGAAAACGAGTTCTATGTTGTCATTTTCTTTGACACCAATGTTGAAGCATCAATGCTATTAATTACTTCTTTTCCCACAGCAACAAGGGCCTTGATTTCCAAACTTATAATCAAAAAGGAATAAAATCCTTTTTAAACAGTTTGACAACAAATAAAGAAAAATATAAGACCTTTCCTTGTTGCTGTTGTTAGATGCCCATCGAGTCAGCTCCAAATAACAGAGGCCCTATGCACAACAGAATGATATACTCCATCATCATACATGGTCAAGCATGTCCTCACAATTGTTACAACAGAGCCCGCTGCTGCTGCCACTGTGCTAATCCATCTCATTGGGATCTTTCTCTTTTTTACTGACCCTCCACTTTACCAAGCATGATGTCCTTCTCCAGGGACTGGTCCTTCTTGGTAAACATTCTGAAGTATGAGAGACGAAGTCTCGCCATCCTAGCTTCTAAGAAGCATTCTGGTTGTATATATTCTAGCACAGATGTTTGCTCTTCTGGCAGTCTACGGCACTTTTAACACTCTTCTTCAACAGCATAACTCAAATACATCAATTCTTCTATGGTCTTCCTTGGTCACTGTCCAACTTTCACAAGCATATGAGGCTATTTAAAGTACCCTGGCTTGGGTCAGATGCAATTTAGTCCTCAAGCTGGTATCTTTGATGAACTAGTCTGTCTTCCTCTGCAAGCTCCACTGAAACATGTCTACCATGGGTGACCCTGCTGGTATTTAAAATATTAGTGGCATAGCTTGCAGAATCACAGCAGCACGCAAACTGACAAACTATCCCTAAATATATGCAATCACAGACCTAGTGATATGACAAAGGACAAGAACTCAAGAGACACAAATAATTTATATTTTATCTTCTATTTGACATTTATTTTAATCAGGGACACTGATTAATAATTGCAAATAACTCAATTGTGAAAATTAAGCCACACTTTAATGATTAGTGATGAGTTTTTCAATTTTAGCATCTATTTGGCTTGTAAATGTGACTTAAAAGATTTTATAACAAAACAAAAACACATCAGCTAACTTTAAATTGTAATAAAATATGTATTAAATAAAATATTTTAAAAGAATAATTTGTACAAACAGGTCACCATTTAAAATACAATTTCCAAATTAGAGCTAGAGCATATTCTTATATAAATCAATTGACATAATTTTTTCTCATCCTGAACAATTTAAAGTTTTCCTGTTTGCAAAAAAAAAAAACAAAACAAAAACGTTAGAAATCAATTACAACAAAGGCACATAGAAAGCAAAAACCATTCAGGAAAACTACAGATAAATAATAAATGAAATAACTGTAATAGTGTCTAAAACACACTGAGATAACCTAGGCTAGATTGATTAATTCAATATTGATCTTTGTTCTGTCTTTACAGTAGACAAGTTTAAAAGGAAAGTATATTAGATAGTTCCCAATGCCTTGCCAAATAAAACGAAGTACTACAGTTCATCAGAAAAAAAAATTAATTTCTATTTCTGAATTTTTGAACACAGGGCTTTATGTAAGAGAAAAGTGAACACTGTAACTGTTCTGTGAAGTCAATCATCTACAAACCCAAATAAATAAAGCCTGGGTATGTAATACTCCTGTGACTGTAGCTGGTAAAAGAAATAATTTGAGCAGCATTTACTGAAATGTGTCCAAGGGAACATGAATTGCAAAACAGGTTAATAGATACAGCCAAAACAAAGGCTGCTGGATCAACTAAGTTTGAGAAACCATTTGTTGAACAAAATTAAGTAAGAGCAACAAGACAAGCAACGCAGTCCAAAAAATGAGCAAAGGAGCACATCCACAGTTCACAAAGAGGTCTTCAAATGGCAACAGGCACATAAGATATGCTATTAAAGAGACCCAAAACAAAACTACCATGAGGTACTACCTAGAAAAGCAATAATAAAAGAATACAAATTAAAAAAACAAAAGAAAAGAACAAGTGTTTGTTGTTAGGTTGTGGACAAGCTGGAACCCTCATCCATTGCTAGTGTGAATACAAAATGGTGCAACCACTATGGAATAGGGCTAAGCAGTTCTTCAAAAGGTTGAACAAACTCCCATGTTGATGTTAAGTGCTGTCAAGTCGGTTCTGACTCATTAGAAACCCTAAAAAAAGTTTCCAAGAAATGGCCAGTGGATTTGAACCATCTCCCTTCTGGTAGGCAGTCCAGTGTTTATCCCATCTGACCCAGGAATCCCAATATTAGGTATATGCCCAGACGAAAGAAGACAGTAACACAAAAGGTTACCTGTATACCAGTGCTCATTGCAGATCTTGTCATAACAACCAAAAGGTGGGAACAACTGCAATGTCCAGCACCGGATGAATGGATAAAGAAAATGGGGTACACACATTGGAATAGTACTCAGTCCTAAGGAGAAATGAACCCCCGATACAGGCCACAACATGGTAAGTGAAGCCAGTCAGTCAAAAAGGACAAGGAATGTATGATCTTTGCAATAGATCAAATAGGAGGCAGCCTCAAAAAGTTCATGGAAACATCCCATTATCTTTTATTGCACTTTTCCATAAAGTTTTTGAAGACCCCTTGTATTCAGAAAACAAAGGTTATTAGTTGTAATCAGTGGTTGAAGAGAAGGGGGGGTAGAGGAACTTTGCTTATGGGGAAGCACTGAGTAATGTTACTGGGGTGGAATAGTTTTCACAACTTGAGAAATGCAATCAATGTCACTGAATTGTACCTGTGAAAGTACTGAGATGATATATATTTTGTTATGCACAGTCATCACTATTAAAAAAAAAAGTTTTTTAAAAAATCAAGTTTCCTTATTGTAGAACTACACAAAGTCTTTATTATAATACATTCACTGTAAAGCACCAAAACGGCCATATAATTCACCCATTTTAAGTGTAGCTTCCAATGTTTTTTAGTATCGTCAGAGTTGTGCAGCCTACACCACAACCTAAATTTGGGGACAATTTCATCACTCACAAAAGAAAACTTCATACTATTAACATTGCTCCTTACCCAATGCTCGTTAACTCCTAGCCTTAAGCAACTGCTAATTCACTTTCTGTCTATAGATTTGCCAGTTCTATATATTTTACATAAATGAAAAGATATTCGGCCTTTTATGATTGGTTTCTTTCATATATTTTTTCAAGGTTAATTCATGTTTTAGCACATATCAGTACTTCATTTCTTTTTATTCCTAAATAATATTCAATTGAATGAATATCTCAGATTTTGCTTATCCATTCAACAGTTGACACTGGGCTGTCTCCATTTACAACCATTATGGATAACACTGGTATGAACATTTGTGTTACAAAGCAAGGTTTTATTTATTTGGTTTGTAGATGACTGACTTCACAGAATAGTTACAATGTTCATTTTTCTCTTACTATAAAACTCTGTATTCAAAAATTCAGAAATAGAAATTTCAGTTTTTTCATGATGAACTGTTTCCTAAAGCAGTACCATTTTACATTTTCACGAACATTGTATAAGGGATCCAATTCCTATACATCCTCACCAACATTTGTCATTATCTATTTT
>NW_006408556.1:17232691-17239640 GCF_000296735.1 Chrysochloris asiatica
AATCAGCCATTTGTAAACCTTATTTGAAAAATGTCTATTCAAGTCCTTTGGCCATTTTGTAATTGGGTTGTTTATTATTAAGTTGCAAGAATTCTTTATTTTCTACATGTAAGTACTTTTTTATACATATGATTTACAAAAATTTTCTTTCATTCTATAGGCTGTGTTTCTACTTCCTTTATTATGATCTAGAGAACATATATTATTTTTATTTCAATGAAGTTGAATTTATTTTCCTTTTGCTACTTATGCTTTCAATGTCATTGAAATTTACTCCTACATTATCTTCTAAGAATGTTCTAGTTTCACAGTCTTTGCATTTAAGACTACAATTCATTTTGAGTTCAATCTTGTATATTCTATGAAAAAGGGGCCTTTTATTATTATTTTTGCACGTAGATATCCAGTTGTCCCTGCACCGCTTGATGAAAAGATCATTCCTTCCTCACTGAATTTTTTCAGGATCTTCATCAAAAATTCATTGACCATAACATAAAGGCTTTCCAAGATTTTCAGTTCCATTCCATTGAACTATATGAGAATATCTATAGATCAAGTTGGGCAGTATTACCATCTAAAAATATTAAGTCTTGTAATTTTTAAAACAACCTGTCTTTTGATTTACTTATCTTGCTATGTTTTATAGTTTACAGTGTACAACTAGTGGTGTTTGGTTAGATGTATTCCCACATTTTTGATAATACAGTAAATGGTATTTTCATTTCACCTTCAGATTTTTCATTGCTAGTATATAAAAAATACACCAGACTTTTCTCTGTTGAACAAATGCTTTGGGGAAAATTAAAGAAAGCACTGAAATAGTAATTACACATTTGATTTTTGTTGTTGTTTTGGGGGGACATGAGACAAATTGCAATGATGGCCCTAATTCCTCACCCTCTTTCCATCAGTATCCTTTCCATTTAACTTTGCCTTTCCTCTCACTAAAATTTAGTTCTGTTATTCACTCCTTGTAACTCAAGTGGCCTTGTGATTTATTTTGGCTAATATCATAAAGTGATAGTTAACTGTGTACCAGTTACAAGATCAGGCTTTACAATGCATTTTTTTTGTTCTTTTATATACCTCTGCCGCCATCCTGAAAACATATCTGGGCTAGTCTGGTAAATGAGAAAACAAACAAAATAAAATAAAACCAAGTTATCTGGTTGTTCCAACCAATACTATCCAACATCAGCAGAGTTGACTTAGCTCACAGCTCATAAGCAATAACACTTGTTAAATACCACTGAGGTTTTGGAACTGTTTGTGATACAACACTATTATAGTAGTAGATAACTGATACAAAAGGCTTACCTATTTTCTACTTTGAGCATTAGTATATTTGTCACCAAAAAGCAGTTGTTTGAACAAAGCATGGGAACACTGAATGTTTTAAAATTGGGAAAGATGTGCAACAAGACTGTATTCTTTCACCATACTTATTCAACCTGTATGCTGAGCAAATAATACGAGAAGCTGGGTTCTATGAAGAAAAATGTGGCGTCAGGATTGGAGGAAGACTCATTAACAATCTGCGATATGCAGATGATACAACCTTGCTTGCTGAAAGTGAAGAGAACTTAAAACATTTACTGATGAAGATCAAAGAACACAGCCTTCGGTATGGGTTGCATCTCAATGTCAGGAAAACAAAAATCATTACCACTGGACCAATAAACAACATTCTTATCAACAGAGAAAAGACTGAAGTTGTCAAGGGCTTCATTCTTCTTGGATCAACTATCAACACTCATGGAAGTAGCAGTCAAGAGATCAGACGATGTATTACATTGGGCAAATCTGCTGCACAGGAACTTTTTAAAGTGTTGAGGAGCAGAGATGTCAGCTTGAAGACTAAGGTACGCCTGACCCAAGCCATGGTATTTTCAATAACCTCATATGGACGCGAAAACTGGACAGTGAATAAGGAAGATTGTAGAAGAATTGATGCCTTTGAGTTGTGGTGTTGGAGGAGAATACCAAAAGTGCCACGGACTGCCAAAAGAACCAATAGATCTGTTTTGGAAGAAGTGCAGTCAGAATGCTCCTTGAGGCCAGGATGGCTATCTTCGTCTCTCATACTTTGGACATATTGACAGGAAGGAATGGTCGCTGGAGAAGGATGTCATGCTGGGTAAGATGGGAGGATCAGAGAAAAAGAGGAAGCCCCCCAACGAGATGGATTGGCCAGGTGGCATCACTGATGGCGTCAAGTGTGGCAGCAGTAGTGAGGTTGGCCCACTACTTTTGAAAACATTGTTTCGTTCTGCTGTGCATGGGGTCGCTATGAGTCGATTCCGACTCGATGGCACCTGACAACAACAACATAATACCTCCAAACACATTTACAGTTTCTATTGAAATTTTCCTTACAATTTCATTGTCAGATTCATTAATGCAGTCTTATGTAATAATTATTTATTCCTGTTTTGTGATTCTTACATTACATGATACTTACACTTCTTAAAGTACATGACACGTAATACTTATAATTCTCAAATGCAACTGAGTGTATTATAGAACCCTGTCATTTATCCCACTGATCAATTTAACTATTCATATTATAATGGAGCTCTGGTAGCATAGTGGTTACGAATCGGGCTGCGAACCACAAGGTCAGCAGTTCGAAACTACCAGCCGTTCTGTGGGAGAAAGAGGAGGCTTTCTGCTCCCGTAAAGATTTACGGCCTCAGAAACCCTATACAGGGTTGCTATGAGTTGGAACTGACTCCACGGCACATAACAACAACAACATTATAAGATAAATTCTAATACTACACAGAAATAGTTTTCTCTAGAAGGTTCTTTCTAAATTATAGATTACAAGAATAAATTAAATTCTTACACAATAATATGTTTCCTTGGCATAGAAAAGGAAGCTTGGTCAGAGAATCAGTATATATCTAACATTAACCCATTGCTACTAAGTCAATCCCACTCATAGCAACCCTATAGAACAGGTTACAATGGCCCCACAGGGTTTCCAAGCTGTAAATCTTTATAGAAACATACTGCCTCATCTTTCTCTGGCAGAGCAGCTGCTGAGTTCAAACCACTGATCTTCTGGTTGGCAGTAATGCACTTAACCATTGTACCATCAAAGCTCCCAGTTATTTATCATTGTTGTTATTAAGTTCTGCAAGTGGGTTCTGATTCATAGCAACCCTGTACACAGTTTCCAAGGAGTGGCTGGTAGGTTTGAACTGCCAACCCGGAATTCGCAGTCCAGTGCTAATCCTACAGCACGACACCAAGAGTCCATTACTTAACATTAGCCCTTCCTGATATGGTGTTATAGGATAAGCACAGATCTCAAGGTCAGTTTGAACCACAAGGTTGGCAGTTAAAACTCACAAGTCACTCCTTGCAAACACTATACTGGGTTGCTATAAGCTGGAACTGACTCGACGGCACTTAACAACAACAATACCTAGAATCCTGAGGCTAAAATAAATGTACAATTTTCTATGAGAGCAATTCAGAAGAAAAGATAATACACGCTGCCACTGAAAACAACTGACAATGAAGGGAATAGTTACTCCTGGTTTCAACTACCTAGAATCTTTTCATCACAAACAAAAATGAAGGGTAGAAATGAGAATGAACTCCAGAATAATTAATGTACGGTGAAAAAAAGACATTCAAGCAGGTAGGGAATGCATAATCATGACCTTACAGGAAATTCATGAGAACACAATTTGGCTTGGTACTATTTTACATGCTAGGTGTGCTAAGATTTATACACATGGACTATTAGCATATTACTTGGTTCTCCCATTGGGGAATATGAATTAATAATAATTCAAGCCAATGGAGATCTTTATCTAACTAAGGTACAAAATACAAATCACATACTGAACTTGCAAAGTATAAACTGTTGCCTTTCAAAAGTTCTATCATTTTCTTATTCTGTGAAAGCAAGAGCAACTATGAAAATAAATGGGTGGGAATGTGTAATTTAAAAATGTTTGGTCAGAGAAAAAGTCCTCTATGACTAAAACAGGATGGCAAATGACTTCATCCTCTTTTGGAAAATGACCTCACTATGACAACTTAGCATCCAAAGCCACTAACAGCAGCTTACAAAGTCACAGCTGTTACTTTTTGTAACAATGAAGTGTTGATCTCAGTTTAAATGACATTTCAAAGGAACTGAATTATTTCTTCAAAGCACTGTAATTCATGAGCAAGCAGCACATTGAGTAGAGTACAATGACAAGCTTGTGACTTGTTCAATGAAGATGGTTATGAAGAATGACACAACAATCAGTTCAGAACCACTTGACTGTGGAATTCTTATACAACAAGCCAACATGTTTGGGAGCACTGTAAGTCACTCATGAATAAGACAGCAAAAACAAGAAAATGCCTATTTTTACTTTATTTAACCAATACAAAAATCATTTAGTTGATAGAATAGGTTTAACACAGAAATTTTAAATGGCTTCTTTCAAAAGAAAAATAGATTTAATATTAGAGTGATCCATCTTGAAAAAAATTCAAATAATTATATGTAAAACTTTCAGATTCCAATTAAAGTGGAGAAAATACTCCTGATTAAAATTCTCATTGTGGTCTAATCCTTAGTGTTTACCATGACGCATAAAAAAAATTTAAATAACCTTTAGCCACTGCTGTTGAGATGAATCTGACTCAGCCTTATAGGAGAATTGCCCCACAGTTTTCAAGACTATAAATCTTATTTTCCTCACATGGAGCAGCTTCTGGGTTTGAACCACTGATGTTCTAGTTAGCAGGTATTTAAACACTGCACCACCAGGGCTCCTTACATTTCT
Organism: Chrysochloris asiatica; assembly: GCF_000296735.1. Classification (NCBI taxonomy): domain Eukaryota; kingdom Metazoa; phylum Chordata; class Mammalia; order Afrosoricida; family Chrysochloridae; genus Chrysochloris; species Chrysochloris asiatica. The sequence goes on from NW_006408556.1 coordinate 17,237,491, forward strand.
AATATCCATTGACAAAAATAAATGATTAATGGTCAATGGAATGCCATGTGACCATTAAGCATTACATTATAAGAATACTTATTGGTAATATCAAATGTCTATGACAATGTCTACATCCTACTGTGGTGAGTAGCAGGTGGGATCTTACAGCTAATAAGCAGTCACCTAAGGAGTAACTACCGGCCTCTGCATGTGCAGTAGAAAAAAATGATGAAACTTGAAGATGCTTAGAACAAATAAGTCCAATGGGCTAATGAACCATGTGAACAGTCTCCAGAATTCTGATACCAGAACAAGATGTTGCCTGGCTACCCCTATCAACTATTCTGAAAGGGATTGCATTAAAAGGTCCCAGGTAAGAGTGGAAAACAATGTGGAACAAAACTCAAAATTAAAAAAGTTCAATCTTACCAACTGATAATATAAGAGCCTGGAGAAGCCTATAAATATGGACCTCAGCCATCCTTCATGTCTGGAACAGAACTCATGGCCCAATTTTCAGCCAAACAGTGTTTAAAAAAGAGACAACAATGCTAATGAGGTATACTCACCAGGGAATGGTCAACCATTCAAGATCAAAAAGGCAACCTTTCCCTAGGGAGAAGGTTCCAAAGGGTGAGAAGGAAGGAGGGTGGAATGTAAACAGGAAACACAGGGAAAGCATGAAGTAACTGTTGCTACATGTTGTTGTTGTTGTTAAGTGCCATCAAGTCAGTTCCGACCCATAGCGACCCTGTACAGGGTTTCCGAGGGTGTAAATCTTTACGGGAGTAGAAAGCCTCATCTTTCTCCCGCGGAGCGGCTGGTAGTTTCGAACTACTGACCTTAAGGTTCGCAGCCCGATTCGTAACCACTGGGGATTAAGATAATTGATATGAAACAATTGTGTGATTTATTGGATATAAAACTGATGATCTGCTCTATAAACCTTCACTCAATTCACAACAAAAACTTTCAAAAAGATAAATGATAAACTTTAAAAAATAAAATGTGTATGATAGTCAATAAAACACAAGCAGGTTAAGCATTTAGGTAATGTGTATATGTGTGTATATGTGTGTCTGTGTTTACATACATCAATTCCAACTCACTGGAACTTTACAGGATAGTTTTCAAAGCTAATCGTTAAGCTATCAGACTGCTACACCTTTCTCTCATTGAACAGCTGATGGGTTTGAACCACTGACCTTTTAGTTAGCAGATGGACAATTAATTGTCTATGTTGTTGTTAGGTGGCATTCAGTTGGTGCAGACTCATTGCGACCTTCTGTAAAGCAGAACGAAACATTGCCTGATCCTGGGCCAACCTCACTATTGTTGCCACACCTGAGCCCACCGATACCGCCATTCCCCAATCCATCTCACTGAGGGTCTTCCTCTTCCCCGACCCTCCACATTACTAAACATAATATTCTTCTCCAGCAACTGGTCCATCCTGACAATATGTCTGAAGTATGAGAGATGAAATATGGCCATCCTGGCCTCCAAGGAGCACTCTGGCTCTACTTATTCCAACACAGATCTGTTGGTTCTTTTCGCAGCCCATGGCATTTTCAATACGCTCCTCCAACACCATAATTCAAAAGCATCAATTCTTCTACGATCTTCATTACTTACTGTCCAACTTACACATGTATATGAGGTTATTGAAAATACCATGGCTTGGGTCAGGCGCACCTTAGTCCTCAAGCTGACATCTTTGCTTTTCAACACTTTAAAAAGGTCCTGTGCAGCAGATTTGCCTAATGCAATACGTCGTTTGATTTCTTGACTGCTGCTTCCATAAGTCTTGATAGTTGATCCAAGAAGAATTAAGTCCTTGACAAGGTCAATCTTTTCTATGTTGGTATGAATGTTGTCAATAATGCGTAGTCAATAAAGTACAGGTAAACATTTTTCTGATACTCTCAGCTTTCAGCCAAGATCCACTGCACATCAACAATGATATCCCTTTTTCCACGGCCTCTTCTGAATCCGGCTTGAACCTCTAGAAGGTACCCGTGAATGTATGCTTGCAGCCGTTTCTGTATTACCTTTAGTAAAACTTGCATGGGATATCAAAGAGATTGTCCAATGATTTTCACATTCCATTGGGTCACATCTCTTTGGAATGGGCACAAATACGGATCTCTTCCAATCAGTTGGCCAGA
>NW_006408556.1:17240465-17442120 GCF_000296735.1 Chrysochloris asiatica
TTCCATCGTCTCTTGCAAAGGTTGGGAGCAAAGAGGAAGGAACAGTAGTTGGAAAATATGGCCTTGGTGATAGAAATGATGCTGGAGATCGCATGATAGAATTCTGCAAAATAAATGATTTGTTCATTTCAAATACCTTCTTTAGACAGCATAAGAGATGACTATACACATGGACCTCACCAGATGGAATACATAACTGTTTATAGATACCTAGGAAAGCTTCTATGGTGACACAGCTATTATCTCCAGTACAGAGCTCTCTACAAACTCATACCCAACTAACTACCTGATATTTCAACTTGGATTTCTAGTAAGTATGGCAAACATTACATAATCAAAATTCAACTTCTAATCAATCACCCAAAGGAACTCTGGTAGCGTAGTGGTTACGAATCGGGCTGTGAACCGCAAGGTCAGCAGTTCAAAATCACCAGCTGTTCCGCGGGAGAAAGATGAGGCTTTCTGTTTCCATAAAGATTTACAGCCTCGGAAACACACAACAACAACAACAACCAATCACCCAAGCCTGCTACACTGGTACTCCATTACAGCTGATCTAAATTGCTATCCTTTCCATTATTAAGGTCAAGAATTTCTGAATCATCTTGGACTCCTTTTGCCCTCTCAAAGCCTACATCCATGAACTCAGCAAATCCTCTTAACTTTACTTTGCAAATATATCAAAAATTTAAACACGTTTCACAAAAACAGCCCAAACCAAAAGATATCGTCACACACTAATGTCATCCTTTGAACAGAGTAGTTTAGGACTCTTCTAGAATATGGCTCAAAGAATACTTCACCAATGTTATTAAATCAATCAACATTTTATTAAGAAAAAAATGATAAAAAATATTCTACAATTGCATTCAATTTATAGTTTCTTTTTTTTTTTTTACCATTATGAATTGAAAGGTTTACAGAGTAGATCACTATTACCTTTAACAAATCACACACATAATTTCATCTCAATGATTGCAATCTCTCAATGTAATAACACTTATTCCACTTCCTCCCTGTTTTGTTAAAGCTTTTATTGTGAATTGAGTGATAGTATACATGGTAGAATATCTGTTTTACACTCAACCAATCATATATTGCTTCAATGCAATGACTACAATCCACTCCATGCACCATTGTTGTTCTTAAGTGCCGTCGAGTCAGTTCCGAACCATAGCGACCCTGTACAGGGTTTCTGAGGCTGTAAATCTTTATGGGAGCAGAAAGCCTCATCTTTCTCCCTTGGAGTGGCTGGTAGTTTCAAACTGCTGACCTTAAGGTTCACAGCCTGATTCGTAACCACTATGCTATCAGAGTTCCTTCGGTTAACAGTATTTACCTCCATTTCCTTTTTTTAAAAAAAAGAACTTTTGGTTTATGTTACCTTTATAGTGAAACAAATAGATACATAACTATTTAAAAGCAATCGCTACAAAGCAAAAACGCACACCACTATCCCTAGAGTACCGTAGTGGATAACAAGCTGGGCTAGTGCAAATCTACCAGCTGCTCCACAGGAGAAATGTGAGGCTTTCTGCTTCCATTAATATTTATAGCATTGGAACCCCTCTACAGGGTCGCTATGAGGTAGAAACAACTTGTTGGCACACAACCATCACCACCATCCCTAGAGAAAGTGACAGTGAGAAGAAACCTGCAGGATGAGAAGTAAAGTTGGTAAAGGAGTGGAAGAGGTCTAAACACTGGGGACACACCTGAAAAAGACAGCATAAATAATAAAATATGCAACTTGTCCATTCATTTTTCTAGATGATATCAGTTGGCCCATATTTCTGGGATTCATTGAAACTAACCCATCAAGAGGCTACACTCAACAGAAATTCTTTTCTTCCATTTGTATTTCCATGAGACAACAAACAAACAAATTTGTCTATGACAGACAGCCAGATGATCCCAAACACTAAAATGTATCTCAAGAACTAAAAAGAACAGAGAAGCAAACTCTTCTGGGAAGTTTCAGTACTGTGGTGATTGGTGTGCTGCTGTGATACTGGAAGCTATACCATCAGTCTTTCAAACACCAGTAGGGTCATTCATGATGGACGGGATTCAGTGCAGTTCCTAAAATACCACAGATTAGGACGGAAGGCCTGGCAAGCTACTTCTAAAAATCTTACTAAAAGCAAAGGAAAACTGATCCGACAGGTTGGAATACTCAAAGCACTGAAAATACAAGTTCAAAGTAGACTAAAACTGATGTCAGTGGAGTAACGCTTTCAAGACCTTCAATTGTTCCTTCAACATTAGAAGACACAACGCGCACCCCCATTACCATTCAAAAAGTGGAATAGATGAAGTATGTTGTTGTTAGTGTTGTCAATTCCAACTCATAGCAACCCTGTATAGGGTTTCGAGGAGCAGCTGGTACGTACGGATCAAGGAAAGTTGGAAGTCACCATAAGTAACATATAGAATGCATAAAGATGGATATCCTAAGCATTAGCAAGCTGAGGTTGACTGGTATTGGGAATTCTGAATTAGGCAATTCAAAATTTTGAATAGAACAATATGGTCTATTAGCCCAAAATCACAAATTGAAAGAATGGCATCATACTCATTGTCAGAAAGAGCATTTCAAGGTCTACCCTAAAGTTGTCAGTAACAGAATATCCATACACTTACAAAAAGATAAGTTAGTATGACTATTCAAACTGATGCACCAATCATTAAAGTCAAAGATGAAGAAACTGAAGATTTTTAACAAGTTCTGAGTCAGAAATTGATTGAACATGCAGTCAAGATGCATTAATAATTACTAGTGATTCTAATGTGAAAGCTGAAAACAAAGGTCAGAAATATAGCCTTGGTCAAAGAAATGACACCGATTTCACATAAAGAGAATTTGCAAAGCAAACAATGCATTAATTGCAAATACGTTTTTTAACAACATAAATGGAAATTATTCAAATGAACCTCTCCAGATGGAATGCATAGGAATCAATCTACTAAATCTGTGAGAAACAACAGTAAAGAAATTCAGTATCATGAGAAAAGGGCAGAAGGCTGACTGCACAACAAACCATCAACTGCTCATATGCGACTTCAAGTTGAAGGTGAAGAAAATTAAAACAAGTTAACAAGGGCAAAAATACCAACTGGAGTGTATCCCATCAGAATTTAGAGACCATGTAAAGAATAGATATGATGCATTGAACACTAATGATTGAAGACCGAATGAGTTGTAAGGTTAAGTTTATCATACATGAAGAAAGCAAATGGCTATTTAAAAGACAAAAGAGAAAGAAAAACCAACATGTATTTCAAAAGACTCTGAAATGTCCTCTTGACTACAAAGTAGCTAAAGCAAATAGAAGAAATGATGAAGTAAAAAACTTGAACAGAAAATTTCAAAGAAGGCAAGTCAAGTACTATAATGAAATGTGCAAAAGATCTAGGAAGCCAAATGGGAAGATGGGAAGAACATGCTCAGAATTTCTCAAGCTAAAAGAACTGAATAATAAAAATAAAAAAAACACCCCAACCTTAACTTGTAATACTGAAGGATTTGCAAAGGCATGTAAAATGCAGGAAGCAGCAAAAGAAAATGGGAGGAATACAGTCAGAGTACCAACAAGAAATGGTTGATGTTCACCCATGTCAAGAGACAGCATATGATTGGGAGCTGATGGTATCGAAGGAAGATGTCAAAGCTGCACTGACGGCACTGGTGAGAATCAATACCCCAGGAATTGACAGAATACCAACTGAAATAATTCAACAAATGGATGCAAAACTGAAAGCATTCAGTGGTCTATACCAAGAAATTTGAAAGACAGCTACTTGCACAATCAAGTGTAAGAGATCCATATTTGTGCCCATTACAAAACAAAGTGATCCAACTGAGTGCAGAAATTATCCAACAATACCATTAACATTGCATGCAAGCAAAACTTTGCTGAAGATAACTTAAGAATGGTAGCAGTAGTATACCTATCAACAGAGACTGCCAGAAATTCAAGCCAGATTCAAGAGAAACTGGAGCAAAGACTATCAGTGCTGATTTCAGGTGAAGCATGGCTGAACAGAGAACACCAGAATGTCTGTCTGTGCTTTACTGACTATGCAAAAACATCCAAGTATGTGGACCAAAACATCATACTGCGAAGAATGAGAATTCCAGAATACTTAGTTGTGCTGTGCACAATCTGTATAAAGAAGCAGTCGTTCAAACAAGAGGATACTGTCTGATTTAAAATCAACAAAGATGTGTGACAGTGTTGTGTACCTTTGCCCTATGTATTCAGTCGGTAATACTAAGCAAATAATCTGAGACACTATAGTATCTCAACACCACATCAGAACTGAGTCATTAATAAACTGACATGCAGATGACACAACCTTGCTTGCTAAAAACAAAGAGGACTTGAAACATTTACTGAAGAAGAAATCAAAGATGACAGCCTTCAATCCTCATAGCTGGACCAAAAAGCAACATTATGATAAATGGAAAAAAGACTGTAAAAAGATTACATATTACTTGGATCCACAATCAATGCCATGGAAGTAGCAGTCAAGAAATCAATAGGCATACTGCACTGATAGAAATGATGTGAAGCAGAAACTCTTATTCATTCCTGGTGGAAATGCATAAAGGTACAGCCAGCCACCTTGGAAGACAGTCTGGCAATTTCCTACAACACCAAATACAGATTTGCTATGTAATCTAGCATCCATGTTCTTAGGGATTTTCACAAATGAGATGAAACATATATTCACATAAAAAAAACCTCCAAATGACTATTTATAGCAACTATATTCATACTCAGGAGTCCTAGTATGGTGCCAGAGGATAGTACTAAACTGCTAACCACAAGGTCAGCAGCTCGATTTTACCAGTAACTCCTGAGAAACCCTATACAGAGTAGCTATGAGTTGGAACAGACTCAAAGGCACTTAACAACAAATATTCATAGTTGCCAAAAATTGGAAGCAACCACGATGTTCTTTATTAGGTAAGTAGACAAACTGTGGCACATCAATACGATGGAGTATAACACATCAATACGATGGAGTATAACTCAGGATTAAAAAGAAATGAGTTAAAATCCATGAAAAGTCATGAGGGATCCTTAAATGCATATTGCCAAGTGAAAGAAGCCAGTCCAAAAAGAGGTATGTATGCATGAGTCCAACTATTTGACATTCTGGAAAAAGAGTAACTAGAGACAGTGAAAAGATCAGTGGTTGCCAGGAGGTTGGAGTTGGTTGCCAGGAAGATAGGTAGAGCATAGGGCATGTTTGTTGTTGTTAAGCGTCATCCAGTCGGTTCCAACTAACAGCAACCCAGTATAGGGTTTCTGAGGAGCAGCAGGTGAGTTCAAACCACCAACCTTGAGGTTCAAACCGACCTTGCGGTCCAGTACTCCCAGGGCAAGTTTGTTGTCATCGTTAAGTGCCATTGACTAGGCTACAACTCCCAGTGATCCTGTAGGGTAATGAAAATATCTTGTATGATTCTGGTGGACAAATAGCATTAAGCATTTATCAAAACCCACTAAGCCATATAAAATGTGAACCCTAATGAACTCCTGGTGTGGCGCTGTAGGATCAGAACTGGAATGCGAACCACAAGGTTCATAGGTCAAATCCACCAGCTGCTCTTTGGAACCCTATGCAGGGCCATTATGAGTCAGAAGTGACTTGACAGCATTTAACCACACAACAACTATGTAAACTAGGGACTTTAGTTAATATACCAATATTGGTTTATTGATTGTAACAAGTGCACAAGAGGAATGTAAGATGTTCATAGGAGACATGAAGTGCAGGAAGGTGGGGGAGTGCTGTAAGTTCTGAAGTTTGTCGGTAAACCTAAAAGTACTCTAAAAATTTAAGTCTAATTTGGAAAAAAAAAAAAAAAAGATACTAAATGATATGAAATTATCATTAATTAATAATTAATTAATCAATCGTTTTTGTGTGATTATTCTTGTTAAGTGTCATCGAGTCAGTTCCGACTCACAGTAACCCTTGTAGTGGGTTTTGAAGAAATGGCTAAAGAGTTTCAACTGTCGATCTTGTGGTTAGCATTCTAGTGCTTATCATACAGAGCCACACCAGAACTCTTAGCATAAAGCAAATCACATGTGCAAACATAATAGGTATGCTATATTGATGAAGAACATGAACAAAACCTACTATGAATCCAGAAATGCTGAAGAATGTACTTGGATTTTATTAATGAAAAATATTTATACATTGTGGTTGTCGTTAAGTGCCGTCGAGTCAGTTCCAACCCATAGCGACCCTGTAGAGGATTTACAAGGAGCAACTGGTGAGCTTGAAGTACCAACCTTGTTACAGACACAATAAAATGCATCTAAAAAGACATTTTGAGTCTCCATTCAACATTCTCTGAGTAGTGCTTACGGATTCACAGAAGCCTTATAGCAATCAAGCTAGAGAAAACTTGAAGAAATTCTGCAGCTCTTCGCCATCTTCCCTGTTCCCCTACAGCTGCAGCCATGAAGGTTGAACTGGGCAGTTTCTGGAGGTACAAAATCTACTCCAACATGGGCGACGCTACGCCAGGGCCAATGGGAAGGCTTCCCAGTTTCTTACTGCAAAATGCGCGTCTGCATTCCTTTCCAAGAGGAACCCCCAGCAGATAAACCAGACTGTCCTCTACAGAAGAAAGCACAAAAAGGGGGCTATATGAAGAGATACAAAAGAAAATAACCTGCCATGTAGTCAGATTCCCAAGGGCCATCACCGGTGCATCTCTTGTTGATAGAATGGCCAAGAGAAATCAGAAGCCTGAAGTTAGAAAGGTTCAACAAGAACAATCCATGAGGTCACCCAAGGAAGCAAAAATGGCTAAGCGAGCATCTAAAAAGACAGCAATGTCTACGGGTAAGGCTCCCACAAAGGCAGCACATAAACAAAAGATTATGAAGCCTGTGAAAGTTCCTGCTTCCTGAGTTGGTGGCAAACACTAAGTTGGCAGATGATATTTTAAAATAAACATTCATGTAAAAAAACAGAAACCCTCCAAATCCAACCATTGCTAAACGATCAGAAAGAGCAAACTTTGTTATGTTTATCCTCTGTCCATCAACTCACCTTTCCTTTCCTCAAGTGAACTCTATACTTTAGTATGACACCATTAACCATTACTAAAGAATAGTATGAGATACAGTCCTTTAAATACATGCTATATTTAGGATAGCAAAGTATAGTTACTAGGGTTCCAGTTCTTACATGCGTGAGTCTATACCAAACAAAATGTGTTTAAACATGTCTCTAAGATCGGTGAATAGCTACAGACAAGTTCTCTCAATAATGCACTTATCTTAGTCTCATTAGGGTGCCTTCAATAAAAGAAAAATCAAAACAGTGACTTTTGAAAGGATCTGCTGGGCCAGTTAAATTCAAGGAAGAGAGGTCAGCTCAGAAGGTTATGGTGACATTTTTGGGGGATTCCAAAGAGTTAAGCTTGATAAGATTTTATCAAAGGACACAGGCCAAGCATAGAACTTACTAGGAAGAAACTTTAAGAAAATTGAAAATTGCATTGTTCCGGAAAAGGCCAGAAAAGCTGTAATGAGATTTTTTTTTCCCCATCACGACAAAGCACTTGCTCAGGCAGGAAGTTCTGTTCAACAAGAATTTCGTTGGGGAACCTTACCCATCCACCCTACATCTCTCATATTGCTTCAGACTTCTTTTTGTCCCAACACTCAAATTACTTTAAAAGGGAACATGATTTGAGTCCCTCAAAAATGCCAAAACTGCTATTTGGATACAGCCTAAATCAAAGCGTGCACAGTAACTTTGGAGATGGGCTAGAGATGAAAACACTGCCTTCAGATGTGTATGTTGCTAGGTAGAGGAGATGCTGAGACACAGTAGCTTCACATTCTGGTATTTTGGTTGAATAAAAGGTTTCTATGATTTTGCAGCAATATTTTTTGACTTATTCTCATACATACTAAATTGCAGTGTCCTCCTTTTAGGGTCCACAAAGCAATTTCTCTTTACTCTCAGGAAAGAGCGAGTAATACTTCTTTTAACCTTATATGCAACTAAAATTCAAAAACTTGGTTTTCCATAAAAATCTTAATATTCCATCTTCAACAATTTTCTATATTGGCATACCACTGCATTCCTATTAGCTTAATACATTCTTTAAATTATTCTCTTTTAATCTTACATACACTGCACAGGGTCTTTTTTTTTTTTAATGTTTTATTGTGAATTATGTGATAGTTTACAGGGAGACCATTAGTATTACATTCATTCTATCGTGTATCCTTTCATTGCCATGGTTACAATCCCCTCCATGCATCATCAACCAACCAAAGGGTATACAGTACAAGCCTGCTCCCAGGTCGTCAGCACATAGCCCCTCTCCCTCTCTGTGTCTAAAGTCCCCAGCTGCTCCATCTCAGGAATCACTGCTTCTTCTGGGTAGGGTCCCGCTCTCCGCTCTTCTCACACAGGGGATCTTTTAAATACTATTGTGACACCATACGTTATTTACTCTCTAACCATAGTCTTTGTAAACTCCCATTAAATGACTTCTTCCTAATGGGTCTGGGCAAGAGAATGTGGAAGATGTTTTGATGGATTATATGATTCAGTTGTTATTGATGACAGGGATCGTTGAGATTGGTCAATTTTTGCCATCATGCTTGGTATAAAATAAGCCATCTCAAAAGAAGATCGGGGCTCTCACTACCATCAAGAAGAGCCAGGAGGGAACTTTGTACTTTGGATTCTAAGATTCCCCACACATTGAACCTCCTTGACCCAGAAGGTTTGCTGACCCACACCATACAGGAGTGGCAGAGGAGCACAAGCAACAGAATCAAGAGGCAGAGCACCAGACAGAGGTGGGTTTTCCAGACCATGGAGCAAGCAAAACTAAGTGCCTTTTGCCAGGAGGTTCTTTCGTGGGGTGGGTGCCACCAGCCACTTAGTTGGGGAGCTAAGTTTGCTGGCCCACAGAGCTAGGGTTGAGTGCATTTGGGCTGAGACTTATTGAAGAATGTAGTACCCTCTAGACATTTATCAACAGTCTTAAAAGAACTTTGTAACACTGCCAGAACAGAGCAGAGGCCAAGCCTGCCTGTAGACACAGCAGGAGAGGCTGTCCTGGCTAGAACAACTGTGCCCTGTCCATTTCTAACCCTAAATTGTAACCTGGTAACTTCCCTAACTGTTGAGTATGGTGTCTTCAGTTCTATGTGGTTCTTGCAACAAATGATTGAACCTAGCTGTGAAGTAGAGAGTGTGGCGGGAGAGGTGGTTACTGCAATTTTTGCAACCATCCTAAAAGAAAATCCAGAATCATTTATTATAAGGAAAAAAGGAACTGTAAAATAAGAATGAAAATGCAATGCTATCAATTTCTATCAATATATTGCTGTATAGCCTGATGAAACTTTTCAAGTTGCCATTTTCAAAATCTGTACATTACTATAAACAACATGATCAGAATTCTAGTTAATAGTGAGAACTAGGTAGATGTGAGTTCAAATCTCTGGTCTACTTTAATAAGTGGCCAATTCAGATAACCTTCTCTGAGCTGCTTCTTCCTCATTTGCTAACTAAAGATGAAAACAGAACTTCCCTCTAGGTGATGATTAAGTGAGATAAAGCCTGAATGTCACATGTGCAATAACCCAAGCAGTATGCTATAAGGAGCTACCCTTTATCTCATTGTAGCCTCACAATCATCCCTTTTGACAATTTAGGATGGCTTCTCAGATGTTATGTGTCTTAACTCAAAATCATACAATTGTTACATAACAGAGAGTCCTGGTGTGGTGCTGGAGCATAAGTACTGGACTAAAAGTAAAAGGATGGTTTGTTCTGCAGGGCTGGTGGTTCAGACTTCTCACAAACCCTGTACAGGGCATATCATATTAATATAGTATCAGTATTATATGAATGTATTGCTCAGCAGTATTATTACTAAGTACTGCAACAACAGTAGGTAGCACTGTGCTACTTTTGTTACATGCATTATGTGATCTAATCCTTACAAAAGTCATACAAGAAACATACACTCTTAACCCCATTATGTATGGATGAAGATACTGGAATTCACGGAGATATCACCATTCCAAAGCTGCTCCAGATTCAACAGAACCTAAAGATGTATACTTAAACATTTTGCATCTAGCCTTTTATGTTGAAGTATTATACCTAGAAATAATGGGCCTTCGTGACAATCAAGTATAAGGTCTTTTACTTGTTAGGATAAATATAAAAGTCTCGCTTTCTCTCACTTTGATATTACCTCTTCCCCCCCAAATTACTAAGCGTTTAAGTAAAATTTGAAAACTTAAACATTTCCCTATGTAGTCCATAGTGTGGAGAAAACCCAGCACAAAGTTGACATCCAATATATATTTACTGAATGAACTATTCAACATAATGGCTTACCAGGTACCCTGTAGTAAATACTTTCCAAAACTCATTTCATTCAATGGTCACAATAGCCATAGGAAAATTATTATCTCCACTTTAAAGAGAAAGGCACAGCCATCAAAGAATCACTTGCTTCAGGTTACAGGGTTGAGATTCTATAAAGCCAAGGCTGGATGCAGTTGTGTCAAGCTCCAAAGGTGGTCCCTTTCTACCAGCTCTTGCTGTTCTCACCCTGAAGTTCATTTCTTTTCCATAAGACTATCCTAGATAGTTCTATGAAGAGGACGTGTGACAACTTGGCAGGTGACCAGGGCTTCAGTAATTGGAGATAAGGAGTCTCTTGCAGACAGAGGAATAACAGGAGCACAGAGATAGAGGAAAGGCAGCAAGGAACAAGCTTGAGAAATGATGTTACATATGTATACATAAAGCAATCATTTAACAAGAGAAGGTATGTAAGAGATTCAGAAAGATTCATGTATTAGAAAAAAGTCCCAGAGTGAATAAATGTGAAAGCAGTAAAGAAGTCAGATCATAATTCATAAGTCAAAGAGCAATGAGGTTAGGTATAAACTAGGATGGAAAAATAAAAGGGAAAGAAAAGACATAAAAAGGAAACAAAAATAACAGGAAATGCTTTAAATAGATAAGTCAGAGGACAACACTGCAGCTCTGAAGACTGGGAGAATGATGGTGTCATTAAGAGATTTGGTTTTACACATTTCAATCTTTATGTGTATTAGTTTTGTTATTAAAAAAAAATAGTTTAGATTTAATTTAACATAATTACTGGAGGGGGGGGGGGAATTGTAGTAGATAATCAAAAGAAGAACTTAAGATGTTTCAGTTAAAATTCCCAGAAACCTGTGCCTTGATTGGTGTCAAAGTGCCAAACAGATGCAACGATTGCTTATTAAAATGTCATCTAATTGTTAATGACAAACGACTTGAAAGTTGGAAATACAGTGGGTAACATAATAGCTACTGGGCGTGCTCAAAAAAACCCCATAAATTGAAGATTACCAGAGTAATCATTACTCTATAAAATGAATGGTAAAATTTGCCTATATTATTACACATAGCAAACTAAACCAGTACTAAAGAAACTTCTGTACCAAAGTATCTCCTAGCATGTACCAAATTAATGTGCATGTTCCAGTATTCCTTTTAGGTTTCCTGTTAACTGTATCTTCATTTCACAATGTATCTGTTTGCGTTTATATTAAAAGATACTTAAATTTTTAATAAAGTAAAACTGATGCTACAATTAATGCTTCTCATCAAAATGATGAGATGTATTCTGTGACTTTGACTACTCCTGGCAACAAGTAATAAAAATCACAGAAGTGCACATTTTTAAAAGCATTAAAATAAACAAAAATACTTTAGATAATTATATGAAGCAAGGATAATGACTATTTTAAATCAGAAATCAATAATATGCTATGGAAAATGTGGTTCAGGAAACAAAACACATCTTAAAATATTTGAAAATACAAAATATAAAGAAAGGATATAAACTCAGATAGAAAAAATATGTAATAAAAATACAAAAAGTCAATATGAAAAAATTATTGTATGCACAAGGAATAAAATACAGTTACTAAAAATGATACTACAGAAATGTTTTAACATATTGTTGTTGTTAAGTGCCGTGGAGTCGACTCCACGGCACTTAACAACAACAACATATTTGTATATATATGTGAGAAAGCATCAAAAAGTTTGTGGGAAAATGGAATTAAAAGATAATGGAATATTTCCAAAAACTTTTTGAAAGCCCTCTTATATATGATTTTGTTATTTTTTAACATATTAGAAAATAAAAATTAAGTTAGCTTTTCCCTAGCAACAGCCCCTTAAATTTGGCCGTCTAGCCTCCTAAACCGTGAGAGAATAAATTTCTAGTTTTACAGCCATCCACTTGCAATATTTCAGTTATAGCAGCACTAGATAACTAAGAAAGTTGGAAACAATCAAGTGCCCATCAGCACATGAATGGATAATTAAACTGTGATACATACAATGAATACATAAGGCGCTCTGGTAGCGTAGTGGTTACGAATCAGGCTGCGAACTGCAAGTTCAAAAGTTCGAAACTACCAGCTGGTTCCACGGGAAAAAGATGAAGCTTTCTGCTCCCATATAGATTTATAGCCTCGGAAACCCTGTATAGGGTGGGTCGCTAGGAGTCGGACCCGACTTCACGGCACATAACCACCACCACCACATAATGACATAATGTAAGTGTTCAGTCATAAAAAAGAATGAAGTTCTGATATGTGTTATTCCTAGATGAACCTTGAAAACTTTACTCTTAGTTTAAAAGGAAACTAGACAAATCCATTCATGTGAAATAGCCACAGAAATACTCGTGGTGCCAGGAGCTGGAAGGAAGAAGAAGGGAATGATGGCTTAATGGATATAAGGTTTCCTTTTGGGGTGATTCAAACGTTCTGGAACTACACAGTGGTAATAATGGTACATATTAGGATATTTATTATTTATTATAATTAATATATTTCAAGTGTACACTGAATTGTACACTTTTAAATGATTTTCTTATTAAGTGCCATCTAGTAAGTTCCAACTCAGAGCAAGCCTGTCTAGGGCTTCCAAGAAGCAGCTGGTAAGTTTGAATCACCAACCTTGATGTTAGCAGTCCAGTGCTTATCCTACAGTGCCACACCATGACTCTTCAGCTTATGCTATAGTGTTACTGTTAAGTGCCATCAAGTCAGTTCTGACTCATAGCGACCCTGTATAGTTTCTGAGGAGCAGCTGGTGGGCTAGAACTGCCAATCTTGCAGTCCACACAGGGCCCACACCAGAAGTCCTATTGTACACTACATTTCAACACAATGTTTTTAAAAACAGAAGTGTCTTAGGTCAGGTTTTTGAGAAGCAAAGCCTGAGATGAGAATTCCTTTGCAGTTGACTAAAGTGATGTTGGTTGTATGCTGTGAAGTCCATTCTAACTCATAATGACCATGTATGTATGGGGTTTGGTGGTAGTAATGGTAACATGCTGTGAAGTAAGTTCCAACTCATAGTGACTCTGTATAGGGTTTCTGAGCCTTGAAGTCTTTATGGTCGCAGAACAGTTAGTAGTTTTGAACTGGTGACCTCGAGGTTAGCAACCCAACTCGTAACCACCACGCTACCAAAGCTCCTTATGTATGAAGTTTACAAGGCTATAAATCTTTATGGGAGCAGAAAGCCTCATCTTTCTCTTGAGGAGCAGCTGGTAGATTCAAACTGCTGACCTTGTAGTTAGCATCCCACTTGTCACCCACTATACTACTAGAGCTCCTTATTTGACTGAGGAGGTGCTCTGAAACAAAAAGTTCAAGAGGATACACCTACAAAACTGTGGCTTCTGCTGATGACTTTCTAGTCTCAGTCTAATCCAGTGAGCTCAAGGATTCAAACGGCACCAGCAAGCTACCTCGAAATATGGTCAGGCACTTCTCTCCACATCATTCACTTACCGGCTGCAAGCCAGCCGACTACTACCAAAGGAAACTGGAAGCACACTGGGCAGCTCTGGGCAAGACGGCCAGGTGGAGGAGTTTACAACCAACAGCTGTTAATCAAATCTACAGGTGAGGGAAAAGTGTAAAAATGTGGGGCACCAACAGCATTTAGTGTAAAGAGGAAACTAAGGCTTATGAACATTGAGTGACTTCTCTAGGATCTCATAGAGCAAGTGCAAATGGAATATGAAACTCTTTCTTGTGACCTTATAGCTCATGTTCTTTGCCATCCTAACTTTGCATAGATTTCAACCTATTAAACCATAATGGCGGCTTTTTCTTTCCCTGTTGTTATCCCTTTATTAGGCTTGGTTTCTCCTTCTCTTTTGGTTTTGAGTATCTATCTGGTTGTTTGCTTGAAGGCTTTTGTTTTTGTTATGGGGCAGAGGTTAAGTCCAGGACCTTCTTTCAGCTAGTCTTGAAATAACCTTTGCCATCAATTACTCTCTAGTTAAGGCCTAGTTTGTGTCACATCACTGAGGAGAACTGGTTGCTCTATCTCATTTGTCTCTCTCAGAGCTTTGCTCAAAACTGTTAAATTGAAATTTTTTGTTTATAATTCCGTTTTCTCTTTAAATTGTCGTGTATGGGAAAATAAAGATCAACTGGGCTTACTGATCTTTATATTATTGATATTTTAGTACCACGAGTTGGGCTGCCAACCTCAAGGTCAGCCGTTTGAAACTACTAGCGGTTCCGCAGAAGAGGTGTTCTGCTCCCATAAAGATTTACAGCCTCGGAAACCCTGTGCAGGGTCACTATGAGTCAGAACCGACTCCTCGGTACTTAACAACAACAACATTTCTAAGAGTTTGGGTGTAGCACTGTGGGCTAATGCGCTGGACTGCAAAGTCAGGTTGAACTGCAAGGGTCGCTATGAGTCAGAACTGGCTCGACAGCACTTAACAACAATAACGTTTATATTTTTTAGCATGATCTTTACCACCTTCATTGTTCCATTTGAGAGTGCTTTCCGATGATTATGAAAACTACATAATGCCACCTGAACCCAGGTGACATTTTCATACTTGATCTTAGCCAAAAGATTGAGAGAAATGATGTGACCTTATTTTTAAAAAGTTTCCCAAACATTGTAGTTGCTGCTATTAGGTGCCCCTGAGTGGGTTCCATCTCACAGCACCCTATGTGCAACAGAACGACACACTGCCCAGTGCTGTGCCATCTTTACCATCATTATGCTTAAGCCCACTGTTGCTGCCACTGTGTCAATTCATCCCTCTGGGTATGTTTCTCTTTTATGATGACCCTCCACTTTTCCACACATGATGTGCTTCTCCAGGGACTAGTTCCTTCTGACAGTAAGCCCAAATATAAGAGACAGTCTCACCATTCTTGCTTCTAAGGAGCATTCTGGCTGTACTTCTCCCAAGACAGATTTGTTTGTTCTTCTGGCAGCCCGTGGGACTTTCAATATTCTTCACAACATTGCCTCACTGTCACAAGAATGTGAGATGAATGAAAATCGCCACCTTAGTCCTCAAAGTGACCTCTTTGCACGTGAACAGTTTAAATAGGTATTTTATGGAGAGAGAAAAAATTAGCATGCTTACTGGTCAGACTAGAGGAGCCTGAGATTATGGCCCTTGATCACCCTTCAAATTTGGAAAGGAACTCACTTTCTGGCCCAATTTTCAGTTAAGATGGAGGCACAACACTAATAAGGTATGCTCACCATGGAACACGTCAATCATTCAAAACCAAAGAGCAACATTTACCTAATGACAAAGATGAGACGGGATGGGAAGGTGGGGGGAATGGAAATAGAAACCCTAAGTAGGAAGCGGGATAACTGCTGTTGCATGGAAAAAATTGCATTGAGATGAAACAAAGTATATGATCTGTTGAATGTAAAACTGATGATCTCTCAATTCACAATAAAGTTTTGTGGGGTTTTTTTTTTTTAATCATTGCAATAAACCATAATTACACCTTAAAAAAAAAAAAAAAAGATCTTTTGCAGCAAATTTGATTAATGCAGTACATCAAACACCATATTGCATTAGGCAAGTCTGCTGCACAAACCCTCTTTAAAGCGCTCAAGAGCGAAAAAGTCAGCCTGATGACTAAGGTGCACCTGACCCAAGCCATGGTGTTTTCAATCTATTCACAAGCAAGTGAGATGGATAATGAATAAGGAAGATCACACAGAAGAACTGATATATTTGAGTCATGGTGATGACAAATACTGGAAGCATAATGGACTGCCAGAAGAACAAACAAATCTGTATTGGAAGCAGTACAGTCAGAATGCTCCTTAGAAGCCAGGATGGGAAGAATTTGTCTCTAGTTCTTTGCACATATTGTCAGGAGGGACCAGTCCCTAGAAAAGGATACCATACTTGGTAAAACGGAAAAAGAAAAAGGGCAAGAATCCCAACGAGATGAACTGACACACAGTGGCAGCAACAATGAGCTCAAACACCACAATTGTGAAGATGGAGCAGGATGAGGCAGTGTTTCGTTCTGTTGTACATGGAGTTGCTGAGTCAGAATCGACTCTATGGCACCTCACAACAACTAGTTATCTATTGTAGTCCATGACTTTATCAGTGCTAATACAAATAGAAAAATATTATTTGTCACATTTTCAACAAGTAACAAAAGTCTTCCCAAATTCCTTCATTTAAATTCACTTAGATTATGGCACTGCAGGATAGGCATCAGACTGCAAACTGCTAGGTTGGTGGTTCAAACCTACCAGTCACTTCTTGAAAATCCTACAGAGTGTCTCTACGAGTCAGATTTCAATATTTAACAACAAAAATATTCTAATAATGTCTGACAAAATGTTGTCAATTTATTATAAACAGAATTGCTGGCTTCCATTAATAGTTTTCAGAGTTTCAATTTCTTTCCCCATCATTTAGTTCTTTCAGGCCAACAATGCTTTTCAATACAAAAGCCTATGGTCCCCTCTAACACATCACCCACATGACTATCAGAGAAATCATTCTCAATTGTGTCACATCCTGTCACTTGTTGCTGTGGAGTCAGCTCAGAGTCATGGCTACATCTGTATAAAAGAATAAAGCACTACCTGGTCCACTGCACATGAAACATTCTCCAGAATATACCATATGTTAGGTCACAAAGTCTCAATGAATTAAAAAAACATCAAAATAATACAAAGCATCTTCTCAGATCATAATGTTATAAAATTAGAAATCAACAATGAGAAGATCAAGGATACCTTTTTAGAAAAACAGAAACCTACCTAAACTTATAAGGAGTGAAGGAAAAAACTTGAACAGACCTATAACAAAAGAAAAAAATCGATCAGGTCATCAAAAAACTCCCAACCAAAAAAAGTCCAGGCCCAGATGGCTTCACTGGGCCAAACATTCAGAGACGAGCTGACACCAATTCTATACAAACTATTCTAGAATATAGAAAAGGATGAAAAGTTTCCTAATACATTTTATGAAGCAGGCATAAGCCTCATACCAAAACCAGGGAAGGACATCACTAAAAAAGAAAATTATAGATCAATATCCCTCATGAACATATATGTAAAAATTCTCAACAAAATCCTAGTCAATTGATCTCAACAACATAACAAAAAAATAATGCATCATGACCAAGCAGGAGTCATACCAAAGATGCAAGTATCATTCAATAATAGAAAAACAATCAACATAAAATCACCATGCAAATTTTTTAATAAGAACCACATGATCATACGGATTATTGCAGAAAAAGGATCTGACAAAATCTAACACCAATTCCTATAAAAACACTCAACAAAGTAGGAATTAAAAGGAAATTCTTCAACATAATTAAGAGCATATATACAAAACCACTATACAAGTTGTATTGCTAACCTCAAGGTCAGCAGTTTGAAACTACCAGCCATTCTGCAAAAGAAAGATGACATTTTCTTCTCCCATAAAGATTTACAGCCTCAGAAACCTTATGTACAGTTGATATGAGTCAGAATCAACTCCATGGCACACCACCACCACCATCACCACACAAACCCAACAGAAAATATCACTCTCAATGAGGAGAAACAGAAAGCATTTCTTTTGTACAGAAACCAGACTAGGATGCCCATTATTACAAGTCCTGTTCAATATTTTGTTGGAATTCTTACCCAGTTATACAGCAAAAAAGGAAAATAAAAAAGCATCCAAATTGGCAAAGAAGAAGTAAGTATCTCTATTTGCAGGTGATATGATGCTATACATAGAAAATCCCAAAGACTCAGCAGAAAAAAATTACTGGAACTCATTCGAATATTTTGCAAATTTGCAACACAGAAGATCAACAAACAAAAATCAATTGGATTCCGCTATATATGGCATACACAGACTACCAAACATTGTAATAAAGACAGCTCTGAAAAGGAAATTAAGAAAACAATACCATTTATAATAGCCACCAAAAGGATTAAATATTTAGAAATAAATCTAACCAGAGAAACAAGAGACCTATGCAATGAAAACAACAAAACACGACTATAGGAAGCCAAAAGAGATTCCTAAAAATGTAAGAATATACCATGCTCATAAGACAGGAAACACTGTGAAAATATCAATGCTACCTAAAGAATCTATGTATATAATGCAATCCCAATCCAGATTGCAACAAAATTCTTTAATGAGATGGAAAAAATTATTATGAACTTTATATGGAAGGGAAAGAGGCCTTAGATAAGCAAAGCACTGCTTAAGAAGAAGAACAAAGTTCTCTCACTCCCTCATTTCAAAATTTACTACACGGCCACAGTGGTGAAAACAGCCTGGTATTGTTTACAGTGAAAGATACAAAAATCAATGGCATGAAATTGAGAACCTATAAGTAAATTCAAGAAAAACCTGATCTTTGACAAAGGATGAAAATACATTACATGGGGAAGAGTCAGTCTCATCAACAAATGGTGATGGCAAAACTGGAAATGCATTTAAAAAGGGCTGAAACTAGATTCATATCTCATACCACATACAGAAACTATATACAAAACACATATACAAAAACTAAATGTAAATCCCAGAACTATAAAGATTGTCAATGAAAAAATAGGGACAAACTTGAGGGCTCTAATACATGGCATACACAGACTACCAAACATTGCAAAAAAACACACCAGCAATAGAAGATAAAATATATGACTAGGTCATATTTAAAATTAGAAATTTATATGCATCAAAAGACTTCACCAAAGAGTAGAGAGGGAGCCCCCAGACTGGGAGAAGAAATTTTTGCAATGACACTTCAGACAAGGGACTAATTTCTAAACTCTACAGGGAACTACAACTTGTACAAGAAAAAGACAACCCAATAAAAAAATGGACACATGGCATGAAAAGACACTTTAACAAGGAAGACATTTAGGCAGCCAACAAACATATGAAGCAATGTTCAGGATCATTAGCCATGAGAGAGATGCAAATCAAAACAATCATGTGATATCAACTCACACCAGTAATGACAGCGAAGATCAAAAAAGCAGTACACAACAAATGATGGTGAGGATGTGGACATATTGGGACTCTCCAACACTGCTGGTGGGGTTGTGCAATGGTTTAACTACTCTGGAAAATGGTAGAGCACGTCCTCTGAGTTGGAAATGGAAATACAATCTAGCAATTCCTCTACTTGGTAAGTATCCACAAGAAACAAGAGCCAGAATATGAGTAGACATATGCACACCAATGTTCACTGCAGCACTGTTCACAATAACAAAAGGATGGAGACAGCCTAAGAATCCATCATTGAAAAAATGGATAAACAAACTTTGGCACACACACAGTATGCGACCTTGAAGAATAACGAAGAAGTTGCAAAACATCTCATAACATGGATGAACTTTGAGGACATTATACTGAATGAAATTAGTCAATCACAAAAAGACAAATGTTGCAGATCATTATTGTAAAAGCTTAAGAAAAGATTTCCATACTAAAATAAAAATTCTTTGATAGTTACCAGTGGTGGAGGGAGGGGACAATAAGTCAGAGAGTAGGGGTAGACACATGATAGCTCAGGTGATGGGGAGAGCAAGGGGCGGGCAATACACAAGAAAGGGTGGGGTACATGAAAAAGGAAGATTAAGGAGGCATCCATGGGCTAAATGGGACAGATGGGTACTTAGTGATGTACACTCAACCTTGGAACAATAGGGCTCTGTGATACCGAGATCAAGACAGACTGAATGGGCAAAGGAGGAGAAATAATGTTAAAGTGCTTGATTGTTCTGTGGATATTGGTTTCTCCTGCCTACTACTGTAAAATAAGAAGCTCTGGTAGCGTAGTGGTTACGAATCGGACTGCGAACCTTAAGGTCAGCGGTTTGAAACTACCAGCTGCTCCGCGGGACAAAGATGAGGCTTTCTACTCCCGTAAAGATTTACGCCCTCAGAAACCCTGTACAGGGTCGCTATGGGTCGGAACCGACTCGATGGCACACAACAACAACAACTACTGTAAAATAGACATTTAAGTGGGATAGAAAGGAATACTGGGAAATATGATTACAGAAAGCTTGTAAGTCCATCTTTAGCCTATAACTGACTGGATTAGTTAAAAGGAGTGTAAGACTTTGCCT
Organism: Chrysochloris asiatica; assembly: GCF_000296735.1. Taxonomy (NCBI): domain Eukaryota; kingdom Metazoa; phylum Chordata; class Mammalia; order Afrosoricida; family Chrysochloridae; genus Chrysochloris; species Chrysochloris asiatica. The sequence continues at coordinate 17,260,968 of NW_006408556.1, forward strand.
AAGGGAAATAGGCTTCTTGTTAAGCATCTGTGAAGTATGGGGCCTTAGGTGGAATCCTGAAACCCACTCAGAACCTTCTGAAGTGGGACATTCCCATTTGAAAAGACATGCAGACCAAGCCACGGTGGCTAGAGGAAAAGAAGATAGTTCTTGAAAGAAAGATCTATTCCAAGATCAAGCAAACTGTTTGCCTTGGAGCTATCAAAATAAGAAAAATCAGTTCAACAGGGTAAACCCCCTTCTAAGATTCCAACTCAAAGGGAACACACGAGCAAACTTGAAAGCTTGCTGGTGACTACCCTGGTCTACTTCTGAGTGGAACTAAAGGAAATGCAGCAATGAAGACACCTGTTGACCTTGAGAGAAAGAAGAGGAAGGGCTGGCTGGTCTGACATTTAGGGAGACTGAGGACCTTCTGGTCCCATGGACACTGACCTAACACTGGGGACTAGAACTGAGAGTGAAGTGGCCAGCTGGTGTGAAGTGTGAAGTGGGAGAAGGCAGGTGAGAACAACCAAACTTTCAGACAGTACCCATTTGACTTAGCTTGGATGGCTTACTGACCAGAATTTGATTAGATGAAGATAAGCAAGTTTGATACAGGCAGCAAAGGTAAGTTGCTACAATTGATGACTTGGACCTTTGCTTATGGATATGTTGTTGTTGTTGTTAAGTGCCATCGATCAATTTCAACCCATAGCGACCCTGGTGAGCCTGAACCACCGACCTTGCAGTTCAAATGACTTTGAAGTCTGATGCATTAGCCCACAGCACCACACCAGGGCTTATACATATAGTTGTTCCAAATTCCAACCAAAAGGGAATGATTCTCCATATCAAGGATCAAGTTTGCATCTTCAGTACACTGGGCTGACAGGGATGGGAACCTCAGACATTGGCTATCAAAAATGGAGGAGGCAGAGGTGATGGCACAGAAAGAGAGCAGCTGAAGACTGTAGCCCACGAGTCGAGCAGCAGATTCCTGTAGGCAGGAGGCTGGCTTGCAAAATGTGCCCTTTGGACATTTGTAAGAATATACTTTTTCTGTGTGGTATGTATACATCAAAGGAAAAAGAAACGGGGGGGAGGGGAGGAAATCAAGGTAAATACTGTTAACTGATGTGGCATAGAGGGGACTGTAATCACTGCAATGAAACAAAATGTTTTGCTGAACATAAACTGATGATCTGCTATGTAAACTTTCACTCAATTCACAATAAAAGCTTTAAAACTAAATAAATAAAGTGCTAATGAGCAAAGATGTCACTTTGAGAAGTTAGAGTAGCAGACCCCAGCCACAGTACTTTTAACTGTGTCATATATACATGCAAAAACTGGACAATGAAAAAGAAGATCAAAGTAGAACTGATACATTTGAATAAAGGTATATTCTTCAAGAATACTGACAGCACCAGGGACTGCCAGAAGAACAAACAAATCTGTCTTGGAAAAAGGACAGCCAGAATTCTCCTTAGAAGTAAGGATGGTTAGACTTTGCCTCACCTATTTGGATATGTTATCAGAAGAAACCAGTCCCTGTAAAAGACACCCTACTTGGTAGAGGGTTGTTGTTGTTAAGTACCGTGGAGTCGGTTCCGACTCATAGTGAACCTGCACAGAGTTTCCGAGGCTGTAAATCTTTACCAAAGCAGAAAGCCTCATCTTTCTCCCGCAGAACAAGTGGTAGTTTCGAACTGCCGACATTGAGGTTAGCAGCCCAATTCGTAACCACTATGCTACCAGGTAGGCAAAAAAAAAAAGGAAAACCCTCAAGGAGAAGAGCTGATGCAGTAGCTGCAACAATTGACTCAAACAAAGCAGCAACTGGGAGGATGGCATACTCAGGCATTGCTCTGTTATGTTGTGCATAGGGTCACTATGAGTCAAGTCCCACTCAATGGGGCCTGACAATAAAAACATTAAGTTCCTGAATTCAAAACTGTTAATATGTCAAACCACTAGTCACAAAGTTGGAGGTTCAAGTCCACTCAGGGCACTTCAGAAGGAAGGCCTAGTAATATAAGGTCTGTCAAAAACTATTGCTACTAGGGTTCCACCACAGACCCTCATAGGTTAATTCCAAACAAAACATGTTTAAACATGTACATGAGATCAGTGGGTAGCTACAGGCAAGTTCTCTCAAGAATATACTTGTATTTGTCTCATGGTTGTTGTCATTGTGCCATCAAGTTTATACCTACTTACAGTGACCCTATGCACGAAAGAAAACACTGCCCAGTACAGTGCCAACCTCACAATCGTTGCTACCACTGCCAATCCACCTTGTTGGGAATGTTCCTCTTTTTCTCCGACCCTCCATTTTACCAAACATGATCTCCTTCTCCAGGGACTGGTCTCTCCTGACAGTATGTCCAAAGTATGAGAGACTTAAGTCTAGCTATCCTGGCTTCCAAGGAGCACACTGGCTGCACTTCTTCTAACATATATTGGTTCTTTTGGCAGTCCATGGTACTTTCGATATTCTCCACCAACACCATAACTCAAATGCATCAATCCTTCTATGGTCTTCCATATTCACTGCCCAACTTTCACATTTATATGAGGTTACTGAAAATACCTCTGGTAGCGTAGTGGTTACGAATCGGGCTGCGAACCTTAAGGTCAGCAGTTCGAAACTACCAGCTGCTCCACGGGAGAAAGATGAGGCTTTCTACTCCCGTAAAGATTTACAGCCTCGGAAACCCTGTACAGGGTCGCTATGGGTTGGAACTGACTCGACGGCACTTAACAACAACAACTGAAAATACCATGGCATGGGTCAGGCACACCTTAGTCCTCAAGCTGGCATGTTTACTCCTAAACACTTTAAAGAGATCTTATGTAGCAGATTTGCCTAATGAGGTAAGTTGTTTGATTTCTTGACTGCTGTTTCCATGAGTGTTGATGGTTGATCTGAGCAAATTGAAATCTTTGACAAGTTCAATCTTTTCTCCATTTATCATGGTCCAGTGGTGAAGATTTTTGTTTACATTGAGGTGCAATCAATACTGAAGGCTGTTGTCTTTGATCTTCATCATTGTGTTTTAAATCCTCTTCACTTTCAGCAAACAAAGTTGTATCATCTGCATACTGCAGGTTATTAATGAGTCTTCCTCCAATTCTGATGCCATGTGTTTCTTCACAAAATCCAGCATCTCGAATTATCTGCTCAGCATACAGACTGAGTAAGTATGGTGAAAGAATACAACCCTGGAACATACCTTTCCTAAGTTTAAAACATCCCGTGTTCCCTTGCTCTGTTCAAACAACTTCTTCTTGTTCTACGGTCAGGCTCCTTATGAGGAAGGACAATTAAGTGTTCCAGAATACTCACTCTCCGCAATGCTGTCCATAGCTTGTTATGATCCACACAATCGAAAGCCTTTGCACAGTCAACAGAGCATAAGCAAACACCTTTGTGTTATTCTCTGCTTTTAATCAAGATCTATCTGATGTCAGCAATGATATCCCTCATTCCATGTCTTCTTCTGAATCCAGCTTGGACCTTTGGAAGTTGTGTGTCAATGTATGGTTGGTTGTAGCCATTTTTTAATTGTCTTTAGCAAATTTTGCTTGCATGGGATATTAATGATATTGTCTGATGACTTCCACATTCTGGGGGCTCACCTCTTTGGAATAGGAACAAATACGGATCTCTTTCAGTCAGTTGGCCAGGCAGGGTACTTTTAAACAAAAAAGGTCCAAGCAAAGCAGTAACTTCTGAGGGGAACTACTAGTCCAGCTATAGCCAAGGTGGAAAAAGCAGCTCAGAAGGTTAAAAAGACTGGGTTTTGAGATTTTCTTGAAGGACACAAGACAATCATAGAGGCTTATTATGAAGACATTTCAAGAAATCTTAAAAACTGAATCGATGAGAAAAAAGGCAGGAAAGTTGCAATGAGGAATTTTTTTTCATCATGACAACATACCTGCTCATTCTTTGAGGGTAAAGGGCTATCCTAAGATAATTTCTTTGGGAAACCTTACCGCATCTGACCTACATCCCTGATCTTGCCCCTCAGACTTCTTTTTGTTCCCAAAACCCAGAGACCATTGGAAAAAAATAGTATTTCAGTTCCTCAGGAAAATAAAACTTCTGGTTTGATATGGTATAAATTGAACAGTACAAAATTCTTCTGGGAAGAATTAGAGAGATGAAAACATCACCTTCAGAAGTGTGTGATAGAGCTAGATAAAAATATATCAAGAGACATACTGATATTTTTGTTTAATAAAATTTTCTATGGTTTTGTAGTAGTACTTTTTGACTTACCCTCATACTTCAGAAAAATCTGTCACTGAAAACCCTATAGAACATAGTTCTACTCTCACACTCATGAAGTCTCTGTGAATCAGAATAAACAGTATTCTGGTTACTACTGGTTAAGTCAATAAATTCCCTAGTATCATCAATATCTAGTCGATATGCACATTTCCTCAAATATCCCAAAAGTGACTTTTGTAGCTTTTTTTTCAATCTAACATCCATCAACGTTTACACAAATGGCCAATTTCTTGAGAGGCAAAGAAACCAATCTTTTTTAAAACAATCTGTGCATACTATGTTCTCTCTTCTTTGTATAAATTTGTTCTCTGTAAAAGCTATAGAAACACAATTTCCCTTGTGCTCTCCTGCCAAAACCATTTACCAATAGAAAGATATTACAGTAATAATGGGGAGGGCCAATGAGTTGAAAATCATACAAAGGTTCTGTTTTCATTCTAAAAGTATCTACAATGAAATCATATTCTTAACTGGTTACAATTTATTATAAATAGTTAACTAAGTAATATTCACTAATAACTAAGTGAAAAGTCTTATTACTAATTACCTGCCAGAACCCAAAAGCATTAATATTGTTATCACTAATGCCTTAGTAAGAATCATAAACAATCACCTAAATATATCATTTTTACGAACATCATTAACATTTTATAAAATTCTAAAGAGTGTTCTTTACCAGTCGCTAAAAAAGAGTTTCAGAAAACTGAAAATACTCTTTAGAATGTATACCCAGGTTTATAGTTTACTAAATTGAATAAAGTTTTAATTATCTCATTAAAAAAACTGGATAACTTGTATCTCATGCTATATAGTTAAGAAATAACTTCTTAGGCAATTTACTTCAATGCTTACAAGCTTTTACCAAATCTTAAAATTTACATTTTGAACACTTTACTATACAAAATTATAAAAAATACACATTTGAATGATGAAACAATTTTTTTCTTAATATTAATATAATTAAAGTATATGAACATTTTCTTGAACTTTAATCTTAAACTTGAAACTGCAGCAATTTTTCACTGCAAAACTATCTGGAGAATTGGGACTTCCGATGGGAATACTGTCAAATTTATAAAAACAAAACGGTCAGTCTTCTAGCGCTTCATTTTCTATATTGTTCATCGTGGCTGAACCCAGAGTACTTCTCAGTGTACAGTACATACACAGGCTTAGCAAACAGAGAACTAAACCTGCAATTGCCTTTACTGAAACCAATGAAAAATCTATACACAGCAATGAAACTGGCATGCAAATAAAAGAACTGTCAAGACATGTATTTCCTAAAAATAAGCCTACAATAACCATTTTAAAGGCTGTGTGTGGTCTCACCCATATAGTCTGGCAAGATGCACTTTCTCCAACCACAGCTAGATTCATCCAAAAGCAGTGGCACTGGAGAGGCTCTGTCTCACCTGTCACAGTTGAAGCACGCTGCTCCACAGACCACCATGAGTTCATGGAGAAAAGCCACAGAGCTACAGCTGGTATTGATAAGCAGTCTCTAACTACAGGAGAAAATATTTCAAACAATTAAGCAAATCATCCTTAATAGAGATACAGACAGACAATGATATTCATGATGGCCAAATACCATGACAGTTCTGAAATGAAAAGTGGATAATTTATAGACTGGAATCTCTCAGAAGGGATCTTTCACAAGGAACACTAACTTACTGTCTTTTCTATTCTTTCTTTGATAACATTTCTATTAATTTATCAATTCAAAAACTCTATTGTTTGTTCCCTTATTTAAACCTCAAAAATGAAATCCATTAAATTACTAAGGTACTAAATTCATCAAAATTACTGAAAGCTGACAATTACGAGCAGAGTACATTAAGATGTATATATAGAAACCCTAAATATTTTGAAACTTGATTATTTTAGAAGATGTATTAGCATCTTTTTCAATCATATTACAAAAGTAGTTCACATTTAGACTAACCTTCCTACAGTGAAGCACATGGACTGATTTGCTAAGTTATAGGGAAGTTAGCATAAATAAAAAGAAAGAGTAAGAAAATCAATTACTCTGAAAAGAAATATGCCTCAGAAGACAATCCAAACCTCCTCTCCCAAACCTGGAAATAAACGACAATTTTAAACAAAATGTAAAGAAATGCACCTGGCTATGGATACACATTGATGACCTCAAAATTTCTTTTTCCGACTAGATGACAATCTCCTCTAACCCATTTAATATTGAGACAGTGCAACTCAAAAAAAGAGTGATGTCCTGTTGTGCCTTTTCCAGGAGTTACTACCTAAGAAACAATCTCAATATAAGACAATTTCCACTACAACCAAGTTTCACAGCACAAACTCTCAGAGTTTCAACAGAGCGCCAATATAAGATGATGTCCCAATTTCACTTACTGTATTTTCTAAGTACAAAAGTTCTAAAAAGATTAGTTTCACTTTTCCCTAGACATATTTAGTACGCTAACTAGCATAGTTGGGATATTATTTTTCTTTGGTTTTGTCAGTAGCATGTTTGATATAAATTTTATTAAGTGGTAGTGTATGTAACATTGCATTGTGGGTAGTAGTTTCCTGCTTTAGCCTAGCCACATCCTCAGCTGTCATATGAGCATGTTTCCCATATTTTCTGCAAGTTCTCGCCTTGTTTCCCCCCTACTTATGGAAATGACAGCACCAGAAGATGAATTGTTCCAATAATTATAAGAAACATAAATTACTTATACAGCTATATTAAACAAAAATGGATCACTCTGTGCTTTATAGTCACAGGAAAAAAAAAAAAACAACAAAAAACCTAACCCTCAGATTTGTGTGTTAATGGCACATTAAACAATGTGTTAAGGTACAGTAACAGGAGGGAAGGATTCAAGGAACAAATGAGAACAATTAGAAGAAGTCTCTGTAGTCTGATGCCAGTACAAATACTGCAGATGCCTAACAAATGAGATATAGCCTCTCAGAACATAACAATGATTTACAATGAGTGTTATGAGCTTCTAACCTGCCAGGTATTCACTAGGTAGGATTAATGTCAATAGCATTTACTAGAATTTTAAGAATCCACGTTGAGACTTTATAAAAAAATATCAGAGAAAGAGAAATAAATATTTTGAGGTAGAGAGAAGACAGAAATTTAGTTTAATATTTTCTCTTTTGGCATCCAATTTTTACATAGTCTCGCACTTATACAGCTGTTAATACTAGCCAAGTCAAGTTGTTTAATAAGTCAAGGAAATGGTAGTGTTTTGGGGTTTTATAAATTTAATTTATAAAACAATTTAATAATTAAAACAACCTTTAAAAAAGTACGCTATACACAAACTTGTTATGCAGTTGTGTACATAGGCATATACCTCTTTAAAATAAGGAATTGAATTACTCTCACAATAACTTAAAATATTAATGAAGCTATACATCTTACTAATATAAAAAACTTCAAGTCATCAATATAAGGCCCAATAAACACTATGTAAGTTTGAGCAGCTATATGTCAAATCAAAAAAATAAATAGATTGTCACATACCAAGTTAAAACAATAAATTATAAAGTTTTGCTAAAACCTCATAGTCAGTGAGAATATTTTAAACCAAAGTAGGACTTCTACAGTTTATAAAATTCCCACATCAAAGCTTTTGCTCCTATTGTTTTCAATTAAAAGAAAAATAAACTGGTGACAATCAGAACTCTAACATAACCCTTAAAATAAAAGTATAGAAATGAGAACAATATGGATAAAAGTAGTGTATTAAATATTATCATTAGCTCAGGAAAAAAAATCCAAGTGGTGAAGATATATATAGCATTTAAAATACTGTTTATATTGTTATTAGTTGTAAACCTTTTGGTATCTTAAAAAGCTCAACCAATTCTGACAAATTTTATTAAATATAAGGTCATGGGAAAACAAGATACTACCTTTTTGCAATTGACTTCATATATTTCACTTCTGTGACATTAAAAAACAATTTACAAAGCAGACCTCCACTTATTACTTACTTAAACAAAGCAGATACTAACATATCGCCAGCAGGATGTAGTTTTGAAGTCTTCAAAAACAAGCAAACAAACAAAAAAAAGTCCTGTGGTTTCATCTGTGATTATAAATATGGTATAAATCTATAATCATGAGCTTTATTTGCACAGTGACTTTTCTGAATTAATCCCTCTTAATCACATGCAATAAACTACTTTGAATGAAATAACTGTCAATTAGCAAATGTGAACCAGTTATTAGTGCTGTTTTAAAATCTTTATCACAAAGGAATATTTGTGATATCCAAAAAAGATACATTTTGATTTTAAGAGGGGAAAAAAACACATAAGTGTAGATAATAAATATGCAAGCTTTAAAACACATAATAATGATCGATTGGCCTTATGCAAGACAAAAAGGAAAAGACATATTAAACAATATCTAGTAAATTCTTAATACAGTGAGTGATGATTCTGACCCAAAGATCATGGAGATATCACATAAGAAAGTAACTTGCAATAGAAACTAGCAAACACAGAGATGTTAAAAATTATTCTAATTCATATAAATTTAATTGCAAAGGCTAAAGTTTATATTAGACACACACACAGAGAGAAAGAGAGAGAGAGAGAGAGAGAGAAACAAGAGAGCACTCGGTACAAAGTTGGGGCTGCCTGACCCTCAGAGAATCCTGATGTAGAACAAAAACCTAACCCTAAAAGAACACAACCATTCACTCAGCAAACCATAGCAGTTACTCAATGTTTTTCGGTTGCTGGTACCTATATGTGTAGAAGAATTTTACCTTCCATGAACGACACGAACAAAACCCTTCTTTTGATTTACTTTAGAAACTACCTAGGTATACAGATCATACAACCAGCACTTTTTTATCTGAATAATTCATTTTCTCCCTTTTACATCAGTAAATGTGTGTGTTAAATGAAAATTTTTACCTTTCCATATAAAAACTGTTCATACATAAAATAAGCAAGATAAATTAATACATGCTTAAAATAAAACATTAAAAATATATGAAAAACCTCTAGACAGTGGAATAAAAGATTAAAATTAAATTTGTGTCTTCCCAATATACCTTGGACAAATCAACTTTATTATAAAGAAATTTATGAACGTACTTGTACCATTATCTAATATACACAACAACAGTTAATGAATTATACCAGAGACAACATATGCAGGGATATGTTAGTTCTAACACCCAGTTCTCAGCCCACTATACACCCCAAAAAATGTTCTGTAAGTCACTGTCTCCGCCCATCCTCCCAAGTCACTTCACGCCACTCCTAGTTACTATCACACTAGGAAGAAGTCTAACAACTGAACACATGCAAATTCAGAGTGGCGTGGATAAATGGCAAAAAATGCCTGCAAAATTGGTCTGTTCGGCTTCATAATTTTTGTTGAAAAATACTCTATTGCTCCCAACTGATGAAAACAGGAAGCCCTATTCATAAATATAAATTTCACTGCCTATGATATACAATCATCCTAATAAGAAAATGAGTTCTATACATACATATCCAAAGGGACAAAAAAAAAGGAGATAGTTTCCCAAAGATGTTTCCAATTTTCTTCTGAATCAGAATTAGCAAATCGAGACGACTAACATACTCTGTCTGTGTGCATTACTCCTCACTATACACAGCATTTTGTAATTTATTTCAAAGCTTCCATTATAAACAAAAAATACAGCTTCTGTTAACCCACTCCATTCTGAGCTTATAAAGCTGAATACTGAACAATGTAAATTACAATACAAGTATTCTGCTTTATATATATATATATATACATATATATATATATATATATATATATATATACACACACACACATATATATGTGCTAACATATAAGATTTGCTATTAAAGGCTCTGTTAAAGCTAATAGTCAAAGTAAAGAATTATATAAAATGAATGCATTTCCTTGAAAGATAAAATTATACAACAAGCATAAAGGAAATTAGGACTCATACAATAAATCATGTTACAATTCTTGCCATTTATTTTTCAAAGACCCGCCAACTAGTTGTGACATAACACTATACATGATGTTAATTTACTATTTATTGTAGAGGCTGCCATCTAATATTGATAATCTATATACTAGACACATGATTTAATATTTATAAAGGAAACTCCAGGGTAACACTTTCATGACAGTCAATTACAGCCTAGCACAGCAAGCAGTTTGCAACCAGAACTTAAGAAAGGTAAACTTTTTTTGCAGTAAGTTACAGATTCACAAGTTTAAAAGCAAAAGAAAAACAGAAGGAATCCAGCCACCCAGCAAATAGGAAGCAGACACCAGAATGTGATACAATCCAAAGATGTAAATTATTGTAAATCATCACTGTTGTTCAAAATTTCACACAGACACTTGAGCCAACTTTGCTCACTTTTCCACAGACACAATAATGAACTAAAAGGAGCCCCCCCCCCCAAAAAAAAAGCAGGGGTGGGGGGTAGGGGAGGGTGGTAAGAAGGAAAGAACAGTGTTCTGCTCTATAAATGCTTAACCTTACAGGAGTTTGGGCTCCTTCAGCATTTGTATTCTATCCAAATCCTCATGAGTCACAAAAATTAAAAAGCTATATCCTTCTGGATGCCAGGAAGGGCCTTACCACAAGCCTTTTGTCAGAGAGAGAGAGAGAAAGAGAGAGCAAGAGCAAAGGGGGAAAAGCCACAGTGGTAGGCAGTCCCACTTTACTTTGAGTACTGTGAGGTCACAAACCACATGATTCTGTCTCTCCAGTAATAGTGCTTGCAAAAAAAAGGAGTTTTAAAGCTTTTGCTTTTTTGGATTGTGTGAATGCTTCATTCGCCTCACAAACAACCACAGAACCACAAGTGCGGTGCAAACTTTCTCCAGGAGGACAGCAAGCAGTCTCTGGTTTTTCAATGGTTAATCTCCGCAGGTCACTACCAGCCACCGAGACCAACAGAGTCAGTGAGTGCTCTCTAACCACAGTCTATGCAGTAATAGTAGGTCCTGCAAATATTTGCTCATTCTCTTTTTGTTTTGTTTCCCTGCTTTTCACATGTTACCAGCTACATAATTTCTTGACAGAAAAAAAAATAAATAGAAAGTCTATGTACTCCAGGCATACTGTAAAACTAAAACAAGGTTTGGGTATGGTTTGTATTTTCAGTTTAAGGCTGCAAGCAGTATTTACAGCAAAGGGTACAAGTTCTATCTGAAAAAAAAAAGGAGGGACTATGGCATCAAACAGCCTCTTCAGCACAGTGACACCATGTCAGCAAAACTTCTTTTGGGGTAAGTGTTATCGTATTTTAAAATTCTGTAAGAGATGAACCTGTTAAGCATAAAGCTATGTGTCTTAGATAAATTGCTAGTTCTTCACGATAACAGTAAACTAAAGATACTAATAATGCTATATTGTTGCATTAAAATATTGTAAGATGAAATTGCTACACATATTTGCATTTGGCATGTGCCATTTATATAATTCTTGGAGTAAAGACTTGAAATATACAAAAATAAACTATTTTGCTTTCATCAAAATGTTTTCTAGAGTTATAGAAATGAGAATGTTAAAACGGTAAAAAAAAAAAAAAAACAGATTAATATGTTCTCTTTAATCCTCACTGGAGTAGAATTAGACACTAAATTAATCAAAGTATTATAGTTATTGACTCCGGCAGTTCCCAATATTTGAGCAAACTTCAAAAAGGAAGCAATTTTACAAAATAACAGACCACAGAATTCTCCCAACATTGTACTCTACCATGCAAAACAGAAATAAACCTACAGTACAGTTAACATTTGAACCAGCTCAACTGAAAGAAATCTACTTATAATTTTAAACTGCATTATATCTGCACAAGTCTGGTTCTAGATAACTTTCTAAAACTGAAGCATATAGTCAACTGAAATAGAATTATAGGTATATAATACCCATTTCTAAAAGATGTTTACAGTTGCCTAGAATAAAGGTTCGCAGAAGTCTTTTAAAACTTGCATAAAATTGTATTTTCTATATATAATTTTACTTTTACATCTAAATCTAAATCTGCATGTAGAACTTGTTATAACCTCATAGCAAACACTGAAACGTCTAAGATTCTTTTCATCACATTCTTGGACCTGCTGAAATGAATACCGTTTAGTCTCATGACAAATAAAGCTCCGTTAAGGATACTCTGCATGATTTTAAAGAGCCATACCTATTAAATCAAGCTGGAGTTGTAAAAACATGCATAACATAGTCTTTTAAAACTGAATTTCAAGTTAGTGTTGATACAGAGACACAAACCACTTTACCATCCACCAGCTGCCATGGTATTATAGTAAAAATCTAAACACTTACAAGATTTTCTTTATGATGTCCAACATGTTCCAACTATAAGGCCAGTTTTTACATTTTTCTTTTATCCTTTAAAATACACCCTTTTGCTGTATATACCTATGTTAACTTTGCTTTGTAATTTTCAACTAATGATTGGAGTTCCCTTTACTCCTCCTACTTCACACATTTTAACTGGCTACTACTTGAGATTCAGTCTTAGTTTGGGTCAAAGAGAAATAATTAAACCTGAAGGAGGGAATAAAGGGTTCTCTTAAAGACTGAGGAAGTATACTTTGTACTCTACAAAAAAAAAAAAGTAAAATTGCTATATGACTCTCTCAATAGCTCCGAGTGAGTGGATCCCCTCAGTTATAAAACATATAATAATCACAAAGTGTTTCTTGAAAATGTAATGGTGAGTTTTAAAAATTAATCTAAAAGTTTCTGCATTAAGTATGAAGAACATAAATATAACTTGACTGTACTATATACTCCACATTATAATTACGGCTTATACAGAAGTACTTTTGCTCTGAATACCCAATAGAGGACAGAGAAAAATTAAAGGTTGAAATTATTGTTAGAGACATAACTTGCAACAGGCATTATCACACAGTTAACTTACTCTATAACAATATCACTGTCTTTTAAGAATACACTTTTCTAACCATATTGGGAATAACAAAAGTTTTGGGGAATACTTCAGCACTAGAAGTAAAGCTATTAATATTGACAGAAATATAAAGTTAAAATGCTCTTTTGTTTATCATATTGGGTGGCTTATATTTCTGACATACTTAATAGCCATTTTACATTATGATTTCTGAAATTGACCAGGTTTCTAAACAAGGCACAATAGTGAAATACGTTAATCTACTTCTATTTTTATTAAACACTGTAACAAATCCTTCACCTGAGAAGTGGATTTCATTCCCTCTTCTGCCACTACAGCGCCTTAGAGCGCAGACCAGGAAGCCACTGTGCCACACTAATCACAGGGGGTAATGGGCATTATGCATAGGGTAACATCACATGGCAAACATTTTACCCATTTTAAAATGTACTGAAGTCTCAAACTTCACTTCTTTAGGTTTTAAATTCTTATATGATGATTACAAACGTCTAAAGGTTATGTCAAAGTATGTGCTACACTTTATGAAATAGTTCCCCAAACTGCAGGCTGTTCTATGGCAAGGCACAAAGCATATGATGACTCTCCTCAAATACTGTGCAGTGTGTCCTGTGTGTTTGTGTGTGTGAGAAATAATCTCAGTGTCCTTGCTCCTCCAGAATACCATTTACCTTGAACTAACCAAGACCTTTGAAAATCTGCATTATTCAAAATGTCTGCTATTTATCATAAATAAAACTTGTAAAAAATGATAGATGCAACTCAAAAAGTTCTACAATTAAGATCTTATTTATGAAACCATATCATGTAATTAAATTTCTAGATAAATTCTTTGTAGTTGACCATAGTAACTATTGGAAATATGTGAACACTGATTTCCGAAACAGTCATAGTCTGTATAAATAATAGTAACTTTATACTGTCAAGACGTATTAGTGACAAAATGTCCTAACTTGCTTCTAGAACAAGAGTGTAAGATACCAAAAATCAAGGAGAATTAAAAGTTGAGAACACAATGAGGCCACATTAGCATATATCACAGGCTAAAAATGTAAATATACTTCCCCAAAATTTATATTATAAATTATTTTAACTTATAATAATCTGAATTTTACAAGAAAAATTGTTAAAGATTTAACTTTATTTTTTTTTTAATATTTTAAAATGTAAGATTTAAAAGATATCACAGGGAAACAAACCATGTTGATCTGTGTGAATCTCCTCCTGATAGTCTTTAAATCACAAGAAGGCATGAAAATCTTTAAATCTCAAGAAAGGCATGAAATATACATGATTACATTAGTATATATTTTAGCTCTTTTAAAAGAACAAAAATTAATCCATTCAATTACACCCTTCAAGCTAATCACTGATAGTCTGACTTGTTTAAATCAGTCATGCTAAAGCTAAATTCAGTAAGATAGAAATGTTCCAGTTTGTTAAAAGAACACTGAAATATTTGATGGTTAAATAAACTGCAGAGGGGGGAAAAAGCTAACTCATTGAAGGTACTAAGATTTTATCAAACACACAGAATTAATCTTTATTGAATAGAACCATTCACAAATCAAAACTCACTGTACTTCAATACTTTCAAGCAGCGCTAATCAATTACAAACCTTTTCTCATACTTCAAAACTCATGTGCTTTCAATTTTATATACTGGTGGTCCTCAAATACTGTACTGGGCCCGAGTTAAGACATTTCTGCATCACAACTTTTCTTCCCCCTACCAATATTCATCTCAAGGGTGATCCCCCCACCAAGAACTGCTCACATGAAAACTGTGGTAATATTTTTATACTGTACTTCTTTGTTGAAGCAAAAGGTTAGGGGTTACCTAAATACCTCAACTGTATATACAAAAAAAAAAAAAAAAAAGGAAAAGGTAAGTATTCATATAAAAAAAATCCAATGGGACTGAATTATTTATTTTTGCATTTCCTATGATTAATGATGCACCCGTGCATACTTGAAAACTGATGGCAAAATAGAGTTACATCTTTAAGTCCTCTCCAAAGCATACAAACACTTCCATAACTTTTGTTCCAGGATATTAAGATGTGACAACTCTAAGTCAACAGAGAAGTCATGTAAGAGTTTCTTAAAAGCACTAAGACTGCAAATGCTATAGCCTAGCAAACTCTTTCAGAGATATTTTTTATGAAGGGTTCAGTGAACATTCTTCCTCTACAGTGTCTTTTTTAAAATATTACACATTAAGGTCAAATACATAAATATTAACTCAGTATGAAAAAAAAAGGAAATCTTTCCTCCAAATACTAAAACTATAAATGTGACAAAGCATAGCTATTTTTTCTAGTTATTTACCATACAAGACTTATTATTAAATGAATGCTAGCAAAGCTAATGTTAATTTAGACAGAGGCAACCCAATATGTAACCTCAGTGCAATGTTTTTTTCTTCTCCTGGACCAACGAACTCTTAACTTCTACTGAAAATAAAATTCTACTAAAAAATTTTTATCATTAAATAAACTTCAGCAATAACAGTAACAATAAACACCAATATTATGTATTTTCTAAAGATGAAAATTTCGAAATTGTTACGAACATATGCAAATTATTCATCTATGGAATGTTCATTATTTAACACAATCTTTACAAAAGGATGTCCCACATAATGAAAATATATACCTTAATCTAACTATTGCCATTTCAAAAAGATATAGTATTCAGTGGGCCCAGGATTAACCTATATGTATTTTGATTAATGTGCTAAAGAAAATAATGGGGAAATTCTATACCTTATTCAAAGGGAGTTTCCTTACTGTACTAACCACAGGTGACCACAGGCTTTTGTCCATTCAATAGCAAACACACATAAAACAAACCATATACTTCCACATAACTGTTTTAGGACCTGTACTGCAATTGAGAATAAATGCTTTTCTTATTATATTGTATACACTAACTTCGCCTCATGTCACATTCTTAGGAATTTTCTCCCCTTTATACTGTTTACATAAGCCCTGGTGGCACAGCAGTAAAAGCGCTCAACAGCTAACCAAAATGTTGGTGGTTTGAACACACCATCCACTCAGCAGAAAAATGAAGCATTCTGCCTCCACAAAGATTTTACAGCACTTGTACTCAGTCCCATTTGGTAGCTATGAGCTGGACTCGAGTCTACAGCAGTGGGTTTGGTTCTACTAAGGACCTAAGACTCAGGGTATGGAATAGTGTAGCATGGATGCAAAGCAACACCACATTACACATTTCAAGTTTTTTGTTATTATGTGACAGCAATTTAAATCAAAATCATTTTTTAGAAATTAACGATGCGTTCTTCTACTACCAAAACTTCATCATTTAACATGATAAAACAAACAATCCCCAAATAAGATGAACTGTAGAATTACAGGGACCCTCTAAACGCTAGATGCTACATAATAAGCCTTTAATACTTGCAATGGGAAAGAAAGTTTTCATACATCTCCAGAAAGTGCTGCATAGTCTCATAATAGTCATTTGTCTAGCAGTCAATATACAGGAGAACTAAAATCTTACAAAGAGATGATAAATGCTAGTTTACCTTTTTCTTGATTTAAAATTTTTCCCCTTTTAAATCAGTAACAGACAAACTAAGAAATTCTGAAACAGAGACAATTAAGTGAATTTAACTTTCAATAATGCTCTAAATATTTTTCAATTTATTTTACTAATGTCAGAGATGTACTTAAGATTATTTTGACAACAAATAACTTATACCAACCACAAAATTAAATTAATTTTACTTGACTTCTCAGTTACTTTAGGTATTTTCGCATCAATGATTTCTACAGGAAAAATCACACCATCAACCACAAAAATACATTTACAAAAACTAAGTTAAAAATTTAAGAACTTAAATACACATTTATAGGTTCCCCCCAAATTATATGAGCAATGAGTATGACAAAATATTATTTAAATATCCCTTATGGTCAGATATCTTACAATGAATTTCATTTTGTGGTTCAGTAAAATAAAGTAAAAGGAAAGAAGCTAGCCAAATCACAGTAACAATCATCAATAAGATTCAAAAACAAAAGTGCCTTTAAGTCAATGCCAACTCATAGGCATCCTGTATATATATATGTGTGTGTGTGTGTGTGTGTATATACATATACATATATAGTCAATCCTTCTTTAGAAAAATTACAATGATGCTGAGGATATTCCATGGAACTTTATATGAGCACAGACACACATATTCAATTTAAATTTCTTATGACTATCAGTCCAGCTTAATTTTTTTATATACATATGCATGTGGGTGTAAGCACATGTATACATGGAAAAAATGGAATTAAAAGATGATGAAATATTTCCATGAATGTTTTGAAGCCCCTCATACATATCAGTGACTATGGAACTTGGGATAATGCAAACCATGAAAGATATATAGATTAACTGAGATTGTGTTTATAGCTCTTTTGAAAAGGATAATCAATTATTTTGCCTGTACATTAACAGAAAAGTAAAAGTATTTGTTTATAACATCATTGAGAGAAGTTAGACATCCACTAGGAAATTGAAGACTAAAATAATCAAATACTACAATTGTAAAAACTAAAGACATTACCTTCCAGTAATAAACTAAAATAACAATAATTAAAAACTGACATCAGATAAGATAAATTATTACAAGGTTACAAGGGCAAACATGAGTGCAATTAATCTATTAACAAACCCCTATTTATGGAAATTATTGCAAAGAACAAACTCTTGTCTGCAGCTAACCAGGTAGGCTTTCCTGACTTTTATCCTTTGCCAATGTAACCTGGGTAAAAAAAATAATAATAAAAAGTATTTTGATTTCTAATTTCTGCTTATTCTGTTTCCATAATAATTTATTTATAAAAATCTCTACTGAACTTCTCGATTTAAAAGATTTCATGTAGTGCAGGATAATCTTTAAGTGAAAAGTATTATTTCTGCAAATTTATTTTAAACTAATTAAATGATTCCAAACAAGGTGAATTTTTAAAAAAGGATAATTACATATATTATTTTACTATGCAATAAAGTGTTACATTTTATAATCAACATTTCAATCCATTGCTTTTATTGTTTCACTGTAATCTGATCCTAGAAAACAGATGCATGAGTATCCAAAAGCTTCAGAGTACAGATTCCTTTAATCACTAGTAATTTTATTATATTTTTATATACATACAAGCTCAGCTTTAAAAAGGCAAACCTATCTTTTGCCTTTAAAAAGGCAAGCAAGTTACTTGGAAGAAAAGTTTATTAACATTTTATTCATGCATTGGTAAACTGAAGATATCTGCAACATTAAATCAAAGTTCAAAAAAAAATTATAAGCTAATGATCTATATTGTATCACTATGATTTCCGTAAGACAGAGAAGTATAAAAGTATACAAACATTTCATTCTAAATAGCTAAACACTCAGTTCAAATATATTAAGACATTATCACAAGATATCTATTAAAAAAAATACATGAAAACAGTAGCATCATCAGATAACTGGTTTTAAAAAGTAATCAAGAATAGTTCATTGTTGCTCTCTTGAAAATCTGCAAAACTTATAGATAATTCAACTATTGACAAAATGCAGGAAAAAATTCTAGTGCTCTTACAAATATAAGGTGCAATACAAATCCTTAGGAGATAATGAAGAAGATACAACTTACAAAGTAAATGTTAATATAGAACAACTGGAAGCATTTAAACGTAAGATGATGTAATATAACCTATAATCAGTATTTCCACCTTCTTTCCATAGTAAAATCTACTCTTTATCATATTACTATAAACTCCAGTGTTCAGAAATAATTATTTACATTCTCCCAGCTATTAAAACTGCACACACATACACACTTTCTCTTTATACTTTAGGACGACAATTTTTAATGTTTTTGGTGAAACTTTCTATTACTAAATATGCACCTCATTTTAAAAAGGTTATCTAAATTACATATTAACAATCAATACTATCAAAATAATATCACTCTTGATTCAGTAGTAAAACTAACAATTATGCTCCCTTATAATATACATAAGTATGTATTATAGAATTTTTACTGTGTCACTATAGAAAAAACACAGGGAAAAAAATACTTTTTCGGTATCAGTCATAATTATCCAGAAAGAAAATGTACAACCATATGCTGCTTATTAGGTTTATTTTAAATTTCATAGTTTTGTTTTTTTTAATGTAATGTTAAATCAAAATATATCAAGATGCACTTTAAAATACTGCTCCATTTAAAGAAAACAACAACAAAGTATTTGGCTTAAATTGCTAAATGGTCAAACCAATCTATATATGTTTATATTTTAAAAACTTACTGAGACATGTTCAAACCATTTCCTTGGCTATGAAATGAAATCACATGTTCCAACAAATAACAAAATATTTAATAAAGTATTTGTTTAACAAAGAAATTACATATTACATGTACAAAAAGATCTTCTAATGGAACCACATTTACATATGTTACTCATAAAATCTCTAATTTAAATCTTATTCAGCAAATATATATGGTCAATTCATTGGCTCCATGATCCAAAAAATATCTAAAAGCCAAAATGTTGCTTAATGTAACCTTTAAGAAAAATCACCTACTAGCAAGTTGATAGATATTTTTGGAAAAGTAGCTGTAAATTTGATCTGAAAATTTGCAGATGAACTTTTTTAACTAAACAGGACAACAGCAAACAAATGCACAAATGAAACTCTTACCTAGCAACAACAACTGAAAAGCCACCCATGAGAATACGTGTGTGTGTGTGTGTGTGTGTGTGTGTGTGTGTGTGTGTGTGTATGCTTTTAAAAATAAACATTCAAACTGAAGCTTGTCTTTTGGACTAACATCCCAGTAACTACAGAATTTTCTCCTAAACTGGCAAGACTGCAAAGAATTACATGTAATTCATAATTCTGCAATTATAATGTGTGATACTTTCCTTAATCATAAGACTGCCATTTATTTTAAATTGGCTGGAAAGGCTTGCCCCTTGCCTTCTGTCCTGTACGTACCTGCTCCTTATCAATTATGGTGTGTCTTCAGCATTCGGAGAAAAGAAAACGTTTCAAAACTTTAAGCATAAATTCATTAAAGCAATATACACAGGGTTACTTTAAAAATACCCATTTCTAGAAGACCAGAAAAATCGTACTTTTTGCAAGCTGATGCATCTACACATAGAAAGCAACCTTTAGTAAGTTCTTTTGCTACACCGTAATGGTCTGCTCCAGAAATGAGGGTCCCTAAAACAACGGACTACCTGTTCTAGCCATGCTTAGGAATGTGTCCAAAGCATTTTTATTGATTTAACCTTTATAGGAATGCTACATATCCTCAGAGCAAAACATTTTGAATGTATTTATAATATGATACACTTTTGAGAAGCCATGAAAAAGAGAGCTAAAAACAAATCTAGACACCCCTCCACCTTGAGTTGTTCTGGGTCATTTTTGCTTATTTTAAACACTATAATCTGACTAAATACTAAGTAATTCTACTTGAGAAAAATTGATTTGACACTGCAGTAAGTAGAAATAAAAATTTATTTA
The DNA here is from genome assembly GCF_000296735.1 of Chrysochloris asiatica. NCBI lineage: Eukaryota > Metazoa > Chordata > Mammalia > Afrosoricida > Chrysochloridae > Chrysochloris > Chrysochloris asiatica. The sequence goes on from NW_006408556.1 coordinate 17,281,721, forward strand.
GAAAAAAACAAAAAAATGTGTATTTTTAAAAATTCTAACTTTAAGAAATAGAACGCCTGACTTGATAATGATGTCACACCTACAAATTTTAAAGGATTCTAAATACTCCTTTCATACTCTAGGTACACATTAATCATGGAACCTACAAACATAGCAAACGTACAGAATTTAGTCCTTATTGAATAAGCTAGGCTGTACTCGAGTTTACATTCTGAGAGCTTACAGAGAAAGTTCTGTGTAGGCTATCTCTCTAGCTTTCTTCAAGTGGGACTTTATAAATGGCTTCAGCAGCTAATGCCTGCATTACTTATGCTTGCCAAATAATAATTCATAATATTATGCTTCCTCATATTATGGTTCATCATTAGTTAACTCGAACTTCACCTCTAAAGAAGTTATACTTTCACTGCAGACTGAGCTGCTCTCTTAAAAAGGCAAGCAACTTTTGAGCATTTCCAGATGTAGACCTCAAAAGAGAAATATCATAGGCAAATCTCAGAAAATACCAAAATTATTAACAAAAGTGCAGTAAAACTGGAGTCACTACTTATTACTTCAATTATCATCCGTAAAGTTAAATTAGGAGTTGAATGTACTATATTTCAAATTTAAAAACCCATGATATGTATAAGAGTATTGATTTCAGGTAGCTGCTACTTGGTAAACCAAGTATATTTTACTGTGAGACAAGATTCTACTGAATTTTCTGAAGGTGTAACAGTTAGTGAACATGCAAAAATAAAATCATCCTGCTATTTTTTGAAAATAGTTAACTTGATTTGATCCTGGGTAAAAATATATAAAAGTGGGTTTGGCTATATTATTTTTCATTTGTCATCAATTTTTTTATAAAACATTTAAGCAAGCTAAACTAAACTCAAAACAACTCATAAGCAGCCCACTTGTGTAGAGCAGGATCCAGGACTGGGACGGGGCAAAGCAGCAGTTATGGTGCAAAATTTAAAAGTGAGTGCTTCCATCATTTGTATAGTGTTGGCACTCTGCATATGGGTATGAGCCATTTAAAGAAATATATATTATGCAGGGTATCATGAAACGTTGTTGTTGTTAAGTGCCATCAAGTAGGTTCCAACCCACAGCAACCCTGTACAGGGTTTCTGAGGAGCGAATGGTGAACTTGAACCACCAACCTTGTGGTTCAAATCGACTGAATTCCACACATTAACCCACAGCACCACGCCAGAAAAAAATGTGGCAATATGAGAATAAAATGAAAAGCAAAGCATAAATAAGATTATTAAATGTTTAATAGTGATCTGATTTATATTTTAAACAGAACTCACTGGTACTTAAATATAAATGAACACACACCAAAAAACTCATTTTATATTCCAATCAGTAGTTAGATACAACTAGTTTACAAATTTTATTTAAGAGACTCATAATACTTGCCATAAGCTTGAGCACTTAAAAAATTTTTTTTTTTAAAAAACGAACATGGAGTAAGAGTATGTTCCATTACAAAGTTCACAGGGCTCTCCAGGGCTGTTATATCGAGCAGTGGTGTCTAAACATGGTTAATCCACAGAATCATCTAGGAAATGCATCTGCTTTGAAGTCTTTCTTTAAAACTAAGGTCTATCAGTCAACCTTAAATACTTACAAAAATAAGCAAAAGTAAAGATTGTTGTTGTTATTAAGTGCCTTTGAATCAGTTTTGACACAAAGCAACCCTCTATATGGTTTCCAAGGAGTGGTTGGTGGATTCAAACCACCAACTTTGCAGTTCAAACCAACCTTGCAGTCCAGTGCATTTTCCCACAGGGTCACACCAGATGGGTATACAAAATTAGGTTCCAAAGTGTCTCCCTACTAAGTATTTGTACAGCCTTATGTATATAAAATCAAATTTTCATTTCTTTTCTTTCTTTCCTTTTCTTCTTATAGAGATGCTAGTGAATGATGATATGGCCAGCAATTAATAGTCATAAAGAAAATAGTATCAGAAGCTTACTTAGGTCATTCAGCAAAATGAATATAAGCCAAAAAATAAGTCTTTTTTATTTTCCATTAGGGTCAAATAGATATTTTAAATACATAATGAATATATTTCAAAAACTTAGTGTAAACTGTCAATTCATTTAATTGGCTCATGTGAACATATTTAAAAAGTCAATATGCTTGACACAGCCCCGTGATATTTACACAATACACCAAAGATGGAAACGGTACAGCGGGCTTCAAAAACTTCATGGAAAAATTTAATTCAAAGATACTGAAATTTTCCCATGAATATTTTGAAGTCCCCTGTACTTTGCTTTTATGTTAGCTCTTCTCTGTTGCTCTTGCTATGCAAAGATTAAAATGACTCTGCCTACCAGATTTTCTAGAATGAAGGACTTTGGTATTTACCTTTACATCTCCCAGGCCTGACACAGGTTTATAGGACTTAGCATGTAGCAGCAACTCAACAGAAATTTGATGAACAGATGATCAAATGAATTCACTATTTTACTTCTAAAGCTAACAACATTTAGCACACAATTTAAGTACACTATGATTTATAGCTGATAACTTGGTAAGTAAATTTACTAACATTTGAGTGTATGTGCCAGGCACTATGCTAAACCCGTTATAAACATTTCCTCTTTCTAAGCCTTACACTCCGTTATATGAGCTTTGTATTAAACTATTTACAGATGAAGAAATTCAGACTGAGGTCATGAAACCTGCTCAAGAACACACACTTGAGGAACTGAGATTCACACCCAAGCCTTCTAACCCTTAATAACTAAACTTACAGTGTTTGTGAAGATACTTTCTAGTGTAAAGGTGTTCGTTATCAGAAACATAATGACTCTAAAATTATTAAAATACAAAATACAAAAAGGGAGATAATCTCTGAGTCTCCAAATTATCCCAGAGCACTTCTTAAAAAGTAATAATTATTCAGTGAGAGTCAAAGAGATTCCGATAAAATAAAATTTAACAGTATACCAAGGGATGAGATGTTGGTAAGATTTTCCTAGAAAATAAAAGTTCCAAGGATATATAAATTCTTAACCAATCATAATCAATAATATTTTTCATTGTCCACACCATACAGTATACTCTTTAAGTGATATAAAAACACCTAATTTTATAAGTTTAAAATCAAACTCTTTCAAACACAAAAAATCCCTAAATCCTCCTAATATAACAAATTACAGCAATAGTGGCTACAATCATGGGCTTTGGTGTCAGTCAGGTCCAGAGTCAAATCCTGGCTCCTATACTTATCCGAAACCTTCTCCTTTATACCACGGTCTCATTGTCCCGCATAAAAATGCCTAGACCCTTATGCGCTAAGTGGCCAAAACAACCTTAATGTCTGTATCAATTTATAACTGTAATTTCTTACATTCTAATTCACTTGAATTTTTGGTATCCATAAAGATCTATTAAAAAGGCTACCTTTTTTCTTTACCTACCAAAGAGATAATACACAAGATTTTTAGGGAGTCAATCTTGGAAATGTACTGCCCATCCCAATTTTCCTTTCAACCATTTCTCCATTATTACTGAAAGCAAAAATTCTTTAAGAAGTCACAAAAGAGTTCTAGCTATCTTTTTCTCCCCCACTGGGGGTATTAGTTGAGAAGAAAAAGCTGTCTGAAGATCTACAAATGTCAAGCTTGTCCAATCATTCTGCACCCACATTAATTTGACATGCAATATTTTAATGAGCAAGCCAATTAACTTTAACAAGTCTATATTAAAATGCTGTTGTTGTTGTTGTTGTTGTTGTTAAGTGCCATCGAGTCCAGTCAATTCTGACTCATATGACCTCCTTATAGGGTTTCTGAAGAGCAGCTGGTGGGTTTGAATCGCTGACTTTGAAATTAGCAGTCAAGTGCTTAACCTACATCAGGACTCCAAGTTAAAATAATCCATTAGAATTAAACAAATACACAGGCAAGTAAGAAATCATAGATACCTACATTTTAGAAAAGGAAACAATATATGAATTTTCATGTTCGTTTGCACTATTTCAGGAGTTAGGGTGTAAGGTGAGGAAAACACTGAAATGGGCAAAATCTACAAAAATCACTACCAAATAGGAGATACTTGAAAGTCTTCAGTGGTTGTGATATATTTACAAGTTCTCTGATTCTAGTACCCTATTTGGCAAAGGACGCAACAATCTAGAAAAAGATGTGGTTAGAAAGAAAGCTGATAGGGTAAGACAGATCACAGCCTTCAGTTTAAACTCCGCAAGTGTTCACCTTGTTTCATCAAAAGTCACTTAAGAAGATGGTGAGAATGTAAGAGACGAAGGGTTATATCTGCAGTCAGAACCAACAACCAATGAAGCAGAGAACAAATTTAAGGGTCACATGGTGATTCACTAGAAAACAGGGGAGAAAAACGGAGCCTGGATGGACAAGTTGAAGAGACAGTACAGAGAAACTAGAAAAAAATGGCAGCAGAATAACTGAAGAAGACAAAAAAAAAAAAAAAAAAAAGAGGAAAATAAGATTGCAGCTTAAGTGAAAATGACAATATTGTCAATGATTATGAGGAAAATGGGAAAGGGTTTAAGTAGAAAGAGTTGTTTGTCTTTGTTATTATTAAAGTTGCACCTGGTGGTGAAAAACGTGGATATCAAATTATAAACAATACAATCTCAATTTTTTAAATTATGCAAGAGTGTCTATATATATGTATACATACATATACAGGAGAACCCAAAATTATAATTATGTTTAGATAGAATTACAAAAGATTGGTTTGCCTTTTATATATGCCAATATTTTTCCATTTAAAGAATGAATACATAAGTTTTTAAGCATAGTTAGCAATATGCTCTAAGGATAAACTCTGGACTGCTAAACAGAAGAAAGTTCAAATCCACCAGCTGCTCTGAAGAAAAAAGCTAAAGCTGTCTGTTTCTGTCAAGATTTATACCCTGGGAAACCCTATACTGTTCTTAAGTGCTGTAAAGTCAATTCCAACTCATAACTACCCTGTATAAGGTTCCCAAGGTTGTATATCTTTGCAGGAACAGAAAGCCTCATCCTTCTCCCCAGAGCAGCTAGTGTGCTCGAACTGCTGATCTTGTGGTTAACAGTCGAGTATTTATCCTATGACGCCACCATGCTCCTCGGAAACCCCTACAAGCTTGCTATGAGTCGGAATTGGCTCAATGGCAATGGGAGGTTTTTTTTTTTGGTAATGCTTAAAAAGCTTACTTTTCCTGAATCCATCCAACAAGTTTTGGGGTTTTTGTTTTTGTGTTCTCATTTTTTAATTTGTATTGTGAATTGAAAGAAGGTTTACAGACAAGAATATAAGTTTTACATTCAACAAATCATACACTTTTACACTTTGTTTCATCTCAGTGATTACAATCCCTTCCCTGCAACAACAATTATCCTACTTCCTATATGTAGCACCCCATTTACATCTTATATTTCACAAAGAACAAAGCAAAAAATATCTGATGTATACATACAAAACAAAACATATATATTCATTTATATGGCTTAAGGGCATATTCTACAAGCCAGCCTCCTGCCTGCAGGCACATAGGCTTACTCAGTCCATGGGCATAGAGCCCGCAGCTGCTCTGTCTCTCCATGCCACCGCCTCTGCCAACATCTCTTCTGCCGCCGCTCTTCCAGGTAGGCTCTCACGCTCTGCTCAAACTCTTCCATCTTGACGGTCCTGGCACCCTCTGCTCCTGCAATGAAATATTAACTACTCCCTCCCCACTTCCAGTTACACATCTCCTACACTTGTAGAAGCTGTGACAATCACAATTAATCCTGCTAACAATTACTCACAACTGAATCATAAAATTGTTGATCAGCATCATCTCCCATCCCCTTTCACCAGATCCATCTGGAAAATAAGATTAACTATTCAGTGGGAAGTCTACCTTATCCCTCTCATTCTGAAACTAAGCACACTCATGAGACCTTGTAAACCAGCCCTTCATGCCTCTAAAGCCCTCACACTTTTGATAGCCAATGTCTATATTGCTCATCCTTATCAGCACACATATCAAATGACGTATTGCATTAACACATCTGTACAAGACCTATTTAAAGTGTTCAAGAGCAAAGATGTCAGTTTGAGGACTAAGGTGTGCCTGACCCAAGCCATGGTATTTTTAATACCCTCACATGCATGTGAAAGTTGGGCAGTAAATAAGGAAGACTGTAGAAGAATTGATGCATTTGAGCTATGGTGTTGGAGGAGAATATTAAAAGTACCATGGACTGCCAAAAAAACAAACTGATCTGTGTTGGAAGAAGCAGAGCCAGAATGTTCCCTGGAAGCCAAGGATGGCCAGACATCAACTCTCATACTTCAAACATATTGTCAGGAGGGACCAGTCCCTGGAGAAGGATAGCATGTGTGGTAAAATGGAGGGTTAGAGAAAAGAAGGAAGACCCCCCAAAACAAGTTGGATTGGAACAGTGGCAGCAGTGATGGGCACAAATGTAGCAACAATTGTGAGGTTGGCGCAGAATAAGGCAGCGTTTCATTCTGTTGTGCGTAGGGTCCCTATGAGTTAATACTGACTTGATGGCACCTAACAACAACAATAAACCTAGTAAACTGAGGAAAAGAGCTTGCTCCTTGATGTAGCAAATCCTTCTATTCTGTTTGGAATTCTGAGCAACTGCATCCATGAGCAAAACTCCAGTTCACCAGACTGTAGCAATTGACACTTGCTCCCAGTACCAAACATCTTTATCATCATATGGCCAAGTATGGTCAGCTAACCCTCCAATCTAGGTCAAATGAGTACTAGTTGCAAGTCTGGAAGTTCATGCACACTGCCCTGCACTTCAGATGAGCTGGCCACTTCACTCTCAACCCTAGTCCCCAGGGGCGAGGTCAGTGCCCATTGGCTCACAAGTTCTCACTCACATCTCCCTAAATTTCAGGCCAGCCAGCCCTTCCTCTTCTCTTTCTCATCTTAAGGTCAACAGGTTATTAATGGAACATGTCCAAACTCAGCCCATGTCTTTATTGCTGCATTTATCACACTTCCACTCACAAGTAGATCCAGGTGGTCACCCTCGAGCATACTAGAATGCTAGGAGGTTCCCTTTAAAGTTTCAGTCCTAAAAGAGGGGTCACCCTAATGGGCTGATTTTTCTTGCATGGATACTTCCGAAGTAAACTCCTTGCTTGATAGTCACAATAAATTTGATATAAGGAACATTTTTCTTTTATGCTCAAGTAGTTAAAAAATTAAACTCCTTCAGTTAAAAAATAATTTTAAATGAGATCATTTAAAAAAAAAAACACCATAAAGTCTTTTAGATATATGATAAAGATAGCAAGGGTTTTGATGTCCCTTAAGTTTAAATGCCATTTACGTCAGTTATACAACCTTGAGCAATAGTCACTGATGCTTCATGAGTCTCAATTCCCTCATTTGTAAAAATTATCACCCTCTACTTTGAAACTCTTCTAAAACTTGAAATGAGATAAGCTAGCCCATGTAACATATCTATATTATTAGGTCGGACAAAATCATTAAGGTATAATCAGCTTTCCAATCCTCAAAATACCATAAGTTATAATCAGCTTTCCAATCCTCAAAATATCATAAGCATCTGAATTCAACATTTCCTAGTGCAATTCACACACCAGTAGCATCAACACCACCAGAAAGCTTGTTTAAAATACAGAAGCTCAGGCCCTACTTCAAACCTTCTGAACTAGAATTTATACCTTAACAAGAGCCCCAGAAAGAACAGTTTTAGAAGCTTGATCAAAATAACAACTTCATATGATACTCAACTTGCTTATGTATTACCAGCTCCCTAAAGTTATCAACTTGATTTCCATTCTGAGTGAAAATTTTCCTTACAGTTTACACTTAATTCTTAATTCTGAGAGACTCTAGAGAGAAAGTTTAATCTAATTCTACTTCTAAAAGGCAATTTTTCAAACTTGCTGATGCTCTCATCATCACCCTTCAGTTTAACTGCAAGAAGTGAACAAGACATAGTCCTGAGGTTCCTCTCTCTGTAAAACAATGTCTTAACAATAGTTTGAGACATTCTGTAAATCATTAAGCTACAAACTGTATTAACTAGTAGTCTATATTCCTCAATGTTGTCAACAATGCCTCATCAGTCTTGTTGAAGGTCTTGACAAAGTTTAAAAACACAATGTTGGCGCATGTTCCTGAAAGAAGTATCTAATATCCCTGTCATAGCATAGCATTTGTGTGGCGTAACCACTATTCAATAACAGCATTTTGCTCCTAGTCCTCACCTTCTAAGGAGCTCTGGTAGTGTAGTGGGTTACAAGTTGGGCTGCTAATTATAATGTCAACAGTTCAAATCTACCAACTGCTCCATGGAAGAACTATGACGTTTTCTGTTCTCATAAAGATTTACAGCCTCAGAAACGCCATACAGGGTCACTTAAAGATTTACAGCCTCAGAAACGCCATACAGGGTCACTGTCAGTAGGAATCAACTTTCCGGCTTGCAATCACCACCACCACCACTCACTTTCTAGGTGCTTACAAATGAGCCTTTAAATAACCCATTCTAGAACCCTAATAACCAACAGGGTCTGCAAGCTTTCCAGTTTGCAAAGATTCTCTGATACTATATACTACTTGTTTACTGATAAAATATTCTTGCCTTTTTTTTCCTCTGTATGATGACTGACAAAAGAAAATAAGAAACATGGAAGGTAACTACTACACATCAGAAACTGTCAGAACAAATAAATATTTTACATTTCATTATTTATTAGGAGCTCTGGTAGTGTAGTAGTTACAAGTCAGGCTGCTAATCTCAAGGGCAGCATTTTGAAACTACCAGATGTTCCATAGGAGAAAGATGAGGCTTTCTGTTCCCGTAAAGATTTACAGCCTCGGAAATCCTATGCAGGCTCATTATTCAGGGTCGATACAAAACCCACTGCCACAGCACAGTACCACCACTACCACCACTTACTAGAAAAATAAAAGGTGATATGAAATAGGACAAAGACAAAGAGCCAGACCATTATAGAGTTTCCAGAAGTGTCTCTCTTCCAAAGGGATTTCTTAGATTGCTGTAAGGAAAACTTTCTTTATTTTGTATAGAGTTTGTATGTCTCATTCAGTAGTATACTAAGACCATTATAGTTTCTAGAAGTTTCTCTCTTCCAAAGGGATTTCTTAGATTGCTTTAAGCAAAAATTTCTTTATTTTTGCATAGTTTGTATGTCTCATTTACTTTGACTAGAATTCCCCTTACCTATATACTTAAGAAACTCTGGTTGTATAGTGGATTACAAGCTGGTCTGCTAATCACACAAGTCAGTAGTTCAAATCTACCACTTGCCCAGCAGGAGAAAAATGAGGCTTTCTGCTCCCATAAAGATTTACAGCATCAGAAACCCTATACAGGTCTCTATAAGTCAGAACCGACTTGGTGGCACACGAACTTCACAACCACCACATGTATACTTGTTTTCATTCCCACCGTTGAAACAGACTTGCCTTAGCTGTCCATTCATTCACTCATTTATTCTTTCCAGTCATGTCCATAAGAGCACTCGCCTTAGATTCTACACTTCCTGTAGAGATCCCTATCTGCAGATTTCTCTTTAAACATCACAGGGAATAGTAACATTCATAATGCACTTAATAAGTGAACTGCTGACCTTGCAGTTCAAACTGACCTTGCAGTCCAGTGCTTATCCTACAGCGTCACACCAAAACTCTAAGAGCCCATAAATTAAGACAGAAAAATATGCCAACTTTCGGTGAAACCAGCATTTCACTTTAGGTTGAGAAAACAACAAGGAAAGTTTATCTTAAAGACAAAAAGAATAGACTATGTAGATGGAGAGAAGACGACCATTTCTGAAACAATGAATGCAATAAACCACGATACAGAACTCGGCAAACATGCCTGACTTATGTTGCTGTTGTTGTTAAGTGCCATCGAGTCGGTTCTGACCCACAGCGACCCTGTATAGGGTTTTCAAGGAGCAGCTGGCGAGCTTGAACCACCAATCTTGCAGTTCAAACAGCTGTGCAGTCTGGCGCATTAACCCACAGCGCCACACCAGGACTCCATTTAACAGCACAATAATTCATAGTTGCAATATACTATTCTCTGAAGTCAGGTTCTCATTCTTGAGTTGAAAACATCTCTATTTAAGCTAGTTAAACCAAAAGCAAGCAAACTAATTTATGCAATCAATGGACTTTAAAATGTTCCTTATGCCCATTATCTACATGAAAGGGTCAACCAAATATCTAGAAGGTAGTCCTACAAAGGAAACAAATTTAAACATAAAAATGTTAGAGCCAGGAAACCAGGAGGTCAAAGATAAATACAAACATTAATTCTAGCCCCTGAACAAAGTCTCAATGATGGATTCCTCTTGATTTTTTAAAATTTTATTTCACTTTCTTCAAGATCTCCACCCCACTTCCGTTCTTTCTAATATGGTATGACTTTTAAAGAATTGAACTGGAAATCAGGAGAACATAAATCTTGTTACTGAATTATCACAATTAATTCTAGGTTTCCGTTTCATCACGTATCAGTACTGAACTATATTGTACTCTCAGGCATCATCGTAGTCTTCTGTTTCTGTTGTATCTATTCTATTCTGGATAGAAGATTATTTCCAATGATATTTCTCATCAGCCTAAGGCTACATATAGCGGATATGGTACAAGGCATTTTTTCCCACTGAGACCTTCTCAACTCAGGTTCTCAAAAAACCACTACTAAACCGGAATTTGAAGATAGAAGGTTTTTAACAGCCCATGCCTGAGAGTTTGTAGTTTACATATCAATAAGCATCATTACCTTCATCTTTCCAACTCCTTTTAAATAAAAGTTTTCCTGTTGTCTGTGGAAAACTCCTTAGGCTGACAATCAAAGTTTGCCATTCTGTTAATTTTATCTCTATTTCCTACAAACATGTTTCTCTCCAAAGTACTGGTTCCATATGCCTCTAAGTCTTTCTGTTCCTTTACTAGCAAAGTTTCCAAGTTATTCTTACCACCACCCGAATCCAAACGTCCACAGATCTAAATATTGCCCGTCTTTGGAAGAAATGCTCAAATTACCTTCATCTTCCACACTGAAAATCCACTCACCTACTTCTACAAACCCATAGTAACATATCTCCCTCTTTTCAGACATCAAGAATCTTCATAAAGCATAGAGTTACAGTACACTACACTGTACACTCTGTGTAAACAAGGACTCTACCTACTTTATCTGTTTCCCGTGAAGAAACCAATACTGCTGAGTCAAAACCTACCTCTACCACTTATAAGCTATATTCTCTACATAACAAGGCAGCAGTATTATCAAATCAGATATTCATGGTGTTCAAGTCTCGCCTTGTCATTCATAAACACAATTCTTTATGCAAATCCCTAATCTCTCTGAACCTAACTCCTCATGTGTAAAATGGAAATGGTACAACCTATCTCATGCGATGAGCACAGGAGATAAGACACATATAACTCATACTGCACAGTACTTATAAACACTGTTGTTATGTGCCATCAATCGATTCTGACTCACAGCGACCCTGTACAGGGTTTGCGAGGAACAGCTAGTGGGTCTGAATTGCCGACCTTGTGGTACAAAGTCCAGTGCTTATCCAACAGTACCACACCATGAGTCTACTTAAAACAATAGTGTTGTTAAGTGCCGTCGAGTCGATTCTGACTCATAGCAACCCTGTATAGGGTTCCTGAGGAGCAGCTGGTGAGCCTGAAATGCCAACCTTGGGGTTCAGCACATTAACCCACAGAGCCACTCCAGGACTTATATAACACAGGCATATAAAAATTCCTATTTCCTCTCTTTTCCCTGTATTTTCTTCTCATATCATCTAGCCAAATGACTGGCCTATAATAGCAATTCAAAAAACATTTCTTGAAGGAATAAATGAATGAACAGAAATAGTTAACTGAAGAAAAAGTAAAAAGATTAAAAAAAAGAAAAAAGGCTTTGATAACAGGCTAAGAAATGAAAGACAGGCTAGAGCAATACTATATGGGAAAAAAGGAAAACTACTTAAAAATAACTTTCTATGGCTGGAAAGAAAGTGATACTTTATGTAACCAAAAATTAGAAACATTTTCAGTAAAAATATTTCACAAATTACTGTGTGTTTACTAGCTAAGAAAGACAACTAAGCAATGATTTACACATACCATATTATGGCTCAAGTGTTAATAGCATAGTATCTGGCTACTATTTAAATTCAGTTTACACTGAACAGTTTAGAAATCAAAGTTATAGTAAATTAAACTACAGTAAACAATTACTATGTTCTTTTAAAATGAATTTAACTTCACTGATTTATGTAAGACTTAGGGAATAGTGTTCTGATTTTCCTTTTCAGATACGTTTTCTTGTTTCTCAAGTTACAAATGTAAAGTTCTGCAATTGTATTTAAAAGGTTTTGGTGGTAGAAGTTCACAAAAGAAATACCTCAACACAAATCAATATGACATATAATGAACCCAAAAGGAATAGGCATATATCACTTAAAGCAAGATGCTAAGTTTTATAAAACAAAAGCTGATTCCTAGTACTTCTTTAAATTGGTTAATATATATAAAATACAACAAGGTTTATATCCCATATATTTTAACACACTTATGATATTTTTAAAGTCTGTCTACAAAAGCAAAGGAGTATGCAGAAAGCACCAAAGGAACCAGACCAGATGCCGTCAAGTCAGTTCAGACTCATGTCAGCACCATGTGTGTCCACAGAGTTTTCAATAGCTACTATTTCAGAAATGAGTCACCAGGCTTTTCTTTTGAGGTGCCTCTGAGTAGATTTGAACCTCCAATCTTTGGGTTAACAGCCAAAAACCTTAACATTTACACCACCCAAAGACTCTTTATGCCCACAGGAGAGAAACAAAAATTCAAATGAAACATAATATTGTTGAATTATTCTTTCAAACAGAGGACTAAAATCCGAGTGGTTTATTGCTCTAAATTTAAAAAACAAATTTTAAAACTTGACATGATGAAGAAAACAAATAGAAGAAAAATAACAGCATAAAAAAATTAATGCCACTACTAGTACAATATATCTTAAAGTAATGGTAAGCTGTAAATCAGGATTATGTCTTATTCTTTCAAGTAATTTATAGGCCTTCAAATGAGAAAAACAGAACAGAAATTAGATTATAAATATCTCTTATAAAAACTTCACTCTATCAGAGTAGCAAGGTTAAAGAATGATTTATCAAATTTGACTCCTAAAGATGAATATAACAAACAGAAGGCTTTTCATTTGACTTCATGAAAAATATAAAACCTTCGCCTCACTAAACTAAACATCAAATCCATTGCCATCAAGTCAATTCTGACTCATAGTGACCCTATAAAGGGCTTCCAAGACTATACATTTTCATCGGAGTACACAGCCTCATCTTTCTCCTATAGAGTGGCTGATGGGTTTGAACCTCAAGCCTTGGGGCTAGCAGTGTAGTGCTTAATCCTTTCATGCAAAGATACCAATAAAATATTATCAATATTTGAACAGATGTACAGTTCATCTGAACACCCTAATGATTATTCATCAGTACATCACTTCATGCAAATAAACATAAATGTAGTTTACACGTATAGAAAAATAAGTGTCTAAATACTGAGAGAGTAAATCAATGAAATGTTAATATGGTTAGGTTGTATCCTTCTTTCTAGGTTCCAAAATCTCTCAAATACAAGATGTGTTACTTTTATAATCCCAACAGCCAGTTGCCCTTTTGTCAATTCAAAGTTTACTATTTTAGTAAAGACATCTGTTAGGAACGTAAAAAAGACAATCAAGAATGACTGTTTAAACTATTCCATCCACATATGCTACCTAATCAATTCATGTTTAAACAAAGAATGACTGTTTAAACTGTTCCATCCACATATGCTACCTAATCAATTCATGTTGCCATTGTTGGCTTTTTTGTTTTTTGGTAAATTAACTCCTCCTATAGTTCATTCCAAATAAAGTATCTTGCTTCAGAAACTCTTTAATTGTTGGTGATTTCAAAATGATCAATGCAATTGACAAATGTGTGTGTGTGTGTAGATATATATATATAGATAGATAGATAGATAGATAGATAGATAGATAGATAGATAGATAGATAGATAGATTTTTTTTTAACAACAAATACACACACTCAAATTTCAGGTAAAACTGGAAGGTCCAAACCACATTTTAAAAAGGTGTTACAAGTCAAAGGAAAGAAATATGATTTGATTCAAAAATTTATCTAAAAAGAAGTATTACCACTACATTTAAACATGGATACTTTTACGTTAAAGGTATTTGGTACACAAGACCACAAACTACAGAAAAACAGTTTACTATTATAAAAAGTTAAAAACAAACAGGTCATTATAATACAAAGACTCTTATAAAAGTTGTTCAAGGTGCTATAACATGCAGAAAAGCGACTAGCTAGACAGGATAGGTAAGGAAAGACTTCCTGGAGGATGTACTATTCAAATCAGGGAGCTCTGGTAGCGTAGTGGTTACGAATCGGGCTGTAAACCTTAAAGTCAGCGGTTCGAAACTACCAGCCGATCCGCAGGAGAAAGATGAGGCTTTCTACTCCCGTAAGGATTTACACCCTCGGAAACCCGGTACAGGGTCGCTATGGGTCGGAACTGACTTGACGGCACTTAACAACAACAACATTTTCTGTTACATCTCAATTACTGTTATAGCTGTTGTTAAGTGCTACTGAATCAGTTCTATCTCATAGATACCCTGTACAGGGTTTCCAAGGAGCAGTTGGTGGTTTGAACTGTCAACTTTGTGGTTCAAAGTCCAGTGCTAATGAATATTCACTAAATTCTTCAATTCCTTCTCCAACACTCATTTTTCTCTAAGGTAATCAACTCTTTTAAACTCTTCTCTCCCATCCCTCCCCATCAGCACAGGCTCAGTAATCAGAACTTCCAATACCTCAATCTTCAATATCCTTCTGACACATCTGTCCTTCAAACACAGGAGCTTCAACAAGTTCATGGTAAAAATGGAACTGAAAGAGAATGAACTCTTCCACAAACTTTTTGAAGTCTTCTTGTATCTAAATAAACCTAATCATTCTCTTTTCCAGTCTTATGCCTCAGTAGCTAATCAGTGAAATAGAAAATTATACAACCTTATTGTTAAAGTCTTTGTAAATCCTAACTTCGGATAAACTCTTTGTTAACACTGGGCAATACTAAACATATTCCTACTTAGCTTTCTCTGACCTCACAGTGGTCACTACAAATCTTCAGCACTCTCAAGATCCCCTAATTCCACATCCCTGCCGTCCCCAGTGATCTTGCCTACCTCTTAAAAATGGCACAAATAGTAATTATGCAAAACTGAAAATAAATATTGCATCAGACCTTTTTTTATGGGTAAAAAAGTATGTGTACTGACTTAACCCAGCAACCTACTCAAACTTACTAGCCACTCCTGGAAAACTCCATACAGGGTTGCTATGAGTCAGAACTGACTTGAAAGCACTTAACAACAACAACTAAAATCTTTATTTAATATTGCCTTGGTAAGAGAAAAGATTCTGCCACAAACTAATGCCTTACAATAAGTTTTGACCTACTAACTAACCATTTCAGATCCTAAAGCAAGCACTAAACTCTCAAAATTGATGTCATGAAGTATATACTCCAAAGATGAAGAGAATTTCTCAATGTGTCATGTTTTCCTAGCTTAGGTACTCTTCTTTCAGATTTCAGTCTTTAGTAGCCTGGACGCCACATTCAAGAAGAGAGGAGAAAAAACACTGCCAGAGTGTGGTACAATAACAGAAACAAAATAAGCCAAGGAGGGAAAAAGATAAAAAACTTTCACTCCAGGTGTGGCTCTGTGCACCAGCACTGGACTGCAGTTCAGTAGTTCAAACCCACCACCAACTGCTCCTTGGAAACTGAGTCAGAAGTGACTCAGTAGCACTTAACAACAACAACAAAACAACAGGCACATCAATTCAAACAGCATTTATGCCTCAGGAGTGCCTAAGGGCATCATACTATAAAATACGTGGAATGTAAAACTTGTTATTTACAGTGAATGTTCAAGATAAACCTAAATTGTACCTACTGCTATTTTTAATAGCACATTACACACGTCTATGACTACGATATATATGTAGTCATAGACGTGTGTAATCAGAATAAGATACATTTGACCACTTTACAAGGGGAACTCATTGTGAAATGAAGGTTATATGAAATATACTTACTCTTTATGAAATGAATTGCACAGATACCATGTTTACAATTCAATTAGTCAGAATATAGTTTTATATATCTTTTTTTTTTTTTAATGAAGCTGATCTCTTATTTCTTTCCATCCCTGTCCTCCTTTTCTAAAATTAAGTGGAGAGGCTGGTTGATTTTTACATACTGCAAGCACAGCAGAATCTACACTCAGACAAGAACAACTACTTAATAAAACTGAGAAGCTGCTCAGTCTCTATCAGATCCTAGTTAACCAGCCCGTTCATTAGTCAGTTGTTTTGGGTATTTCTGCTCAGTGTTGTTTCAACTACACTTTTCAAAATGTAAAATTACTTCATTAATCAACTTTAAAAATAAAATGAATTACATAGACAAGTGTTTGAAATCTGAGTATACAGAAAAAAAGCATAAAGAGGAAAGAAAAATGAAACTGCTTAAAATTTGCACTTAGAATTTGTTTTGGAACTTGATAAAATGATCCCTAAAAATTCATCTGGAGGAATGAAATAGAAAAGACGTCAAGAAATATTTTAAAAAGAAGAATTAGGAGGATGGACTTAACTATAATACTACATATTAAAACATATTAAGAAGCTACAAAAACTAAAATAATGTAGCACTGGCAACGGAATTGACAATTCAATGGGAAAAACGTAGAAAAATGTATCTGATAAAGATAACATTCTAATTCTGAGGGGAAAGGAAGGCTTATTTAATTTTTTATGGTTAAGACCACTGACAAACCAATCTGAAATAAAAGTTTTTACTTAGTTACAATGTTTAACACATTCCTTTATCATATATCAAAATAAAGAATTGACTATTTAACTGTAGAAACTAACTGCCTCCAAAAGATGGAAATATAAAGCAATAAACACAAGGATAAGTCAAAAAGTACTGCTGCTAGGAGTTCAGCTCATACTTGCACCAGTTTATTCCAAACCAAACCATGTTTAAACATGTGTTAGATCAGTTCTGTTGTTCAGTACCATTGAGTAGGTTCTGACTCATAGCGACCCTGTATTGGGTTTCCTAGGAGCAGCTGGTGAGCTATAACTGCCGACCTTACAGTTCAAATCGACCTTGAAGTCCAACGCATTAGCCCACAGCACCACACAGTTGTTGTTGTTGTTGTTGTTAAGTACCGTGGAGTCAATTACTACTCATAGCGACCCTGTATAGGGTTTCTGAGGCTGTAAATCTCTATGGGAGTAGAAAGCCTCATCTTGCTGCCACGGAATGGCTGGTAGTTTCAAACTGTTGACCATGAGGTTAGCAGCCCAATTCGTAACCACTACGCTACCAGAATGATTGCAAAAAAAACTAAAAAACTATTTTGAGGTCAAGGTTAATATCAAAAATTTAACAGTACATCTTCCCAAGTCACTTAAGCTTTGGAATAAGTTTACAGGAATGCTGACTTTCCCCACATAACCCAAGTTTTAGAAGAATCAAGCATTTTAAGAAAGATCGGGAAGACCTTAAAGATGAAGCAAGAAAGGAAGATTGCCAGCAAAAAAAATTAAGAAACTATGGCTGAAGACGAGAAAGTAGTGGAAGAAAGTCTTAGTACTACCACGATCTGATAGTTACTGAAGGTGGGATCTCACGGAGATCAGCATTTTCCATTGTAAGTGAACATCTTGGCCTCTGCCAGTTTTGGACTGGATGGGTGTTAAAAGTGGTACATGAAGATCAGCTACTTCAAAGAGCTGATCTTCCCACCACTTTTAAGATCAAAGCTAATGAAGATGAATGTATGGAATAAATCATAACTGGGGATTAATATTAGATTTAACAATACAATCTAGAGAGCAAGTTTCAATGAAAACTTTCGAAGAAATATGCTAAGTTAGTTAAATTCAATGCAGAAACGCCAGCTCAAAGGCTATGGCAACTGTGTTTTGAGATACCAAAGGGGTAATCTTGATAGATTTTCTTGAAGGACATAAGATGATCATGGAAGCTTCTAAGGAAGAAGTTTTAAGAAAATTGAAAACTGCACTGTTGAGAAAAAGGCCAAGAAAGTTGCACCAGAGAATCTTTTTCATTATGACAATGCACCTGCTCATTCTTCAAGGGTAGCAAGGGCTGTTCTACAAAAAATTTTTTGTGAAGCTTTACTCCATCCACACTATTGCCCAGATCTTGCCCCTTTAGACTTCTTTTTGTTCCCCAAACTCAAAGAACATTTAAAAGGAACATGATTTAAATCTCTTAAGGATGTTTTGACATGGTGTAAATCAAAGAGTACAGAATTCTTTGGAGGACTGTGGTAGTGGTGGTGGTGGTGGTGGTGATGGTGTCCAGTGCAGAAGATTCCGACTCACAGCGACCATGCATAGGGTTTTCGAGGCTGTAAATCTTCACGGGAACAGAAAACCTCATCTTTCCCCCGCAGAATGGCTGGTAGTATTGTACTGCTGAACTTGAAATTAGCAGCCTGACTAATAACCACTACACTACTAGAGGAAATACTGACTTCTGAAGGGTACAGACCTAGACAAAGGAAATGTCGAGAAGCAACAGCTTCACATTTTGAAATTTTTGTTTAATAAAAGTTTCATAGCAATACTTTTTTTACTTAGCCTTGTACATATGGTAACAAAAGACAGGCTTTTCTTTCAAAGGTGAACACCATAAAGGAAAAAGCAAATTGAATTGGATGAAAATGAAAACTGATTTTTTTGTAAACTCACTATCACAAACACAAAGTAAACCAAAATTTGGGATATGAAGAGAGGATGCCAAATATAACCAACAACAACAAAATCAATGCCTTTAATACATTAAAGCAAATGAGATACATAAGACTGATACAAATATACTAAGAACTATGTACTAAGTACTATGAACGGACACAACAGAAGAAACACTAATGGGCAAAATATTTGCAAGTTCAGTGGTCAAAAAAACCCCTAAAGTACCATGTTTCCTCTGTTAAACTGATTTGTCATAGTGTGAGTCGGAGGGAGATGCTCTCACAACTAGTGATGGAAATGCCAATCAGTTCATCTCTCCTAGAGTAAAAATAGTCTTTGACTCAAAAATTCTTCTTCTAAAACACTCATATAGGGTAACAGGTATCAAAATCTCATGACAGCATTATTTTTTTTAAATAGTGGAAGAACAGGAAATAACCAAAAGTTAAAACAACAAAGAATAACATGATAGCTATCCATACAGAGAAACAATAATGTCTAGTATCATGAAAAGATGTTAACAATAAATATATTAAGGGGAGGCAGAAGAGAACTTTATCACCTCTTCTGACATTAAGGAGGAGCTCTGGTAGTGTAGTGGTTACAAATCGGCCTGTGAACCTCAGGGTCAGCAGTTCGAAACTACCAGCTGTTCCGCAGAAGAAAGATGAGGCTTTCTGCTCCCGTAAAGATTTACAGCCTCGGAAATCCTGTACAGGGTCGTTACGAGTCGGAACCGACCACGGCACATAACCACCACCATCCGACATAAAGTCAGAAGTATGGTATTTTGAAGTTACCCAAGTTTCCCCGAAATGATACAAGGTTTCTCTGTTGATTAAGGTCCCTGGGTGGTACACACAGTTTGCAATTGGCTGATAACCAAAATGTTAGTAGTTCGACTCCATCTAGCAACACCATAAAAGAAAAGGTCTGGCAATCTGCTTTCATAAAAATTTTAGATTAAAAAAAAATGCTATACAGCAGTTTCATGAGCAGCTCATGAGGAAGCTGTGAATTGGAACCAAGTCAATGACACAGACAGTGTTGTTGGTGTTACTCATTGCGACCCTGTAGGGTTCCCAAAGAGTGGGTGGTGAGCCTGAACCACCAACTCTTGCAGTTCAAACTGACGTTGCAGTCCAGTGCATTAACCCACAATGCCACATCAGGATTTGTGCTTATTAAGTCTTCCTGAGTTAATCAAACAGTAAGTCAACTATAAACATGAGAAAAACTTTAAATTTAAATATATACATACACAAACACACAATACACAAATTATTTTCCTCTATACACAGTGCTATAAAA
Organism: Chrysochloris asiatica; assembly: GCF_000296735.1. Classification (NCBI taxonomy): domain Eukaryota; kingdom Metazoa; phylum Chordata; class Mammalia; order Afrosoricida; family Chrysochloridae; genus Chrysochloris; species Chrysochloris asiatica. Next base: position 17,301,965 of record NW_006408556.1, read on the forward strand.
GAAAAACTCAGAAGTATTGAACTATATTTGCTTATACATTGAAAATGAAACTAGAAGAATATAAAACAATAAAAGCTGTTACTCAAAGTGGGCTATCCTAAGCAACAAAGGTAGACCTTTCTACTGTAATTTATTTTTAAATATACAAATGTATAAACTATTAAAAATTAAACTGAACATAATTTCTTCATACTCTCCCTCACAAAAAGGGATATATAATGCATTCCATTACTCAATAATGACACAGGATGTACAAGAGGGTTTCAAAAAATGCATAGGGCTAAACTGCATTATCTTTTAATTTCTCCATGAACTTTCTGAAGTCCCATCGTATTACTAGTGGAATTTTAATTTACTAAATTCGTTAATGGAAGTCCATCAAACGCCCTAAAAATATGTAAGGCTTCTGACTTGGGAATCTCAGTTCTAGGAATTAATCCTAATAAAATAGCCAATCACATGCTCCAAACTGTATGAGGAGGATTCAAAAAGTTCATGGAAAAATGGAACTAGAAGATAATGAACACACACATTATATATATATATATATATTTATATTTATATTTATTTATATATATATATATATTTATATTTATATTTATTTATATATATATGTTTGGAGTTCTAGTGTGGCATTGTAGGATAAAGCGCAGGACCACAAGATCAGTTTGAACTACAAGGTCGGTGGTTCAAGCTCACCAGTTGCTCCTTAGAAACCCTATACAGAGTCGCTATGAATTCAAACAACTCAATGGCAATTTTATCAACAACAGTACTTAACAATAACATATATGCATATATATGTATATATGGAGTCCTGGTGTGGCACTGTGCACTAATTCGCTGGACTGCAAGGTTGGTTTGAACTGCGAGGTTGGCGGTTCAAACTCATCAGCTGCTCCTTGGAAACCCAATAGGTCGCTATGGGTTGGAACCGACTCAATAAGATTTAACAACTCTGGTAGCGTAGTTGTTACAAATCAGGCTGCTAACCTCAAGGTAGGCAGTTTGAAACTACCAGTTGTTCTGCAGATAAAGATGAGGTTTTCTGCTCCCGTAAAGATTTACAGCCTCAGAAACCCTGTGCAGGGTCACTATGAGTCAGAACCGACTCCACAGTATTTAACAACAATAACAACAAAAAACAAAAAAAAGAGAGAGAGAGAGTGAGTCCTGGTGTGGTGCTGAGGGTTAGACTGCAAAGTCGGTTCAAAAGCAAGGTCAGCATTCATGCTCACCAGCCACTCCTTGGAAACCCTATATAGGATCAGTATGGGTTGGAACTGACTCGACACCACGTAACAACAACAACAAACACTGTTCATTACAAAGTTCATTATAATGTTGTAACAGGAAAATTTTTTAATAATCTAATGTATTTAAGAATGCTAAAACATTATAATGAAATATAATTATTACATCTATAAAGATAATGTTGAAGTATATTTAGTAATGTGGAAAAGTCTTAATAAGTATTCTGTAAATACCCAAGTTACCAAACAGTAGCTTTTGGTATATTTAACAAATTTTTAATACACATTAGAAAGGATCAGGAAAGAAATGTCAAAGCATTAATAGTAGCAACTCACTGAGTTTTAAGTTGTTCTTTAGGATTTTTTTCTGTCATTTCTTAGTGGTTGGTTTGGTTGTTTTTTTTTTTTTGCAAAAATAACATGAACTACTTCTGTAGTTTAAAAAAAAAAAAGGCATTTCATTTTTAATAAAATGCTGATATTAGAATTTCCTTACCCAGTACATTTCCAGACTGTTGACTTTGTTTTGCTGGGAATGAGGATGAGTGGTTTTATTTTGTTCTTACATATAAAACCCACCCATACAGAAGTGAACCAAGATCTTCTGGCTCCAAACCCACAATCCTTTCACTGTGTCATGCTGCCTTCATCAAGTACTTACTTGTGGCATGATTGTTCTTTGCATCAATTTGCCCTTTAATCTTGTGGTTGTTGTTAAGTGCCACCGAGTCAGTTTCGACTCAGAGACTGGGTACACGATTTCCAGGAGTGACTGGTGAGTTTGACCCACCAACCTTGCAGTTAGCAGTCCGGTGCTTATCCTACAGTGCTACACCTGGACTCCTTTAAAATACTATTTATATTTTGTTATAAATTCCAGATAAGTTTTACTATATATAAAAACAAACATTATTCCTGACCACATCCTTCTAAAGGAGCCGAGTATATGAGGACAGAATTAAAAATACTGCCACTGCTTTACTTAGAAACAGATTATACTCCAAGTTCAGCAGTTTGTAAAGCAATTCCACACAGAAAGAATGTTCTGTTTGTTGAATAATAAATACTGATTTCCAGGTCTTCCCATAAAATTAATTTAATCCATAATATGTCAGAGAAATATTATTAGTATGAGGGGTTCCAAAAACTTTGTGGAAATATTCCATTTTATCTTTTCACTTCATTTTTCCATGAACTTTTTGAAGCCTCCTTGTATACTGTTATTCCTTTGAAATGTGTATTACAAGAATAGAGAAAGCCAGAAAATATTAATAATCAAGACTTTATCAGCAGTGGCAAAAAACAGTCATAATGAGATTGTTTTAAGACAGAGAAATCTAGTGGAAAAAAATGTACAAACTAAAAAACCTTCTAAAGACTATAGTAGTTGTTGTTTGTTATGTGCCGTGGACTATAGTAGTAGCCCTTTAAAAACAGGTACATGGTGTTTTGACTATATCCAAAAAAGATAAATATTCAGAGAGCAGTCTAAACACACACAGTCTTACATGCTAAGTGATATATCGTAATACAATAAATATACACATATATATAACATATTAAAATATATCACAATAATTCTATTCTTATTCAATAGGCACAATATAAAAGTACCTATCAGTCTCACATCTAGACAAAATGAAAACTGTGCCTCAGCAAACTTAAAATTGCCACAGACCTTCATAATCAACAGTCAAAACCAAAGAGATTCATTCCTTTATACTAAAATATACGTTTTATTATTATTACATCTTAGCTTGGAAAGTTGTTTGCATTCTAGATTTTAAAAATTTTATTGAATATAGTCATCAACACATAGATAGCAAATTTTTGTCTCATACCCAAAGTTACCAGGAGCTCTAGTAATTAGCATATGGGGTTACAAACTGGGTTGCTAAACACAATGTCATCATTTCCAGTCTTTAAGCAGCTATGAGAAAGATGAGGCTTTCTGCTCCCATTAATATTCACAGCCTCTGAGACCCTATATAGTGTCACTATGAGTTGGAAATGACTTGATGGTACACATCCACCACCAGCACCTTAATATTAATTAAGGAGCCCTAAGTGGCATTTGAACTGCAAGATTGGCAGTTCAAGCTCACCAGAAGCTCCTCAGAAACCCTATACAGGTTCGCTATGGGTGGGAACTGACTCGATGGCACATTAACAACAACAATGGTATACTGGGTTACTAAATTTCTGAAAGAAAAACAGTATAACCAACTTTCAGTTGCATTTAAAAACTTCCAATGTATAACAGCCCTGTACAACAGAGTAGATCTGCCCCCTTGAAGTCCCTTCCCAAGGTTATAAATCTTTATGGAAGCAGACGTTTTTCTCCTGAAATATGGCTAGTGGGTTCAAGCCACTGGCTTTTTAGTTAGCAGCTAAGTGCTTTACTCCCTGTGCCACTATGTCTCCTAGTAGTTTCAATCTGCTTTTACACATATTCTCAACTCAACTTTCAGGAAAAAATACAACCAGCTGTACATTACAATTTGAAAATTTTCATCACTACTAAAAACCAGAAAATCTTAAAGGATTCCAAATACATGCATTTCACATAAAGTATAAGCATAAGTTTACCTATGTTTTAGTGACCTTAAATACTAGAAAGTAAAATCAAGCATTATTTAATATAATAAAATAGAGAATTAGGATGTTTGTTGCTGGTATTTGTTGTTAAAGTGCTACCAAACTGGTTCCAACTCATAACGGTCCTGTATAAGGTTTCCGGTGAGTTTGAATTGCCAACATTGTGGTTAGCAGTCCAGTGCTTATCCTATAGCTTCACATAGTCTATGATAATATGGCCAAATATATATCCAAAATTCTGAAATATCACAATTACAGGCACTCAATAAGTAATATATGATTTCTTTGGAGAAAAAAACAACTTCCTTTTGATTACTGATTTGGCTATATTTAAGAAATTGAAATAAATGTTATGGCAATAGAATGTGAAATTAATGACATCTAATATTTTTAATACTCATTATTAAAAACAGTATTAATGGACCAATTATTTAGGTTTCACAACTTCATTACAGCACACTAATCACAAAACTATTAGAAGTTAATTTATAAACTAAATTTTATTTTTTAAAAAAATTGTATTGACTGAAATATACTTTGGCATAACTGTCAAGAGCATAAACTCTATGACTAGAGTTAAATCCAGGTTGTACCACTAACTAGGTAATTTTTATTGAGTTGCTTAACATTTGTGTGTCAATTTCCTTGTCTATCATGTATAACTTTTGCAGCAAACATGATTCTACATGATTCAGTCAATTACCTTTAGCGTTAATGTTTGTTGTTGTTAGGTGCCATCAGATGGATTCTGACTTCAAGTGACAGAATAGAACTGCCTGAGGATTTTCCGGACCTCAATCATTAGGGTAGGAGCCCTGGTGATAACAACTGTTATGTGTTCCACTGCTAACCTCAAGGCCTGCAGTTTGAACCACCAGCCACTCCACAGGGGTCCATACTTGGAAAACCTGTAAGGCAATGCTACTCTGCAGGTCACAATGGGTCAGAATCAACTTAATAGCAAAAGGTTTTGGGTTTTAATCTTTATGAGTATAGAGGCACTAAATAGGTACCAACTATCAACCTTTAGTTTAGCAGCCAAGTTCTTAACTGCTGAGCCACTGGGATCCTTAATTTTCTCATAGAGTTGTTGTGAGGATTAAATGAAACAATATATGGAGTACTCTCCTCACAGTGCCGGACACATGGTATGCTCTAAAGAAGGGGCTTCAAAAAGTTCATGGAAACATACAGTCAAGAGATAACAAGATATTCACACAAACTTTAGAAACTCCCTCCTACAGTAGCAGTAGTAGTTAAATGCCATTGAGTCGGTTCCAACCCACAGCCACCCTGTTTAAGGTTTCCAAGGCGCAGGTGGTGAGCTTGAACCACTGACCTTGTGGTTCAAACAGCTCTGCAGTCCAGCGTATTAGCCCACAGTACTACACCAGTACTCCTCATATAAGTACTTGCTATTATCACTAGCATTATTAAAACGTCTTCAAATTTATAACACAGCTATAACAGTTATTTTTACTATTAGGAAATACACTTTACCCCAGTTTCCTGAATAACTTAAATGCATTCGGAAAACAGTATTTGAAGAAGCCCTATCTTATTTTAATAACCATCTACTAATAATTGAAATATTTACATATCAAATCTGACAGAGTTGATTCTGACTCATAGTGACCCTGCCTAGGATTTCCGACACTGTAAATCTTTATTGGAACAGTAGCCTCATCTTTCTCCCATAGAGCCGCTGGTAGGTTTGAACTGCGACCTTATAGTTAGCAGTCCAGTGTTTATCCTATAGCACCACTGATTTTAAAGACAGATTATGCTGAGAATAAAGACAAGAACACATTTTTTTCACAGTTCTTAACTTCATAATGGAGTCCTGGTGTGGCACCATAGATAAGCACTCAACCATAAGGTTGGTAGTTAAACTCACCAGCCACTCCTTGGAAACCCTATACAAGGTCGCCATGAGTCAGAACCAACTTCACGGCACTTAACAAACAACAACTTCATAATACTAAATGGCAGTCAATGATATCATTTTATACATCAAGGATAAAATGTACACTGATTCTAATTTATATACACCTACAGTGTGGACTAAGAAGCTCTGGTAGCGTAGTGGTTACGAATCGGCCTGCAAACCTTAAGGTCAGCTGTTCGAAGCTACCAGCTGTTTCGTGGTAGAAAGATGAGGCTTTCTGCTCCCGTCACCTCAGAAACCCTTTACAGGGTGGGTCACTATCAGTCGGAACCAACTCCACGGCACATAACCACCACCACCACAGTGTGGACTAAAAAGATTTAACTTTCTGATTTACAAATTGTTCGTGTTTTATCACAAAAATGTAAACCCTCTACACCCTGCTAGTACATGTTACTCAAAGAGTTGTGGTGGTTGGTGTTGTGTGTCAATGAGTTGGTTCCAACTCACAGCAACCTGGTATGAGTCTATAAATCATCATGGGGGCAGAAAGCCTCATCCTTTACCTGCAGAGTGACTGGTAGATTTGATTGCTGACATGGCAAACAGTCCAGCTCATAATTCACTATGCTACCAAGGCTTCTTCCAGAGTTCTGTGTCTGCTCCCGTAAAGATTTATAGCCTCGGAAACCCTGTGTAGGGTCGCTATGAGTCGGAACCGACTCCACGGCACATAACAACAACAACAACAACAACAACAACCAAGGCTTCTTCCAGAGTGCTGTAATAAGGAGCTTACGCAAATCTGTTCAGTAATAGGACAGCATGTATCATCTCCAACCTACTGTCAATTGTTTAACTACTAATCCTTTTGCATAAAATCTATAGAAGCATTTCCTAATGCTTCACTAATAGTATTTATCACTCAGATTTAAAATATGCCATGTTCTATCAAGGTCTACGTTCTTTCTAACAGAACAGACTGGGCACCAGTTCCTTACTAACAGATCACGACCATTTCATTGTGCTTGACAACTAGATACCTTCCAGTGAAATCATTCCCTGAAAATGACACTATAATATTGTTACTGATTTAGGAAGCAGGGAGTTAAGAGAAAACAGTTCATTAGTGGTGAATGGGTGTGGAAGATCAGTAGCAGGAAAGGACTGAAATGTAGCAACGCAAACAGGCACGGAACTGTGAAAGAGCATTAGTAAAATAGGGATTCACAGAATGAAAATCCTGTACCACAAACACAGAGGCACCATTTGAAACAAGCATATACACAATGATCATATACTGACTATAATTTTATATAATCCAAAACCTGCACATTTTATACCAACAGAAAATACAGATACATTTAAAAGGGATCCCCCTTCCCCCCAATTCTGGCCCTATTTCTCTGTTCTATGAAGTGATTCACATGGAGGAAAAATACCTTCAGACTACAATGATGAATGTAAGTATTAGAAGTGGCCTCTCTATGAGGTCTGAAAATAGAAGGAAAATGTACATTTCTTCCAGAGTTGTAGCCAAAAACAACTTCTGCATTCTGAATCCAGCTTAGGCACACTGGTTGGGAGATGTTTGCAAAAGTATTTAATAAGAAAAGTGCTGAATTTAGCTTTTATTTTTTTCTCAGTTTTCCTAAATGCCCTGCAGTCCATCAAATTCACTAAGATGAACCTCTCCTAAGTACAAATGACAAAAGGAAACACCTCTACACTGTTCTTCTTACAGAGAGCTGTTCCTACAGATGAGGAGTCATTAAATTTACTTTGTAAAGAGCTGGATAGAAAATATTAGGCTATACGGTCTCTCTCACAAATACTCAACTCTGCCGTGTAGCATGAAAGCTGCCATAAGCAACTGGTAAATGAGTGAGCCTGGCTATGATACAATAAAATTCTATTCTAAAAAGCGGCAGTGACTCTATGTGCCCATGACCAGTTTGCTGATCCCTGCTACAGAGCACCTGTTTTGTTTTTTTTTATCTATTTTTAAGTGGGTTGTTTTAAAAATACCACAATATTAGAAATATGATGTCTAGGATTTGTTCTGAAATATTTCTTATAAAAGAAAAGGAGACCATAAGGATGAAGGAAAGGTTAAATGTGATTACTGTTAGAGCTGGATACTTGATACATGATATATGGATTTTCACTTTATAATTCTCTAATTCCATAAATTTGAATATTTTCCAAATTAAGAATTTGGGAATCTGACCTAAATGTTTTCATTATTGTTTAAAGTATACTCATCGGGCAACTACAAAGTATATGTTCACACTCATTTTAGCCCTGAAACAGTCAGCACATAGTGGTTGTCTGTCAATATACAGTTCCCACACACACAAGTATCAATATACACCACAAGAAGAAGACCCTGAATCCCTCAAGAGACACCTTTTAAACTGTCCGATAAAGTCATGAGTAATGTATCCAGAGAAAAAGAGGAACACTAATGTGTTAATCCGTTTCTGCAACTCTTTCTCCTCAACCAGTAATAAAGAAAAAATAATATGCACCAGCAGACAGAAGTTCTAATAAACATGAGATCTTCATCAAATCAAGATATGCAGTTTCACTCAACACAACAAGGCAGAAATCAAGCAGAACAAGGCCTTAGGGAAGAAATCTTAATCACGGCACAATTTCTCAGTCTGAATAAATGTGTCTTTAGAGTGCCTAAATTTTTCTCAAAATTTGAAATATAGTGATTTCAAATACTATTCAAAACTTAAAAACTGTATTAGGCTCACAAGTATGTGACATTTGAGAAAAACTGAGATCACCTCTGTGAAAACATTTCTCCTATCCAAGATTACAATCAATCTCAATTTTTTTCTAAATCAAAATTTCACAGTAACAGACAATCCATAACACAAATGTGTGCAAATATTAGAGAAAAATTTTAAGTGATTGTTTATTCTAACTTTTATAAAAATGAACCAATATATACTTTTATCAAATATTGTACTACTATTGCCTTTTTAACCAATTTTGCTCCTCTGCATGTTGTTAAGTGCTATCAAGTCAATTCTGACTCATTAGAACAGTATATAGGGTTTCCAAGGAGTGGCTGTGGAGTTTGAACTGCCGACCTTATGGCTAATAGTCCAGTGTTTATTCTACAGTACCACACAATAGGACCATTTACAATGGTGTCAAAGACTGTTTCAAATTATTTCCAGTTTAAGTTTTATAAATCTTGTCATTTCTAATTTTTTCCACAAGAATAAATTTACAACAAAAGTAAGTGAGATGCAGAAACATACTTACATCATACTCTGTAATTCAATTGCAAAGCTTATGGACTTCCCTGTACTTCTTCCACTACTTGAAGTAGCAGTGGACATTGGGCTAGCTGCAGTATTATTCATCTAAACAAAAAAAGAGAAAGTAAGCTTATAAAATGTAGTTTAATTGCAAATAAATACATGAGGGAAAGAGAGATTATAAGCCATTTCAAAAAGTACAGAAATTTTTAAGTTTTGAATTGGTCTATGTGAAAAACTGGTTTATTCATACTTAGTACTCTTTATTAAAATGGAATAGTAAGGTAGAAATAGAAAACTGCTTCGTCAAGTAGGACACCAAATACTTAAGTAATAAACATCTCAGTACCTATTCTACAGTAAATAATAGAAGAAAAACATTCATTAAAATACCTTTTATAGAGTTCTGAGATTTCAAAAATATGTTCTACGGTGTCCTATAGCTCCTAAGGGGTACTTCACACACACACACACCCAATTTTATCCAGTACACCAAAACAACTCTTGATTTTTTTTTTTTTAATCTTATACATATACTGAGGTTCCAAGTACATGAGTAAGAAACTAAGGAGTTCCACTGTTGTATGATGCAAAATTATAAAATAGGATAGTCTAATTCCCATTGAATCAAAGCCTAAAATACAAATAAAGTCAGTAAGCAGGTCCAAAGTAAGCACTGTGTTGTTTTATAATCTATGTATAAGCAATTCATTCAATTTAAAATGTGACACTCCCCCAATAAAAGGACACATAATGAGAAAACGAGATGTCATTCCTGCTCTCTATCATTAATACATGTGGCAGTCCCATAAATAACTATCACCTAGTGAATGCTCAATAAATGCTACTGTATGTACTGAGGTAAACTGTGAAAATCTGTTAATTTTCCTTAAAATACAAGTACTCTGCAGGAAACTACACAGGGTCACTATGGGTCGGAACCGATTCAACAGGACTTAACAACAACAAAGAAGAATTTAACAAACAGAACTAGCATAGGTCAAATTTTTAAAAGTGAAACTGAGAACTTATAAGTAAGTACCGAAAACTAAGAGGGCAGATCCTGGAGTCTGATTGCCACTTTACTAGGACCTTGGGCAAGTTACTTCTGTGCCTCAATTTCCTAATCTATAAAATACCTACAGGTGGTACAGTAATTGGACATGCGTAACCCAGGGCCTGTCTGTACTAACACCCTACTGTTACTATTCATCCTACCTTAAAGACCCCATCATTGGCTTTGATTCCTTCTTTCATACTCTGTAATTTAATTTATAAGAGGCCAACTAAATACTGCTTTATGTTCTCACGTTATTCTCCTCTTGTTCTAGTGCTGTGGCCCTCTCTTTTCCTATGTCAGTGCGCACTTCACACTGTGACCAAATGTATCTTCTTAATACACCTCTCTGGAGTGCTAGTGTGGTCTTGTGGGTTAATGCTCTGGACCGCAAAGTCAGCTGAGCTGCGGTTCAAGCTCACCAGTTGCTCCTCAGAAACCCTATATAGGGTGGCTATGAGTCAGAACTGACTTGAAGACACTTCACAACAACAACAATACACTCCTCTAAACTGACTACTCCTGTGGGGAAAGGAAGCTAAATGAAAACTGAGAACCTGAACCACCATCGCTTGCCAAAGTTGCATGACATGAAAAAAGGCTGAAGCAAAACAAACTTACTGAGGACCACTGCCTGAAGCAGGACTTTGAACCAGTTCATTCCTGTTTGATCCTCTGCTGAGCATTTGCTTTTCCACCCCAGAAAAACAATCTGCACCTATATTTTAACAAGAGCTTATGTATAACAAGACTCACCTGGGGTCTCGTTAATATGCTGGTGCTGGTTCAGTATATCTGAGGTGGAAATGAACATCTTCAGCAGGGGATCAAAATGGAACAGGCTAGAAGCCTTGCCTGAATGTAAGCCTTTTGTCAAGCTTTGGAGAAGACAGCAGGTCAGAGATATAAAATAAGCAGCATGCTGCCTGGGTAACTTACTCTGCAATATCCTAATATCTCTCTATGGCCAGAGCAACTAGCCCAGGTTCTAGTCTGAGGACCCTAATGGTCAGGCTAAAACCATTAGAAACAAACTGCAAGAAAAGAGAAAGAAAAAGAAGAAAAAAAGGCCACTCAACTTGAGCCTGAAAACCAAAATTCAAAAACACACAATGAACTTACAGTCACCACTTTTTAAAGCCTAAATATGTCCAAGTTTATTAGAATATGTATTGTGATCTGCAAATGGTATAGGAATAAAAACATTACCATTTGAAATTCAGGAAAAAAAGCAAAAAGTCCAATCACCAGCCCAAGACAGGATACACACACAGCGGTAACCAAGGACTTCCAGTCCTGGTAATCTAATCGTAGCTTCAAGAAAAAGTGCTAAAAATAAGGGAAGCTGGATTTCTAAAGGACTACAGAAAAGACTTTCCCTGTTATCCCAACAGAAGACTGATAGAGGCATTCTGGAGAAAATGGTAAATTCAGAAGATTCTCAAACATCAATGGTCCTTTTTCATTTTGCAAATCCAGTCACCCTACTTCACTCTCTTAAGCAGAGGCATTTCACAAAGCAAATTCGTAGTGAAACCACAGCTTCCTTCAGTTGTCCCCCTGGTGCAAATGTTTCATATCGGGAGAGGAAAAAGGTCCCAATCCTAGTTTATTATAACCACGATCATCCTTTCACAGTCAAGTTATTTAATTTTTAAATCAAACAGGTGAACAGCATTTTTCTTGACATGATGAGCTGATAGCTCATTAGACTCTTTAAAATAATTATTTCCCGTGCCCACATCTTGTTTGATGATTTAGATAATTAACTTCTTTAGACATTAACTTCTTTACACATCAAAGTCCTATCATTCCAATGCTTTATTTCCTTTCTTCCAGACATTAAAAAAAAAAGTCGGCTAAAAGCAGAAGCACTCAAGTCAATTTTCTCTAATAAATACAGTTAACATGGAACTGAAAACTTACTGTAATCTTCTCAATGGGTTAATGTCCTGCAGTTGTTTTAGCTTTCAATCGAAATGCAGCTGTTTGCCATATTTTACAAAATGAATTCAGATGTGCAGATTGGAACCTAGATTATTTCAACATGCCACAGTTTAAACATGAACCCGAGGAGTAAGTTCACTTCTGATTAATACTATTTAAAACTTATTATTGAGCCAATAGCCAATACTAAGTCACATCTGTACAATCCTGTTTCACAGAGATAAATCTGACATTTATGTTTTAATTAAAACAACAGAACTTAATGATGTACTCCCTTCTTTCAGAAAATACGTTTTTAATTGTATTAAAAGTATGTTGTTGTTAAGTGCCGTAGAGTCGATTCCGACCCATAGCGACCCTGTATAGGGTTTCCACGGAGCAGCTGGTGAGCTTGAACCACCGACCTTGCAGTTCAAATGACTCTGCAGTCTGACGCATTCATTAGCCCACAGCAACACACCAAAAGTTAAGTAACGATATATTAAAGAACATATTGCTGGGTTTCTACTTAAACTCCATACTTTTGGTGACTAAATAACCAAAGAAAAAATATGAAACATTTTTTACTTAAAAAGTCTACAAAACTGGAAAATGTCATTATTAGTTGCAGCACCCTCAAAACCACAAAATCTGGGCTGTAAAATTCATCCATCTACCCTCTTATTAAAAGATAGTGGGATTTTATGCAATTTCTTCTACTATATCTTGAATGAGGAAAACTGAGTTAGATCTATATACTGATTCTGAGCTTCTACAGTGACCCAGTTTTAATCATTTATAACCTGAACATCCCACATAATAGAAACAGAAAACGGTAATAGTCAGAACATTTTCATTTTCATAAAACTCCAAAGGCAGGAAGCAATTATGGTTAAGCCAATACTATTATGCACTGCATTTTAATAACAAAAAAACTCACATTACATCATGATCTCAATTTCGCCTGTTGTGAAAAATAATACCAAATGGTCCTTCAATCACTGAGAATGCCAAAAATGAAATTAATTCATTAAAATGTTTAAAATTCTAAAACATCTATACCTATTTTCTCAAATAACACAATGATAACTCCAATATATTAATTTATGTCCCATTTCAGCAGACTCTGGTGGTGGTGGTTGTTATGTGCTGTGGAGTCGATTCCGACCCATAGTGACCCTGACCCTGTACAGGGTTTCTGAGGCTGTAAATCTTTACAGGAGCAGAAAGCCTCATCTTTCTCCCGTGGACCAGCTGGTAGTTTTGAACTGTTGACCTTGCGGTTCATAGCCCGATTCGTAACCACTACGCTACCAGATTCTAGGAGATATAAAACTAAGTATATACTCAGTTACTATCTGAAAAGTACCATGAATAATCCAAAGAACATATGATTCACATACTATATATGTCTGTTTTTAAGTCAATAGCAATTTATCTGAAGTCACTGCTAATTGTATTTTTCGTTAAGTTAAAAAAAAAAAAATTTTTTTTCAATTATTTATCAAGTAAATTCAGAAGACATAGCACTGCAAATAAACCAACTGTCATCAGTCAGTTCCTATTGATGTCAAGCTCATGTGTGTCTGAGTAGACGCTTTCTCCATAGGGTTTTCATGAGCTGATTGTTGGGGAGAAGACTGCCAGGCCTTTCTTGTGAAGTGCTTCCATGTGGACATCTTGTTGTTGCTAAGTGTCTTCAAGTTGGTTCTGACTCGCAGAGACACAGTATAGAATTTCCAAGGAGCCGCTGCTTGGGTTTGAAGCATCAATCTTAAGGTCAGCAGTCCAGTGTTTATCCTACAACACCATCCCAGGACTCCTGGAGCTTTCACTCTTCTGATTGGTAGCTAAAAGCATTAACCATCTGGGATATTCAGGGACTCCTACCATTCATGTTTGTTGTTAAGTGCTGTTGAGTCAGTTCCGACATGTATCGAACCTGTATGGAGTTTCCGAGGAGTGGATGATGGGTTTGAACCGCTGACGTTTTGGTTCTCAGTCCAGTGCTGATCCTACAGCGCCATACCAGGAGCACTCATATATACTGTAGTATAATAATTGATTTCCTCATCTTCATACTGCTAACTCTGTTAAGGAGAGGAACTGAATTTATCTGTAATTTTGGTACCTAATTTATGAGGACTGCCTGACATGGCTGATGTTCAGGAAATGTTGGCTGAATAAACAAATGGTTGAATGGTAGAACAAAGGCTACAAAGATAAAAGTCAGTATCCTTGCCATTTAGCTGTTCACAATCTACTGAGGTTAACACAATGCAGTGAGTTTAGAGATTATGCACAGAATATTATCACAGAATATTATCAGAACAGAGAAAGAATGTCAGACTTGGCCAATTATTATGGCAAAACTGCAGTGATATTTAAAATTTGTTAGTCTTTCAAAAGTAAAGCAATTAAAAATGAACAACAATTTAAGTAGTTAAAACAAACAATAAATTAACAGCAAATCCAAACTGCCCACATCTTAATGAATTGTTACAATGAAATGTGTGCAAAAGTGGAAGTACTTTGAAAATTATGAAGCATGGCCATATAAGAATAATATATGATCTAAGAAAAAATTCTGCCTTCCCACTCACTGAGTGATGACCGTCCTTAAAAATGGCAAAGGGAAGAAGTATTCCCAAGCCCAGGGCACAGTTTACTTCTGTAACATGGATAAGAAGCTACAGATATTAGAAGCTACCAATATTTATAAGAAATACCAATGATCAAAATGACCAGGTATTAGCTAAGTAGGAAGAACACCACTGTTTTAATATAATTACCAAGGACTTTACAGGCAGAAAAATTCTTCTAATATACTGTTGTTATTAAGTGCTGTTGAGTCAGTTCCGATTCATAATAACTCTGTATAGTGTTTCCAAAGAGTGGCTGGTGAATTTGAACTGCTAACCTTGCAGTTCAAACCGACCTTGTGGTCCAGGGCATTATCCCACAGCACCACATCCCTAGTAGATTTACCTCTACCAAACCTGCTTCTCTGTCCCACATTCCCAGTTCTATAAACTCGCTGCCACTGAATAGCTTCCATTGCATAGCAACCCTGTAGGACAAAGTAAAACTGTCCCATAGCATTTCCATGGCTGTAAATCTTTATGGAAGCAGACTGCCACATGTTTCTCCCAGAGAGTGGCTGCTAGGTTCAAACCACAGACCTTTGGGTTGGCAGCTGAGGGCTTTAAACACTGTGCCACCAGGACACCTGTCAGTCACCTAAAGACCATTCTCTCTCTGCATCCAGGCACTGTGGAACCAGCATTTTCTCTTTTAACCGAACAATTCCAAAATCAATCCTTCCTTTTAAATGTTCACTTTCATCAATATCCTTACTATTTGTCGTTAAGTGCCTTCAAGTCGATTTCAACCCATAGCGACCCTGCACAGGGTTTCCAAGGAGCAGCTGGTGAGCTTGAACCCACCGATCTTTGCAGTTCAAACGACTTTGCAGTCTGGTGCATTAACCCACAGGGCCACACCAGGACTCCATATAAAACCTTTTAAACCCATCCTCCAGCTTTCTAATTAACTGTGCATGAGACTTGATGTGGTGCTCTAAGATAAGCAAGGTTGGTTTGAACTCAAAAATCACTCTTTGGAAACCCTATAAAAAAGAGTCACTATGAGTTGGAATCAACTCAGCAGCACTTAACAACAACAACCACCTCCACAGTGAGCATCCTCAACAGTACTTCTCTGCTCAGAAGTCCCCAATAGTTTGCCTCTGCCATGAAGTCAAAATCTGTCTAAAGATCAGTCCCTCCTGACCCGATTTCCTTTTCTATTCAAGTATATCAAACATTTGGTAACCCCCAAACCACCACATTCTCTGCTGGATCTTAACCCCAACAATTTTTCCTATTTGCAATAACTCGCCACCTACCCAGATCCTACTGGTCTAGAAGAGAGCAACCTAAATTCAACATTCCCATGAAGCTTCCCCAGACAAGCAATTCTCCTTTCTCCAATGTCTAGGTGGCACAAATGGCTAAGTGCTCAACCACTAGCTGAGAGGTTGGTGGCTTGAATCCACTGAGAGGGGCCTCAGACAGGCCGACTTTCAAAAGGACAAAACCTTGAAAACCCTATGGAATGTAGTTCTACTGTAGACAAAACAGCACTAACAACTACGAGGACCCCACATCCCATCCCTACCCTACTACTGGCTGGTGACTACATCTCCTACTTCACAGAGAAATAAGAGTATGTAGAAACTCCCTCATCTACAAAAGCCACTGTAGCCTCTCCTCGTTTTCTCTTCACAATGAAGTCCTACTCATATGGAAAGCCAATGATCCATCTGTGCTTTGTATCATTCATTCACAACTATTTACTACAGGACAAACACTGTTCTAACAGCTAAGGAGAGTCCTCATGTGACACCACAGGTTAAGTTCTAGACTGCTAACTGCAAGGTTAGCAGCTCAAACCCACCAGCCACTACTTGGAAACCCTGCACAGGGTCATTGTAAGTCAACAGCACTTACCAACAAGAAGTCAGACTAAAAAGTCTTGGTGTGGTGCTATAGGAAAAGCACTGGGTTGCTAACCACAGGTCAGCAATTCAAACCCACCAGCAGCTCCATGGAAACCCTATACAGGGTTGCTATGAGTGGAACTACCAAGTCAAGCAAAAAGAAATATATTATAATGCAGGAAACATTCACATAAACATAATTCCAGGTAATCACAAATGCTATGGGAACAAAAACAAGTTGATTTCAAATAGGAGGTGACATTTAATATAAAACCTGAACAGAATCCAGGAAAAAGGTTCAGGAGAAAAGGTTCACAGCCACCAGATGCTCCCTGGAAACCACATAAAGGGTCGCTAAGACTGAGAACTCACTTACAGCACTTAACAATAACAAAGGTTATGTTAAGTACTGTAAGTCCTCTAGTCGGTTCTGACCCAAAGCAACCCTGTATAGGGTTTTCAAGGAGGGGCTGGTGAGCTTAAAGTGCCAACCTTGTGGTTCAAACAGACCTTGCAGTCCAGCGCACAGTACCACACCAGGACTTTCGTTGATTGTAATGTGAGGCTATTAGAGAATTTTGAAAAGCAAAGTAACTTGCAGTATTTTAGGTTTTTTAAAGGTAACTCTGGCCACTTGAAGAATATACTAAAAATAAAGCTAAGGGTATAAGTAAGAAGATCATCTAAGAAGCTACTGCAATTGTCATCAGACAAGAGATGAAAATGACCTGAATCAGTGTAACAAGTGGAGATGAGAGATGGTCAAAATTCCAAAATGTAAACTGAAGGTAGAACTGATTTAAGGAGTCATAGGGGAACAAATGGATAAGCACTTGACTGCTAACCAAAAGGTTCACAGTTTAAACCCACTCAGCAGCTCTACAGGAGAAAGATGCAGAAGTCTGCTGTTGCTGTTGTTGTATTCTATCAAGTCTGTACCGACTCATAGTGACCCAATGTACAACAAAACATTGCCTGATCCTATGTCATCCTAACAATGGTTATGCTTGAGCCCATTGCTGCCGCCACTGTGTTAATCCAACTCGTTGAGGGGTCTTCCTCTTTTTCACTGACCATCCACTATACCAGGTGTGGTGTCCTTTTCTCCAGGGAATGGTTCCTCCTAAAACATGGCCAAAATATGAGAGACAAAGTCTCGCCATCTTGGCTTCTAAGACGTATTCTGGTTTTCCTTTTTTCAATACAGATTTGTTTGTTCTTCAGACAGTCCATGGTACTTTTTAATAGTCTTCTCAATCACCATTACCTCAAATGCATGAATTCTTCTATTGTCTGCCATAATCATGGTTCAACTTTCACACGCATATAATAAGGCAATTAAAATGCCACGACGTGGGTCAAGCACATCTTAATCCTCAAATTGACAACTTTGCTCTTCAACATTTTAAAGAAGTCTTGTGCAGCAGATCTGTCTAGTGCAATATGCCACTTAATTCTTGACTGATGCCTCCATGAGTTGATGTTGTTGTTGTTGTTAAGTGCCATCGAGTCGGTTCCGACCCATAGCGACCCTGTACAGGGTTTCCGAGGGATAGTAGATCCAATCAAAATGAAGTCTTTGACAACTTCAAATCTTTTCTCCTTTTATCATGATACTATCTATTTATTGGTCCTGTTGTGAGGATTTCTGTTTTCTTTACATTGAAGTGCAACCTATACTGAAAGTTGTGGGGTTTATCTTTATCAGTATCTTTAGTCCTCTTCACATTCAGCAAGAAAGGTTGTATCATCTGACCACAAATGAGCCTTCCTCTAATCTTGACGCCATTCTTGTTAATATAGTCCAGTTTCTCAGATTATGTGCTCACCTTACAAATTGAATAAGTACAATGAAAGCATACAACCCTGGCGTACACAGTTCCTGGTTTTAAACTATTTAGTATCCCCTTGCTCTTTTGGAACAATTGCCTCTTGTTCTATGTACAGGTTCCTCATGAGCACAATTAAGTGTTCCAGAATACCCACTGTTCGCAAGGTCACCCATAGCTTGTCATGATCCACATAGTCAAAAGCCTTTGCACAGTCAATAAAGCACAAGTAAACATCGTTCTGGTATTCTCAGCTTTCAGCCAAGACCATCTGACATCAGCAGTGATAGCAATCATTCCTCGTCTTATCTGAGCCTCTGGCAGCTTCCCCTCAATGTACTGTTGCATCCATATTTTAATTATCTTCAGCAAAATATAACGATACTGTTCTATGATTTCTGCACTCCAATGGATCACCTCTCTTTGGAATAAGCACAAATAATGATCTCTTCCAATTGGTTAGCCAGGTAGTTGTCCTCCAAATATCTTGGCATAGATGAATCAGTGTCTCCAGTGCTGCATTCGTTTATTGAAAGATTTCCATTAGTATTCCACAAATTCCTAGAGCCTTGTTCTTTGCCAATGCCTTTGGTACCACTGGCACTTGATCACATGCTACCTGTTGAAATGATTGAACATCTGTAATTTCTTTTTGGGCCAGTGGCTCTGCATATTTCTTCCATCTTCTTTTGATGCTTTTTATACCATTCAGTCTTTTGCCCATAGAATCCTTCAGTATTTCAAGTTGAGGCTTGAATTTTTACTTCAGTTCCCTCAGCCTGAGAAATGCTAAGTGTGTTCTTCTCTTTGGTTTTCTAACTCCAGGTCATTTCACATTTCATTATAACATCTGACTTCATCTTCTCTATCTGCCTTTTGAAATTTTGTTTGGCTCTTTTGCCTCCTTTCTTGTATTCATCTTAGCATCTTTACAATGAAGAGCAAGTTTTAGCGTCTATTCTGACATCTACTTTGGTCTTTTCTGTCTTGTTTTCTTAATGACTTTTTGCTTTTTTCCTGTATGATATTCTTGATGTCATCCCACAACTCTTCTGGTCTTCGGTAAAAGGTATCTAATTCATCAAATCTGTACCTGAGAATTTACAGGTGGGATATGTTTAAGGTCATATGTAGGCACTCAAGGACTTGTTTCAATTTTCTTCAGCTTCAGCCTAAACTTGCATATGTGCAATTGATGGTCTGTTCCAGTCTACCACAGGTGACCCTGTTGGTATTTAAAATACTGATGGCTTAGCTCCCAGCCTCACAGCAACAGGAAAGCAACTAGAGTACAACAGGCTAGAAAACCCTATGCGGCAGTTTCACTCTGTCACATGTGCCTAAATCAACTTGACAACACCTAGCTATAACAGAACTGACTTGGTGGTGGAGTTGAGATGGGTTGAGAGAAGAGTGACCAAGGATGACTAAACTGGTTAGGGCCTGAGCAACTGGTTGACTGGTTGCCATTTACTGAGTGAGAGCAGGAATGGGAAAGAAAAGGTAAAAAAAAAAAAAAAAAAAAGGCGAAGCTTCAAAAAGTTCATAGAAAAAAATAGAATTAAAAGATAGTGGAATTTTTCAACAAACTTTCTGATTCCCCTCATGTTACACATTCAAGTAGAGATGAAAATCAGCAGAAGCTTTCTGACAGCAGAAGTTGTAAGGCAGAAAAACTGAGATTAAGGTCAGGGTCAAAGTTTTTTTGTTAAGAAACATAATTAATCAATATGTTGTGTTAAGTGCTGTTGAGTCGGTTCCAACTTGTAGCAGTACTATATAGGGTTTCTGAGGAGTGGCTGGTGAGCTTGAACCACCGACCTTGCAATTCAAATCAGCTTTGCAATCTAGAGCATTAATCCGCAGCGACATACCAGACAACATAGATCCTGTTAACAAGGATGCCTTGTCAGGAATAAGTTCTGTTGCTTCACAGGGGTGTTATGAAGAACACAGTGCCTATTACATAGTGAGCACTCAAAAATATGTATGAATTGAAAAGAACACCAGAACACTTTACCAATTATGAAAATTCCCTTTTCCTCTTTCCATAGGTAGGTAAGCAAGTTTTTCACCATCTCTTTAGATACACAGCAATTTTTTTTTTAAATGTTTTATTGTGAATTATGTGATATGGGAGAACATTAGCTGCACATTCATCCTATCGTATATTGTTTCATTGCCATAGTTAAAATCCCTTCCATGTATCATCAGCCAACCAAAGGGTATACCCTGCAAGCCTGCCCCCACCCCCCTCCGGGTCATCAGCACCTAGCCCCTAACAGCCCCTATCCCTCTCTGGGTGTAAAGTCCCCAGCTGCTCCATCTCTCCACGTCATTGTCTCTGGTGTTACTGCTTCTCTGGGTAGGGTCCCACTCTCCGCTCTTCTCCCTTAATGGTCCCAGGGACCTCCATTCCTAGTCTGCAAAGTCAATCACTCCCCTCCTTTTCTACAAAATGTCTAACTTGACCTTTCCCACCCTCAGTCAGTTCTGATAACAACTATTCACTATTGTATCACAAGAGACCTATCCCCATCTCCTTGCAACAGCCCGCCAAGACAGTTTGGATACTACTCAGTAGAGATTCTACCTTCCTCTGCGCCATCGGGATCTAGGCTCCCTCTTGAAAGCTTGTAAGCCAATCACTTCTTGCCTTTGCAGTCCCCCCACCCCCCATTTTGGGTAGCCAATGTCCAAGTTGCCCATCCCTGTCTACTCTGTGTATAGGGAGGGTGGGAATGATTTTCTGTAAAGATTTATTCCCTCTTTTGAGCTACTGCATCCATAGGTGTAGGTCAAGTTCATCAAATTGTATCAGATTACTCTTTTTTTCTTCTTCTTTCTTCTTCTAGTTGAGCTCTGATCATCCAGTCATTGAAGCTAGGTCAAGTGGGTATTATCTGCAAGTGTGGGTGTTCTTATGCATATGCCCTCTCTTATCAGCTGGATGCTTCACTCTCCACTCTAGTCCTCTGTGGCTATGTTACTAACTGTGGGCTCAAGAGTCCCCAGGTCTTGCCACACTGCTGGCCATCCAGGTCTCCACCCGGGTTCATAGAAGTTTATTGAATGTTGTAGGGATTAGCTCGCAGCTTCATTGCTGTTTTTCCCTCACTTCCCCTTATCGGTGATGAATGTGGTCACCAATCAGAGCGTGTATTCCCACTGAGTCTTAGTCTTGGAAGGGGGTTTACCCTGAGGGGACCCGACCACTTGCCTTGATGTCTCCTGGGTGAGCAACTTGCTTGTTCTTGTAGTAATCAGTCGGACTGCCATTATTGTTTTGTACTTTTCCTGTCAGTCTTTCTTTCAAGAAGTATCTTCTAGCTGCTCCAGGCTGGTCTGCATAAGCAAATTTTTTAAACTTAAAAAAACACAGAAGCTTGGGGGCATTCTATTCCGAGACACATGAAGCTCCACTATGTTTTCCTACTTTAGCATCAATTTAATGTAAGTTTCTATTTTACATGCTTTTTTAGTCAGTATTCTGTTATGAAAATACAAACAAAAAAAAATACTAACTTCTTTGCAAAAACGGTCTCTCCAAAGTACACTGCAAGTGTTCACTGTCATCCTAAAATACACAATATCTAAGCCCTGACAAAGATTTTTTTTTTAATATTAAAAAATGTATTTACATAAGACATAACTGAGTAAATTGTTATTTATGACTTTTCATTTATGTGCGAAATTTTGGAATCAATTGCACTCCTAATAGTAAGGGACAAGGGTACTTCACAGGAATGCTAAGAAAAATGAGGCAGGATCAAATGCAGTTCAAAGTCTCTTAAACATCAAGATTCTACCCTAGTCTAAATTTACATTTTAGAAATATTAACCTTCATGAAAATTCTATATTAAATATAAACAAATTAATAAAACATGCGATATGATTTAAATATAGTTGATACCATTAAAAAAGGAGAGGAGCTGGAGAGTTATTGTAGGCATGTGGAAGCTAGAAAGCTTTCGTATATGCATTTGAGAGTTCAGGAGGGTCTTTCACCAATAATCTGACACTTTTTCACAATCATCCTATAAAAACAAGTATTTCCATTCTACCAATGAGTAATCTAATACTGACTGAAGGTAGCCAATCTAATAAAAATAAGCTTTGATCTCAGGTAGAGATAAACTGAATATTCAATGTATCTAGATCTATATTTCAACCAAAATTCACCAACTTTCTCCCATTTTAGTGCCTTAAGCCTCTTAACCTGTGAAAGACAGTGTTCTCCGGCTAGCACACTAAACTACTGAGAAGCTACACTCCAGGTTCTCAGGGGACTTCTCTGTCATTATCGTGGACACTGATGACTTAAATTTTTTGTTTAAAACGTGATCTTAGGCTGACAGATAAACAACTGAAAGAGACAAAAGTGTACCTATGCAAATTGGTGGGAGGGGGGCCAAAGACATCTGAGCAGGTTTTAACTGTAGTTTGAAACATCACTAATTTCCTCCAAATCCCTCATTTTTCAGGTGAGGAAACTGAAGTCCAGAGGGGTTTCTTGAACTGCCCAAGGACACATCACTATTTAGTGATACAGCTGGGACTAAAACTGAGGTCCCCTGACTCCCGGTCCAGAGTTCTTTCTACTACACCACGAGGAACACACAAATAAAAGTTGATCATAATTAACTCACAAGACCTCCACAATGTGTTTGTCATAGTGAACTTTGTTGTGCTATATCTGCCCATGCTGAACCACAGTGTAGCACTAAAGAGCTGGGCTCTGGAAATCAAATACAGGCACTAACACTTACCCTGTGACCTTGGGCAAGTCACGTCACCTCCCTGCCTCAATTCCCTCATTTCTAAAATGGAGACTTAAGAACTAACTCTCAAAGGCTACACGAAATAAGGTTTGAAAGAACATTTGCTTATGTTAACAAGTCCAACTAAAAGTCTAATTACTTAAAACTATAACACAAAGGATTATCATTAAATATACCGTATATTCCCAAAGAAAGGATGCTATGATTAGGAATTGTCTTTAAAAGACCCAGCAAAAAATTACATGAGCAAAGTGAAATATACAGGATTAACTCTTACATCTTGAGGGCATTTAAAGTAGTAAAAGCACACACTTCAAAGGTTTGTTTTTGGGGTTTTTTTCAGTAGTTTCTATTTTTATAATATTTTACAGTTTATAAAGTACATTTACATAAACTGTTTCAATGCACTGTCTGTGAATTCAGTGAATTTAACAGTATTTCATGCCTTGTTGTTGTTGTTAAGTGCCGTCGAGTCGGTTCCGACCCATAGCGACCCTGTAACAGGGTTTCCGAGGGTGTAAATCTTTACGGGAGTAGAAAGCCTCATCCTTCTCCCGCGGAGCGGCTGATAGTTTCGAACCGCTGACCTTAAGGTTCGCAGTCCGATTCATTTCATGCCTACTACATACTATATGTTAGGCAGCATGATATTTTCATACTCATTATCTTATTTAACCTTCAATAGCCATTAACTATCAGACCACTGTTATCACAGGCAATAGTAAAAAAACAGTACAAAAACACCTGATAGACCCATTCCTGAAACTAAAAGCCTCATCAGTAACAGTGTAACCATTAAATGGAAACGACCTGCTTGGATAACTGAGATACAGTACTTAGTACAGTGGATGGAACACATCAAGTGCTCAAGACAGTGTTGGTTCCCTCTTATCAATAGTGTGGCAATGTTGTCTGTAGTGAATATGCTGTAAGCAGATCAATAAAGCACCATGATTGTGTCTTTTAAAATATATTTGTCAGAGATCAGACTTTGGTTATAGCACTATACTTTACTTATGCTGGTTTATAAATCAAAATATGTAATATTCTTTTAAATTTACTGGAGGTAGTAAACAGACAAGGAGTCTTGATGGTACAGTAGTTAAGTGCTTGGCTGCTAACTGAAAGGTCAGCAGTTTGGACCCACCAGCTGCTCTGCAGAAGAAAGTACTGGCAATCTGTCTCTATACAGCTTAACCAAGCTACTGCCAGCAAGTTGATGCCGACTCATAGTGGCCCTGGAGAACAGAATAGAACGTTGGGTTTTTGAGACTAAATCTTTTATGGGAGCAGACAGACTCATCTTTCTCCCACGGAGCAGATGGTATATTTGAACTGCCAACCTTGTGGTTAGCAGCGGAACACTTAACCCACTGCATCACCAGGGTTCCTCTCCACAGAGATTACAGCCTTGGAAACCCTATGGGGTAGTTCTATCTGTACTACAAAATCCCTATGAGTAGGAATCTGCTCAATGGCACATAACAGCAGAGAAAACACTTAAAAAATGAAGATGTTTTATAAAAGTAAGATAACAATTTGTCAATGCAATTATCATTTTATGCCCACCAACAATTCTGTAAGGAGGTGGTAAGAAAACTGAGTCTCAAAAAAGACGCACACCTTAACCAAACTCACAGAGAGAGAATATGGTAGAAAAAGGCAATGCATCTCAAGAGCATAAATAGCTCTTCCAGATCTATTATTTAACAAACATAACTACTAGTTATTGAGTTGTTGTTGTTAAGTGCTGTCGAGTCAGTTCTGACACATAGAGACCCTATACAGGGTGGTTTCCAAAGAGAGGCTGGTGAATTTGAACTATCAACCTTGCACTTCAAATCGACCTGGAGGTCAAGTGCTTATGCCAGGGCGCCAGACCAGTACTTCTGCAGTATCTACCCAGAGGAGGGAAATCTCTCCTTCCATGGTCAGTTCAGATGCCAAGTGCTCAACTCAGTCCTTTCTCTGTTATCTCTATTCAGCCAGGGATAGGTCAGAGGTCCCTTCCCTATTTCTCAGGTCCGTAATCTAACAGATAAACTTGGAAAGGGTTATCTTAAATCTAAGAGGAAAACAGATACAAACACAAAGAGGAGATGTACAGGGGTCTTGGTCCAAAGTTTTCATGTCCCCAGAGGGTGAACTTACCCTTCTAGGAACAGAACATTAGCTCGCTCCAACCACCATCTCTAGGGAGCCTCAATCTTCCAAGGCCTTTATTAGCCTCACCACATGGCCTTCTGAGGCTTACTTAATTAACATCAGTCCCTTCTACTCATTGGCCTCATGTGTGGTTCTGCTCTCAGGAACTAGAACCAAATTATTTACTGAAACGGGTTCCACACCACACTACTTCTCATGTGCTTGCCTCATTTAAGACTCATGAACCTAAAGTATCTTCATTTTATAAATGAAGAAATTGAGAAATCTTAGAAAGGTTAAAGAACTTGCCCCAAATCACATGACTAGTAAGGACCAGAGTGAGGACTGAAAGCAAGTGCTTTATCTCCTAATACTACAACCACTCTGGCAGCATAGTGGTTACAGTATTGCTAACCTCAAGGTCAGCAGTTGGAAACTACCAGCTATTCTGTGGGAGAAAGATGAGGCTTTCTGCTCCTGTAAAGATTTGACAGTCTCAGAAACCCTGTACAGGGTTGGTATGAGTCAGAACCGACTCCAAGGCACAGAACAACAACAACAACCACTAACCACCACACTAACGTATAAACGCAATCAATACAATAATGCATTTTGGTGGAATTCTATTATGTGAACTGTAAGTAAAATTCCTAAGATTCTCATATATATTAAACAGATTTTGGACTGCTCTAACTATTCTACCTTACTATAAAATAAAATGGCTGCTATTTCCAACAAGAATACTTGAACTTTTAATATGATTTAAAAGGCCTGACTTTCTCTGCAGCCTCCTAGAACTAAGTGTTAATCTGTCCAAGATTTCTATTCATTTATAATAGAATAGCAAGTACTTTTAAATCACAGGTGGCTTAAATAGACAAGTTACTTGCTAGCTTTATTCCAGGTAGGTTTTCTGCTCCCATAAAAATTTATCGCCTCGGAAACACTATACAGCGTGGCTATGAGTTGGAACCGACTCCATGCCATACCACCAACCACTGTTACTAAGTGCCATCAAGTCGGGTTTAGACTCATAGTGAACTTGTATTGGGTTTCCAAGACTATAAATCTTTGTAGGAGCATGAAGCCTTATCTTTCTCCAGATGAGCAGCTGATGGGCACAAACTACCAATCTTGGGGTTAGCCATCCATTACCTACCCTACAAAGCCACCGGCTCTCTCATCTCATTACTTAGGCACAAAAGCAGTAACTCTGTCACTACGTCAAAGCAAGAACATTTCTAGGACTGCAATACTGTTAACCAGGCTAAATATTATGGTGATATGTATAGCTTTTGTTGTTGTTGTTTAGTGCCATCCAATCCATTCCAGTTCATAGCAACCCTGTAAAGGGTATCTGAGGAGCAGCAAGGGAGTTTGAACTGTCAACCTTGTGGTTCACAGTCCAGTGCTGTGACTCCACACCAGGAGTCTTGTATAGCTTTAGTATACAGATTTATGTTACATTCAACAAACCTAAAATAGGGTGATCAGATTATTTATTATGTAACTCCAACTGCAACATTTTTGATCTGGGACAAAAAGACATTAAAGCATAACTGTCCAAGAAAAATGGAGGCATACAGTCACCCTATATAAAATCAATACATTACAATTTTTATGTTATAGGCTATTCTGTACATATGACTTAATTTGTGAGTTTTAAGTTGTTTTTCTAGATTGATGATTACCTTCAGCCTTGAGAGCCAGGGCACCATTTTACAGACACCAGGCCATAATTAGGGAGCATAGTGGCTCCATACAATAAGCACGGGACTGCAAACCACAAGGTCTGCTGTTTAAGCCCACCAGCCACTTCACGGGAGAAAGATGAGGCTTTCTGCTCCCGGGAAATTTTAAAAGATTCAGAAACTCTATGCAGGGTCCCTGGTGTGGCGCTGTGGGTTAATGCACCAGAGTGCAAAGCTGTTTGAACTACAAGGTTGGTGTTGTTCAAGCTCACCAGCTGCTCCTCAGAAACCCTATACAGGGACGCTATGGGTCGGAACCGACTGGACAGCACTTAACAACAACATGCAGGGTAGCTATGAGTCAGAACTGACAAAACAGCATGTAACAACAACAACACAGCCAGAGTTAGGGAGGCTATCTAAAAATAAAGTTTAAGAAATTCTATTTTGAAACTTAACTTTATAAACACTTGTTTGAAAAACAGATCCATTTATTTCAGAGAAATTAATTTTGTGAAACATTGTTTAACAAATTTCACTTTTATCTCATCATAAGTTCTGAACACTGACAACCTCAAAATTACTTTTATATTGGTCCAAGGCCCAAAGCTTGCTATTATAGTTTATCAAATTGCTTTATTATGTAAAAAGTGCAGGAGGGGAGATAGGTGTGTGTGTGTGTGTGTGTGTGCGCGCGCGCGCGCGCGCGCGCGGGCGTGTGTGTAGCAGAATCTTTCAAATGGAAAACAACTTCTAGAATAAAAGAATTGAAAAGTTTTCAATGAAAATTAATGAAAGTAATAAAGGACAGTGGGTACCCATGATTACCACATAGTACAATAATGATTAAAGAAAAATTCAGTTAGTATTGTTCAGGCTCTCTAACTGAATCCGGCATTAGCTGCACAACTTAAGAGTCAAAAGAACGTTTTCCTTTTAATTTTTCAAAAGAACAGCTGGCTTTTTGTCAAGTTGTAAAGTACCAACAGACCCACCTTTGGTGTTGCCGTTATGTGTCGTGAGTCAGTTCTGACTCACTGCGACCCTGTACAGGGTTTCCGAGGCTGTAAATCTTTACGGGAGCAGAAAGTCTCATCTTTCTCCCGCGGAACGGTTGGTAGTATAGAACTGCTTGCTGACCCTGAGGTTCGCAGCCCGATTCATAACAGACCCACCTTTGGAACTACAGAATTCAAATGAAGCCATTATTTGAATATAACTATGGTGTGGCTCTGTGGGCTAATGCATCAGACTGAAAAGTCATTTGAACTGCAAGGTTGGTGGTTCAAGCTCACTAGCGGTTCTTTGGAAACCCTATACAGGGTAGCTATGGGTCGGAATCGACTTGATAGCACTTGACAAAACAACAACGATTCGCTAGGTCAATAGATCTTCCAAGCACTGGCTTCTCTGACCCTATAGGATAGGGTTTTCCAGGCTGTAAATTGTTACAGTAGCAGGTAGCAGTCTATCTTGATTCCATGGAACCAGCGACCTTGCAGTTAGCAGACCAATGCTTAACCTACTGCACCACAAGGGCTCTTAAAAACCCAACCCCCTGTCATCTAATCCTGATCCTAGGGAACTGCCCCATAGGGCTGCCAAGGTTGTAAATCTCTATGAATGACATAAATGCCACCAAATCAAAAACTCCTGGTGTGGTGCTTAGGATAAGCAAAGGACTGCTAACCAGCGGTTCAAACCCAACCAGCTACTACTTGAAAACTCTACACAGGGTTTCCACAGCACTTAACAACAAATTAAGAACTGGAAGGAGTCTCATAGTAGTTTAGATTAGAGATCTACGTAGCCACTAGCCACAAGGGCTATTTAACTTTAAAATTAAATATTAAATTGCTCAGTCAACAAGTGCCCATGAGCCACATGTGGCCAGTAGTTACTACACTGAACGTCACAGATCATTTAACAGTTTCATCATAGCTGAAAGTTAGTTCTATTGGACAATGCACCTTAGGCCTAGGCACACTTTGCTTAACTACCCCCAGAGACAAACAGCACAAGTAAGCGTATTTTATATTTGGAAAATACTATCAGAAAATGCCTTAAAGTTTCCATCAACCTCATGGAAATATGCTAACTTGTCCCTGGGTACAATAATCATACGTATGTCCCCACAAGTTCACTCCCACTTGTCACACTATGTAGCCTGAGTTTTGATCGAGAAAGTAAGACAGCCATCATTCTGAACTTCTTAAAACGTGCAACCAAAACAGTTACAACCAGTAGGGTTTGGCGCTGTTGGAAGCATTGAAAGTGTATTAGAGCCTATAATCCTCACGATTCTGAGTTAGGCAAAGACGATCCCCGTTTTACATACCGGGTCACAGATTGTGAGCTCGCCCAGGTGGACCAGAGGGGACCTGTTCCTTTTTCAGGTTACACTTCTATCTACCTCTTTCTAAGCACAGCTTCCTTCAATAAGGGTGCTTTACCAAAAGTGACTAGAGGAAGGCACATCCCACACCTGGAGCTCGGCAACGCAGCTCCCCTCGCCCCACGCCCCCCGCCGGCTGGGAGGAGTCAGCAGTGCAATCCACACGCGGCGGAGGAGTGGGGCGCCGCGCAGCGCCGCGCCAGCGCCACACGCGACCGTCCTTCCTCCAGCCTCGGGAGTCGGCGCCAATTACACCCAGGACACCGCCCTCGGGCCGGGGCGTGGCCGTCCGGGGACCGCGGAGCCGCCGGGCCAGGCTAGGGCCCTAGGACATGGAGCTCCCCGCGCGGTGCCCTTCCTAGTTCCCTGCCCTTTCCCGCGCCCGCCTCCACCACCCCCCACACCCCCGACAACCTCTGCTTTAAGAACACTTGTAGGCACGGCTGCGGGTCCCGCGTGGAGACTGTGGGGGTGGAGAAGGTGCGGTGTCTGCTGCGGCGGCTCAGGACACGCTCGAAGAGGGGCGGGATAGGAGGGGGGCAGAGTACTGAAAGGGAAAAGGTAACTCGGCCGGGCGGGGGTGGGGGGGGCGCAAGATGGCGTGAGCAGGGCTCTCAGGATGGGGCGGGGGTATTAAGAAGGAGGAGGCGGTGATACGCCACCCCACCACAAGCGCCGCCAGCGCGGACGCATGCGCACTCGGCTAGTTGGCGCGTGGTCCTCTTTCCCGAACTTGAGTTACTTCCGCCACACTTCATGGGGGCGGTGCTTTGTGCAGCAAAGGAATTCTCTGTTCCCCTAGGCTGTGCTGCGTGGCCTTCAGGGCCTCGCCAGGCGTGGATAGCTGGGAGAGGTGTAGGGATGAAAACCGATAAGTATTGAAGGTCCTAAGTTCTTTAGGAATGGCGCTGAGAAGGCTAGAGTTATCAAGAAATTCGGTGACTAACACAGTTCATTTTCAACTCCAGAGCGGAGACTAGCCAATGAAAGTTTCTCTTTATGGATAGTGTCGACTGGGGATGCTAAACGGATTGTGGGTTTAGAATGGTGAAGGGAAAGGGAGAGATCTGGAAGATCAACTCTCCGACAGGATCTTAATGCCTGAGCGAGGCAGGGTGTGTGAATATGAAAAGTGAACTTCCAGCTCCTTCGCGAGCCGCCCTTCCCCCACCCCCAATCTGGCCCTGCACAGAATCCTTCCAGAGACAAGGAAGAGGGTATGCAATAAGCACGCTTTTGATATTGAAAACCTTTCCTATGTGAAGACTCCTAAGGATCTGGGCTTTTTCATCTTAAAACCCTGCAAACCCAGTCTTGAACTGTACATCTTGTCCTCCCACATCTCTTGATCTAGATATCTGTACAAGGCTTTCAAAAAGCTCTTGGAGAAATTCCATTGTCTTTTAATTCCATTTATCCATAAACTTTTAGAAGTCCCCTTGCTCAGTCATTTTTCACTTCATTCGTTTTCATTCTTCATAGTGTTTTTGACGTCTTCTTGGTATTTGTATCATTTTTGGCTTCTTAATGAAGAAAATTGATGAACGGGCTCACATAGGAGTAAACGTGTACCATGTCAAGTATTCTAAAATTATATTGAATAGGGATTCTTGTGTGAACCTTAACTACCAGGGCATTATTATTATTATTACGTCCACAACAAAACACACCCATTGAACAAGTTTTACATGTACAGTTAAGTTACATACTTCACATTCCGTCACCATTCGTGTCCTGTCTTTGCCCACATTTTTCACTCTCTTTAACTTGGAGTCTCTGCCCAGCAAAGTTCTCTTCTGAGCTTTAGGTCTCTATGAGTCAAATCCACTCCAGGAGAATGGGTTTGTTTTTCATGGGTTTTGGGGATTTTTTGTTTACTTGTTCATCTGTGTTTTAGAGTTACTAGTGTTCAGTAAGGAGCTCTGGTAGCGTAGTGGTTACGAATCGGGCTGCGAACCTTAAGGTCAGCGGTTGGAAACTACCAGCCGCTCCGCGGGAGAAAGATGAGGCTTTCTACTCCCGTAAAGATTTACACCCTCGGAAACCCTGTACAGGGTCGCTATGGGTCGGAACCGACTCGATGGCACTTAACAACAACAAGTGTTCATTCAAGGAGCTCTGGCAGCATAGTGGTTATGAGTTGGGTTGCTAAGCTCAAGGTCAGCAGTTTGAAACTATCAGCCGTTTTGCCAGAGAAAGATGAGGCTTTTTGATCCCTTAAATATTTACAGCCTCAGAAACCCTACACATAACCACTAACACCACCACCATTGTCCAATCTCCTATAGATGATTATTTAAAAGAGCACAATGCTCAAGGCAAACATTCTTTATGAAATGAAATACTTGCTAAATTTAAAGATGACTTCATGGAATAGTTTGGGTTCAAGGCTTGAAAGTGGTTTCCAAGGCTATCTATTCCCAGTTCCACATCTGCTCTCAAAGTATCCCATAAATCCACCCAGTCTTTTTAAACACTTATTAAGTGACCTTGAGTCGATTTGGACTCATAGCGATCCTGTATAGAGATTCTGATGAGAGGCTTGTAAACTTGAACAGCCAACATTGCAGTCCAGTACATAAATCCAAAGCGCCACCCAGGACTCCTTTTAAGCATTTCCCGGTACTTAACAACAACAACCGCGGGAGAAAGATGAGGCTTTCTGCTCCTGTAAGGATTTACAGCCTCGGAAACCCTGTACAGAGTCGCTATGAGTTGGAACAGACGTGTCCACGGCACATAACAACTTCGTATATGTGGAGTGCTGATGTGGCACTGCGGGTTAATGCGCTGGACTGAAAAGTCTCTCTACAGGGTTGTGATCGGTCAGAACTGACTCAATGGCACTTAACAACAACAACTTCATATATGTAAGGAGCTCTAGTAGCATACAAGTCAGCCTGCTGAAACTACCAGCCACTCCACTGAAGAAAGATACGAGGCTTTCTACTTTAAAGGAGTTCTGGTAGCGAGTTGTTACGAATCGGGCTGCTAACCTCAAGGTCGGCAGTTCGAAACTACCAGCCATTCCGCAGGAGAAAGATGAGGCTTTCTGCTCCTGTAAAGATTTACAGCCTCGGAAACCTTGTGCAGGGTCACTATGAGTCAGAACCGACTCCACGGTACTAAACAATAACAACTTTAATCTAGTGCAAAGATTACTCAGCTCTGTACTACCTGGGTAAGTCATTTAATATCTTTGGGCCTCATTTATAACATCTGTAAAATGATATAACTATCAAATAAATTAAAGATTTTTAATTCTGTAAAGAGATTTACAGCCTCAGAAACACTGTACAAAGTCGCTTTGAGTCAGAACCAATTCCAGGACATATCAACACCACCACCACTTCACATATGTATTCTAAATTAATCCCGCCCTTCCTCCTGTTTGTTTATATTGTTTTAAATTGCAAATTACTTGATTATTTCCTGTGTGGGTTGTAGTTGTGTCTTATGTTTTGTATTTAGTTTTCTGTCATCTCCCCAAACACTTTCTATTTGCCATATACTTAAATTTCCAAAAAAATAAAGGCATTTATGAGGTGAAAGTTCATCATAATGTGTAAATCACAATTCAACTCAGTGCTGGGCAAAGTGTGGAGTATAATGTGTGAAGTGAAAAGTAATAGAATTATCAGAATTACTTGCAAAGAAGACTGTTTGATACAATAGTTGAAAAGTTGTTTTAAGTACCAAAAGAAAAACAATTGCTGTGAGTCGCTTCCAACTCATGGTGCCTCCATGTGTGTCAGAGTAGAGGTATGCCCTATAAGGTTTTCATTGGCTGACTTTTTAAAAGTAGATAATTAGCCCTTTCTTCTTAGGGACTCCCTTTCAAGCAGATTACCAAGAATATAGAGTTAAGAGAAAAAGCAATGATCACATCTAAAGAAAGTAATTCCTACCAGATAATTTCAATTAAAATCCAATGTTATGAGTATGTTACTACAGAGTCCCTGAGTATGCAAATAGATAATAAGTCAGCTGCTAATCAAAAGGTTAGGGGTTTAAGTCAACCCAGAAGAAAGGCCTGCCCATCTGCTGTCAGTAATTCGGTCATTAAAAACCCTACGGAACACAGTTCTGCTTTGATACATAGGAGGTCGCTATCAATATGGTGGCCCTGGTTGTTAAAGTTAACATGGTAATTCTTGATGTGCAATAGTTTCACCTTCATCAGGATGTGGAGGCAGACTTAACCCAGCTTTTCAGACTAGAACTTCAGTTAGAACCGAGGTATCACTAGCAGACTACACATGTATTTATTGTTAGTTATCATTAAGTTGAGGAGCTCTGGTAGCTAGTGGTTACGAATCTGGCTGCTAATTTCATGGTCAGCAGTTCGAAACTACCAGCTGTTCCGCAGGAGAAAGAGGAGGCTTTCTGCTCCCGTAAAGATTTACAGCCTCTGAAAAACCTGTACAGGGTCTCAGTGAGTCAGAACCAACTCCACTGCACATAACAATAACAATCATTAAGTTGATTCAGACTCATAGTTGATTCTGACAACTAAAGTATTCCGTGGGGGTTTCATGACTGTGAAAAGGCCCATCTTAAAAAAAAAAAAAAAAAAAAGGCCCATCTTGTAAAGTGCCTCAGAATGTGTCCCTAACTGCCAACCTTCCAGCTAGTAGGAGTACATGTAACCCCAGGATGCCACTTGTCAACACAGAGAACAGAAATTAATGAAAGGGAAAGGAAACTGAGTTAAACAAGGCATTGATAGGTAGAGGGAGCTTAACAATCCATTGTTAGGAAATTGTAAATTGTGCGATTGACAGAGGTCTTACTTTGACGTCACCTGAGTTATCCTAGTACCTCCATCACCGGGACTCTATTACAATCCACTTTTAGAATTTTTTGAGTTAGTCATAATGCTGTTTGTAGGATAGGAACACTGCTGTACACAAATGGTGTAAATTATTGTTCCATTGAATGAACAGCAAATATCTTAAACTATCAATGCTCCTAGGGTGTCTTTTCATTACAACAAAGCTAAAGCAGTAAGTAGATCTCCTGCTGAAGTTAAGGCAGTGATGACTACTAGCTTTCAGAAACCAAAAAGATACCCAAACGTGTGGGGAAAACATGATCAGGAGACCAAGTGAATTCATCACACCACAAAAAATGTCTCCATCCCCTGAGCAAAGTTGTTAAAAGATAATGAAGCATCATTAATGTAGGCTTTTCCAATTCCTCTCGCATAATGATCTTCACATAGACTCACTAGGGCAAAGAGAAATTGCACATTTCTATGTCTAAAAGCCTGTTGGCATCCTTTTCACAAAAATAACCAAATTATGTAATAAAAGAAGTCCACATTCTACAAAGAAGAGCAGAACCCACAGCTAATATGAAACCATCTAGGGGATAAAGTGGTTTCCTTGGCTCCTGTGGATGCCCTTGGGACAATTCATGTCAGGTGTCCTACAAATTCTTACTCTTTTGTGATCCATGACTCTTATTTATTAGGATGCTTGTGGAGGCTTTCTTTACCTGTTAATCAACCACTCTATCCTTTGCTAGATTGCTAGTGCTTAAAACCGTCACCATGGAGGTAAACTGCACAGAACTGAGTCGAGACATGTCTCGTTATATTGTGCTTCACTTTATTGCACCCTGCAGATAACTGCACATTTTACAAACGGAAAGTTTGTGGGAACCCTGCATCTGGCAAGTCTCATGGTGCCATTTTTCAAACAGCTTGTGTGCTCAGTTTATATTTATGTCACACTTTAGTAATTCACAGTAGTTAAAACTTTTTCATACATAATAGATTATAGTTGTGAGAAATGTAAATATAACTTTCATATGCACTGAGAAAACAAATAATAATAATTTTGTCTCACCTTATTGCAGTATTTGCTTTATGATGGTTGTCTAGAATCAAGCCCGCAAATATCTTTGAGATATGCCTGAGTTTGAAATCATGACTATCTTCAATTATTTGTCTGACATTGAGAACTATTTTTCAGTTTGCAGCCTAAAAGGGTACTTGGTTTTCTTTTAAAAACAAGCTGTGTATATACATCATTATTTACTTACCTCTGTCCACTTAGCCCATTCATACCTGCCTAATTGTTCTCCCATCTGCTTTGTTCTTCCATTCCCCTCTCACTTCTTGTATATTGCCCCCAGGCTATACTTCTTTCAAGGGAAATTTGTTTGTTCTTCTGGCAATCCATGGTATTTTCAGTATTATTCAACAACGCCATAATTCAAATGCATCAATTCTTAGGTCGTCTTTCTCCATTTTCCAACTTTCGCATGCATATGAGGCAATAGAAAATCCCATGGCTTGGGTCAGGTGCACTCAAGTCTTCAAAGTGACATCTTTGCTCTTTAAACACTTTAAAGAGGTCTTTTGTAGAAGATCTCTAGGCACATGGAAGTTTAGTTGCTCTCATTCCCATGAAATCCAATACCCAATACCTATTACACTGTAAACAAACAAATTTTACATTTCTCCCCTGAAAATACAGTCTATTTGCTGAGTGTGAGTGAGACAAGTACTAATTATTTCATTTATTGATCAAATATTGAGAGCCTGGCACTATTCTAGAAGCTGCATTTCTAATGATTAAAGAACCTAACCACCGTGGGACTATGCTGGACAGAACTGAGTACAGGCTTCCTTCATTATATCGCAGCTCACTTTATTACACTCTGCAGATACTGGGGTTTTTTGTGTGTTTTTTTAAATTTTTTAATTAAAGGTTTATGGTAACCTTGCATTGAGCAAATCTCATGGTGCCATTTTTCCCAACATCTTTAGATACGAGGGGGCTTCAAAAAGTTCATGGAAAATTTCCATTATCTTTCGGATGCATTTTTCCATGAACTTTTTGAAGCCCCCTCGTATACTAGTGAACAAAATAGACAAAAATCTATGCTGTGATAGAACTTGAATTCTAATAAGAATTAGAAAAAAGACACAAAAACAAGTGCCTAAATTTATGAGTACACTAGATATCCATCCGTGAGCGTATGAGAACAAATGAAAAAAGCAGGGAAGTGAGATATGTGTAAGACTAAGCCTGGGAGGAAGGCAGGAGGTGTTATTCTAAAACCGGACACTCGGGACCAACCTGACTGAGAAAGTGGTATTTAAATAATGACTTGAAGAAGGTTGTCTTAGTTATTTAGTGTAGCTACACAGAATTGGAAGGCGCTCTGGTAGTATAGTGGATAACAAACTAAGCTGCTAACTGAAAGGTCAGCAGTTCAAATCTACCAGCCACTCCATAGGAGAAAGATGAGGTTTTCTGCTCCCATAAAGATTTACAGCTCTGGAAACCCTATACAGGGTCGCTGTGAGTCGGAACCGACTCCATGGCATGTAACCACCAACCACCATACAGGATTGGGATCCTGCTGTGGAGCTGTAGGATAAGCACTGGACCACAGGACCAGTTTGAATCACATGGTTGGTGATTCAAACTCACCAGCCACTCCTCAGAAACTCGATACAGGATCACAATGGGTTGGAACAGACCTGACAGAACTTAACAACAACAAATACAGAATTAGGAGCATGGTGGATCTGTAGGATAAACACTGGACTGGGAACTATAAGGTTGGTGGTTCAAGTTCGCCACTCTGCAAGGAAAAGATAGGGTTTTCTGCTCCCTTTAAGATTTACAGCCTCAGAAACCCTATACAGAATCACTGTGAGTCCAAATTGACTCAGCAGCACTTAACAACGCAACAGCATAACAGAATTACCACAAATGGGTGGCTTTAACAAACAAACTTATTTGGGAAGCTAGAAGTCCAATCTCAGGGTGATGGCTCTGGAGTTAGGTTCTTCTCTCTCTGTCAGCGCTGAGGGAACACATGTCTTTTCAGCTTCTATTCCCTGGTTCCTTGGCAAACTCCGTGTGAAATGTCATCTATTTACTCCATTCCTGCTTACGTTCTTAATCTGCTCTTTTATATCTAAAGAATGGTTTAAGGAATAGCCCACACTGGTACGGCCTCAGTATCAAAACAGAGTCTATTCCCAAACAGGATTATAACCACAGAGAGAGGGTTTACAATTTATAACACACATTTTGGGGAGACATAATTCAATACAAAACAATGGTGAAAGAGATGTCTACACATCTCTGAAAAAAGAACATTCCAGAAAGCAAGAACATCCAATCCTAAGGTCCTGAGGTGGGAACACACCTGGCAAGTGAAACAACAGCCAAGAGGTCATTTGAGCTGAGGCAGAGTGACTCAGAAAGAGAGCAGTGTGGTGTGAAGTCAGATAGATGCTAGGGGTCAGATGGAGGAAGGCCTTGGGTGCCATTATAAGGACTTTCACTTTTACTCTGAAGGGACATCCTAAGAGGCTGTTGACAGAGGATTGGCATGATGTGACTGAGGCTTTAAAAAGATCACCCTGCCTACTTGGTTGAGGATAGTCTATATAGGGTGACAGGTTTTATTACAGCAACCCAAGCAATAGATGATGGTAGCTTTACTAGGGTTGCTAAGGTATAGGTGATAATGCATTGTTGGATTCTGAATATATTTTGAAAACCAGTACATTTGCTGACATGTTTGATTTAAGGTTTGAAAGAGAGGTCATGGATATCTCTAAGGTGTTTGTTCTAAGAAACTTGGAAAAATAGATTTACTATTAACCAAGATGGAGAATACAGGGATGGAGTATGTTAAATGGTTGGGAGAGAGAAAAAATTCAGCTTTGACTATAATTCATTTTAGTGTTTGTTTTTCTTTCATGTTTTTGCCACCATAGACAGGTTTCTATGAAAATAAAAAGTTTGGCTTTCTAATATTTTTTTTTAAATGCAGTCGTTATCCACTGTCTAACATCTGTTTGGGCAGCTCTGACCACATATATATCACAGTCACATAACACTGTAGTAGAGTTCAGAAATCCTGATCAGAGAAGGAATAAAGGGAGTATAATAACTACACATGTATCTCAGATTTCTTGTATACAAAGTGATCATGCTGCAGGGCATAAAATGACACAGTACAAATACAACCTGTAATACATATGTCTTGGAGTCCTGGTGTGGCACTATAGCGTCAGCACCGGACTGATAACCCCAAAGTTGGCAGTTCAAACCCACCAGCTTCTCCTCCGAAACCTATTCAGAGTTTCTATGAATCATAACTGACTCAATGGCACGTAACAACAGCAATATAGTCAAAATAAACACCATGTTATAATATGTTCTTTTCATACTATACTGTAGTTTGTGTAGAAAATGTTTAGCATGCTTCAATTCATAAGCAGCAGCATGTAGTCTCTTGTATTGCACAATTGTTGAGCATTGTAGGTGTATCTCTATTTTTCTTTAAAAAAATAGTACTGTGAATTGTAGCATGGCTCCCACGCATAAGAAAACCACTGCTATTAATAGCAGCAGCAAGAGGCAAAAGAGGAGTGTTAATTTGTAAGTAAAAGAAAAGGCTATAAAACAACATAAAGGTGGGACATCAGTGAATGCTATTACTTGTGATCTAGGCATGTCACACTTGACAATCTCAGCAATCCTCAAAAACAAAGAAAAAATTATCTGAATGGTTAAAAGGATCCAGTCCACTGAAAGCTCCAAGTCTGACATGAGAGGGACCTATAGCATATAGAGAAATTGCTAATGATGTGGGTTGCGTAAGGAAACAAAAAGTAAATTCCTTTCAGCACATTGATGATCACTGATGAGGCAGGAAGCTTACATGAGATGCTTAAAGAAAAGGCAGGACCAGACTGATACAAAGTTCACACAACGTCTATATCACATAATATATGTATTATGGACAGTTTTAATCAGTTTCTAATTCTGCTAATGTGCTAGAGGTTCATCTAGCACTTCAAACGTATGTCAAGGAATATTTTACTTTTGGTTTAAGAAAATATGAAAAGAGTTCTCCAGCTGTGGATTCCAGCAGCTCAGATGGTGAGTGGTATAGCTCAGGCAGCTCCACTGTGCAAAGACTCTTAGAACATCTCAGCCTGCAGGCATCAGACACATGACCTCACCTCCACCAAGATGTCCAAAAGGAAGGCCAGCTTGGCCATAGGGCCAATGAAGAAGGAACACAACAAGAGACCGGCAAGGTTGTCAGCCAAAAATGGCAATAGGAAAGGATAAATCTTCAGACCAAACAAAAGTTCAAACAAAAAGAGAACAAAGGGAAAACAGGAGGCTGAAGTGACTAATCAAGAAACTAGACCATTTACCTGCAGAAACAGGAGGAGAGTTCAGCCCCTACTGAAGCAGGAGAGAAAGAAGCCAAGTCCGATCAGTGTTGTCTGCCATGTCTCACAGTGGGCCCTGTAGCTCCCTTCCTGTCTACTCCAGAGGAATAGTTTCATCAAGTATTCTGAAAATGCAAGATTTTTTAGTAGCTCTAAAAACATTTCTAAGAAGCTGGCAATCGTACTTCATCCCATTTTTAAGTGTAAATGCTTTTTTTTAAAAAAATCATTTTTTAAAATATAGAATTGACTGTCTTAAGTGTCAATGTAATATTCCATCTGTGTGGGACAGGACAGCTTTTATATTCCATAATACAAAGCATGCTTAATGGTAATTTGGTGCCATGGCCATGCTCTTTTATATATTGATCATTAAAATTACTTCCATGTCCATATTTGTTTATTTGTATTTTTTAGGTATAATAGAATGCTAATGAAAGTTTTTCTCTAGTCTTAAGAAGACTAGAAATAAAGAGTTCTCCAATTTCAGTCCACCGAGCTGAACTCGTTCCCTCACTAGTTACTTCCTAAGCAACTGAACTTTATTAATAAAGAGATTATTATTTTACCCCTAGTCTGATCTCACCTAAAGAGAGCTTTTCCTTTGTGACTTGGACCTTGCCCCTTACAAAAGAATTACCTTTTAGTTATGGTGCTAAGTATCCGTGCTGTTTTAGTAGAATTGTTTCTGAAAGACCCTTGCTCCCTCTTCGTGGCTCTCCCTGTCAAAGAAGTGTGTATTCTGTAACATCTTATGGTAGTCCAGTTTTCCTAATAATTTTGCTGTGAAAAGTTGATATTTTAAGTTTGTCACGTGTGTTATATTAAATTGTGAATTGGTGTGATGCTGTAGGATAAGCACCGGACTTCTAACTCACAGGGTCAATGGTTCAAACTCTTAGGCTTCTTATACTGGGTAGCTATGAATTGAAACCAACTCAACAACACTTAACAACAACATAATGTAACAAGTGTATGTAGTGGTGCAGTGGCTAAAGCACCTGACTGTTAACCTAAAGGTCAGCAGTTTGAACCCATCAGCTGCTTCACTGAAGAAAGCTGTGTCAGTCTGCTTCCAAAAAAGATGAACAGCCTTGAAACTCCAGGGGGAAGTTCTACTCTTATCTAAAGGGTTACTACTTAGATTTGTCTTTTTGGTTTTGATGTAAAAGCTTATTAACAATTGAAGATATTGCTACTTGATATCCCTTTAAGGAAAATTTATTTCTAAATTTAAAGCTGGAAACTCCCTGGAATTTAGAAAAGAACTAGGTTTCTTTTTAGATTTTGGATATATATACTAAAAATTAAGGAGCTCTGGTAGCGTAGTGGTTACGAACAGGGCTGTGAACCTTACGGTCAGCAGTTTGAAACTACCAGCTGTTCCGCAGGAGAAAGCTGAGGCTTTCTGCTCCTGTAAAGATTTATAGCCTCAGAAACCCTGTACAGGGTCGCTATGAGTCGGAACCGACTCCACGGCACATCACCACCGCCACCACCACCATACTAAAAATTGTTGATGTCTGTGTACTGGCCCTTTATGAAGTTGTGAAAGAAAAAAAAATATGAAAAGAGCTAAACACTCTCTTGTTTAAAAAGAAAAAAGAAAATAACTTCTTTTGGCCTATCAATACAATGCCTAAAAGTAAAATGGAGAATTCATTTGAGACAAATGTACAGAAATATCCAGGTCCCCAACTTGTTTTAGTTGAATTAAATAGATGTAAACAAGATCTATTTCAGTGGATTATTTGAATAATTGCCTCCACTTTCTATTTCAGGTTACACATGGAAACAGAGCCAACAATTATTGCCAAATTAATCAGTGCCATGAATGAAATAAGCCACAGTGTGGCTAATGTAATTACTATTCCTACTTCACACTCTGAAGTTGGAAGCAATAAAACTGTTTTGACTAAGTAAGGCTCAGATCAATTATTAAATAGTGATCAGGAAACTACCAACAGGTTTGACCAAATTATTCTGCCCTAATTTTAAGCCTTTTATAGACGCAACATAAGCCATGTTTTCAATTTCCAAAATATATTTGAAACAAACCGTAAGCTCAGTTACATATAGTACAAAAATAAGGGCTTTAGTGCCACTTATTAGCTATAATATCCTGGACAAGTTATTCAACCTCCGTGAATACGAATTTCCTCCTCTGTAAAATACAGACAATAATAGCCATGTGGTAAAGTTGTCAAAATTAAATGGGAATCTAAGATACAACTATTGGTCTGTACTCATTAGGAGCAAAAGAGAAAGAAAGAAATCAAAGTCTCAGAGAAGACACTGTTGTTGTTGTTAAGTGCCGTCGAGTCGGTTCCGACCCATAGCGACCCTGTAACAGGGTTTCCGAGGGTGTAAATCCTTACGGGAGTAGAAAGCCTCATCTTTCTCCCGCGGAGCGGCTGGTAGTTTCGAACCGCTGACCTTAAGGTTCGCAGCCCGATTCGTAACCACTATGCTACCAGAGAAGGCACTAGCTACAGGCAATTAATCTACCATGACTTCATCATCTGAGTAAAGAGGAACTAAATGGTGCCTGGTTACCACTACCAACGTTCACATCAGGGCCATACAAACAGGAGGAAAATGTGGTATACTCACATTCTCAAAAAGTCCAGACTTACTGCACCAGATGAGACTAGAAGACTTCCTGAGA
The DNA here is from genome assembly GCF_000296735.1 of Chrysochloris asiatica. NCBI lineage: Eukaryota > Metazoa > Chordata > Mammalia > Afrosoricida > Chrysochloridae > Chrysochloris > Chrysochloris asiatica. The sequence continues at coordinate 17,344,204 of NW_006408556.1, forward strand.
GTATCATCCTGAGATACTCTTTAAACTTTGAATCGAAACTATACTCTGAGGTCACCTTTTAGCGAAATAGCACATTGGTATTCAAAATACAGATATCCCCTGTGTGTGTGAGCACAGTAATCCACTAATAAACCTAAATGGGACCAAATGTCCACAGTTATTCTAAAGTAAAGATGATAAAGGGGCAAAGCAACAAATGCAATTAAATAAATGTTGACACATTATGAAAAATGTAGCTAATGCCACTGGACAATTTTTGTAGGAATTGTCAAATGGGACCCTAATTTGCCATGTAAATGTTTACCAAAAACATAATAAAATATCATTTTTAAAAATATTAAATGGGAAGTTCCATGGAAAATGCTCAATAATTTGTAGTTACCATTGTTTCCTAGTTTTTAATTAAATATTGAGGGTTTATATAATGTTCATATGTTTAATGCATCAGACATGAGAATAAAATAAGCACTATTTTATATCTCAGGTATTAAGACTTTATTTTTTCTTAAATCAATAAATATGCCAGTGTGACAATTATTCTTATAACAAAGTCCTGGCGTGGCACCATAGAATAAGCACTTGACCTCAAGGTCGATTTGAACCACAGGGTTGGCTGTTCAAACTCACCACCTGTTCTTTGGAAACCCTATACACAGTCGCTATGAGTCCAACGCACAGCGCTTAGCAACAAGAAGTACACCAATCATTGCTAGGCAATAGAGAGCTGAAGATAAGTAACACAGTGTTTGCCCTCAAACAGAGTTCTTACTGATGAGTTTGTTGCTGTTGTTAAGTGTCTTCAGGTTGATTCCCTGTATAGGGTTTCTGAGGAGCACTGACCTTGTGGTTCAAACCAACCTTACAGCCTAGTGCATTAACCCGTTGCGCCACACCAGGAGTGACCAACACAAACCAAGTCAAATTCACTGCTGATTCTAACAGCGACCACATGTGTTACAGAGTAGAACTGCTTCATAGGATTAAGTTTTACAAAAGCAGGTTACCAGACTTTTCTTCCACGGCATCACTGGATGAGTTTAAGCCACTAGCCTTAAGTTAGTGTTTATGTGGGCCATGGAGTCTATTTTGACTCTGTGATGCCATATGACAGCATAGAACTGTCCCATAGCATCTCCTAGGTTGTAACCTTTACTGAACAGATGACCAGGGCTTTCCTCCTGCAGTGCTACTAGTGAACTCTAACCACCAGCCTTTTGATTAGCAGCTGAGCTCTTATCCATTACTCCAACAGGGCTCCTTAAAATAAGGATCAAGCACTGTTGTTGTTAGCTGCCATAGTCAATGTCAGACCTAAGGATGCAATACTGAGTGGGTTTGAATTGCCAACCTTTCAGCTAGTAATCAAGTGCTTAACCATTTGTACCACCCATGGACCTAAAATATGTACTCCAGATGTCAGCTGAGACCCCCATGACTTTAAAGCTCTGAGTTAAGTTTGGCTTGAGCTTTCATTCCACCTGATTTGCAAGCCCAATGACCAAACCGAGATTTCTTCATGTTTTGTGAGAGTATAATATTTTCACCCATTCCCTCTGGCTTGTAAGTTCCACTTATGTTAAGCTAGTGAAGTTTATGGATGAATTGCCAATTATTCTTGTTCTACACATATCCGTTCAGATGTTAAAACTTAGCCCTGTTCTTAGATTTGCCCGAAAGCATTCTCACAAGGCTCTGTGTGGGCACAGCAGAAATTAACGGAAGTTTTGAGATGATGAAAGAGGATTTAGAACACAGAAATACAACTTAAAAGTAAATATTAAGCATTCTTGTTTTTAAAAGCTGTACAGAGAATCAAAACCAGTGATTATGTTTGTATGTGTATGCCACCCAGCCGCTTTGGGCTCTTCATGTCTCTGTATCAATAAGCAAAGAAGGGAATTACTATATTGGCTGGTGTGATTGATCTTAATTACCAAGGGGAAGTCAAATTAATATTACATTATGGAGGTAAAGAAAAGAAGGTCTGGAACATAGGAGATTCCTTCAGATGTTTTGTAAGTACTGCCATACCCTGTGATTCAAGTCAATGGGAAATGGTTGTTGCTGTCATTATGTGCTATCGAGTCAGTTCCAACCCATAGTGACCCTGTATAGGGTTTCTGAGGAGCGGCTAATAAGCTTCAACTGCCAAACTAGTGGTTCAAATGGGAAATTACAGCAACCCAATTCCATTTGAACTGCAAAGTCAGCAGTTCAAGCTCACCAGCTGCTCCTTGGAAACCCTGTACTGAGTCACTATTGGTCAGAATCGACTCAACAGTACTTAACAACAATTCAGACATGATGACTAAAGGCCCGGTTCCTTTAGGAATGAAGGCCTGGGTCACCATTCCAGGCATAGAACAGGGTGAGCTGAGGTACTTGCTGAGGGCAAAAGAAATATGAAATGAGTTGTGGAAGAAGGTAATTCTAAGTACCAGTTATAGACAGACACATGATCAGTTGCAGAACTGAAGACTGTAATTTTGTTTTGTTTTTTAAAGTTTTTATTGTGAATTGAGTGAAAGTTTACAGAGCAGACCATTAGTTCTACATTCAACAAGTCATATACTTTGTTTCATTACAATGATTATAATCCCCTCCATGTCCCATCAGTTAACAGTATTTCTCTTTTCATTTTAGCTCTTTGTTTTTCTTAAACACTCAGGCATATATAATAATCTACACCACCAAAGGGCACATTCTGCAAGTCCGCCTCGTGGCCGCCAGCTCTCAGTGCCTCTCTTTCCATGAGTCTAGAATCCTCAGCTGCTCCCTCTCTCCATGTCCCCATCTCTGCCTCCATCTATGGTGTCGCTGCTTCTCTGGAGAAGGTCTCGCATTTCACTTGTGCTCTTCTTCTTTGATAGTACTAGCGTCCTTTGTGGACTGTAAGATTTACTCCCCTGTTTTTGTTAGAAAACATCTACCTTTACAATTGTGACAGTCGATTAGTCATAACAATTACTCACTATTGAATCATAAGAATCTTATCCCCATCTCTTTTTACCAGACCCTTCTAGACAAGATGAAAACTATTCAGTGGGGACTCTGTCTTCCGCCACACACTCTTAAACTAAACTTCCTCTTGAAACTTTCTAAGCCATTCACTTTGTGCCCCCTCATTTTAGGTAGCCAATGTCTAAGTTGCCCATCCCTATCTACCCTAGGTACAGAAGGGATAGCATTTTCACTCCTTCCCTCTCTGCTGGTACTTAGAGTGAATAATGTAATTGTTATATTTCTATCTTGTTTTGCTATCTGTGTATTTTTGTTTTCTTCCTTCCTTTATTCCATTATTTATTTTAAAATACAAAATATAAAAGGGGCTAGTGTGATTTTGATTGTACGCATGTTAGTTTTATCATATTAGGTGTAAGTTTAACTTTATAATTGTCTTTATATAGGGATTATGTGTGCTTTAAGGAGTTGTGTCTCAAATAAGGCTGAGAAGGGGTAGATCATGATGATTAATAAATACTATGTGTCCACTTAGCTAGTCTGTGATTCTCAGTAGTTTGGTAGAAACTATATAGTCATCTTTCATTTTGTAATTTAATGTGAATAGTCAATTGGTTGAAAGAGGAGTGTTTTGGGGGATGGGGCCTGCCTCCAGAATATAAATGGATGGTCTGTCAAAATTCCCTCTATGGATGCTGCACTCTTCTTCTCATCTGACCTCAAGCTCCCACAATGCTGTGAGCCAGCAGCCTGTTGACTGACATGCAGATGTGGGATTCAGCTGCCCCTACAGCCACATGTGCCAGGAGAAGTCTTCAGCCCACTTCTTGTGGATTTGGGACTTGCCAGCCCCCAAAGTTGTGTGAACCATTTCCTTGGTATCTATATACGTATGTATAGATTTACATATAGATAACAAGGAAATGATTGTTAAATGCCGTTGAGTCAGTTCAAATCCAGAGAGACCCTGTATAGGGTTTCTGAGGAGCGACTGGTGAACTTGAACCACTGACCTTGTGATTCAAACCAATTTTGCAAGCCAGCACATTAGCCCACAATGCCACACCAGGATACCATATATATGTGTGTATGTGTGTGTGTGTGTGTGTGTGTGTGTAGTTCTGGTGTGGTGCTGTAGGTTAATGTACTGGAGTGCTAACCATGAGATTGGTGTTTCATCCCACTAGCCAATATTCAGAAACCCTATACACGGTCACTATGAATCAGAACTTATTCAACAGCAGTTAACAACAACTTAGGGTCACTATGGGTTGAAACTAACTTGGTGGCAATTTTTTTTTCTTTGATAATAGTATGTGTTGATTGTATCAGAGTAGTCATTCGAGGATACTAAAGTAAGGAGTCAGCAAAACTGAAAGAGACCTTCAGTGAGATGAATTGACACAGTGGCTGCAACGATGGGCTCAAATGTAATAACTGTGAGAATAGTGCAGGGACAGGCAGTGTTCTGTCCTGTTGCACACAGCATCACTGGGAGTCAGGAGCTACTCAAAGGCACCCCAACAAGTGTTAAACGAGACAGAGAAAGATGTCAAGAAATAGAAACTGTCTGAGACTCAGTTGCCTAATCCATAAATCAAGGATACTGTTATGAACTTAGACATGTTGTTAAAAGGATTAAATGGGAATGTCTATAAAATGCCTGACACGTAATACCCTGAGCCACATCCACTGCCACTGAAACAATTCTGACTCAAAGCAACTCTCTAGGACAGAGTAGAAATCCCCGAGAAGATTTCCAAGGCTGTGTAATCTTTATAGGAAGTAGTGTTGGTGGCACAGTGGTTAAGCGCTTGTTGCTAACCCCAAGGTTGGTGGTTTAATCTCACCAGTCACTCATGGAGAAAGATGTTGCGATCTGTTTCTGTAAAGATTACAGCCTTGGAAACCCTATGAAGCCATTCTGCTTGGTCTACAGGATCACTAGGAGTTGGAATTTGACTCAATGGCAATAGGTTTGGTTTTTGGTTTCTTTTCATCTTTACAGAAACAAACTTTGCAAAGCCAGAAACTTTGCAAGAACCAGATCAAAGAAAGTCTTGTCTACTTATGTTAAGGAATTTGGACTTTATCTAATGAAAAATGGAGAGCCTTGGGAGGATTTTATAAAAAATGATTAAATATACCTGTCAGAAAGTTCAAGTTGGTATTAATGTGGAAGGAAGACTGGAAGGAGTCCTCTAGTCAAAGAACAGATGACAAGGACTGGAGCTAAATCAATGGGAAAGGAAAAGATGTTCTTAGAGTATGCTGCTAGTTGTCTCCCAACTCGTGGCGCCTCCATGTGTTGATGGTGATAAGAGAAATACTAAGGAAGTTAATTTTTAGGATTTAGGTACTGATAAGGAGTCTCTGGAGTTCTGGGGTGGTGCTGTAGGATAAGCACTGGACTGCTAACTGCAAGGTCAGTGGCTCAAACCCACCAATCACTCCTTGGAAACCTTATACATGGTCACTATGAGTCAGAACTGAGTCTACAGCACTTAGCAACAACAACAAGAAGGAGTCCTTGGGAGGTGCAAACTGTTGATGTGCTCTCTGCTAAATGAAAAGTTGGTGGTTTCCGTCCACCCAGAAGTGCCTCAGAAGACAGGTCTGGCAATCTACTTCTGAAATAGTCATCACAAACTCAATGGAACACAGTTCTACTCTGACATGCCTGGGGTCACCACAAGTTGGAATTGAGCAGCGACTGGTTTGGTTTTCACTGATTAGGTCCTGAAAAGGTATGAGTATACAAGTGAGGCAAATGGGGTACTCAAGGATGATTCCAGAGTTTCTTGACTTCCTGAGTGGATGGTAGTAGCAATCATCAAGATAAGGAAATACAAGTAGTGGGTTTTAGACATGTTGAGTAAGGAGGTGACCATACAAAATCCAGAGGAATATAAATAATCAATTACCAACTGGAATATTCAGACAGAATGGTGGAGATAGAAACTAGCATACAGTCTGGAGCTCAAGAGAGAAGCTGAGCATTTAGATTGAGGAATTAACAGCATATAGACAGTAACTGAAGCCAAGGGAGACAATAAGATCCCCAAGAGTGGGTAGAACAAAGACTAGATCCTGCTATTGTGTACTGTCGATTTATTTCTGACTCAAAGTGACTCTGACCGAGTAAAACTGTCCTATAGCATTTCCTAGGCTGTAATATTTACAGGAACAAACCTTTAGGTCTTCTCTCCCATGAGGAAGCTAGTGGTTTGAACCTCTGACTTTTCAGTCAGCAGTGCTTAACCATTGCACCACCAGGAACTGGATCCTAAACATCCACATTTAAGAGGAGAGACATTGGGCAGGGGCAGGGGAGAAGAACAATGAAGTTAGTGATTTCCCAGAAACCAGGAGAGCAGAGAGTTTCAAATTGAGAGATGATATTAAGAAGAAAAAGAGATAAATGGATGTAGCCACTTCAAGGTGATCGTTGACAAAGCAACTTGAATGACAAGGTAGGAATAGAAGCCAGATTTTAGGGAATTGAAATGGAAAGTGAAGATAAGGTAGTTGAAAAATCAAGTTTCGAAGAACTTGCCCACGAAGGAGAGAGATATGTGTAGGGCCACAAGACTGATTTTCAAGACAAAAAGACATGCTTGTTTTCAGGATTTGGAGGAGAAGCTAGCAAAGAGGGAAGGGTTGAAGACTCAGGACAGCAGAGGGATAATGTCAAAAATCACTAGAACACAAAGATGAAATTATATCCTGGAGGAGATGGGAAGACTTTCCATAAAGAGTCCAAGAAGCAGGATGAGCTTTGGAAAGGAAAAGACTAGAATAAAGCGATAGGAACTTGAGGCAGTTCATACCCCATGGGAAACCGGAACCACAGGTCTTGAGGATAGCAGCCCAATGCCTAACCCACAGCACCATCAGGGTATAGAGCAGTGGCTCTCAAAGTGGGCCTGTATCACCGGTGTTTTGTTAGAAATGCAAATTTGAATCTCACTCCACACCTACTGGTGTGGCACTGTGGGTTAATGCGCTAGACTGCAAAGTCAGTTTGAACCACAAGGTCGGGGGTTCAAGCTCACCAGCCGCTCCTTGGAAACTCTATACAGGGTCGCTATGAGTTGAAACTGACTGGAAAGCACTTAAAAACAACAAACTATACCTACTGGTGTGGCGCTATAGGATAAATACTAGACCGCAAGGTCAGTTTGAATCGCGAGATCAGAGAGTCAAACTCACCAGCGGCTCCTCAGAAACCCTATACAGGGTCTCTATGAGTTGGAGCTCACTGGATGGTACTTAACAATTTAACAGAGTAGCGTAGTGGTTACAAATTGGGCTCTGAACCGCAAGGTCAGCAGTTCAAAACTACCAGCTGCTCCATGGGAGAAAGATGAGGCTTTCTGCTCCCATAAAGATTTGCAGCCTCGGAAATCCTGTGCAGAGTTACTATGAGTCAGAACAGACTCCATGGTACTTAACAACAACAACACACCTACTAAATTTAAAATTCTGGGGGTGGGCCTCTGTAATGTTTTACCAAGCTCTGGGAATGTTTGATCAAGCCCTCTGTGTTATTTATGAGTCTTGTAGCTCAGTGGGTTACACTTTGGGATGCTAATCTAATCACAAAGTTGGTGATTCAAACCTACCAGTTGCTCTTTGAGACAAAGATGAAAGCTGTCTGATCCCGTAAATATTTACAATCTCAGAAACCCAAAGGGACAGTTGTACTCTGTCCTACCTAGGGTCACTGTGAGTCAGAATCAACCTGATGGCAGTGAGTTTGGTGTGGTTTGGGTAAACCCTTTACAGCAGTTCTACTCCATCTTATAGGATTGCAGTGGGTTTGGTTTTGGTCTAGCTGATTTTGGTGTATACTAACACTTCAGAGCCACTGAATTAGGGCTTCAACAAAATTTGAATTTGTGGTTCCCCTCAAATAAATGATACAGCGTATACTATGCTCTAGTCTAGTAGTTTAGTAATATTTTCTATACTACAAAGCCCTGGAAAGTGTAGTGGATTACAAGCTGGGCTGCGAACTGCAAAGTCAGCAGTTCGAATCTACCAGCTGCTCCACAGGAGAAAGATGAGGCTTTCTGCTCCTGTAAAGATTTATAGCCTCAGAAAGCCTATACAGGGTCACTATGAGTCTGAACTGACTCAGTGATATACAGCCACCACCACAGTAATATAATAACTTTGGAACATTTATACATTCTAGTCTGAGTACTAGGGATGCTGTAGGATAAACATTGGGCTGCTAAGCACAAGGTGAGCAGTTCAAACCCACCAGTCATTCCGAAGGAGAAAGGTGAGGCTTTCCTAAAGATTTATAGCCTTGGAAACCTATACAGGGTCACTGTGAGTAGTAATCTACTCAACAGCACTTAACAACAACACATATGTTGCAGTAAAATGTATTAGTTTGGTACAGTATCATTATTAAATCAAAAATTCTGCAGATTTATCTCTGGAAACAGATGTTAAAAAAGAACTGAAGTAAAGAATTTCTCTCTTCTTTCAAGTTTTACAAAGCGAATGTTGGGAAAAAAGTTGCCTCTACTATTCACTTTATACATTACCAAAACAATAAACAAAAAACAAATCCACTGCCATCGAGATGGTTCCAAGTCAAAGTGACCTTAGATAGGCTTTCTAAGTAGTGGCTGATGGTTTCGGACCACTGACTTTGCCAATAGCAGTTCAGTGCTTTTCCTACAGTGCCACACCAGCACCCCTCACCTTTCAGTTGTTGTTTTTGTTAAGTGCCCTCGAGTCTGCTCCAACTCATAGCAACCCTTTATGGTGTTTCCAAGGATTTGCTGGTGGGTTTGAAGTGCCAACTTTGAGGTTAGCAGTCCAGTCCTTACCCTTCAATGCCACACCAGGACCCCTCACCTTACAATTGTTGTTAAGTGCCATTGCTTCAGTTCCAACTCATAGAGACCCTGTATAGCATTTCTGAGGAGAGGCTGGTGGGTTTGAACCACCCACCTTGCAGTTAGCAGTCCAATCCTTATCCTACAGCGCCACACCAGGCGCAGTTCTTCAACTATGCTTCCGTGCTGTCACCAGATTAAAACTAAATAATAGCAGTCCATTAACTCTTAGGAAAAAAACTCATGAGTTTAATATTTTCTATTTTAATTATTCTGTCATGAATTTGTCTTAAACCTTTGACCTTTCTTTACTTTTCTTACGGCAAATGCTAATAGGTAGCAAAGTAAATTAACAAAATAAGATCAGAATTTTAATGAAAACTTGAAGTTAGCCAGTCATGCTTAGTTTGTTTTTCTTTAATTAGATACTTGCTCATGATTGTGACTTTCATTATTGTTGTTGTTGTTAAGTGCCTTTGAGTCGGTTCCGACCCATAGCAACCCTATACAGGGTTTCTGATACTGTAAATCTTTACGGGAGCAGAAAGCCTTATCTTTTTCCCACAGAGCAGCTGGTAGTTTCGAACTGCTGGCCTTAAGGTTCGCAGCCTGATTCGTAACCACTACACTACCAGTGCTATTGTTGTTAGGTGCCGTCAAATTGGTACCAACTCATAGTGATCTCATGCAGAGTACAAGGAAATACTGTCTGGTCCTCTGCAAATCTCACAATCATTGCCACACTTGAGCCCATTGCTATTGCCACTGTGCCAATCCATCTCATTGGAGTCTTCCTCTTTTTCGCTGACCGCCCGCTTTGCCTAGAATGATGTCCTTCCAGGGATTGGTTTCTCCTGATAATATGTCCAAAGTATGAGAGACAAAGTCTGGCCATCCTGGCTTCTAAGGAGCATTCTAGCTGTATTTCTTCCAACACAGATTTGTTTGTTCTTTTGGCAATCTACAGTACTTTTAATATTCTTCTCCAACATCATAACTCAATGCATCAATCCTTCTATTGCCTTCCTTATTCATTGTCCCACTTTCGCATGCACATGAGACTATTGGAAACGCCATGGCTTGGGTTAGTCTTTGCTCTTGAACTCTTTAAAGAGGTATTGTGTAGCAAATCTACATCGTTTGAAATCAACACTCTTCCATGAGTGTTAATGGTTGCTCTGAGCAAAATGAAGGCTTTGACAACTTCAATCTTTTCTCCTTTTATATGTATTTTATTGATCCAGTGGTGAGGATTTTTGTTTTTATTTACATTGAGGTGCAACCTAAACTAAAGGCTGTAGTCTTTGATCTTCATTAGTATTTTAAATCTCTTTCCTTTCAGTAAGCAAGCTTGTGTCATCTGCATATTGCAGGTTGTTAATGAGTCTTCCTTCAATCCTGATGCCATGTTCTTCTTCACATAACCCAGCTTCTCAGATTATTTGCTCAGCATACAGATTAAATAAATATGGTGAAAGAATACAACCCTGGCACACACTTTTACTGATTTTAAACCATTTGCTATCCCCTTGTTCTATTAGAATAACTGCCTCTTGGTTTATGAACAGATTCCTCTTGAGTGCAATTAAGTGTTCCAGAATACTCATTCTCTGTAATGTTGTCCATACCTTGTTATGATCCCCACAATTAAAAGCCTTTGCATAGTCAATAAAGCACAGGTAAACTTCTTTCTGGTATTCTCTGCTTTCAGCCAAATATAGTCATTTTCTGCTACTATTGTACAGATAATGTTGTCACTGCTGAAATATTTGGAACCTAACTTTTGGAAATGCTCTTGTGATCAGAGGATGTTCTTTTGGATATCTTGAACAATGATAAAGGCCAAACGGCTCATGGTAAAGTAGGATCTAAAAGATTCCTTTTATAGAATTTGAATTTTGAGAATGGCCAAAGATCCTTTGGAAATACGTTTATCAAATAGTTAGGTGAGTGAGCAAGCTGAGGAATCCAGGTGTGGCTTGCTCTAAGGAATATGTGGAAATCCATATTTATAAAGTAGAGGTGCACAGAGTAGGCAAAAATGAGATATTTTCCAATAACTTAGAAATAAGACTAATTTCTGAAAGTTAATTTATTAAATAAACAATGAGTCAGTAGTTTACAATTAAGCAAAAACTTCAGCCATAACCTTTTAAAAACAATATGTGAATAACAAGAGAGTTTAGTTGTGACATATGTTGTTGTTGTTAGGTGCCATAGAGTTAGTTCCGATCCATAGCGATCCTAGGTAGGGTTTCTCCAAGGAGCAGCTGGTGAGCTTGAACCACCAACCTTGTGGTTCAAATGACTTTGCAGTTCAGCGCATTAACACACAGCACCACACCAGGACCCAGTTGTGAAGTATAGGAAAGCAGAATTAGAAAGTGTTGGCACTGTTGTTATTGTGTCATTGAATAGGTTCTGAATCATAGTGACTCTGTAAAGGGTTTCCAAGGAACAGCTGGTGGGTTAGAATTGCCGACCTTGCAGTTAGTAGTACAGTGCTTATCCTACAGTGCCACGCCAGAATTGGAATTGTTAAGTGCAGTCAAGTTAGTTCTGATTCACAGCAACCCTTTAAAGGGTTTCTGAGAAGGAGCTGGTGTGTTTGAACCACCAACCTTCTGGTTAACAGTTAAGCGCTTATCCTAAAGCACCACACCAGGACTCCAGAATTGGAATCGTTGTTAAGTGCTGTTGCATTGGTTCTGACTCATAGGGACATTGTATAAAGTTTCCAAGGAATTGCTGATGAATTCAAACTACCAGCCTTGCAGTGCAAACAGACCTTTCAGTCCAGTGTTTATCGTACAGTGCCGCACCAACACTCCAATAATGTTGAGATGAGAGGGAAACCAACAGGTCAGCCCATCAGAGTCCTACTATCATTTAAAAATTCAGACTGTGTGGCTAAGCCCCTGATTCTGCTGTGATGGTGCAATCTTTAGCTAGTTAGCTTCTATGGAACTTCCCACATGATTGGACAAATAGAAAGGTTCATCCCACCCAAGAGCTGTATTTCTTCATTGCCAATCCATAACTCAGTATTTTGGTTTTCACTCAGTCTCTTATGAGTTGGTGGGAGTCAACTCTGGAACAGAGATAATGTTAACTATGAGGGAAGTGGACCAACCCCCAAACATAAACTCCACTCTGAGAGATTCAGGCAGCCTTCCTTGGCAGCACCCCAACCTGGAAACCTGCCTTTTTTCTTCAGGAAACAGCTAAATTAGCATGTGCTTATTCACTCCATAAAAACACTTTATGAAAAGAGTTTTCTGAAAGTTGCTTGATGAAAAGATCTAGAAACATAAGGAAGTTGAAGAGAATGATAAACAGAGAAATTACCTTTGTGTTCACTAAAAAATTATTTAACGTTGACATAGGTAGTCTTGATTGTGTGATGGGGTATAAGTTTCAGAGTATTGAACAAATCATGGATTTGAGATGTTTAGCAGTTGAAGGAAGAAACTGAGAGAAGGTGGAAAAGGTAGCTAGGTGACTGACAATAGCTTGTTTTCTATTTCCCTATAAAAAAGAATATAGATTAGGCAAAAAAAGGAGTGGTGGAAATAGGCATGAAAGTCTTTGGGAGAAGGGAATGAGTCAATCTCCCTAAGAAGAATGAGGTTGTGGGGAAAACTGCTTTAAAAGTACTCGAAAATATAACATTTAGGTTATTTCTGTAGCCAAGTATGGACTACCAAATATGGATTAAGTGCTTCGCCCAAGGAGAGAAGGGAAAATGTGATCACTAACGTCGAGGGTTTTCTGTCTAACAGGAGAAATGGACAAGAAAGCAAGTTATTGCAGATCTTACATATGTGCTATCGAGCACAGAGGGAATGAGTTTTGCTTTCTACATATTAAAATATTTCAAAACCCCTTAATCCGTTTGATTGTTGGTTTTCTTTTTACCAGGTTCCTGTCCTAATCTGCAGACTTTGGTATAATTGTGCTTTTATACTTGTTTCCAATTCAGTTAAGTCTATATGCATATCCTTTGCAGTGTAGGGGCTCTGTGTAATTCAGAATTACATAATACAAATTTATTTGATCAAGAAATTTGCAGTTCATTTGGGGAGACAAAATTCTTAGTGCATTTTTTACTATTTATATTTTAATATGTTCTTTCTTTTTAAAGGGAGAAATCATTGGAAATAGCTGGAGCCAGTCTCCACAGTAGAATGATACATTATTTATTTTGTTTAGATTTGTTTAATCCCCTGTGTGTTTGGTGATTTTAGCTAAATCATCCAAATTACCTGAGTTCATATTTGTTGTTGTTTTTGTTAAGTGCTGTCGAGTTGATTCCAACTCATAGCAACCCTGTGCAGCGTTGCCAAGGAGTGACTGGTGGGTTTGAACTGTAGACCTTGCAGTTCAAACCGACCTTGCAGTTCAGCACATTAACCCAGAGTGCCACACCAGGACTCCAAGTTTATATTTACTCATTTATAAAAATTTTTCCTGAAGCATAGGTATTAAACTGGCCTTATTGTGGGTTCCCATCAAGTCAGTTCTGACTCATGATGGCCTTATGATGAGAAGATTTTTAAAGCTGTGACTTTTCAGAAGCAAATCTTCAGGGCTCTCTTCTGAGGTACCTCTGAGTAGGTTTGAACCACCAATCTTTCTGCTAGGAGTAGTAGAGTGCTTAACTATTTGCATCATTCAGGGACTTGAGAATTGTATTAGGAAGGCAAAAGAATATTTGAGAATATTTGAAAAGAAGCAGTGTTACAAAAATTCAATGGAAAAAGGGGCCAATTTCTATGATTCTTTGTCTTACGCTGTAGCCTATAAAAACAAGCAATTCAAATGAGCCATACACTTTTTAAGGAGCACTGGTAGCTTAATGGTTATGAGTTGGGCTGCTAACCTCAAGGTTAGCAGTTCAAAACTACCAGAGGTTCCATGGGAGAAAGATGAGGCTTTCTGCTCCTGTAAGGATTTATAGCCTCGGAAACCCTATATAGGGTCACTATGAGTCGGAACTGAATCCACGTTACATAACCACCAACCACCACCATACACTTTAAACCAATAGATTTTTAACAACTGTGGGGCTGTAGGATAAACACTGGACTGAAAGGTCCGTTTGAACGTCAAAGTCAGTGGTTCAAACTCACCAGCCACTCTTCAGAAACCCTATACAAGGTTACTGTGAGTCAGAACCAACTTGATGGCACTTAACAATGACAATAAATTTTTAGGATTAAAATTTTTTATTGAAGTATAATTTACATATAAAATTCACACATTTTAATTGTACTATTCAAATGTTTTTTGTTAGTTAATTGATTGAGTTATGCATCATATCATGATCTAGTTTTAGAATATTGTCATCACCCCAATAAGATTCTTCATGCCCAGTTAGTGGAAATCCCCACCTCCTCCCCTAGCCCTAGGCAACTGCTAATCTACTTTCTGTATCTATGAAATGCCTATTCTGGACATTGACTATAAATAGACTAACATAAGTGGAATGTAGTCTTTTGTATTTAACTTTCACTTAACATATGTTTTCAAGGTTCATCTATATTGTAGCATGTATCAATACTTCATTCTTTTTCATTGTCAAATGATATTCCATTTTCTGGATTTACCAGGTTTTGTTTATCTATTTTTCAATTGTTGTACGTTTGGGTTATTTCTGCTTTTGGCTATTATGCATAATGCTATGAATTTTTATGCATATTCCTGTACAAGCTTTTGTGTGGATGTATTTTCATTACTCTTGGTTTCAAAGCTAGGAATGACATTTCTTGGTCATACTATAAATTTTTATTTAGCTATTTAGAAATTGCCAAGTTTTTTCCCAAAGTCTGCACCATTTTATATTCCCATGAGCAATGTTTCAGAGTTCCAATTTCTCCATTTCACCAACAGTGTTCGTTTCTGTTTTTGTTTACATGTTGTTAGGCGCTATCCAGTCAGTTCTGACTCATAGCAACCCTTTGCACAACAGAATGAAACACTGATTGGTCTTGCGCCATCAGCACAATTGTTATTATGTTTGAGCCCATTGTTACTGCCGCTGTGTCAATCAATCTTGTTTGGGGTCTTCCTCTTTTTGATCGACTCTCTGCTTTACCAAGCATGATGTCCTTGTCCAGGGACTGATCCCTGCTGACAACTTGTCCAAAGTACATAAGACAAAGTCTCACCATTCTTACTTCTAAGGAGAATTCTGGCTGTACTTCTTCTGAGACAGATTTGTTTGTTCTTCTGACAATCTATGACACTTTTAATATTCTTCATCAGCACCATAATTCAGATGCATCGATTCTTCTCCTGTCTTCCTTATTCATTATCCAACTTGTAAATGCTATGAGGCATTTGGGTCAGGAGTACCTTAGGCTTCGTGCTGATATATTTGCTCTTTAATACTTTAGAGAGGTCTCTTGCAGTAGATTTGCCTAATGCAATATGTCATTTGATTTCTTGACTGCTGCTTCCATAAACATTGATTGTGGGTCCAAGTAAAATGAAGTCTTTGATAACTTCAATCTTTTCTTCATTTATTGTGCTTTTATTTATTGGTCTATTTTACACTGTGGTACAATCTATACTGAAAGCTGTAGTCTTTGATCTTCATCAGTAAGTACTTAAAGTCCTCTTCACTTCCAGTAAGCCAGGTTGTGTCATCTGCATATCACAGATTGTTAACGAGTGAGTCTTCCTTCAATTCTGATGCCATGTTCTTCTTCTTTGGTCATTTGTGTCTAATACACCAAGTCTGTTCTTGAAATGGTCTCTAAATTTAGCTTCTCAGATTATTTGCTCAGCATACAGATTGAATAAGTATAGTGAAATTATGCAACCTTGGTGCATTCCTTTCCTGATTTTAAACCATTCAAGACCCCCTTGTTCTGATTGAATGACTGCCTCTTGATCTATGTACAGGTTCCACATGACCACAATGAGGGGTTCTGGAATACCCATTTTTAGCAATGTTATCCAGAGTTTCTTATGATCCACACAGTCAAGTGTCTTCACATAATCAATAAAGCACAAGTAAACATCTTCTGGATATTCTCTGCTTGTTCCATGGACAGTTCTCTATTGAGGTACTGTTGCAACTGTTTCTGAATTATCTTAAGACAGCAAAATTTCACTTTTATGTGATATTAATGATATTGTTGATGTTTTCCACATTCGGTTGGGTCACCTCTTTTTGGAATGGGCACAAATATGGATCTCTTCCAGTTTGTTGGCCGGGTCACTGTCAGCCAAATTCCTTGGCATAGATGAGTGAGAGCCTCCAGCACTGCATCAGTGTGTTAAAGCATGTCAATTTGTATTCCATCAATTCCTGGAGCCTTGCTTTTTGCCAACGCCTTCAGTGAAGCTTAGACTTCTTCCTTCCGTGCCTTTGATTCTTGATCATATGCTACTTTTTGAAGTGGTTGAACATCAACCAATTCTTTTTAGTAAAATGATCTGTATATTCCATCTTTTTTGATGCTTTCTGGATCATTCAATATTTTGCCTTTAGACTCCTTTAATATTTAACCCAGAGATTTGATTTTTTTTTTTTTTTTTCTTCAGTTTGAGAAATGCTGAGCATGCTCTTCCCTTCTGATTTTCTAACTCCAGGTCTTTGTACATTTCATTATAATACTTTACTTTTTCTTCCTGAGCTGCCCTTTGAGATTTGCTGTCCAGTTATTTTACTTGGTCATTTCTTCCAGTTGCTTCAGCTTCTCTACATTCAAGAGCAAGTTTCAGAGTCTTTTCTGACATCTGTTTTGGTCTTTTCTTTTTTTCCTATCTTTGCTTTTGATGTCATCCCATAACTTCTCTAGTCTTTGGTCATTTGTGTCTGATACATCAAGTCTGTTCTTGAAATAGTCTGTAATTCAGGTGAAATATACCCAAGGTCATATTTTGGCTCTCATGGACTTGTTTTAATTTTCTTCAGCTTCAGCCTGAACTTTCAGATGAGCAATTGGTAATCTGTTCCACAGTTAGCCCCTGGCCTTGTTTTGGCTGATAATATTGAGTTTCTCTGTCTTCTCTTCCCACAGATGAAGTCAATTTGATCCATCAATGCTTAGGATATTGATCTTTATGCATTCCATTTTATTGTTTATGACTTCCAATTGTCCTAGCTTCATACTTTCTACATTCCATGTTCTCATTATTAATGGATGTTTGTAGCTGTTTCTTCTTATTTTGTGCCCCATCAGCAAATGAAGGTTCTGAAAGCTTTGTTCCATCTGTCATTAAGGTCAACTCTAGTTTGAGAAGACAGCTCTTTCCCAGCTGTATTTTGAATGCTTCCCAACCTGTAGGGCTTATCTTTTGACACTAAATCAGATCATTTTTTCTCTACTATTCATAAAGTTTTAAGAGGCTAACCTTTCAGAAGTAGCCTGCCTCTCCATCTTGCTAGTCTAGCTGAGTCTGGAAGATCAGCTGAAACCTATCCACTATGGAAGACCCTGCTGGTATTTAAAATACTGGTGGCATGGTTTCCAGCATCACAGCAACATACAAGCCACCACAGTATGACTGACAGACAAGTGGTGGAATATAGTTAGGTAAAGTAATTATCTCCACTATATAACATTAAATAAATAAATAAAAAAGAACAGCATATAAACCTGGGCCTGCTGAGGTCCTCAGAGGAAAGGACACTACCTCACCTTGGTGCTTAATAGCACCTCACTGATTAATAGCTTCCTCACTTGTTAGTTATACTTGCTTTACACTATTGTAGTGAAGTGTACCTAAAGTATAGATGACACGTTCATTGTACAGCTCAAAGCACAGTGCCTGGCTGTAATAAACACTAGCTATTGACACCTAACAACAACATTGTCATTGTCTAGGGCCTTGGTAGTTCAATGGTGGATTCTTACCATTCATGTGGGAAACCTGGGTTAGATTCCCTGTAGCCACAACCCATCTGTTGGTGGAGACTTGTGTGTTGCTATGACACTGAACAGATTTCAATGGAGTTTGAAGACTTAGATGGACAAGTCAGGGTTTCTGCCTCCTTTCCATCACAGATGTTGTTACTAATAATAAAACACCTCTAGTTTCAATAAATGGTAACTGACAAAGAGGTGATAGTTCCCTTATCAATTAGTGTTTTCCCAGTCCTTAAGGAATCTGGATAAAATGAACTGAATTTCCTACTGCCATGTTGTTCC
Source organism: Chrysochloris asiatica (assembly GCF_000296735.1). Taxonomy (NCBI): domain Eukaryota; kingdom Metazoa; phylum Chordata; class Mammalia; order Afrosoricida; family Chrysochloridae; genus Chrysochloris; species Chrysochloris asiatica. Next base: position 17,362,187 of record NW_006408556.1, read on the forward strand.
AAATTTGATGCCCTTCCCAAGATTTCTATACATTTCTGGGCGTTTATACCCTTGTGGTTACCTCTGACTTCCTGATTCTATTACATTTTGGTTCTCTCCTCTGAAACTCGGGTACTGTTTTATTTCAATCCTTGAAATGGACAGTTGCAACTCAGCTGCCTCCCTTGAGTTCTATTGTTGAAATCGCCATTTTTACAAAGGCTTCTTTATGTGTAGTAAAATATACTGAAGATATGGACAGTGAAAAATTATAGTGCAGCAACACAATACCCTAAAATTGAATACAGCATATTTGTATTTAAAAATCCCTTCAGCTTTACTAACCCTACACTTTACTTTGATTTGTTTGTGTTTGTTTGTTTTTGTTTTAAAGATGAATTGAAGGATGGGTGGATGGATGGATGTACATGTGTGTGATTCATGTCAAATCTAGGTGATAAGTCAATGGTTGCTCGCTGTAAAAATTCCTTCAACATCGCTGTTTGAAAATTTTCATAATAAAATGTTGGGGTAGGGAGACAAAAAACAAAACAGCTACTAGGATTGGGATTTGGGGGTATGATAAAGGAAGTAGTTTGAAGAAGTTGAGTTTCCCACATTAGAAAAATGTGCTGGCATTTGTATGCCTGTTGCTCATTAGTCAGAAAGGGAGGGACCCCCAACGGTTACACAGTCCAGCCACTTAAACAGGTTTTGCCCTCCTTTCATTATCCAATTATTGGTTATAATTTTTAAAAGCCCACCTTATCTAATTTAATTCTCATGGCAATCCCATGAAGTGGTGGTAGTTGTAGTGGTGGTTATGTGCCTTGGCGTCGGTTCCGACTCATAGCGACTCTGTATAGGGTTACCGAGGCTGTAAATCTTTATGGAAGCAGAAAGCCTCATCTTTCTCCCATGGAATGGCTGGTAGTTTCAAATTGCTGACCTTGAGATTAGCAGCCCGACTCATTACCACTATGCTACCAGAGCTCCTTAATTCCATGAAGTAGGCAATTAAACATTTTTTAAAAAAAATCATACATCTTTTTCAGATTGTTGTTATGCGCCGTGGAGTCGGTTCCGACTCATAGCGACCCAACACAGGGTTTCCGAGGCTGTAAATCACCGGAGCAGAAAGCCTCATCTTTCTCCCGCAGAACAGCTGGTAGTTTCGAACTACTGACTGTGAGATTAGCAGCTGGATTCGTAACCACGGACTCAGAGAAGTTATGAATCTATTTCATACTCTCATTAATGAGAGAATCAGGACTTAAATGAAATGATCTCCCTAATTGTGAATTTTCTCTTCAGTAAGGGAACTGACTTCAACTATGGAGATTCCCCCCTTCCCCTCCATGTGTGTTTGAGTGGGCCAGTGCTCAGCAGGGTTTTCAATAGCTCCTTTTTTGGAAGTAAACCCTCAAGACTTTCTTCTGAGACACCTCTGGGTGAACTTGAACCGTCAACCTTTCTATTAAACAGCTGAGCAGGTTTCACCACCCAGGGACTCCCCAGTGAGGTAACCACTGACAAATTTCTATTCGTTTCTAATGCAGAGCAGTGTAGCATTCTTCTCAGTATCTCCTTATAATCATACTCTTACTGTCTTCTCATCCAACTTCTTAAGATCTCTTAAACAAAAACCTCCTTCATGGTTCTTTAAGAGCAAGAACTATCTTACCTGTTAACCAAAAGGTTGGCAGTTATAAGCTACCAACCTCTCTGTGGGAGAAATATATGGTGATAGGCTTCTTTTTGAGGTGGTGGTAGATGGTGGTGGTGTGTCATCAAGTCAGTTCCGGCTCACAGATCCCCTTTAAGGTCTCTGAGGCTGTAAATATTTACAGGAGCAGAAAGCCTCATCTTTCTCCCTCTAAGTAGCTGGTAAATTCACACTGATAACCTTGCAGTTAGCAGCCTAACACATAACCCACTTTGCCACCAGGGCTCCTCTGTGAAAGTTACAGACTTGGAAGCCATATGGTAATGTTCCCCTCTGTCCTATAGGGTTGCTATAAATTGGAATCTTCTTGATGGCAAAGGGTTTGGTTTGTGTGCGTCCAAAATAGATACTGAATACATATTTGTGGCTATGTGTACAGTGGAATAAGCAAGGGAGATGAAGCTGAACGAGCTTGGTTAATTCCCGATTCAGACTAACGTGTGGTCTTTGACTAGCTGCATAACTTCTCTAAGTCCATTTCCAAGTTTTTTAATATGGAAAAGAGTTGATTTCTAAAAAAATAAAATAAATAAAGTCCACTTCACAAGATTGGCATGAGAATTAAACTGGATAAGGTAGGCTTTAAAAAATTATAACCAATAATTGAGTAATTGGATAACGAAAAGAAGGTAAAACCTGTTTATGTGGTTGACTGTTGGGGGTCCATGCCTTTCTGGCTAATGAACAGCAGGCATTTAAATGCCAGCACATTTTCCAAATGTAGGAAGCTCAGTTTCCTCCAACCATGTCTCTTCTCCAACCCCCAACTCCCAGTCCTAGTAGCAGCTCTCTTTATGAACTACTGTCACGACAGTGCCCGTGCCAATTTGTCTCTGCTCCTCAAGCCCCCCTTCCTTGTGACCTACTTCTCTTCCTTCCCAGTGATGCAAGCAGCCTCAGTGGAAACAGTTTTAGGTTCCTGTCTCTCATAGTTCATCCATTCTTTTTGATAGCATTATTGTCAATTGACATTTATTGGTTGATTCTAGATTTTTTTTTTTTTTTAGAATCTATGCTATTTAGTTGAATTTATAGTTCATGGGGTATCTGTTAGTATTGAGAAGGAGTTCAGAAGGCCAAACTTCAGAGTTTAATAAAAAAAAAAAAAAATGTGAAATTAGTATTTTAGCCTGAGAAACAAACTCATTATTCCAGAATGATGGCATCCTATTTTGAAAGACAAGTGCATTAGATTTCAGTGTTTTGTTCATGACTACATTTCTGGAAAGGCAGTAATAGTGACATAGAGAGATAGATTAATGAATTATAACTAAAAACTAGCAGACTTAGAAAAAGATTTTAAAAGGTCATCTGGTTTACCCTCCTGTCTCTTAGCCGATCAATGTTGAACTGATCCACATCACTTGGTTATATTTCCAGTAAGAAAAAAAAATCTATAGTTTCTCTTTGGAATCAGATTTCAAAAACCATTAACTCACTTCAGTGGGACTTTTTGTTCATGTCCTTAGCCCTATTGAGAATGCCTTCCTTTCCATCCATGCAAACAATACAATGATTTAATAACGCATCCTTGCTTCTCCACAAAACTTGACTTGCACGTAGGGGCCACTGCAAAATTTCCACCTCTACCCTAATATCCAAGGAGCTCTGGTAGCGTAGTGGTTACGAATCGGGCTGCGAACCTCAAGGTCAGCAGTTTGAAACTATCAGCTGCTCCGTGGGAGAAAGATGAGGTTTTCTGCTCCCGTAAAGATTTACAGCCTCGGAAACCCTGTGCAGGGTTGCTATGGGTCGGAACCGACTTGATGGCACTTAACAACAACACCCTAATATCCAGAGTGTGGCCCTGTAGGATAAGCACTGAACTGCTAACCACACGGTCAGCAGTTCAAACCCACCAGCCACTTCATGGAAATCCTATACAGGGTGACTATGAGTTGGAACCAACTCAACAGCACTTAGCAACAGCAAACCTAATACCGAAGAAGCCCTGGTTGTGTAGTGGGTTTTGACTTGGGCTGCTAACTGCAAGATCAGAAGTTCAAATCTACCAGCTGCTCCATGAGAAAAAGATGAAGTTTTCTGCTCTAGTTGAGATTTATAGCTTCAGAAACCCCATAAGGGGTACCTATAAGTATGAGCTGACTCAATGGCACACAGCCACCACCATCTCCCTATTATCTGGACACATGGTGACTCTGTAGGATAAGCAATGGAATTTGAACCACAAGGTCAGTGGTTTGAGCGCACCGGCTAGCTGCTCTGTGAGAGAAAGATGAGGTTTTCTGCTCCCACAAAGATATATAACCTCAGAAACCCACAGAGTCACTATAAGTTAGAACAGACTCCATTGCATTTAACAACAACAACCCTAATATCCAATTGTGAGGATAGTACAACACTGGGCTGTGTTTTGTTCTGTTGTGCATAGGGTTGTTATCAGTTGGAGTCCACTTGACAACACTTAACAACAACAGCTATTGCTCTGGTCAACCAGTTGGAAGAGATCCATATTTGTGTCCATTCCAAAGAAAGATGGCCCAAAGAGGTGTGGAAACCATCTAACAATATCATTAATATCACATGCAAATAAAATTTTGCTGAAGATCATTCAAAAACATCCAGCAATACATCAACAGGAAGCTGCCAGAAATTCAAGCCAGATTTAGAAGAGCACCTGGATCTAGGGAGATTATTGGTGACATCAGATGGACTTGGCTAAAAGCAGAGAATACCAGAAATACCAGTGTTTTATTGACTGTCAACTATATGGATCATAACAAACTATGGATAGCGTTGTGAAGAATATGTATTCCAAAACACTTAATTATGCTCATGAGGGACTTTATAGATGAAGATCATAACAAGGGAATGGTGGTTATGTGCTGTGGAGTTGGTTCCGACTTACAGCAACCCTGTACAGGGTTTCCGAGGTAAATCTTTACGGGAGCATAAAGCTTCATCTTTCTCTCACAGAACAGCTGGTAGTTTTGAACTGCTTTCCCTGAGATTAGCAGCCTTATTCATAACCACTATGCTATCAGAACAAAGGAAGACTGAATGGTTTTAAATCAGGAAAGGTGTATGCCAGGGTTGTATCCTTTCATAATAACTTTTTCAATTTGTATGTTGAGCAAATAATCTGAGAAACTGGTTTATATGTCGAAAAATGTGACATCAGGATCGGAAGGAGACTCGTTAACAATCTGAGATGTGCAGCTGACACAACCTTGCTTTCTAGAAGTGTTGTGGACTTGAAATACTGATAAATACCAAAGACTACAGCTTTCAGTATGGATTGCAACTTAGTGTAAAGAAAACAAATATCCTTACAACTGGACCAATAAATAACATCATGAGAGAAAAGACTGAAGTTATCAAAGACTTCATTTTGCTTGGAAACACAATCAGTGCTCATGGAAGCAGCAGTCAAGCAATCAGACAACATGCTGCTTTAGGCAACTCTACTGCAAAAGATTTCTTTAAAGTATTTAAGCGCAAAGATGCTACTTTCAGGACTAAGGTACACTGACCCAAGCCATGGTATTTTCAAACACCTCATATGCATGTGAAAGTTGGACAGTGAATAAAGAAGACCACAGATGAATTGATGTATTTGAATTATGGTATTGGAGAAGAATATTGAAAGTGCCGTGGACTGTCTGAAGAACAAACAAATGTGTCTTGGAAGAAGAACAGCCAGAATACTCTCAGAAGAGAAGATAGTGAGACTTTATCTGTCATACTTAAGACATGTTGTCAGGAGGGATGAATTCCTAGAGAAGGACATCATACTTAGAAAAGTGAAGGGTCAATGAGAAAGAGGAAGGCCCCCAGTGAGAGGGATTGACACATTGACAACAACAATGGGCTCAAGCATAGTGATCATTGTGAGGAGGGCACAGGACTGGGGACTGTTTCTCTCTGTTGTGCACATGGTTGTTATGAGTTGGAACTGACTCGATGGCACTCAACAACTTAATAACAACCATGGCTCTTATAAAGTTTTACATACACATACACACAAATGCAGTATGTTATTTAATATTTCATGACTGTAAATTTTTTCTCTGCATTCAGACTATCATTATCATAAGGGCAAAAACTGGAGCTTAAAAATCTTTGTTCCCTAGCATAGTACTTTTTCTATCAAGTAAGCATTTTTTAATCTTTATTTAATGGTGAACTAGAGACAATGGCTTATACCATGTTGAAAGAGCCAGTTGTACACATTGTTTTCAGTCTCAGTATTTGGTGACATCATGTTGGTAGCTTGAAATTAGCCATGATGTGACTATTTATATACCACAAGAATAGGCAAATGCTACAAATCTAGCTTTGTCATTTATAAACTGTGATATTTGGTAAGATACTTCTTTGCACCTCTCATTGCTTCATCAGAAAATGAGGATAATTATTTATTTTACAAGATTGTTGTGGAGTATATGAGTTCATACATGCAAACTATTTAGAAAAAAACCTTGGTACATAGTTAATGTTCAATAAGTGATGGTTTAATCCTTATCTCATAAATTTCCAGCTTGTCTAAACTTCCAAGGAAATTCACAATTTGATCACTCTCAACTTGCATGCAATGTTATTTTTCACAACTCCCTAGTTCACATCCTTTGGTGCTTCCGTGCCCCCCTCTTCACCTCCCATGATAAGGGAACCTAAATGTGCAAGAGAAATTCCTCTCTTGAAATACAATAAAGTGTTGAAACTCAAAATTGGCAAGCTTCTAAGATAGGTAATATTTTATCTGTTCAATATTTCTTCTGGTTTAACTTATAATACTATTGTTGCTATAGTATATAGTTGATGAAAATAAATAAATGTATCATAATTTTAATAAATAGCAATTAAACATTGTTTGGAAATAGATTTTTTTTAATTTAAAGTTTTTATTGTGAATTGAGTGAAGGTTTACAGAGCAGATCATGAATTTTGCATTCAACAAATCATACACTTCATTTGATTTCAATAATTACAATCCCCCCCATACAACATCAGTTATCTCTGTGATATCTATCCCCATTCCAACCTCCTTCTCAACCCTTATGTATTTTGTCCTTAGGAAAATGCTGGCCTTTTGAATGCTTGACCATTCCATGGTGAACATACTTTACTAGTGTTGCTGTCTATTTCCCCCATAACACACCTACCACTCGGTTGAAAATTGAGCCCACAAGAGTGAGTTCAGTTCAAGAACTGAAGGGTGAACAAGGACCATAGTCTCAGGTTTCTCCAGTCTCTTGGAAATGCATTTCTTTGATCATTGAGTGAGGTGATGTGTTTGGTGCCTGTATTTATGGAGAAGATGTGGAAGCCAAAAGCTATTATTCCCTGAGGCAGTACAGCATAGTAATTGAAGGGAGGCAAGAGGCAGCCTTTCTTTTTGAAAGAGAAATGGGAAATTGTAAAGGTAAAAAAAAGGAGGCGAGCCACAGGCAAATTCTTGGTAGATTGTCTTTCAGAAGAAGTATGTATGGCTTTGGAGGAGTTTCTAACTGTTGCAAATGGTAACATGTTCCTTCTAGTAGTAAGGTTGGAGATGCAAACTCACCCAGAGGCATATCAGAAGACAGGCTTGGAGATCTGCTTCCAAAAGTTCATAGCCTTGAAAACCCAATGGAGCAGTTCTACTCGTGGGGTTACCATAAGTCCATATGACGTTGAGGACTTGGAAATTGATTCTCTTAAAACTATCTGTGCCCATAAAAAGTCTTTGTGCCCTTCGGGGTTACATATGGAAAATAAACTGGATGCAGGCAAACTAAACTATCCTAGAGAACACTGAACAAAAGGATTATAGACTAAATTAAGATGCTTCAATCATGTAGTTTATTGGAATAATTGGATATACACAGAGGGAAGTAAGGGGATAGAAGTATGGGGGGGAGTATGTTAATATACTTAGTATAGAGTACATGCAGGGTAAAAGAACTATATTACATGAATTCTGAATTTTGTATGTCCTGTCATATATCAACCCTCCCCAAGTCACACCCTCAACACCCTCCACCCAAGCCACGACCCTGGTGTGTTATCTGCCAGCGTTGAGGTTTGAGCAAAGGCACTCAACACAAAGACACTTGCTTTATGGTACACCTATCTGCAAACCCTGTACAGGGTCGCTATGGGTCGGACCCGACTCGATGGCACTTAACAACAACAACAATCTGCACCTGTTAGCTGTTCATCAGTTAGATTGATGAACAGCTACGAAATTTATTTGGCAAAGGACAAGTGGGCACAAATGGATGTCATCAATGGGAAGCCCATGTAATAAAACCTTATGAACATGGGGTGTCTCATATATTTAGTGTATCATGAATATTTGCTGCCCTTGGCCCCTTCATGCCTACCTATTGATGTTAAGCTCACAAGCGCTCTATTTCCTTTATGTCTAGCATGTCTCACCAGCAACTGGCTTCTATGCTTAGTTTCACTTATTCTCCTTATTTGTTTCTCTTATCTCTTACAACAGAATTAATATTCTTAAATAACATAGCAAACCACATTACACTCAATTTGAAGTCTACCAATGTGGCACGAGTGCTGAGATATTGATCTCTGAGCCCTCAGGACCCAGGGTTCAGATGACTGGAGTAACTCTCCCCTTGATTCCAAGCAGAAGGCTTTAATTTCTTTACTCCATGGTGACATACAGAATATCATCCTTTCCTATGATAATAGGTATATACCTTAGTTAGTCAGTAAGTATCTTTGACTAAGATATAAACTTAGATACAGAATTGCTAAGTCATAGAGCATATGCATTGCAGGATAAGCACTGGACCACAAAGTTGGTTTGAATCACAAGGTCAGTGGTTCAAACTCACCAACTGCTCCTTGGAAACATTATACAGGGTCACTATGAGCCTGAACTGACTCAACAGCACTTAACAACAGCAACAGAATGTATGCAGTTTCAACTTTACTGGATTATGACAAAGTATTTTTCTAAGGCTTTTCCCAAATTACATTTCTTGATAAAATGTAAGAAAGCTCGCATTTCTCCACATCCTGGTCATTATTTGGTAATTACAAATAGAACTATAAGATTTAATAACATTAAAAGTTTCTATTTTAAATAACAGAATATTGAGGTCTAAAGAGAATTTTAAGTATGTAAGGAGCTCTGGTAGCGTAGTGGTTACGAATCGGGCTGCGAACCTTAAGGTCAGCGGTTCGAAACTACCAGATGCTCCGCGGGAGAAAGATGAGGCTTTCTACTCCCGTAAAGATTTACACCCTCGGAAACCCTGTACAGGGTCGCTATGGGTCGGACCCGACTCGATGGCACTTAACAACAACAACAACTACTTATTAACTCATTGCAATAAACATTCATATACCATTTACTGTATGAACATTCATTGCGTATTCTATGAGAGGACTTCAAAAAATTAGTGGAAAATAGAATGAAAAGATAATGGATTTTTTCCACAAATGTTTTGAAGCCCCCCTTGTATTCCTGACATTATACTGAGTGCCAAGGATAAAAGACAAGTAAGACAAATTCTTGCCCTCAAGAAACTTACATTCTATTTGAATGACACTTATATAAGAGAAAATTCAAACAATGAGTGAAATAACAGAGGTAAATGCAAGTTGTTGTAAAGGAGCTCTGGTAATATAGTGATTACAAGTCAGTCTGCTAACCTCAAGATCAGCAGTTCAAAACTACTAGCCATTCCATGGGAGAAATATGAAGCTCTCTGCTCCTGCAAAGATTTACAGCCTCGGAAACCCTATACAGGCTCACTATGAACTGGAACTGACTCCACAGTACACCACCACTACCACCACCATAGCATTTATGTAAAGTGGAGGGACAGTGAAAAAGAGGGAGACCCCCAATGAGATGGATTGGCAGCAACAATGGGCTCAAGTAAAACAGTAGTTGTGAGGATGGCATAGGACCATGTGGCGGTGCTTCATTCTGTTGTAATAGGGTCGATATGGGTCAGATACAACTCGACAATACCTTACAACAACATAGCATTGAGAAGGGAGTTGGAAAACCATGTCTGATGCTTTTTATTAAGAGATAAAGGAGTTGGAATTTTTTGTAAGATATGTTTGTTTTCAAATTTGGGCTATGCGTAGACATTAGATAGATAACAATTATGTTTAACATTTTAAACCATGAACTTGTGCTTCAGTGAGGGTAACTGGAAAGAGCCAGATCATATAGGGGTTTTATCCTAAAGGCTAGAGGTTATATAGAACCACTGGAGGGCTTTAAGCAACAAAATTACAGTTTTGGAATTGTGTTCTACAAAAGAAAACTCTGGTCCTGTGTGGAGGCTGGCTTGGGAGTGATATGGACATGAATGGAGGCAGGGAGACAAGTTAGGAGGCAATACAATTGAGATGCAGGATGATGGAGACCTGAAGTAAGACAGTGGCAGTGATGGGCAGAAAATAGATTTAGATAATATTCACAAAGTAGCATTAATAGAATTAGGTCAGAGAATAGATGTGGAAAGTGATAAAGATTCGATTATGAAGATACCCAACTTTCTGGCAATGAGGGTATATTTATTTATGTTTATTTCATACTGTATGCAAGGCCCTGAATAAGGGATGTTTAGGGCCACTGTCTCAGATGACTTCAGGAAACATTATTTACATCATCCACACATGGAATATAATGGGAATAGTGTTTCTTGGACTTCTTAAATTGCGTGGTTCCAGACAAATGCAATTACATTATTATGGAACTCACAATTCTGTGTACAGGGATACTATTAACCAAGATGGAAAGGAAGAACAGAACTGGGTACTAGGCCTTAGGAACATCAATATTGCTCCTTGTATCTTACTTTCTGCCTAAAACAAAGAGCTTGACTTGCATTTTGGGCATATTGAGCTTGAGGAGGTCTAAGAGTCTTCAAATAGAAATTTCCATGAGGCTTTAGACATGTTGGACTACAGGCTTGTTAATGTTTTATAGTGAATTCACAAGGTTTTCCAATGCACTTCCCATTTTGCAGCTTTACACACTTTTCCTAAGGCATCTTGATGGCTTAGTGGGTGCAAGTTGGGCTGCTAACTTCAAGGTCAGCAGTTTGAATCTACCAGACACTCCTCAGAGAAAGAGGAGGCTTTCTACTCTCATAAAGATTTACAGATTCAAAAATCCTATACATGGTTGCTATGAGTTGTAACTGACTCTATGGCCACAGCCAGCTAGACAGCCACCCACTTTTTCTAGGATGCATCAAGAAGAAATACAGTTCACATGTGTTCTTGTTGCCCTGTTCATGGAAGGAAGTCTAAAGGGAAGAGACTGTATCTTTATTGCAATATAAGCCTATTGAATTTTTTTTACTTTCAATGGCTCTAAATTGTATACTCCCCAACCAAAAATTTCAGAGAATTGAGCTACTTGTATTAAAATAATCAAAGCCACATAGATGTTTCATTTAATAGACTGCTATCAAGGATAAAGTGAATGAATTAAATCAATTTATTTTCATTTCATATAAGTTCAATAAAAATCACTGGTGGATTGTTTGGAACATTAATTTATTTAGATTTATCACCTCTTATCTTTTTATTGGTAAGGAGTACAAAGCAACTTCCCAAATATATTTCTTTCAGTTTTGTAATTTTAACACTGATGGTAAGAAACAGTCTATAGGAAATTTTGTTTTGATCAGAAATGAGTTTTTGTCAGATGTCTAGCTTCAGGAAATTTTTATGGTTCAGTTTATAAATGCTTACAAAGCACAACAGAACATACTTCTTATATGAGTATATGGCACTTCTAGTAATTCCTTATTATTTTTTAGCCAAAGTTTTATCACAGATAATTTTTGCAGGAAAAGGAGTTATTTTCAGGGTATTTTTGTATGAACTAGTATCATCATCACCAGAGAAGTCATGATTAAATGTTGGAAGATACTACATAATAAATTATAACGCCTTACCTAATTTCTATGTTTACAGTTATGGGCACACCATAATAATACCCTTCAAAAAGGATAAACAGTGGTGAAGCAAATTTAAGACCAAAAAAACCCTACTACAATGAAATGACTAAATATAACCCACATTTTTAGCAATCCTGGAGAAGAATAAGCTTTAAACTAATAAATAAAAATGAGGATCTGGATGATTTCATTAGTTTGAATTACCATAGAATTTCTTACTTGAAAATAATGGGAATATTGCCACCTAATAGGATCTTGTTGTTAAGAGCTGGCAAGTCGGTTCTAATTCATAGCAACCCTATATAGGATTTCCAAGGAACGGCTGGTGAGCTTGAACTGTCTACTGCGACACTCAAATGGCTTTGCAGTCCAGCGCATTAACCCACAGCGCCATACCTTAATTCCCACTGCCATCGAATTGATTCTGACTCCGAGAGGTCTTGTATAGGGTCTCTGAGGCTGTAAATCTTTATGGAGCAGAGAGAGTCATCTTTCTCCCAAGGAAGGACAGTTGAGTTTCAACTGCCACCCTTACAGTTAGCAGTCCAGTGCTTATACTACAGTGATACCAGGGCTCCTTAGATTTCTTATTTAACCATGTACATATAAATTTGGCCTAAATGTTGAGGGTCAAAATCCTAAAAAACCCCACACAACAACACAATTTTTGATAAAGGAAACAAGTTGTAAATTGCTATAATATGATGAACTTGACCTATGCTTATGGATGTAGTAGCTCAAAATACCAACTGAGAGGGAAGGAGTCATCACATCAAATATCAATCCTATCCCCTCTGTATATAGGGGTGATAGGAATGGGTAACTTATATATTGGCTACCTAAAATGGGGGGGAAGGGCTATAAAGGCACGATATGACTGACTTACAAATTTTCAAGAGGGAATTTAGTTTCAGAGTGTGCAGGGAAAGGTCGAATCCCCACTGAATATTTTCATCTTGTCAAGACGGGTCTGGCGCAAAGAGATGGGGATAAGATTCTTATGACTCAATAGTGAGTAATTGTTATCATGACTAATTGTGATTGTCACAACTGTAAAGGTAGAAGTTGTAACAAAAGTGGGGGAGTATTTAATCTTACACTCCAGAAACAGGACCCTAGGACCATCAAGGGAGATGAGCACAAGCAGAATGCGGGACCCTATCCAGAGAAGCAGCGACACCAGAGATGGAGGCAGAGATGGGGACATGGAGAGATAGAGCAGCTGAGGACTCTAGACTCATGGAAAGAGAAAGGCTGTGTGCTGGCAGCCAGGGGTCCAGCTTGTAGAATGTGCCCTTTAATTGTTTAAATGATTACATATTCCTGAGTGTTTTTGTGTACATCCTCCCCCCAAAAACAACAACAAAAATAAAAAACAGAGGGATAGAAGCATATACTGTTGAATGATGATGCACAGAGGAGATTGTAATTATTGCAATGAAATGATAAGTGTAAAACTGATGTTCTCCCATGTAAACTATCACTCAATTTACAATAAAAAGTTTTTTAAAAAAATGTTCACACAGCATATTAAAAAAAAAAAACCCAACTTGCTAAGAGTATATACTAATAGTCAAAGAAGGAGTTTGATTTTAAGGTCTGTGAAAATTCCTACTCTAAAAAGCCAAATGAATCAGTATGTCATGGTTACAGTCACGGTTATTCAAACCCAGTCAACATAAACTTTAGAAAGCTAGAGGTTATACTTAGAAAATACAATAAATGTATTTATTTGCAAAAATGTGTTTTAACAGAAAAGTGGTATTGGCAGATCATTAATCAAATTAGCTTTTTAAAAAGATGTCTTACTCTGGCTTTCACTGTGGTGCAATTTTATTTTCACAGTGGCATCAATGGGAATTGTCTTTTATCAAACTGTTATAAAGATTTGATCATAGGATCCACTTCGTATATTAAAAGAAAAATCTAATCAAAAAAGAAGAATCTAACTGATGTGATCAATCAAAGACATCTTTAAGGAAATGAAAGATGATAACAGAATCTAAAGTGCCTTGCATTCACTATATATGTTATTCAAATAAGGGTGGAGACCATTCTAACAGGGATGAAAGAAACAAAGGTGCGTCTTGTGCCTTTCTTAAATTACATAGATGCATATGTTTGTTGCAAAACAGTTACCACCAGGTAAATTTGCATCTCTCTTTCACACACATACACTCACACAATGAACTGCTCGCCTTAACTGAAGGTAAAAACATCAAATTCTTTCCGTATATCAGCTTTTGAAACCTCAGGTGCTGAAAGTTGTGTGATTTTGTGGGGAATGCAGAATTATAGCAATTTATATACGGACAGCCCCTGGATTATGAACATCTGATTTATAAACAGCTCTTACCTGCACTTTAATGTTATGTAAAATTGCCCTCAATTTGAAATGATTGAACAACAAATCACACCCTGTTGTTACTGTTCTTAAGTTCCTTTGGGAGGGTTCCAACTCACAGAGACCCTGCTTGCTTTTCTGAGGATCAGCTAGTAAGGTTGAACTGTTGACCTTGTGGTTCAAACTGACCTTGTAGTCCAGTGCATTATCCTGCAGCCCCTGCCGGGATTTCAAACCCTACATGCAACAAATTCTTCATCACAATCACCTTCACTTGCTGCACACACAGCTTTTAAATCACTGAGAAAGCTTAAATTGGCCTTCTCTTGCGCTGTTGTTGTTAATTGTTAAGTGCTGTCCAGTTGGTTCTGACTCACGGCAACCTGATATAGGGTTTCCAAGGAGTGACTGCTGAGTTTGAACTGCCAACCTTGTGGTTCAAATTGGCTTGGTGGTCCAGTGCTTTATCCCATAGTGCCACACTAGGACTCCATCCCAAACCCAAACCCATTGCCACTGAGTCAATTCTGACTTACAGAGATGGTACAGGGCAGAGTAAAGCTTCCCCCTAGGGTTTCCAAGGTTGTAAATCTTCACATTAGTAAACTGCCACAGCTTTCTCCTGAGAAGTAGCTGGTGGGTTCTAAATTGCCAAATTTTGGATTAGCAGCCCAATGCTTATTCCTCTTTCCTTAAAGAATGGCTAATTAAGAACAGGATGCACCCAGTCCATCTTACCTACTGATTCTTAAAGACAAAGGAATGGATCTTGTTCATAACTTGGACATTGCCTGTAAACAGTTAAAAAAAAAAAAAAAATTCACTGCCATAGAGTTTATTCTAAGACAGGCCATATAAGATTTCAAAGACTGTAAATTTCTGGTGATCAGACAGCCTCATGTCTCTTCTCACAGAGTAACTGATAGTTTTGAACCACCCACCTTGTGGTTAGCAACCCAATGCCTAATACACAGCCCCAGCAGAACTCCTTGAATATTTAGTTGTTGTTGTTGTTAAGTGCCGTCGAGTCGGTTCCGACCCATAGCGACCCTGTACAGGGTTTCAGAGGTTGTAAATCTTTACGGGAACAGAACGCCTCATCTTTCTCCCGCAGAGCGCCTGGTAGTTTTGAACTGCTGACCTTAAGGTTCACAGCCCGATTCGTAACCACTACGCTACCAGAGCTCCGTATGTAAAAATGGGAAAGATGATGATGACATGGTGAGATCAGGAATTACTCTGTAAATCTGTGTACTTACAGAGTGAGGGCCACAACTGGGACAAGAGTGAGAGACTTGCTTGGGGCAAAACTTTAAGGGAGCATCACCCCAGTAATCTTCATAATATATCTCATTTTATATTAATTTTGGTTAAAGTATACATAGAACATACACTCATGCATCAATTTCTACATGTGCAATTCAATAACTCATATTCTTCTCATTGTGTTATAATGCTCGCTTTCTGTACCCATACGCTTTCCCCACCGTTGATTTAAACTCACTGCCCCTTAAACTTCACATCCATTCTTTGGAATTACTGTTGACAATTTCATCTTACTAATCACTCTTTAAAAGAGCACATTGTGCATAGTGAGCATCCCTTACTAATTTGGCTAAACAGTTGTTTAAACATGACTTCAGAGGACATGGTTGCTATATGTCAGAGCAGACTGGATGATACTTAAAAGAACAACAACAAATTATTAGTAAATATAAGAGTTTGGCATGTTTTCAATATATTGTTTGATTTAAAAAGATGGAAAAGCTCCTTACATATGTGTGACTGATACAAAATATATTTAGTTTTTCCCATGCATGAACAGGAATTGTTGAGATTTTTTAATATTTTCAAAGTACTCTTTATATTACCAGGTTGAGAACAGTTCTTTTTTGAAACTTTTTATTGTGAATTGAGTGAAGATTTACAGAGAAGATCATCAGTTTTATATTCAACAAATCATACACTTTGTTTCATCTCAATGATTGCAGTCCCCTCTACATAACAATAGTTATCCCACTTCCTCCTTGAGGTTCTTTGCATTTCAACCTCCTTCACAGCCATTCTAAATTTTTTCCTTAGGTAAACATTGTCCTTTTGATTTAGAATGGTTGGCCATTCCAAGATGAGCATACTTTACTAGTATTGTCCCCCATATATAATTATCTACCACGCTACTGAAAATTGGGCCACGACAATGAGTTCACTTCCAGACCTGAAGGGTGTTCAAGGGCTATAGTCTCAGGTTCCTCCACTCTTTCTGACCAGTAAGCCTGGACATTTTAAAAAATAATTTTGACTTTGTTTACTTTCTTGATAAAATTTTTGATGCGTAAAGATTTTAATTTTGCCTGTTCATGCTTTTGGTGCCATAACAAGGAATCCTTTGACAAAAACTAAGTTTTGATACTTTATTCCTAGGTATTCATCTAAGAGTTTATGATTTTAATTCTTGCATATAGGGCTTTGATTCATTTTTAGTTAAATTTTGTATATTGTGTAAGGTGTGATTCCAACTTCATTCATTCTTTTGTGTGTGGAGATCCAGGTGTGTGAGCACTATTTATTGAAAAGACTATTCTTTCTTCATTGAATGAACGATGGAAATGAACCCATGTTGGAAATCAGTTATCCATAGGAACATATGTTTATTTCTGGATTCTCAATTTTATTCCATTAGTATATGTCCTTATGTAACTACTTCATCTTTCTGATATTGTCGTTGTTGTTAGGCGCCGTTGCCGGGTCCTGTGCTAAACCTCACAATCGTTGCTATGCTTGAGCCCATTCCTGCTGCAACTGTGCCAATCCATCTTGTTGGGAGTCTTCCTCTTCTTTGCTGACACTCCACTTTACCAAGCATGATGTCCTTCTCCAAGGACTGGTCCCTCCTGATAATATGTCTGAAGTATGAGAGAAGATGTCTGGCCATCCTGGCTTCTAAGAAACATTCTGTACTACTTCCAACACTGATTTGTTTGTTCTTTTGGCAGTCCATGGTACATTCAACATTCTCTTTCAAAACCATAACTCAAAAGCATCAATTCTTCTATGGTCTTCTTTATTCATTGTCCAACTTTCACATGCATATGAGGTTACTGAAAACATCATGGCTTGGGTAGGGCACACCTTAGTCCTCAAACTGACATCTTTGCTCCCGAACACTTTAAAGAGGTCTTGTGCAGCAGATTTGCCTAAATATGTCATTGGATTTCTTGTCTTCTGCATCCTTGAGTGTTGATGGTTGATCTGAGCAAAATGAAGTCTTTGACAACTTCAATCTTTTCTCCATTTATCTTGATGCTATTTATTGGTCCAGTGGTGAGGATTTTTGTTTTAAATTGAGGTGCAACCCATACCAAAGACTGTGGTCTTTGATCTTCATCAGTAAATATTTCAAGCCCTCTTCATTTTCAGCAAGCAAGGTTGTGTCATCTGCATATCACAGGCTGTTAATGGGTCTTCCTCCAATCCTGATGTCATGTTCTTCTTCATATAATCCAGCTTTTGGAATTATTTGCTTAGCATAGAGATTGAATAAGTATCGTGAAAGAACATAACCATGGCATATACCTTACCTAATTTTAAACCATTCAGTGTCCCCTTGTTCTGTTTGAACAACTGCCTCTTGGTCTCTGTACACATTCCTCATGAGCATAATTGAATGTTCCAGAATACTCATTCTCCAAAATTTTGTAAATAGCTTGGCATGATTCATAGTCAACAAAGCACATTTAAACATCTTTCTGGTATTCTCTGCTTTCAGCCAAAATTCATCTGACATCAGCAGTGATATTCCTTATTGCACACCCTCTTCCACATCTAACTTGATTCTGGGATTTCTCTGTCAGTGTACTGTTGCAGCCATTTTTGAATTATCTTTAGCAAAATTTTACTTGCATGCTATATTAACGATATTGTCTTGTGATTTCTGCATTCTGTTGGGTCACCTTTCTTAGTAACGTGCACAAATATGTATCTCTTTCAACCAGGTAGCTGTCTTCCAAATTTCTTGGCATAGATAAATGAGTGCTTCCAGTTCTGCATCAGTTTGTTGAAAGCTTTCAGTTAATAAATTTGGATTGCATTAATTCCTGGCATTTGTTCTTTGCCAACACCTTCAGTGCACCTAGAATTTCTTCCTTCAGTATCATTGGTTCTTGATCATATGCTACCTCTTGAAATAGTTGAACATTGACCATTTTTGGTACCATCTATCTTCTTTTGAGCTCTGGTAGAGTAGTGGTTATGAATCAGGCTGTGAACCGCAAGGTCAGCAGTTTGAAATTACTAGCTGTTCCACAGGAGAAAAATGAGGCTTTCTGCTCCTGTAAAGATTTACAGCCTCGGAAACCCTGTACAGGGTCACTGTGAGTCGGAACTGACACCATGGCACTTAACAACAACAACATCTTCTTTTGATGCTTTCTACATTATTCAATATTTTGCCTGTGGATTCCTTCAATATTGCAAGTTGAGGCTTGAATTTTTTTTCAGTTCCTTCAGCTTGAGAAATGCTGAGTGTGTTCTTTCTTCCCTTTTAGTTTTCTAACTCTAGGTCCTTTGCACATTTTACTATAGTATTTGACTTTGTCTTCTCAAGCTGCCCTTTGAAAATTTTTGTTCAGCTCTTTAACCTCCTCATTTCTTCCATTTGCTTTAGCATCTCTATGCTGGAGAGCAAGTTTCAGAGTCTCTTCTGACATCCATTTGGTCTTTTTCTTATTTCTTGTTTCCTTAATGACCTTTTGCTTTCTTCTTGTATGATATTCTTGATGTCATCCCACAATTCTCTGGTCTTTGTTCATTGGTGTCTAATGCATCAAATCTATTCTTGAGATGATCTCTAAATTCAAGTGGGATATGTTCAAGGAAATATTTTGGCTTTCATGGACTGACTTGTTTTAATTTTCTTCAGCTTCAACTTGAACTTGCATATGAGCAGTTGATTGTCTGTTCCACAGTCTGCCCCTGGCCTTGTTTTGGCTGATGATATGGAGCTTTTCAACATCTTTTTCCACAGATACAGTCAATTTGATTTCTGTGTGTGCTACCTGATGAGGTCCATGTGTATAGTAATATTTTATATTATCTAAAAAAAGCATTTGCAATAAAGAATCATTGGTCTTGAAAAATTCTATTATGTGCGATCTCCAGCATAATTTCTACCAAGGCCATGTTTTCCAACTCCTGATCTTTTCTCTTTGTTTCCAATCTTTGTGTTCCAATTGCCAGTAATTATCAATACATCTTGATTGCATGTTTGATCCATTTCAGACTGAAGAAGTTGGTAGAATTCTTCAACTTCATCATCACTGGCTTTAGTGGTTGGTGGGTAAACTTGAATAACATTGGTCTTAACTGATCATCTTCATAGGCATATGGATATTATCTTTTCACGGACAGCTTTGTACTTCAGAACAGACCTTGAAATGTTCTTTTTGATGATGAATGTGTTTTGATTACTGTAGTTTTTCAGTGTGTCTTGACATTGGGAAGTGCACATCTTCCTACATTGTTCTTTTCAAGACTGTTTTGACTCTTCAGGGCACCTTGGAATTCCATATAAATTTGAGTAGCAGTTTTTAATTTTCTACAGAAAGAGGCTCTTTTAATTTTGATAGTGATTGCACTGAACCAGTAGATCACTTTGAGTAGTGTAGACTTCATCTTAACAATATTGTCTTCTAATCCATAAATACAGTGTGTTTTTCCATTTGTTTATATCTTTTATTTCTTTCAAAAATGTTTTATAGCTTTCAGTAGATATGTATTTCATTTTAGTAGTTAAATTTATTCCATGGTATTTTATTTTAGGTATTGTTGTCAATGGAATTGCTTTCTTAATTTCTTTTTCAGCCTGTTCATTGCTGGTTTATAGGAACACAACCAATTTTTGTGTGTTGATTTTGTATCCTACTTTGCTGAATTCATTTATTAGTTCTAATAATTTCCTGTCGATTCTTTGAACTTTCTACATACAAGATATGTCAGCTGCAAATAATTTTATTTTTTTCTTTATAGTTTGAATGATTTTATTTCTTTTTCTTGCTTAATTGCTTTGGCTAGGACTCCCAAAACAATGTTTAAAAGGAGTGATGATAGCAGGCACCCTTGTCTTTCTCTAATCTTACTGAAAATGTTCTTAGCTTTTTTATTTTAATTTGAGATCAGTGGTAATGTAATCACCTTTATTTCTGAGGACCAGCTGGTGGATTTGAACTAATTACCTTATGGTTAGCAGTCCAGTGCTTATCCTACAGTTCCACACCATGAGTCCTAGGAAGAAGTAAATACAGTTCTTGAGAATTAGGAATAAGAGCAGCTGCTATGCCTAGAACTGAAATAGAGTATTAAGTAAAAGCTCCACCTACTCTGGCCTTCCAAGGGCTAAGCTTTAACTTTGTTGGGGAGGGCATAGCCTTGACTCATTAGATGACAGAGAAATTGCATTGGTGGATCTTGCTGGAAATATGCCCTCTAGGGTTCTAGTGTCTCACTAGATGCACTGTGCTATAAAATTGCCCAAGGGAGGAGTATGCTGTGGGAAATTGCTGACTGCTGGGTGTTGCTGACCACTGTGTAGCTCAGGAGCCGAATGCTGGCACTGTTGCATATGTGGTGGTCCAGGAGTCTGCCGAGAGAGTGTGAGCAAACCAAGAAACAAAGACCTTTCCTCCTGAAATGTCTCCTTTACACAGCGCCAAGTAAATTGAATGCCAACTGGTAAATAAAAATATTTAAGGGTCCCGGATCCATTTCTGGGAATGTAGTGGCTTCACAGGATAAGCACTGAACTGCGAACCACAAGGTAGGTGGTTCAAGCCCACCAGTCACTCTGCATAAGGAAGATGAGGTTTTCTGGTCCTGCAAAGATTTATAGCCTTGGAAACAGGGTTACTATGAATTGGAATTAACTTACTGGCCCTTAACAACAACAACAGCAACAGATCTATTTCCCAGAGCAGATAAAAAGGGGGAATTTGGAATGAGAAGCTGCAAACTGATAACTGGTGCATATAATAAGAAAGATGATCTGGAAGAAAAACACAGTATCTGATAGGAATGTGATTAAAGAAAAGATCCTATTCAACAAAAAGAAAATTCAGGACAGTCTCATTTAAAGTCAGAGATGCCGAAAGAATCATTGATTATAGAACTTGATCATGGCTAGAGGGCAAGGAGAAAGTCTAGTTTAGGTAAACCTGGGGAAGGTAAAACATTGGTGAAAGAGTTTGTGAGTATGAAATCCAATAGAGCAAAATACTTAGGATGGTCAATTAGAACTGGCATCTCAGGACTGTAGTTAATAAAACCAAGTTGGATTCTTGTTATTCCATTTCTCACACCTATCTAGTTTGTAAATAAAATTTCTCACACTGTGGAAATGCAGATATTTTTAGTAGATGAAATGAGAGTATTATGATTTATATTTTTCATCTGCAAGATGTAAGAAGGGGACAAAAGATTCAGGGCACTGTGCCAAAGTGTAAATTAAGACTTTGGAACTGTGGACAATGGGAATGGAATAACACCTTCCTTGCCTCCTTGATCAGTAAAAAATGATTAAATTACTACAAGAAACATTTAATTTTAGGGTGTTCTAAGGGAAGGGAAGAAAGAGACAATGGAAAAGCTCCATATCATCAGTGAAAACAAGGCCAGGGACAGACTGTGGAACAGACCATCAATTACTCATAAGCAAATTCAAACTGAAGCTGAAGAAAATGAAAACAAGTCCACGAGAGCCAATATATCCCACCTGAATTTAGAGATCATCTGAAGAACAGATTTGATACATTAAACACTAAAGACCGAAGACCGGAAGAGTTGTGGGATGACATCAAGAACCTCATACATGAAGAAAGCAAAATGTCTTTAAGAAGGAAAAGGTCAAAATGGATGTCAGAAGAGACACTGAAACTTGCTTTCCAGTGTAGAGATGCTAAAGCAAATGGAAGAAATGAAGAGGTCCAAGAGCTGAACAGAAAATTTCAAAGATCAGCTTGAGGATATAAAGCTAAATATTACAACAAAATGTGCAAAGATCTGGAATCAGAAAACCAAAAAGGAAGAACATGTTCAACATTTCTCAAGCTGGGGGAACTGAAGAAAATTTCAAGTCTCAATTTTTGTTATTGAAAGATTCTCTGGGCAAATTATTGAATGATGCAGAAAGCATCAAGAGAAGATGGAGGGAATACACAGAGTCACTGTACTAAAAGAAAATGGTTAATGTTCAACCATTTCAAGAGGTAGCATATGATCATGAGCCAATGATACTGAAGGAGGAAGTCCAAAGTGCATTGAAGGAATTGGCAAAGAACAAGGCACCAGGAATTGATGGAATAAAAATTGAAATCTTTCAAGAAAGTGAGGCAGCACAGGAGGCACTCACTCATCTCTGTCAAGAAATTTGGAAGACAACTATCTGGCCGACTGATTGGAAGAGATCCATATTTGTGCCCATTCCAAAGAGAGGTGATCTAACGGAATGCACAAATCATCAGACAATCTCTTTGATATCTCATGCGAGTAAAGTTTTGCTAAAGATAATACAGAAACGACTACAATCATACATTGACAGAGAATTTCCAGAGGTTCAAGCCGGACTTAGAACTGGCCATGGAACAAGGGATATCATTGCTGATGTCTGATGGATCTTGGCTGAAAGCAGCGAATATCAGAAAGATGTTGACCTGTGCTTTATTGACTATGCAAAGGCTTTCAATTGTGTGGATCATGAAGCTATGGACAACATTGCAAAGTATAAGTATTCTGGAACACTGAATTGTGCTCATGAGGAATCTGTACCTGGACCAAAAAGCAGTTGTTCGAACAGAACATGGGAACACTGAATAGCTTAAAATTAAAAAAGGTGTGTGACAAGGTTGTACTCTTTCACCATACTTATTCAACCTGTATACGGAGCAAATAATCTGAGAAGCTGGGTTATCTGAAGAAAAACGTGGCATCAGGATTGGAGGAAGACTCATTAACAACCTGCGATATGCAGATGATACAACCTTGTTTGCTGAAAGTGAAGAGGACTTAAAACATTTACTGATGAAGATCAAAGAGCATAGCCTTTGGTATGGATTACATCTCAATGTAAAGAAAACAAAAATCCTCACCATTGGACAATAAACAACATTCTTATAAACAGAGAAAAGATTGAAAGTTGTCAATGACTTTATTCTTCTTGTATCAACTATCAACACTCATGGAAGCAGCAGTCAAGAAATCAAATGATGTATTGCATTAGGCAAATCTGCTGCACTAGACCTTTTGAAAGTGTTGAAGAGCAAAGATGTCAGCTTGAGGACTAAGGTGTGCCTGAGCCAAGCCATGATATTTTCAATAACCTCATATGCATGTGAAAGCTGGACAGTGAATAAGACCATAGAAGAATTGATGCTTTTGAGTTATGGTGTTGGAAGAGAATATTGAAAGTGCCATGGACTGCCAAAAGAACTAATAGATCCATTTTGGAAGAAGTGCAGCTAGAGTGCGCCTTGGAGGTCAAGATGGCCAAACTTTGTCTCTCATACTTAGACATATTGTCAGGAGGGACCAGTCACTGGAGAAGGATATCATGTTTGGTAAGGTGGAGGGTCAGAGAAAAAGAGGAAGACCTCTAACGAGATGGATTGGCCAAGTGGCAGCATTGATGGACTCAAGCGTGGCAATGGTAGTGAGGTTGGCCCAGGATCGGACAGTGTTTTGTTTTGTTGTGCATAAGGTCGCTATGGGTTGGTACTGACTTGATGGCACCTAACAACAACAACAAGATGTTTATCACAGACCTCTATAAACTTTTATATATAACATTCTACTGCATTTCACGGGGTCCTGGGTGGCACTGTAGGATAAGGCTGGACTGCTAACCACAAGGTTGGTTGTTCAAACCCACCAGCTGCTCCTCAAAAATCCTATATGGAATCACTATGAGTTGAATCCAACTTGATGGCACGTAACAACAATTGCATTTCAAAAGTTACTTCTGCCACCATAGTACAACTACCAATTTCATAGTATCTGATTTCAGAAAATTAGTTTTATATCTCCTACTTCTGGGCAATAAATGGAAACCTTTAAGAAATTGCACCAGTTTCTTCAGATAACTGGAGTGTCATTTTAGTAATTTGATATTTTAGGCAGACAAAAGTATATACCTCTTTAGTCCATACTATTTGGGAAGAGCAATTAGACAGGTGCTTCATAAATGTGGTTCTGAAAGGTAGCATGGTGAGTGTCAGCCTTTTTATTACAATACTGTATTCCTTTATAAGTGCTGAAAATGGCCCATGGGAAGCTAACTAGAACAAGAGAAGGTTTATGATGCTAAGCCCTGCACTGCAAACATTTCATCTCTAGTTACAGCCATGCAAATTATGATAGTTCCACTGACAATGGGGGGAAATTACTAAGCTTAAAACAAATCAGACAAAATTTAACTGTATAGAAACTAAAATGAAAAAATAGATCAGGAAGCTTTAGGATCATTGAAGTCATTACGCTGCCTTAAAAGAGTGTTTAACCAACCAGTTGCCATCAAGTAAATTCCAACTCATGGCAACCCTGTGTGTGTAGTGGAAAACTGAGTAGAACCGTGTTCCATAGGAAGTTTAATGGCTGAGTTTGGGGAAATAGGTCATCAGGGCTTTCCTCCAAGGCATCTGTGAATGGACTGGGACTACCAGACTTCAAGTTAGTAGCTGAGTACTTGTGTGTTTGCACCACTCAAGGACTCCTAAAAATGTTTATGGGATTTGTGAAGATTGTGTGTGTGTGTATATATATATATATATATAATCATTTGTGAAACAGTCTTACTACATGTTTTCTCATATTCCAATCACATCAAAGTTTCTTGATTCTTTCATCTATACAGCTAATGTTCTCCCACTATGTTGGAAGGGCAGTGGACGATGCTGGTATATAGAGATGTGTAAGGCAATTGTTCTTAAGGAGCCCATGAAAAGTATTAATGACTTATTCTTTTCTCTTTAATTTTGTACATACAAATCATTAAGGAGGAAAAAAATATTAGTCTTGTTGGTTGATATATAGGAATCAGTAAGTTAAATGATGCGTTTTTTTCCACTTTTAAAGAAATAACCTGGACCTCATACACACTCCACCAGCATCCTCTTTAAGGTTGTTAAGTGCCGTTGAGTTGGTTCCGACTCATAGTGACCCCATATGGGGTTTCTGAAGAGCTGCAGGTGGGTTTGAATTGATGACCTTGTGGTTCGTACATAGTCCAGGGCTGATCCTACAGTGCCACACCAGGAGTTCTCTTTAATATCCACTCCTAATTTGGCTCTGGTAGCATAGTGGTTACGAATCGGGCTGCGAACCTAAAGGTCAGCGGTTCGAAACTACCAGCAGCTCCGCGGGAGAAAGATGAGGCTTTCTACTCCCATAAGGATTTACACCCTCAGAAACCCTGTACAGGGTCGCTATGGGTCGGAACCGACTCGACGGCACTTAACAACAACAACAACAATTTGGTTATCTAGGGCTACTATCACAGAAAATACCACAACAATGTGTCTTAAACTAACAGACAAAATCAGGTGTGTTCAGAAGTGGAAGGACTGTAGAGGGCTTTAACAAACAGAAATATATTTTCTTACAATTTGTAGGAGACTACAAGTTTGAATTGAAGGCACTGGATCTAGGAGAACACTTTCTCTCTCTGTGGGATCTGGGGGAAGGCCCTGGTCTCTAGTTTTGTTTCCTGGTTACATGAAGATCTTCATGTTTCTCGGTCTTTATCTTCCCCATGTCTGTTTGCTTAAATTGCACCTCTTATATTTTGTAACTGATGGACTCAAGACACACCCTACACAAATCCTGCCTCATAAACACAGTGATCAACTCATTACCAAATGGGATTATAATCACAGGCAAAAAGATTAGGATTTACAATGCATATTTTTGTTGTTGTTAGGTGTCCTTGAGTCAGTTCCAACTCACAGTTAAGCTATGCACAGAATGAAGCACTACCCAGTCCTGCACCATCCACACAATTGTTACACTTGAGCCCATTGCCGCTGCCACATATTTTTAGGGGGGCACAATTTTTAGGGGGGCAACTAATTTCTCCTCTACTATTTGGCTATGCTCTTGCAACACTTTCACTTTAGTTTCAGACGGGAATCAGCAAATTTTTTTGCAAAGAAGCAGATAGTGAATATTTTAAACTTTGTGGGGCATACAGTTTTTGTCACAACGACACAAGTCTGCTGTTTTAGCACAAAGGCAATCACACAAATGAACATAGATGTAATATGATAAAGCTTCACTTATGGACACTGAAATCTGAATTTCACATTTTTTGTGTGTGTTCTGAAATATTTTCAACTATTTAAAAATGTGAAAACCATTCTTAGCTTGTGGTATGTACCAAAACAAGTGTCAGCACAGATTTGGACCATGGAGTATAGTTTGATAAGCTCTGGTCTAGTTGCAATGTTGCTTTTTCAGGTGCTGAGCTGTTATATCAACTGCCATGGAGTCAGTTTTGACTCACAGCAACCCTATGGGTTTCCTAGCAGTGGCTGGTGGGTTTGAACTACTGATCTTGTGGTTAGCAGTCAAATTCACTTAATCACAACCCAAAGGAAAACCCTGGAAAGATGGTTTTGCTAAGAGTTAAAACATCCCAAACTTTAGGCATCATCGACATAACCGTAATTTTTTATTGTACATCTGCAATGTTGTGCTGCTGAGTTAGCTGGTCCTTTGAAAGATATTTTTAAATTTTACAGTGACTTTTTCACTTTCCAGCATCAAAGAAGTATATATAAAACAATGTGTAGTGATAGCATTGGTTAGTTTTATTCCCAGTTTGTAGATTTGGCTCTTTGTGAAGGTAAATGGCTTACTCTTAATCTCACCCTTGTCTAGAGAGTCAGAATTGCCAGGTGTTGTTACTAAAGGACACGGTGGTGATGGTGGTAGTGTGCCGTGGAGTTGGTTCTGACTCATAGTGACCCTGCATAGGTTGCTGAGGCTGTAAATCTTAACGGAGCATAAAGCCTCCTCTTTCTCCCACAGAACCACTGGTCGTTTGGAACTGCTGACCTTGAGTTAAGCAGCCTGACTTGTAACCACTATCAGAGCACCTTGCATATAAAGGGAAATTGAGAGCGTATCTTTCAGATTAGTCATTTTTTTTCAGAAAAAATGTACTTTTTATGACATAACAACTGAAAAGATGAGTGCTTGTGAGGAAAAATCTGTTAGATAATTTGAGCATTTTGAGGTAGAAGAATCTAAGCCCAAGAGTGAGATCATGAAAACTTGCATAAAATGTTGTTACTAAGTACCATTGAGTTGGTTCCAACTCATAGTGACCCAGTTTAGGGTTTCTGAGGCTATAAATCTTTGCAGGAGCAGAAAGTCTCATTCTTCTCCTGAGGAGTGGCTAGTGGGCTTAAACCGCCAACTTTGTGGTTTATAGTCCAATGCTTATCCTATGGAGCCACTGGACTCCCCACATAAAATATATATAGATAAAATGTCATGGCTTTTTCCTCTGTGTCTACAATCACCAGGAGTGGTTCGGTTTGTTGTTGTTATGTGCCATGGAGTCGGTTCCAACTCATAGCGACCCTGGACAGGGTTTCTGAAGCTGTAAATCTTTACGGGAGCAGAAAGCCTCATCTTTCTCCAGTGGAACAGCTGGTAGTTTCGAACTGCTGACCTTGGGGTTCGCAGACCAATTCATAATCACTATGCTAAAATGTCATGGCTTTTTCCTCTGTGCCTACAATCACCAGGAGAGGTTTGGTTTAGGGTCTGTAAAATTTTTTCCTTCCTTTAAATGTAATACTTTTGAGCCAAGACATCATTGGTTCCAGGCTCAGACAGTTCCAGTAGAAAGTGTGAATGTTCAGCAAGAGAATATTTTTTGAAAGGAGTCTGAAAATCTGCCTTGCCAGATACCTGAAACTTTGTTAGGGTATTCAGTGGAAAATTTCATTTCCACATTATAAATAACTGTAGGATATTTTAAGGGATCCAAGAAGAGTAACATCCAAGAGCTGCTTATATTAGTTCTACTGAAATGTGAAATGGAGGAAGGATGCCGAGGAAGGCTATAAAATTGAATTACCGGATGCGATTAATTAAAATAAATAATCTCACCATTGATTAAGTTGCCCTGAAAACTCCCAGTCAATGCAACCATCCACTGAGGCCAGCATATTTTGCAATCTATCCCAATACTCTCGCTGCAGTATAAGTGAGACAAAGAAAGGGTAAAGACGCCACGGCGAAAAGGAGGGCAAAAATCATTACCAAGATGACCAAAATGCCTAATAGGTTTTTATTTAAAAAAAAAAAAAAAAAAGTCTTTCAGGTTACCCTTATTTGAATTATGTATTATTAGCATACTCAATATCTTCAAATTTCCTGGGAGCTCCCTGTTTTGTGGACTTCCTTGGGAGGTCAAGGACAACCCCAGAGGAGGCCACAGTGTTTGTTACAGAATGTATGTAAAAGCAGAAATGCTTCCTATAATTCCTCCCCACCTCTGCAGAACCCACGATTTAAAAAAAAACAAGACAAAGCAAAACAGAACGCTACCAGCGTGAGAAACAGTGGCATAATGTGGCTCCCCCGCCCCCCAAAAAAACCGCTGTCCCCTCGAAAGGTAAAATAAAACAAAAATCCGTGTGTGTGTGTGTTGGGTATCCTGTGTGTGGATGTGTGTCTAAGTGGCAGGGCAAAAGGAAAGGTTTTGTTTTTGTTTTTTAAAATGAGGATGCCTGGCTTCCCGTGCCTTGTCGGCCGCCTGCAGCTGAGGAAGCTAGATCCGAGTGCGCTCCCGACCGTGCCCGGGGTTAGAGCTCTCCCCTGTGACCAAAAAAAATAATTAAAAATCGCACGCGCGCCAGATGGCTCAGCTACTCGCTGCGCGTTCAAATTCGTGAGGATGAACTGGGTCTCGCACACCGGCGGCTCCCGGGCAGGGTGACGAATTTGCCAGGAGAAGAGGGTGTTGGGGAAGAGATATCACGGTGGGTGGTGAAGAATCTCTTCTCCGCGTCACTGAGGGTGGCCAAGGCCGGCGACCTAGTGGAGGCGAAAAGGTGGGAGTGGCGATGCAAAGAGGCTCTTTGGGGGGAATTTCGGGGAGAATTGGGAACGTAGAGAGAAGTGGAAAAAGGAAAGACAGACGAGGGAGACGTGGAGGAATGGAGACTAGGAAAGGTAAAAATAATGCCCCAAACAGGAAGAACAGGGCAGCATCCCCAGAGCTCCATCCTTTCCTTCGAGGTAGGGTACACTAATCCCAGTCCCTCCAGCCTTCTGGAAGCCCCCGTTTTCGGAGCATCACTCCCTATGGGCAAACCTGGTTTCCACAGAACGCAAACACAGTCCTTCAAGTTCATGTTTTATTTGAAGTCCCGACAGGCACCAGACAAACCTCTTCCGCGTCCCCTACTCCCTGGAAGTCCTTCTAGGCCCCTTCAAAGGCGCAGACCCAAGTGTGGGTTCAGCGAGTGGTAGCGAAGCTTTAAAAACCGACTGGGAGGGTCGTGGCAGGTTGCTAGCAGGGCAATGAAGGCGTTAGTGCAGGGCAATAAAATCACCTATTAATGAGTATGTAAATTGCTTTAAATAAGATGGGGCTGGTGAATGATGACCCAGCCATCTTTCTTGTATAACACTCCATTATAATTTTTCATTTATTTTATAAAATTACTTATTGTGTCAGATACACTATTAGCAATTTCAAGCTTTGGAAGGTTTAAACCAGTTTAACAAAAAGCATGGAACGTAGTAAAACCACCGCAGAAGGGGAAAGGCCCTGAGCCCCCTTCTTGGGAGTACAGTAGCCTCCAGCGGATTTCCCGGCTTCTGCGGGCGACACACATTGTTTTATTTGTTTTGAAGGCTGAGTTTGAGGCTGATCGGAGACACCCACGTGCTTCTGACTCTCATCAGCGTAATGATCGCCCTCGCCAGAGTCGTGTCTATATAAACCACAAAAACCTAATCATTAGAAATCCCAGCCTTCAAAAACCACATTTTAGGTAAAAACTGCCCTTTTTTTTTTCGCGCTCCTTCATCCTCTAGACCACAACTTTTTTGGGGATCCAAAGTCGCTTTTTGAACCCACATTGGGAAATAAATACATAAATAAACAGCCATTGAAGCATTCTGAATTTTTTTATTTACATTTTTTCCCCTCCCGGGAGCGGTGAGGAAGAAAGTGAAGACACTACCTTTGGATGCAGAATAGACTTCGTAAAGGATAGAAATTAATGGAAAACTGCTGGGTTTTACTCCGGTAAAGATTTTTGAAACTTATTTTAATACCAAGCTGACATTTCCCCAGTCCTTTAAAAAACTCATCCTTTTTCTCTAGCAATGGCATGTGTAACTATAGAAGAAGAAAAAGTGTCCACTCACCCACGTGAGTTTCTAAAAACGATTTGACAAGTGCTCCCCTATTTTTTGTACCCTTTATGACAAACAAAACAACTCAAAAAACAAAAACCCAAACTCTGTAAGGTTTCTCTCCCCCCCAACCCCCCTCCCAGCCGCTCCGGCAGAGGTGGGGGTGGGGTGCTATGGGGAGGGTAAAGAGTGCTGAGAAGTCAGCTCAAGAATTTCCCTTCCTCCTCTCCTGAAGTTACAGCGAAAAATAACGACAGTCAGATCAGCCTGCGGCTCTCTGGCGTCTCAGCTTCCGTCTCATCGGGCCGAGAGGGGACCCTTGTCTTGGAAGTGAGGGCAAAAGGACACAACCAGGCGCATTCCCCTCTAGACTGAGGCCGCCTGTCGGCTTCGGAAACTGCACTCAGCGTCCCGGGGGCTCCTTCTTGCGGCCGGCGGGCGGCGGCAGCTGCTGTAATTCGCAGACTCAAGATCCGCTGTCCCGAGATCCGCTGCCCGCGACTTACCTCCGGACAGACACCTTGAAGCGCTAGGGACCGGGGAGCCTTGCAAATAGCAGGAGGGAGTGGATGCGAGGAGGTGGTGGTGAGAGGGAGAAGAGTAGAAGCGAGAGGAAGGAGCTGAGTCGGCGAACCGGCTGGCAACAGCCGCCGGAGGAATCTGAGCGAGCAGCCTACGCCGGGCGAGTGGTGGCAGCGGCAAAGGAGGCGGAGGCGGCGGCGGCGGCGCTAGCGCTAGCGGGCGGTGGCGCGGACGCCTGCAGCTGGGCAGCTGCGCGCGGCGCGGCGGCAGAGGACAGCGCGCGGCTATGCGGGCTCCGGGGCTGCACTGCTGAACCCACGCCACTCTGCTGCCGAATTCGAACTGGGAGGGGGCGCCAGCGCACCCAAGAGACAGAGCCCCAGGGGACTTCACTCCTCGCGGCAAACTCAAGCCCCCAGCCTTCCCGGGCCAAACGCACCCCCGCGCCGGATCGCAGCTGCCACCCCGGGAGTTTCAAAGGCTCCGGCAAATATCTGCGCCTCCCGGGTCACCCTATCCGCCAACCCGACTGCTCCTCATCGCCACCGCTGGCCCATCAAACTCCGCCCGGCAGTCTGCTCCATCGAACTTGATCTCTCACCTCCTTAGCCCCATCACCTCCAGCCCCTTTCCCCCCGTCTCGCCTCCACCCCCCCAATTTCCTCCTCCTCGCCCCTCATTTCCACCCTCCTCCCCCTCCCCCGGCCACTTCGCTAACTTGTGGCTGTTGTGATGCGTATTCCCGTAGATCCGAGCACCAGCCGGCGCTTCAGCCCCCCCTCCAGCAGCCTGCAGCCCGGCAAGATGAGCGACGTGAGCCCGGTGGTGGCTGCGCAACAGCAGCAACAGCAACAACAACAACAACAGCAGCAGCAGCAGGAGACGGCGGCGGCGGCGGCGGCAGCGGCTGCGGCTGCGGCTGCGGCGGCGGCGGTGCCCCGGTTGCGGCCGCCGCACGACAACCGCACCATGGTAGAGATTATCGCCGACCACCCAGCTGAGCTTGTTCGCACCGACAGCCCCAACTTCCTGTGCTCTGTGCTGCCGTCCCACTGGCGCTGCAACAAGACGCTGCCCGTGGCCTTTAAGGTAAGCTGCGGCTGACCCCCGCCCCTGACCCTTTGCCGCGGGACCTGCTTGTTGGGCCGGGGCCTGAAGGACCTACAAAGCCTTTTGTTTTGGCAACACTGACCCGAGGCACCCCGGCTGACCCTATCTGTCCGGTTTCCCCGGCAGGCTGGAAGCGCATTCACCCTCAGCAGATCCTGCTTCCCTCTCCCACCTGTGTCCACAGCCACCCAGACCTTTAGCTCTTGGGGACCGAAAGTTACCTTTACCTGAACATCACCCCATAAGCCTCCCCGCTTCAGCTCTAACCCACTCCCCTGTGCCCCTCAGGTGCTCACTCTGCGCCATCACCCCGACTTGTCCCACCCCGCCCCTTTCCTCAGGGACCAGGATCCCGCACTCTTCCTCCACTCTCCCGCACCCGTTTCCGGACAGCCCGGCCGACCTCGCACTGCGGGCTGAGCGCGCTGCTTCATCCCGGGTCTGGTGCTGTCCCACCTACGTCCCATTCCTCCATTCCTCCGCTGATCCCTGCACCGCTTCTGGCCCCCTTAAGCCGCAGCGGCCCCGGTCCCTCCCAGGCTCGGGGTCCAGATTCGCGGGGGTCTGCGTCGAGAGTAACCGTCCGGGATGGGGCGCGGGTTTCCGGCGGCGGCGCTCGGGTCCTGCTATTAGTGCTCTCGAGGGTCCCGGGTAAAGCAGGGAACCAGGGGAGCGCGGAGAGATTGTAAGACCCGGGCATTTGCTCAATTTGCTGCACCGCGCCAGATCCCGTTACCGGCGAGGAAGGCGGGGCCGCCGCGCGCCCCGAGGTGGGGAGCACCGGGTCCCCGGCGCTGGACCCTCGAGGGCAGGGAGGCGCGGGCTAGGGGAGGGGGCGGGGGCTCGGGCCGCCTCTTCCCGCCGGAGTCCAGTTCTCCGCCTTGCCCCGCCTGGGAGGGTTTAGGAAAGCCTGGGAAACATCTTCTGTTCGCCCGACTTGAAAACTGAGGTGACATTTTGTAGATTTGCTTTATTATTACTATTTAAGTACTTAAATTCTAAAGGTCATCTTGCTCCTCCTTCTACTATCCAAAGATAGTTGGTGTCTCCAGGCGGTGGTGTGGGCGCGGAGGGTGTGACCCTTAGGGCCTGCGAGCTGCCGCCGCGCGCCCCTCGGCCTCCACAGTCACTCCAGCCCGTTAGTTTGAGGTCGGGTGTCAGTCGTGGAGTCGCTGGCAACAACTCGGCAGGTTGTAGGGTACGCCGCCTTCGCAGTAGCTTGAAGAATCTCCATAATTCGGTCCAGATTTCCCTGGGCAGCTATCGCCAGGGGGAGACGCGGAGCCCCCCGTGGCTAGGCGCGCAGTGGGTTGACGGGGAAATTGGTTACTGGGTTGTCTACACTCGCAGGACTAGACGCCAGGGATGGAGAGGGTGATTAGATCGAGGGAAAAGAGTACTAAAAAAAAAAAAAAAAAGACTCATGTAGCGGCCTTAGGAAGTTAAGGAGATGGGTGTGGGTCCCCTGGGCTCTCGGGTCTGTGGAGAACTGGGTAAGCAGGGCCTCGGGGAAGGCATAAAAAGGTATTTTGCCAGTTCCTCCATTGTGGACCCTAGGGCCAAACTCCCACGGACCACTGGCAGTACTCCGTTGTTGATCACACATCCCCCACCCCCACCCTACGCACCCATCCAGATTCTGTGAGTGGGTGGGGTGGAAAGAAAGAGGAGGCCAGGTCAATTAGAGCTGGTTATCTCCCTAGCTGTTATATCAGCACAGAAATCAGAGTGAATTGTTATGGAAAGGGGATGTTGCATTCTGGGGCAAGTTTCATTTTGCAGTTGGCTCAAGAAGTGCTTTTTTTTTTTTAACCGTCACATTTCTCTTTTTATATTTATAAACCAACCATTTTGTAGGTTGATGCTTTCTTCCTTGAAATATTAAAAGCTCAGAATAAGTTTAAAGAAAGTATAAGAGGTATCTTTTACAATGTTCATTGTCTAAGCGTCAAGACATTTCTAAATTAGCCTTACTTAAAAGATGAAAATTTGTTTTCCCCCAAACAAAACAAAACCTATCTGAACGAAAACAAAAGAATACAAATAATGATATTTTGTCTATACAATGCCACAAATCAGGTTACATAGGATTTTTAAAATACCATTTAGATACTTGTTTCTCTATGTAGCATTTTTTTCTTGCTAAATATGCTTAAGGCATAACTGTCTTCAACAATTCTCTTACACCTATGATTCTGAATTGATAATGAGCAAGAATATTTTGGCTGGAAAGGATATTATTTGGAGGGGGATGCATAGGATAGAAGTTCTCAAGTATTTTGGTAATTTTCTTCAAGTTTTCTCATTATCAGCTTGTTAAAATTATTTTGAAGATAGATTGATTTATTTACCATTAGCCATACTTACTGTGAATTACACAAAGTACATTTTTATTATTTTACTTTTACACCTAAATAAAACCATAGAGGACAAGTAGCCAGATTAAATAGAACATTTAAATTCATATTAACTGAATTAACTTAAAACTTGTACCTCCCTTGTCTCTACACCTGTGTTTAAAGGAAGTTAAGTAGTGGCTAAAAACTGGGATCCATTCATTATAAGCGTTTATCTTTCTGCTGAAAAAAAGTTGTATAGATATTTGGGTCATCCAGATTTTGACATTTACATTTGAATGTTGAAAAACAACCTCTCTTTACCTTACTTTCCATATACTAGCCTGAGAGCAGTAGACTTACTAGACTCTTAACAACATAATCAAATACATCTGTAATAAAGACATGATATAAAAAAGTCTCAGTTTTAAAAGTGGTGACAATAATTTGGCTACCGTATTTAGAGCTACTGATAAGATAAATTTTAGTGCTGTTGAGTAGATAGCAGACAGGTAAATATATTCTAAAACACATAAAAACCCAGCATACAGACCTTAAATATTGAGAAGTCTGCCATTAAATTCAGTACAATAGCTATTTACTGAACTCATATTTTATGTCTGTGACACAGCTGGGAGCTATCGAGTTCAGAAATAGATTCATTAGATGGTGTGTTTTGATATATTACTTTAAGATAGTGCTTCAAAATGATATCGACAAGCTATTAATATATCAGTATTTGTTTAGTTCTTGTTTTGGGATTGTACAAAAATACTTATTTCATTTATACTGATTTTACTTGCATTATACTGATGTAAAAATGCAAAAAACCCCACAAAACTGGTATACTTTTGAGAGATGCAAAGTTGTGTATTAGCATTGTATTTTTAACAAAGGTCTTCTGCAGTTTTGAAATATTCAGCTCCCCCAGGTGTCAAGGAAATGGAAATAGATATTTTTAGCATTTCTTTCAGGTGCATTTCACTGAAAGCTTAAAATAGTTAAGATATACTATTAGAGGACCCCATACCCTTCTGTCTTAGATAATTCATCCAATAGTGCCCTTATAGTTAGGAGTCTGTCAGCATTTCCACTGTGAAGCCTAGTGTCCAGGGTTTATAACTCGGTTGCTTGAAATAGCTGTAGCTGAAACACTATGAGAAATTTCAAGTCCAGATGTATGCTTTAAAACTAAAAGCAGTGCAAACTTATTGTGCTGAATTAAGTCAAAGAACACTGGACTATATATGTGCACCAGCATTATATATATATATATATATATATATATATATATATATGTATATGAAAAACTTTCTGAGGAGATTTGGTGGTACAGTGGTTAAGCTCTTCCTGAAAGGTGGGTTTGAACCCACCAGCTGCTCCAAGGGAGAAAGGTATGGCATTCTGCTTCCTTAAAGATTTCCAGCTTTGGAAACTTATGAGGCAGTTCTGTTCTGTCCTATAGACTTGACAGCAATGGGTTTGAATGGTATTTTCAAATTGAACATAATATGAATTTTTATGCAAATTTAAGCACATTGAATGGATTTTGAGTTGTATAAAGACAAGTTTTTGTGTTCTGCCTTTAAATGCAATAAAATTATTATAAATTAAAAATGGGAAGATTGAGTAAGGTTATCTGAACACATAAATTTAGATGGCGAATAAATATTTTAAAAATATTTAGAAAACATATTTGAAAATAACTACAGTACATAACTTTCATTATTTTTTTTGTCGTCATTGGTGTTTGTATCCTTTCAAAACTCTAGACAAAATTCTAGATTGTGAGATAATCTAAATGACCTTTCCTAATTGAAATAAATAACCATTAAAATTTCTTTTACATTTTTAAAGAAACTATAGAATGATACATTATATTGAATTAATTTTTTCTGTAATTCTATTGGATTTCCTTAAATTTGGGGTTGAATTCTAAAACTTAGCTATAACATTTGTTGGAATTTATTATTACAGCTTATCAATTTAAAGTTATTTCAAAATTATTATAATAGAGTAAAATGTTTGTGTTTTACAATTACTGTCTCACCTTACTTTTTAATACAAAGAAAGATTTGTTCAGATTATATCTTGAAAATTAATTGTGTTTCAATTGTACTATAAGTACAATGTGCCAAATGACATTGGCCTGCAAGAGTAATTGATTAGTTAAGACTAGAGTTGTGTCCATGGAAACGCCACAGGCAATTTTAGCTTTCATACTTTGAGACCACAAAACAGTTTTAAGGGTCTGAGCTAATTCTCCATTGTTTCTCGTTTAGAGTAATTCACAGTTACAGTCATAAGGGGTCTCATACAAAATTTCAGTAGTGTTTCCAAAGTTAAATGTCCTCATAGTTTATTTTGTACAAACTATATTTCATGTGACCCAAATGCTAGTTACAGTGAGGTATACTGAAGAAAAAGAACTTCTTTTTCTATTCTGAGGTGTCAGGAGAGGAAATTACTACCCTCTTTCCCACGACCAGTCTTTAATTTGTGCATTTTATATTTTAAAAACACAAATTTAATTGTTAAGGTTTCATTACAGATTATTTTATGCGAAACAGTACTTTTGTATTGAATAATATAGACGCATATTTGAACCATGCTTACTCCTAACTAGTTAAACAATTTTTTGACTACCCCATAAAATGTTTTTCCATTGCTTGGGCTTGGTACAGATGAAATGTATAAAACAATTCTTGATTCTTTTGGTTTACTTTTAGATAAACCCAGATGAGACTCTCTAAGGGGAAATTTTTAGCACTTTTTTATTTTTCTTTTTCACTACAAAAAAAGATTTACTTCTTTCAAAAAAAAACAAAAACATAAAAACCCCTCAAACATATTATTACACTTTATATTGATATAAAGTCATTTGACTTTATAAAGTCATTTGACAATACCCCCCAACCCACTTCTTTTTTATTTTCCTCAGAAAAACATTGGGCAGTCTGGTCTGAATACTAGAAAAAAACCACAATGTACCTAGCCATTAAAATCGAGTTCAGCCATGACAGGAAAGACTCTCATGACATGGTGTTAGTTAGCTACCAACCCTCCCACCCCTGCCTCCAGGCCACGTTCTAAGCCTCATAGAAGATCCATACAATTTGTGATTATCTATTTGTTTTGTTATTAAATGTAATACGTAAAACATACCAATGTTTAATATGGTCATTATTATACTGCTTAAGCAAAGTAAAATGAATTTATGTATTTTACTCTTAGGGAATCTTTTCTTTCATATTTTCCCATATTGAACCAATTTTCCTTTTCTTCTCACTAAAAAAAGTCCATTATGTTAAAAATATGCAGTAAAATAATAATGTCCCAGAGCTCTTGAAAACTTTTATAATGGGATAGATTTCTTTCTTTCTTTATTTATTTTCTGAAATCTAGCCAGACTAGAGTGAAACCTAGCAGCCAGCCTATATCTCTCAACACCCCCAAGAACATCTCAGGACATGAAGTGAAGTATTACATATTAAATTGAAACCTTTATGGATGCTCATAAGTAAAAGTCTATGTTTAACACATATCACACTTTGAGCTGAACAAACACCATGCTCCTACCAAAAGTATGTCTTTAAACTCTTTATTTATATGCTGTTAGTGTAGTTGAGTCAGTTCTAACTCATAGCAACCCTATATAGGGTTTCCAAAGAGGGGCTGGTGAGTTTGAACTGCTGAACCTTGTGTTTCAAATTGACCTTGCGGTCCAGTGCTTTATCTTACAGCGCTACACCAGGATTCCTTTTATTTATATAGTGTCTTTTAAATAGTTTGGACTTTTTCTTTATAAAAATTATTTCTAATGTAAAACTGTAGTTCCTGAAGATGAAGTTACTTATGTGAGATTTTAACAGATATGTAATAAAGATGGGTGGGTGGGTGGGTGGGTAGAATGGGCCTTTTAATTTTTAGTGCTTTTATTCCCTTCAAAACAGTGCAAAGTTTCTTCTGTTTTCATTCATATGCTTATTGGTTGCATATTTCGTTTGACATAGAAAGCCACACAGCAGGTGTTAAAACACAATATGCTGAGTGTACAAAATGTCAAAGATTCAGAGGAATACTGGCAAACGTAGTTAGTTATTTCAGCATTTCCAAATGTTCACATTTTTGGCATTGTAAAGTTGAAATACTGTACTGAAAAGCACATTGCCTGCATTAGATGTACCCCTAACCTACTGCTGTTGAGTTGAATTCCAGCTCATAGGGACCCTGTAAGACAGAGAAGAACTACTCCATCATACTCCATATTCCATGTGAATCTTTATGGAAACAAACCACCACATCTTTCTCTTGAGTGGCTGGTGGGTTCCACCCAGTGACCTTTTAGTTAACCAACTGAGGACTTAACCACTGTATGTAACCAATAAGCATATGAATGAAGACAG
Organism: Chrysochloris asiatica; assembly: GCF_000296735.1. NCBI lineage: Eukaryota > Metazoa > Chordata > Mammalia > Afrosoricida > Chrysochloridae > Chrysochloris > Chrysochloris asiatica. Next base: position 17,400,940 of record NW_006408556.1, read on the forward strand.
AAGAAAATATGCACTGTTTGTTGTTGTTAAGTGCCCTTGAGATGGTTCACACCCATAGCGACCCTGTGTAGGGTTTCCGTGGAGCAGTTGGTGAAGTTGAACCGCCGACCTTGCAATTGGCATTGTAGTCTGGCTCACTAACCTACAATACCACATCAGGACTCATGCACTGTTTAGAAGGGAGTAAACGCACTAAAATTTAAAACACCCATTTTTCGTCCATCTTTATTACATATCTACTAAGATATCACACAAGTAACTCCATCTCCAGGAACCACAGGGCTTCTTATTAGGATTATATTCCATGCCCATTTGAGACACGAGTTCAAGAATGCTAAGTTATGGGACGCTTAGGAGTAAGTTTTGTTCTCAAGGGTTTGCCCTTGATCTGGGAGCCTTCTCAGATAGAATAGAATAATTATATCCTGGTGAAGGATGCCATTGTCATTGTTAAGTGCTGTGGAATCAGTTTCAAATTATAGCGATCTTGTTTTCAAGGAGCAGCCGGTGGGTTTGATACACTGACCTTGTGGTTAGCAACCCAATGCTTATCCAACAGTGCAACACCAGGACTCCAGTTAAAGACTAGTTGGCGTTCCTTCTCTAATGGGAAAAGTTAATCAGAAAAGCAGTTTGAAACATCACTGCTAGTGAGGGATGCTTATGCAACTATAACTAGTTATCTATCTCTCTGAGCATCTTAACTGGTAGTCCCAGAGTGCTAGCTGTGGGAAGTGGCATGCTTTTATTTATTTATTTATTTATTTATTAAAAATCAAGCACTGTGGGTAGGCCCTGTTTTGGAAGCTGGAGATAGAGTGACAAAGACAAATGAAGGCACTTCACTCTTGGATTTCCTAATCTAATCTAATCTAATCTAATCTAACGTGAACTCCTAAGAGGGAGTCCCTCAGTCTTGGGTTAGTATATTAAGAGGAATATGTATGGGTTAGTATATTAAGAGGAATATGTAGCTCATTAGTGAATGGGGGCTTCAAAATGTGGAAAAATTGCATTAACTTTCAATTCTATTTTTCCGTAAACTTTTTGGAGCCCCTCATATATGTATATTAAAATGAGCATACTGTGGAAAGTGGGTACTAGATTAATTTAAGGAACGCTTTATGATACTGGATTGAATAACAAAGTTCTAGAGGAAGGAATGAAACTCAGAAATGGCTTAAGAGAAAAGTAAGGGTGAAAAAAAAAAAAATAATATATATATATTGATGAGTTTTTTGCTTGCTTGTACTCCTGGCTAGAACAGAGGCTGTAGTAGAGGGGTGTTAAATAGGGTTTACAGATGAGAGAATTTCTGCCCTTAAGTATAGTGTTTTTGTGAGCCATTGAAGTGATTCTGATTCACGGTGACCGGATATGACAGTAAAACTCCCCACTAGGGCTTCCTAGTATGGGAGCAAATCTCCAGGTCTTTCCTCCCAGGGGCCTTCTGGTGGATTCTAACCGTAGACCTTTCAGTTAGCACCTGAGTGCTTCACCATGATACCACCAGGGCTCCTTGAAGTTTAGTTATTTTGTCTGTTTTTTTGTTTTTTTAAATCACAGTTTGTTTTAATGAGAATGTACAAAATTCATTGGGCGCATGGGACTAAATGCTTAGGTTTGCTTTATAGAGGTCTTGTCAGAGAAGGGGGCAGCACTAGCCAGAAATACATTCAAATACACAGAAATGTGATGGTCACAGAGTAGTGGGTTACTATAGCTAGAGCCAGTGTTTAGCTATTGTGAGGGCGTCTGGAAGTTGACTAAGAAAGAGATGGAAATAATCTAAATACATGATCAGGAAATGAGTTGAAAAAGGGTTGTTACCAAGGATCTTGATAATGGACTAAGAACAGTATGCTTTCTGTATGATCGTGAAGGATATTCACTAACATTCCCTTACTACACTCCTTGTTGATCAGAACACACATTTACAAGTTAGCTGATTCAATTTACAACTGTGATCCCTAACCTTGGAATAGTGAAAAATGGTTATTATCCTCATAGGCTAATTAATCTGGATTTTTACTTGACTAAATTAATCTCCTTCAGACTAATTGTTGATGAGTAAAGAAGCAAAGGTGTAATTTTAAGATGGTACATGAGACAGATAGAAATGTGATTAAAGGCATATACTTTTTGTCTATATCACTCATTGATCATTTTCAGTCATATATTTACATGTATAATTACCTTCCTAATGGTGTTGGACATCCCACTGGTTCCACTGCAGGATGGGCAGTCAGTAAATCTTTGTAATGTGATTATAGCTGAATATCTAGCTCAGAGTAAGGAGCTAGAACATAGTTCTGGATTCTATCCTGTGTCTGGGACTCCATGTTGTTAGAAACTGCAAAGTTCCCCTACAAGTCTTCTCCCATTGAGTTTACCAGACTTTCTATTTCTAGTCTTCATCCTGTGATCTGAATGAGACTATATCTTGGGGCTCTCCAGACTGCAGACAAATGATGCCTTAATATGAACGGTGCAATTGACAGCTTTCCTTCTGAAGCCTAATTCCTATGGACAACTGAACATGGGAATGCAATAAAAATGTACATGTATTCTGTGAAGAATCCAACAACAAAAGAAGGGAACTTTTGCTTGCCTTTGAAATGGGTGGACTCTGAAACATTGGTCTGTTTGAAGTGACATCTTAACCCGTAAGCAGATGCTTCATTTCAGTCTGCCATTACTGGACTGAAGCACTAAGTCCTGATAAGACACGTCATTTATTTTGAGACTATAGTCTAAGTTTTTAAGAGTCTCTGATGTGCCATCATTGCTGCTGTGTTTCCTGTCTTATGTAGGTGGTAGCCCTCGGAGAAGTGCCAGATGGGACTGTGGTTACTGTCATGGCGGGTAACGATGAAAATTATTCTGCTGAGCTTCGAAATGCCTCTGCTGTCATGAAAAACCAAGTAGCAAGGTTCAACGATCTGAGATTTGTGGGACGAAGTGGACGAGGTAGGTCTCTGAGTTTTAATATTGATGAATAAACACATTAGGATTCTCTGAGGGCACTGTACATTAGTTTTACATACAAAGCCAGCACCTTCTTTTACTGAGTAGAATGACTGGAGTTTTTATTTATTTAAATATGTTCAGATGAAAGTTGAGCATGTCTATGAGTATTAAAGCCTTTTTTCATTTATTTTATAATACTGACCATTCCAACAGGATTTTCAGGAGAGCTAATTCCAAATTTCACTGGATGTGAGCATGTGAGAGGGCTTCAAAAAGTTCATGGGAAAATTCCATTATCTTTTAAATCCATTTTTCCATGAACCTTTTGAAGCCCCTCATCTGAGGTAGAGAAGCAGAGCAGTTCTGAATTATATATAGTGGAACAATGGTAAATTGAGTGGCAAAGGGGAAAGAAATACAAATGCATTGGATCAGTTTCCTGATAGTATCAATTTGTTCTAAGTTATTGTAAAAACAGCTAGCATAATGTTATTCACTTACCACAGATGTTACCTCTATGATTTAGTTTATTTTCATAAGAATCTATTAAAATGTCATTGTTTTTATAGAGGTTTTTTTGTTTGCATAAATGAATGATATGTTATATTAGAATGACTACATCAGTTGCCTGGACAGATGACTGATAGGACTTTTAAGTGTTTCCACACAATTTAAGGTTTCCACCATTTGAATTCATATTCATGTATTTAGGAATCCTTAAAAGGATCATAAAATAGAAAATATTTCCTTTTAGGGTTTTCACAGCTGCTTCATCCATGGGGCTTTTTATAAAGTCTCTAAGGAAATCAACATTTCAGTTTTTATTTACTTATCGTACAGTTTTTATTTACTTTTAATAGTCATGCACCTACTAGAAGTATTATATTAATTTATTTATTGAATCTATTATTTTCATTTTAAGTAGTTCTCTAAGAAGAGACAATAAGACTACTGTGGCATACAGTCTTAAAGCCCTATGGAATCACTACAACCCAGGTTTGAATCAGGAAATGAGAAGCACTAGTTTTTAAAACTGGTCCAATAATTGCTCTTAGTTTGGATCAGATGTCAAATTATTACCATTGTAAAAACCTGATAAGGGAAATTCAAGCAAGGCTGTTTCCGATGAGTAGTTTTAGTTTACTTTCTAGGAACAGGGCCAAGAAGTTGTACTTTTTAACTTAAAAAAAAAAAAAATGATGCATGCTAATGAGATACTGCTACTGAAAGGTAGTTTGAAATAACATGAGGCCAGAGTCTCTGGTAAAATTATCTCTGAATCAAGTTCACTTTACTTTCATTATAAGAAAATACACACACACATCTATCTTACTATTCACTAATTAGGTTTTAAATATGTGTGTGTGTGTGTTCATTCTTTTTTTTCTCAGCCATTGATGGTGGGGTACAGTACAATGAAGTTTTCTTCCCTTTATTGTAAGAATAAAAAGAAAATCTGAACATAATGATTTATCTGTTGCTCTGAATTCCACGTAGCTTCTTCTGATTATTTTTGACTAGAGTAATGAATGTCAGTATTTAGGGGATTGGGTGTTATACTCTACAGATTCTAGCTAGTGTTTTCATTTACCTTGCTTTGTATTATATAGATGCTGCATCCATTTTCTCTGATCAATTTGAGTAGAAACTATGGCAAAGTGATAGTGTACTTTGTAAACCCTCAACATATTTATTTAAGAAACTTCAAAGAGAAACAAAGGGTGTGCACTGTTTTACTATATTGGCTTTCTGAGTTTTGGCTGGTTTCCCAAATAGCAATTTTTATATTTAAAAAAAAAAAAAAAGACAGACTTAACTGCTTGCAGACTTTTCACGCATGGAAGATGAAGAAAGCTTCTTTTGATGAAGTGTAATTATGTCCAAACAGAGCTGACCCCCTCCCCCTATATTTCTTATGATCTTAACTGAAGAAAGTAGGGTTTTTCCTTTGAAGCAGCTGGGACTTGGTGGAGGATCTGAAATGCTACAGTCTGCTGCCAGAGGCAGGATGGAGAAATTGGTCCAGACTTGTCTTCGAGACTTAGATTGGGGGGTGGGGGTGTGTGTGAGGAGGGGGTAGAGGATAGCGGGTGGAAAGAGAAAGAAAAATTGATTTGTCACTAATGATAGATTTTTATATCACTAATTTAACATTGTACATGGAAATAATAAGATCAAGCTAAAATGAAGAGGAAAGAAGGACAGAGAAAATTGATAAGACATATCCCTCTGAAAAAAATGGGTCAGTTTTTCCGTGGCAGGAAGTCCTTTAACCTGCCTGTGTACCTGACCTGTTTAAAACAGACTCTTTCCAGCTTCCTCTTTATTTTCACACTTCTATATTTCTCTTCAGTTTTTAAGTCTGGATCAACACACTGCTACCACTCTAGTTTTTTTCCTTCTATTTTGGTAGCATTAAAAAAAAAAAAAAGCCAAGTTCCACAAATATACATTTTCCCCTTCCCTGCTGGTTGAACTTCAAACGCTCAGAAATTGAATGTTGTTGTTGTTAAGTGCCATTGAGTCAATTCCGACTCATAGCAACCTTGTATAGGGTTTCCGAGGCACAGCTGGTGAATTTGAACCGCTTACTTTGTGGTTCACAATCCAGTGCTGATCCTACAGTGCTACACTAGTCTTAGATTAAGGTTGTTTGAATTGCAAGGTCGACGGTTCAAACTCACCAGTCACTCCTTGGAAACCCTATACAGGGTCGCTATGAATCAGTTCTGACTTAGCAGCACTTCCCAACAACAATAGATTTATAAAGGAGTCACATGACTGCTTGCTTTGGTTTTATGAATCATTTAATGAATACAACTTTTGAAATGCTTTGGAATAAAGAGAGCAACAGTGACATTTATATTAAGAGTGACATAGTTTTAAATAGTCTTTTCCATTTTCTTCTTTATGTTTTTCAACAGAGTGTTTACAATTACTTTGGTACATAAGTTTTCTTGGTATGCTTTCTTCTTTTCACATCATATGCTACTTTTTATTTCTTCTAAATTTTATTTATTTTGTTGTTGTTGAAAATATACACAGCACAACACACACTAATTCAAGCTTTTACACACACCGTTTAGTGGCACTGATTACATTATTTGAGGTATGCAAGCACTCTCTACCTCTCTTTCTGAGTTGTTCTTCTCTCATTAACATAAACTCATGGCTCACTGAAGTTCCTATCTAATCTTTCAAATTTCTGCTGTCAATTTGATCCCATGTAGATAGCTCTTTAAAAAGTGTAATTCTCAAGGCAGACATTGTTTATTGGTTATGTGAAACTATTCAGGGTTAGATGACTTCAGGGGATATTTTTGGTTTAAGGTTTAATGATTTTTTCAGGGGCTCATCCACCTTCCATGTCTCCAGAAAGTCTAGAGTCCATGAGATTTTAAAATTCTGTTCTACATTTCCCCCCTTTTGATCCCGATTCTACACATGCTACTGTTAACTTAACATGTAGCTCTAAGTACCTACAGTATTTGAGCATGCACTTTGGTCAATTTAGGATACATTTCCTGTTTACCTCTCCTGTCTCTTCCTAGCAATCTCCGGGGATATGATTGGAGCGGTCTATTAATGACAGTTCCCCATATTTATATTACAAAATATATGACTTGAGTACATCCTGCAGAACTAGTTCCTAGATGAAGCCATTGATGATACACTTAACTAGAGAGTGCTAGTGCCCTAAGTAAGAGCCTGCATTTTTATAGTCAAGACCCTGTGTTTTTATCACTTACGAAAATTGATGAAAAATGGGATTTCAAACACATTTGTTTTTTAGTTTCAGGAAACTGTGAATACCCATGTAAAACATTTGACTTAGGAAGTACATTATTATAAGAAGGTGGAGAAATAATCACCAAGCTATATGATAGTTTCAGGATTACATATGGGATTCTTCAGAAGGGGCAAAAAGAAGAAAGAAACTTGGATTTTTGTTTTCTTTGTTGAAATATATCTTGATTTTTTGAAAACTGAATGCGTAAATACTTGTTTGCACCTTAAAAAAACACCTTTAAAAAATATTCTTTACAGAAAAATTGGTTCTGCTTTGAATATTTGAATGATTTATATCTGAAAGGTGAATAAATAATATGTGGCAGTTGTTCCTACATGAGGTGTTTCCTTGAACATGAAGGAAGTTTAGATTACATTAAGCATTCTAGTTAAATTGTAAAATTTTTAAATGGAAATATCCCAGAGCAAGTTCAGAAAAGTTCATGGTCAAGTTTTGGAGATTATTTTCAGACACTTAGGATATAAGTAGAGAGGACAGTGGAGGTCCCAGCAGTAGAATTCTTGCCTTCTCCTTGGAAACCTTATATAGTGTCTCTGTGAGTCAAAATTGACTTACCAGCACTTAACAACAAATATGGGAGACCCAGGTTCAGTTCCCAGCCCATGTACTTTGAGCATAGTCACCACTTGTCTGCCAGTTTATGGGTTGCTAGAGCGTCTGCTGTTACACTGTAGGATAAGCACTGGATTGCTGACCACAAAATCAGTGATTCACACACACTAGTATGTCCACGGAAACCCCACAGACGGTTGCTATGGTTGGAACCCACTTGAAGGCATTTAGCAACAACAAATGCTAAATAGATTTCACTGGAGCTCCCAGACTAAGACAGACTAGAAAGGAAGACCTGGCAATCTGTTTCTGAAAAATCCTGTGTTTCCCAACACAGTTGAATGCATGAATCCTTGAATCCATGTCACATCCAATATTGCTGTTGTTGTTAAGTGCTGTTGAGTCAGTTCCGACCCATAGTGACCCTGTATAGGATTTTCAAGGAGCAGCTGGTGAGCTTGAACCGCTGACCTTGCAGTTCAAATGGCTTTGCAGTCTGGCGCATTAACCCACAGCGCCACACCAGGACTCCCACATCCAATATACTACAGATGAAATATGATACAGTAATGACACTTTAAAAATAGATGCTTTCATTATCCTGGCCAAAATATGACATTTATTTATTTAAATTTACTGTTTCTTGGGGTCATAGAGCTGATGGGGACACATTAGATATAAATTACCTATGAATTTAAAAATGGAGTCCTGGTGTGACACTGTAGGATAAGCACTGGACTACTAATTTCAACAGGAGCTCTGGAAGCGTAGTGGTTACGAATCGGGCTGCGAACCGTAAGGTCAGCGGTTTGAAACTACCAGTCGCTCCGCGGGAGAAAGATGAGGCTTTCTACTCCTGTAAGGATTTACACCCTCGGAAACCCTGTACAGGGTCGCTATGGGTCGGAACCGACTCGAAGGCACTTAACAACAACAACAAACTAATTTCAAGGTCAGCAGTTCAAACTGTTTCTGCTCCTTGGAAATCCTATACTGGGTCACTATGATTTGGAGCAAATTGGAAGAATCAAAAAAAAAAAAAAAAAAAGGAACATTAATTTTAGGGTGTAAATCCTAGGTCCAGTCCTGGTGTCAGTACTGGACTAGATTGGTACTTTAAACCCACCAGTTGTTCCTTGGAACCCCTATAGAGGCGCACTATGAGTTGGAACTAACTTGATGACATATAACATATAGAGTGATCTCTGGTAAATTACTGAGTCTTTCAGGCTTTCGCCTTCCTCATTTGTAAAATGATGGAAGTAGGGAGAGCTGGTGATAAACCTATTGTTGTTGTAAGTGCTATCGAGTTGGTTCCAACCCATAGCAATCCTGTATAGGGTTTCCAAGGAGCAGCTGGTGAGTTTGTACTGCCGACCTTGCAGGTCAAACCCACCTTACAGTCTAATGCTTCTTCTATAGCGCCACATCAGGACTCCGGTAAACCTATGGAGAGAAGTAAATGAGATAATACATAGGAAGTGGCTTTCACTTAATAGGTTTTTAATCAGTGTTCATCTTGCCCTACTCCTATCTTTTCTTTCTCTCTTTTTTATTCTCTTGGCCATGGGAAAGGATAGCCAACGAGACTTAAAACTACATATACTCAGTAACAAATGATGTGTGTCTTTAACAGATTTTAGGAACTTCCATGGTCTGGGTTGAAAAGAAAACCCATTCACTAGACTTGACATCCAAAGACCTGTTCTACATTAAGTTTTGTATATAACCTGTTCCATATTAAACTTTGAAAAGATTGCATTAAACATTGTATTGCTACATTCTTAAGATTTGTGTTTTGATTTAATACTCTCGGCTTTCAGTAAGGAAAAAGGAGTCTGACCAGAAAACATAGCAAAACAAAATGAGCCTTTTAAAGGCTTGTGAGGAGCAAGAGCAAAATGAGTGCTCTGGTCTGAGATTGCTGAATGTTTTATTGAGTCACTGTTTCACGCCCACCTTTTCCTGTCTTGTAACAGTTTGCAGTTTTGACTATCTGACATGACTAACTGTTGCAAATCTAACTGATTACAACTGTCAATGAGTCTGTGTAACAGAGCCTGCTATTTTTTGGGGAAAGCAAACATCCAAATTTGCTATCATGCTTTTCCCTGTCGTTTTGTTGTTGTTGTTTTATTTCCTTTCCCATAGTCATCGCCTTTAGCTCATTAATTTGAAATATCAGATGTAATGTTCCAAAGAAGCACACCTTCTGCTAAAAGTAAAAACGTACATTTCTATTGGGCGATGCCATGTACATTTAGCAAAAAAAGAAGGGGCTGTCAGGGACTTCTTTCAAGATTTACCAGCAGAGATGTATGTTATAGGAGGGGTGAGCAAGGAGGAGAGAAATCTTTGTTCCAGTGATGTTGAAATCATCACCATACCACAGGCACATTAAGGCCAGCACAGGAGACACTGGCTCCTGTTAAAATGATTCCCATAAGAACTTTCCTCTTTCATCTTCTTATTGGAGTGCAGTTAAGCAAATGAAATGCTAAAGCCATGCGAAGTAAATAACATAATCAACAGTGATTTACTATTGTTCTCTCATGGGTCATGACCTAATCCTAAATAAAGACTTTTAAAATTGTCTGTGGTTGGATGTGTTCCTGATGTTGGAGAAAGCTGAAGAGCAGGACTTTGAACCGGTTCATTTGGTTCAATTTCCTGCTCAGAATTTGCATTTTCACCCCAGATCGACTGAATCCAAATCTATATTTTAACAAGATTCTTTGGTAGTGTAGTGATTACGAGTTGGGCTGCTAACCTCAAGGTCAGCAGTTTGAAACTACCAACTGTTCTACGGGAGAAAGATAAGGCTTTCTGCTCCCATAAAGATGTATACATAGTCTCTGAAACCCTATGGCAGGGTTGCTATGAGTCAGAACCAACTCCACGGCACACCACCACCACTTTTACATACACGCGCGTAAAACCATACGATCTTTTGGATTCACCTGAGGATCTCTAAGAGTCATGTTGGGATCTTGTTAAAAATGTAGATTCCCATTCAGTGTATCAGGGATGGAAATGCAAATTATAACTGGTTCAGAGCCCTAACTGAAAGAATGAGAACACTTTATGTAGACCAGGGTGTTTGTTTTTATTACAGCTGTTGATACTGAGTGGCTTTTTTGATGGCGGGTGTGTGTGTGGGAATTGGAGGAATATTCTTGTTGTAGCATTACAAGTGAGGATGTTTTAACACACAAGTTTAGAAACAGTCTAAACTGACCATTAGAGGGTTTCCAATTAGAATAAAGATTTCTTCATCTTACCTTTGTTTCATTATCTCCTCAGAGATGCTTAAATGAAATTTGGACATCAGTGTTGCTATATTATCACCAGTACAATCTTTTTCTATTCACAGTGGATTTCCCCCCTTTTATATCTGCAGGCAAGAGTTTCACGTTGACCATAACTGTCTTCACAAATCCTCCCCAAGTGGCCACCTATCACAGGGCTATTAAAGTTACAGTGGATGGACCCCGGGAACCCAGAAGTAAGTACTTGTTTTCCTACTGGATGTGGTAATAGAGTTTGCTGAGACCCTAGGAGGAATTTATTGCAAATGAGTCAGTAGTGTTACTTTCATATAAATAACTTTTTTTTTTGCCAAGTTTGCTATATACATAAAATTGTAGTGAGAGGCAATTAGTAGAGTTTCATAGTAGAAAATAAAATTACAGGCAGGTCCCAGGTTACCAATGAGCCAATGAGGTTTGTTACTAAATGTATCTTTAAGTAGAATTTGTAGGTAAGTCGGAATAGGTGCATATGGTTCTTATTTAGCCTTACTTCAGTGCAAGGAAAGACTTGAAGCCTTTTCTATGATTTAAAAGCTGTAGTAAGTGAAGGTGATTGTGAGGAAGAATTTGTTGTGAATAGGGATTGGCTCAGTGGTTTCAATGTGAGAGCAAATTTACATAACATTAAAGGGCAAGTACATTTTGAGGTGTCTCTAAGTCTGATGTTCATAACCTGGGGACTTACTGTATAGTTTCAACCTTTACCGCAGCTTGCTAAGGCCTCCTTAACTTTGGGAAGCTAGTGTATTCAGTCCCTGTAACTCTTGGCTAAGAAATTCCGTTCATCTACTGGACACAATAGACAGGACCAAATAGACTCATGAGAGCTGAAGAGGAAAACAATAAACTTAAAAATCTCGAGCTTAGTCAAAAAGCATTTGCCTATTTTTCCCATGGCCTAAGAATGTGTTTTAAGTCTTTAACTCGCCCACTCAATTCCCTTTATAAAGAGCACACTGCTTAATTACAAAGAATTTATTTGCAAATGATAACTTGCTTGATTGTTACAACACTGTTGTTTGGTCATGTTCCAGTAATTGTTATAGATAGTCTCTTTTAACAGATATAGGCTAACCAGATTTAGCTCATCTTGGTTTATTTGTCTGTCTGGACATACAGGACACTAAATTGGTAGTGCACACAACCCTTTCAAGTCAACATGCATTTTCCTCATAAATCCGAACTGAAATAATTTTACGTCCTCCCCTCCCCACTCAGTTAATGAGTTGAATAAACTTTTGAGTTGAATAAGTATCACAGGATTTAGATATATTTAGAAATTAAAGATTATTCAATATATAAACCACGTTTAAGGAAAATTGTGCCAATGGCTTTCCAAAAATGTTTTTGAAGATAAAACATTGGCTCTCTAGGCACTGTAAGGAGTCCTGGTGTGGCGCTGTGGGCTAATGTTCTGGACTGCAAGGTCGGTGGTTCAAGCTCACCAGCAGCTCCTTGGAAACCCTGTATAGGGTTGCTATGAGTCGGAACCGACTCGATGGCACTTAACAACAACAGGCACTGTAAAAACCAATGTTTTTAGACAAAAACTAAATCTGCTTAGAAAAATAACGTGCCAATGGAAATGTCATCTAAAACTCTGCCCTTAAAACAGTGACAACAACCGTCACAACAAAAAACCTCTGCCTTTGATGAATGAATACATTGGAGTTCTCCCCATTGCCTTTTAGGAGTTTGGTTTTGTGGTGGAAGTAGGAGACAGTAGTAGTATTTGTCATATAACACACCTGCCCAGACAGTGAGAGTGTTGTATCTTTTCTTCCCCTAGAATGAGAGAAAAGGTCTTTATCAGACCTAAGTAGTATCTTCTCTGCCTCTTTTCACTAAAACTGACTGCTTGCATGAACTAGGGAGGCTTCTTGCCTCAAAAGCCAGTCTTTGAGGTTTTTGTTTTCTCCTCCTTTCATGTGCATGGCAGTTTTCCAGGTTCATGATGCTGGGTCATTCATTTGTCTGCTCTGTTTAGGGTTGTTCTAGTAGGTGGTTGCCCCAGGTCTCCAGGCCTATGGGAGAATGGTTAATGCAGTGCAGGTGAAGAGGGCAGGGCTCTGGTGACTGGTTTGGGGGCTTTGCCTGACTTTCTGAACTGCCATCAACTGAGGAGGATGCTTTAAAAGGATGAAAGACACGCTCTAACCTTTATCTTTTCTCTAGTTCTTGAGTTCCTAGAAGGCAGGGCCATCCATTTTAGTAGTGCCTAAAGGAGTCCTGGGAGAAAGATGAGGCTTTCTACTCCCATCAAGATTTACAGCCTCAGAAACCCTGTGCAGGGTCGCTATGGGTGGGAATCAACTTGACAGCACTTAACAACAACAACAACAACAACAACAACAAAAGGAGTCCTGGTGTGGCGCTGTGGGTTAATGCGCTGGGCTGCAAGGTCGTTTGAACTGCAATGTCAGTGGTTCAAGCTCACCAGCCGCTCATAAACCCTGTACAAGGTCGCTATGGTTCGGAACTGACTCATTGGCACTAACAACAGCAATAACAAAGGACTCCTGGTGTGGTGCTATAGGATCAGCACTGGACTGCGGACCACAAGGTTGGCAGTTCAAACCCACCAGCCGCTCCTCGGAAACCCTATACAGGGTAGTTGTGAGTCGAAACCGACTGAACAGCACTTTACAACAACAAAGCAAGACAATAGTTTCTTAGTATTTGTTAAGTATTTAGCATCACGTAATACTTAACTTTTAAAGATATATCCTGCTTTTCTCAGTTTTTTATAAAAGTCATTATTATGGTGTGGTATTTGCTAGACAAGTTTCATGCTCAAGAGTTGATGCTCAGAGGAATTGATTGGGAGAAGAAACAGGGAAGAGTGGGTGTTGTCTCCCCTTACCCCGCCAAGAAGGATGGGACCAAAGATGAAACTGTAGGGTAAATTTGGGAAAGCGGTTTCAGTTTCAAGTAAGGGTAGTGTTGCCCCATTTCTTAGAGATTTGTGACAGAGTTAGTTGATAAGCTCACTGTTCTGTAAATGCAGAGACAAGAGAGTAATGAGGGCCAGGGGTAGAGGGGTGGGTTGCAGATGGGCTCCAGCTTTGGAGGGTTGGGGAGGAGCAAGCAGATACAGTCTGTGAGTCTCAGACTACCTGCCCTAGATAAACCTGAAAGACATTTCTTAGGACCTGAAAATATCTTTGAAAATTTGATGTCATTTCTCTGACATCGTGAGGTGACTTGTCAAACTGAGATTCTGAATATAAGGTTGGATCTGGGGCCAGTAACATCCTAGTCCTATGAACCAGAGTCTCTGTGCTGTGTTACTTCCTTCCACTCTGATCTTGGTTGTCCTGAACATTACACATTCCTATCATTACACTCTTTCTCAGTATTGTTCTTTAATTTTGAGACTTCCAGGTATAGAAAATGCACAGGATTGGCCATTTTTTTCAATAGCGAGTATGATAGGATTTCGATTGTTTGGCTGTACAGTTATTGATAAATGAGGAATCCTTTAAAATAAGTGTTGTTATTGTGAAGTGCCATTGAGTCGTTAAGTTGTTAAGTCTCATGGTGAACCTATATATAGGTTTTTGAAAGAGCGACTTGTGAGCATGAATCGCCGACCTTGCAGTTCAAAGCGACTTTGCAGTCTAGTACATTAACCTACAGCGCCATGCCAGAATTCTGTTAGAGTAGGTGTAGGCGAACTTTCTGTAAAGTTCTTGCTATTAAATAATTTAGACTCTGCGGGCCACACAGTCTCTGACTAGGGACTCAACCATTGAAATGAAAAAGCAGCCATAGACAATACGTAAACAAGCAGTCATAACTATATTCCATTCAAATGTTATTTACAAAAACAGGTGGTAGATCAGATTTAGTCCACAAACCACAGTTTGCTAACCCTTGCTCCAGAATTCAAAGTGGTTTATTCTATAGCCCTTTAACAGAGAAGGGCTTTAGTAAAAGACTTTCTTTCCTAAGGGCAGAAAAAAAGACAACTAGTGTGCACTTGTTTTGGTCCCCTTTGTTTCAAATGATAATTCCTTAAGTAGTGGTTATTTGTCATAGAAATAATGTAATTTTGTTTATTACTGTAGTGGTTTCAAGGAGTTGAAGATTTTGTACTGTTGAGTCCTGTGAATGGAATTTCATTCCTTCCTCAAAACATCTGAGCCTATATTGAAAAGGCTGCTTCTGGTAGGTCAGCTGTTTGAACAAGGACAAGTTCTGGGTGCAACTGGTTGGGCTTTACTTTAGCATTAGTGTGGTGGTTAAGAGTGCAGGCTTTGGTGTCAGACAGCTCCACCATTTACCAGCTGAGTAGTACTAGCCAAGTTAACATCATGTCACTTCGCCTCGATTTTCTCCTTTGTTAAAGGGGGAAGTAATAATAGGGTTTTCCTCATTTTAGCTATTTGTTGTTGTTGTTGTTAAGTGTTGTCGAGTTGGTTCTGACCCACAGTGACCCTGTATAGAGTTTCCAAGGAGCAGCTGGTGAGCTTGAACTGGTGACTTTGTGGTACAAAGCAACTTTGCAGTCCAGCAAAGGCCACAGCACCACACCAGGACTCCCATTAGCGATTTGGGGCATGGTAAAGGATAGAATGTGTATGAAGTGTGTGGTGATGGTCATGTACTTAGTGCTCCTTAAGTGTTGACTGTTATTATTAATGAGTTTTTCTCAGTGTCAAAAGTTTGCTGTAGAGTTTTGCTTGTAGTATATTTTCAGGAAACAGATACCATCAAGATTTTTTCCTCTGGTGTATTTTCAAACCCCTGGAGATGACTTTACTAGTTTTTGCTCATTAGTAAATAACAGTAATCAGTGTTATAAATGGTGCCTTGAGCAGGTATTTATGCTGCCTAGGGACAGCTGAGAGTCCTGGTGTGGTGCTGTAGGATAAGCATTGGACTGTTAACTGACAGGTGGATGATTCAAACCCACCGGCTGCTCCTCGGAAACTCTACATAGAGTGACTGTGAATTGGAACTGATTCAGCGGCACTTAACAACAACAGAGTTCAGCTGTACAGAATTGATGATACTGATAAAGTGATTAGCAGCACAGAACGGTTCAAGAGAGGCTACTATAGCGCTCGTGCCCCGTTCAGAGGTCCAGCCTATCAACGCATCTGCCACAACTTGCTTTTCATTCAAAAATCTGAAAGATTTCTCCCTTCGATGTTTTCTGTCTCTGGCAGCTGAACTGGAGATGTCACATTACAAACAACTTCTTTTCTTAATATACACATCTGGCGTTGGCAGTTGGACTCACTTCATAAGAGCACATGATCATCACTCATTACAAGATTAAAAAGTACCCCATGGCATCATTGATGTTTTTTAACTTTGATCTTCTACAGTTGTGATTCATCTCAGTTATAAAACTTCCCTTTAAAGGAACATAGCCGATGACTTATTAGAACCTTCATCTTAAGTAGTGTAAACATGAAAACGGTGCACATCTTTACAAAATGCCATTTATTTTCTTTGCCAGCTTATCATTTTAAGACATGACATCATACTTAAAATCCCAAATTTGTACGTCTTATGTTTAGGCAAGCTGTTTTGACCTTCTGTTGGCAAATTAACTCTGAAGAACAACCACCGTATGTTCACCAGCAGGAAAGTCGGTGTAGCCGCAGAGGCAACAGTAATGCATTTGAATACTTAACTGCTTTAAACATCAGTTTCTATTAGGATCCTCTGCCCCATTTATGCAATCGATTCCAATGCCTGTGTGATTTAAAGCATTTCTGTAGATGGTGAAAACTCTGTTAGCACTGTGACATGCTGTGTCGTGGTTCTGAATTAAGGCAGAGAACTGATAGAAAAGGGTACCATTGGTTGTGCAGAAGATAGAAAAAGTAAGTCACCTTACATAGCCAAATTTCTTTTCAGTCTCTTGCTTTTCCAGTTATCTCTTGCTAAGTAGCAAACCTCTCTCAAAACATAATGACTACAAAAACAGCCAAATAATTATTTCTCACGATCCCATGGATTGCTGGGGGCGCATCTGGAGGATGTTTCTGCTGATCATGCTTGTGGTCAGTCTCTCATGTGGCTGTAGTCAGATGGCAGTTGGTGCTGGAACATCCAAGGTGGCTTTGTTCATGTATCCAAGGCTTGGTGGAGAGGGTTGGAAGACCGAACTCAGCTGGGATGATGGAACAGCTGGACCTCTCGTCCTCCACATGGCCTCTCTAGCAGGGTGGTCAGACTTCTGACACTACAGCTCAGTGCCCCTAAAATGCAAAAGTTGTAGTTGAATTAAGATGTAAGCTGAGAAGTGTTGTTAGAAGCTGTCAGGTTGACACCTAATTCACGGCAAACCCATGACTAGATGGCTGTGATCCGTAGGGTTTTCAGTGGCTGACTCTTTGGAAGTTGATTTCTGGGCCCTTATTCTTAGTCCATCTTAATCTGGAAACTCGATGAAATCTGTTCAGCAGAGAGACAGACAGCTGCACCTGAGGTGCCTCAGTTAGGCATTGGATCTGTGTGTCTCTCATGGAAGGCAAGAATTCTACCATGGTACCACCACTGCCCCCAGGCTGAGAGCTACCACGAGTTACTTCCTCTGTATTCTATTGGCTAAAGCAAGACAGGTGCAGCCTGCATTCAAGGGAAGGGAAGGAACCCCATGAAGGTGTGAATAATAGGGGCTTAGTTCATTGGGACCACCAATGTCTTCAACTCCTACAACTGCTTAGCCAGTAAATGTCATTGTCGTAAGAGAAGAAATGATTTCATCACAATATAGTTTTTGAAAGGTCTTTTGGCTTTCCAGTTTGGGTGAATTTTTAAGTTCTACCAGATGACTCAAAATTTAATTATAGCATTTTAAACAAATTTGGTAAGTATCAGATGAATTAAGGGGAGAACCCTCTACAGGGTCGCTATGGGTTGGAACTGACTCGATGGCACTTAACAACAACAACAACAACAATTATCTTTTGGAAATGAGCCCTGGTAGTGTAGTGGGTTACCAGTTGGGCTGTTGACCACAAGGTCAGTAGTTCAAATCTACCAGCCACTTCATGGAAGAAAGATGAGCTTTCTGCTTCTCCAAAGATGTACAGCTTCGGAAATCTCTACAGGGTCACTATGAGTCAGAACTGACTCCACCGTGGCACATAACAACCACCATCACCATTATCTGTTGGAAGGAACCCTGGTGGTGCCGTGGTTAAGTGCTCACTGCTAGCCAAAAGGTTGGTGGTTTAAACCCAGTAGCTGCTCCTAAGGAGAAAGATGAGGCTGCCTACTTCTATAAAGATTTACAGCCTTGGAAACCCTATGTGGCAGTTCTACACTGTCCTATAGTGTGGTTGTGAGTTGTAATTGACTCACTGGCAGTGGGCTTGGTTTTGGTATTGCCTGTTGTAGCCCTGGTAGTTAAGCAATTAGCTGCTAATTGAAATGCTGGGAATTTGATCCCACCAGCTGCTCTGTGGGAGAAAGATGTGTCTGTCAGTCTGCTTCCATAAAGATCACATACAGTCTTGAAAATCCATGGAGACAGGTTGCTCTTTCCTCAGGATTGTTAGAGGGTCAATATGAGTTGAAATGGACTAGATGGTATTGTTTTTAAATTTTTAAATTATTAATTAATTGAGTCCTGGTGTGGCGCCGTGGGCTAATGTGTCAGACTGCAAAGTCGTTTGAACGGTAAAGTCGGTGGTTCAAGCTCATCAGCTGCTTCTTGGAAACCCTATACAGGGTCACTATGGGTCGTAATCGACTCGACGGCACTTGACAACAACAACAACAACAATTACTTGGGAGTTCCTGGGTGGCACAAATAGGTAAGCATGCTATCTGAAAGGTTGGTGGTTTGAATCAACCCAGAGATGTCTCAGAATACAAGTCTTCTGATGAGTTTCCGAAAGGTTACAACTTTGAAAACTCTATGGAACTGTTCTTCTCTGCACACGTGGGGTCACTATAAGTCAGAATCATATCGAAGGCAACTCACAGCAATAATAACAATAGAAATTAACTTGTTATGGAGTCCCTGGGTGGTACAAGTGGTGGATCTGCTTGGCTGCTAACTGAAAGGTTGGAGATGTGAGTCCATCCAGAGGTACTTTACATGAAAGGCCTGCAATCTGCTGCCAAAAAACCAGCTGTGGGAAACCCTATCTGTGCAGCTCAGTTCTACTCTGATACTCATGGCCTTGTCATGAGTGAGGGTTGACTCAACAGCAACGGAGTTGTTTGGTTTTTTTTTTTAATTTATTGCCTTGTGGTACTTGGTATTAGAGGATCAATATCAAGTTGAGCACGTTTTACAAGAGAAAATTAGATGTTTGAACAATAACCACAGAAGTTAATAAGCCCTGCCAGGCCACGTGACAAAGTCTGCAGCAGAAATATCTGTTGTTGTTGTTAGGTGCCATTAAGTACATCCCGACTCATAGCGACCCTATGTGCAACAGAACAAAGCACTGCCTGGTCCTGGCCTAACCTCACAACGCTATGTTTGAGCCCATTGATGCTGCCACTGTGCCAATCCATCTCAATGGGGGGTTCCCTCTTTTTCACTGACCTTCCACTTTACCAAACATGATATCCCTCTCCAGCTGTTACAAGTTGGTCCCTCCTGACAATATGTCTGAAGTATGAGAGACAAAGTCTGGTCATCCTGGCCTCCAAGGAGCACTCTGGCTGGATTTCTTCCAACATAGATCTCTTGGTTCTTTTGGCAGCCCATGGCACTTTCAATATTTTCCTCCAACACCATAACTCAAATGCATCAATTCTTCTATGATCTTCCTTATTCACTGTCCAGCTTTCGCATGCATATGAGGTTATTGAAAATACCATGGCTTGAGTCAGGCCATCCTATGGCTCCTCAGATGGACAAGCTTGGATATTTTGTACTTTGTATCCTTTAAATTCTGACTTGCCAGGCTACCTGCACACCCGATTCCTGACATGTGTGAGTATGTTTCTAAACGTTTTTGTGTGTCTTGCCTCACAGGAGTAAACCATAGTTACTCTCAAACCGTCATCTATGTATCTCTTCCTGAGGGGCTGCTGTCCACTGCTGACCTGTTACCTGGACAGCTTGGGTTATAGCATTGGGGAAGAAAAGGCAGAGAATCTGGTTGCTGGCTCTCTTCTGCTTGGCACCGTTCATGACTTCAGTAAGGGGGCTGGAGCTTAGGTGAGAGAAGTGTACAGAGTACAGAGAAATGCTTGTATTCCCAGAACTATCTTACCACTTGCTTCATTCCCCCTTACTGTTAGGCTTAGGCCCTGCAGCCAAATCCTTCTTTTTTGCTTGCTCATCCTCATCTGTACATCGTCATCAGCAAATTGATAAGACACCAGAGAACATTTCATTTCTCCCTATTCTTGAGGCACTTCCCATTGTACAAGTTTTTCTTCTAACGAAC
Source organism: Chrysochloris asiatica (assembly GCF_000296735.1). NCBI lineage: Eukaryota > Metazoa > Chordata > Mammalia > Afrosoricida > Chrysochloridae > Chrysochloris > Chrysochloris asiatica. The sequence continues at coordinate 17,420,961 of NW_006408556.1, forward strand.
GGTAAGGCCACAGATTTAAAAAAGCAGCGTGGTCTTGGCAGTGTGTCATCTCATTTTTCTCATACTGTTCTACCCACTTCTGAGGCTGTTTTCCAGCTAGGTGGAAAAGGGTGGAAAGAATGAAGGGCTTGGTATTTTTTCTCTTCTTTGTACTAGATGATGTCAGTGACAACTTAACTTATCCTCCATTACTTTTCATCCCAGTTGGGTGAAAGAGAAGACTGGGGTCTGGCCCAGGCATGACTTTTGGTTAGGTATCTGTGGTGGGTGCTTTTTTAGAGGTAGATCACAGGTGAAGGAAAGTAGGGGACTTGCAAAAATGTGTTGGATGAAGGGGCAGCAGAAGAATTTTTCCAGGCGATTTGATACCTCTGGATAGAAGATTAGCATTTGTAGCCTTGCTCTCTGTGAAGACAATCTGAGAAAACCTTGGTAGACCTTAGATCATAGTCCTGATGCACAAGGCCTGAGCTTTTTAGTCTTCAGCACAAGGCGTTAATAAAAAGTCCCTTAACTTCTTGGCTTGCAGATTTTCCCTGTCTGCTTCACAATCTCTAAAATGCCCAAGGGATGGAAGTTATGGGTAAATGCCATGTTTTGGCATTTACAAGTCAACAAATACAAGCAGGAGTTTGATTGTCATTTATATGAATCATTTGGTCACCAGTATATAAAACATTGCTGTAAGTCTTTAATTTAAGAGAATAATAACAGTTGAAAACATTGTTCTCATTTACCCCTTTCTTCAAGGATTGTGGAGAAGTGGGGTGGCCAGAAGTGCTGGTGGAGGTTCTGTCTGGTGGTTGGAGGAATGTGCTCTTGAGAAGAGCAGTTTTAAATCTCTCTCAGTACTTTTTTTTCTTGTTGTTGACTGACTGTCAGGAGCTGGGAAGATGGCCAAGAAGGAAATGACACATCGAGAGGCATTTTGTGTTGTGCAACATTCTGTAGAACTGATGCAAGGATATATGGCCTGTTTACACATTCTTTCTTGAGCAGACTGCATGGCCGTAATTTAATTCAGCAACACATGGCATGCTGCAGCAAGGAGCTATGGCTTTAACATCCTTTCATGGCAAATTATCACAGCCGTTAAAACATGCTTGTGTCCCTCCTTTGCACTTTTCCCTGGCTTTCCCAGCCCTGAATGTACTTTCTTATTGCATTGGACTTGTGTTAACAAGGACCTGTAGCTTTCACATTCTCCACATGCAGCTGCTCCGCTTGATAAATGACTTCTCACTAAATATAGCACGGCAGGTTTTCGAGGGATATGTGTTCTAAGCACACACACATACTTGTTCCAAATGTGTCAGGAGTTTGTCAGTTTGGTGTGATGGAGAAGTCATTCCATCTTAAAGTAGCTAAAGCAGCATAGAAATAGGAATTGAATGGGAAATAGATGCCTTCCTTTTTTTTTTTTTTTTTTTTGGAAAATGGCTTTTCTTTCCCAAGAGAGATAATTCTTGATAGTTTATGGAAATAATTCCCTTACTTCAATTCTGTGTCTACTACGGCATTTGCTTTAAGGAGTGCCAAGCCAGTGGACAATTGCTGTTGTTAATTCCAACATCGAGTCAGTTCCAACTCATAGGGTTTCTGAGGAGCGGCTGGTGAGCTTGAACTGCCAACCTTGTAGTTTAAACTGACTTTGTAGTCCAGCGCATTAACCCACAGTGCCAAAGCATGGTGGGTTAGGGGAAGATTTGCTGTGTTGAATGCCACATTCTTACCTGTCCCTCCGTAGCAGATTAATAAGGATCGTGGGTGGCACGGTGGCTAAGTGCTTAGGTACTAACTGTTTGGTCTTTGAGAGAAAAATGTGACAGTCTGCTTCCGTAAAGATGACAGCTTTGGAAACTTTATGGAATAGTTTTACTCTGTGCTGTAAAGTCGCTGTGAGTGAGTCAGAATTGACTTGATGGCAACAGGCTTAGTGTGTTTGCAGAATAAATTTGTCATGTCAATTTAGGCATGTCTTTGGTCTTCACATAAAAATTTCAGAAGTTTTCAATTAGGCACGTATAGAAAAGAATTGCTCATGTTTTCTGAGAAATTTTTGGAAATATAAGAAATGATATAAAAACCATTGAGATCTAAAATATTAATTCCAGATATATGCAATGGTTAAAGTAATAAGTTAAATTAAAAGTATTTGTGATGTGGTATTTAACTATTAGAGGAAGAATTCCCTGTTCTTCTTTACCTATTACTGCTACTGTGTTCTGGTGACTAAAATGTATTGACTAGCAGAAATAAGCCCTTCATTAAATATTAGGATTAAAGCTTAAACCCAAGCATCTCTGGAAAAGGTAACTCATATTTAAATTTGTACTGTGATAAAAATAAGTTATGTAGAGTCCTTTGTTGGGAGCAGGCTTATTGGTAGGTCTGGGTCCACCCACTGTTGTCAAGTTGATTTGGACTCATAGTGACCTACGAGTTTATCCTGGACAGAGTAGAACTGCTCCCTATGTTTTCTAAGGCTCCTAAATCTTTGTGGAAGCAGATGGCCTTATTGTTCTCCCATGGGGCAGCTGGTAGGTTTGCTCCTCTGACCTTTCAGTTAGCAGCCCAACCCTGAAGGCCTGAGTATTAGAGACTTATCAGTTGAAGCGTGCCAGGCAGGGCCTCTACCCACCTTGAAGGCATTGCCAACTTCAGGCATTGCACTTTGCCTTAACAGTGTGTTATTTATGATATGTTTCAGGTCTGGCATCCTACTAAAGATGCAAGGTTTTATACATTTAAAGAGTTTTTAGTTTCTGAATTTCCATATTTCTTCCTTTGTCAATATTTCCCTTTCACAAAGTAGTCTTTATGCAGCTTCTTTTTGTCCCTCCTCTAGATGCATGCCAAGGAGTTCTGGTAGCGTAGTGGTTACAAATTGGGCTGTGAACCGCAAGGTCAGCAGTTTGAAACTACCAGCTGTTCCGCGGGAGAAAGATGAGGCTTTCTGCTCCCGTAAAAAGATTTACATCTTCGGAAACCCTGTTCAGGGTCGCTATGAGTCAGAACCGACTCCACAGCACACAGCCAGCCAATATATGCTAGCTTTCCTCTTTGACCAGCTTGAAAAAAATTATCATGTAATTTCTTTTCTTTTAGTAGTTATACTTAACTTTTTCATTTTATTTAATTATTTTTATTTTTTAAAATGTTTTATCGTGAACTATGTGATAGTTTACATGGGAGAACACTAGTTTTACATTCATCCTAGTCTATATCATTTCACTGCCATGGCTACCATCCCCTCCATGCATCATCAACTAACTAAAGGGTACACCCTGCAAGCCTGCCCCCCAGTCATCAGCACAGCCCCTCTCCCTCTCTGCGTCTAAAGCCCCCAGCTGCTCCATCTCTCCACATCATCATCTCTGCCTCCATCTCTGGCATCACTGTTTCTCTGGGTAGGGTCACACACTCCGCTTTTCTTCCTTGATTGTCCCAGGGACCTCTGCTCCTGGCCTGCAAAGTCAACCACTGCCCTCCTTTTGCTACAACATGTCTACCTTTACATTTCCAACCCTCACAGTCAGTCTTGATAACAATTATTCACTATTGTACCACACAAGACCTATCCGCATCTCCTTTCATCAACCCCGCCCAGACAGATTGTATACTACTCAGTGGAGATTCTACCTTCTTCCACACCCTCTGGATCTAGGTTCCCTCTTGAAAGCTTGTAAGCCAGTCACTTCTTGCCTTTGTAGCCTCCCATTTTGGGTAGCCAGTGTCTAAGTTGCCTATCCCTGTCTTCTCTTTGTATGGAGGGGATGGGAATGATCCTCGCTGTAAAGATTTTTTCTCTCTTTTGAGCTACTGTATCCATAAGTGTAGGTCAAGTTCATCAAATTGTATCAGATTACTCTTTTTTTCCTCTTCTTTCTTCTTCTAGTTGAGCTCTGATCCTTAACATTTTAACATGGATATTTGTTTTCATAAAATCAATCATTTTCTCTGGTGACCTCTTGAAGAATATAAGAACTTTGTTATATTTTAAGTTGCAATCACACCCTCTCTTCTACAGTTTTTTCCTAGTCTAATAATTTGTTCCTTGTTCTATGCTCCTTGGATTAGTTGTAATCAGTGTTTTAAACTGTGTTTGCTTATTTTGTTATTCAGTTGCTGCAAGCCTGTGTGTGCAGAGTAGAACTGTGTCTCATAGCATTTTCAAGACTCTGGCCATTTGGAAGGGAATCATCAGGCATTCTGAGGTGCCTCTGGGTACATTTGAGCTGCCAGCCTTTTGGGTTGGTGGTTCAGTGCTTAACCGTTTGTGCCACCCAAGGACTCTTATCTGTCTACCTACACACTTATTGATTTATTTGCTCACTGTTCTTTCTGGCACCTCATTTCTTCCTTCAGGTCCTGTTTTCTTTTTCTTGATAAGTATCCTGTATTGCAAATGTTAGTGGAAGACTTAGTTTTTGTGACCTGAAAGTGTCAGCAGTTCTGTACATTGGCTGCTGCCAAATGATGTGATACAAGAGGTACACTGCTTAAAGTACATTGTCTATGAGTGCCTGATCACACTGTTGGCCAGTCTTACATGTTACAGCTTCTTCTTCATATGAACAGAGTGGCTGGAGTCATATTTAAGGACCTGGAACACAGGGCACAGAAATGTTCATGGGAGAAGAGGGAAGGGAAATGGGGAAGGCCAGGCTCTAAGTAATAAAGAGTCCTGAGCAATGGTGGGGTCTGGGAGAAGGGGGGAAGGGGGAGGAAGGAGTGGCCCTGCAGAAGAGGAGAAACCAAAGAAATGGGGGTTATAGGGAGAGCAAGTGAAATCTTCTACTTCACACTTTTGACTTGGGCAAATCCTAAGGTGTCAGTCTGAGAACTCCCCAAATTTATGCTAAAGAACTCTCCAACCACATTTGCTTGGCATTGTCTCACCATCATTCTGTTTGATCCTTAGAGGCCACCATTGCCTGCCTGTTGCTCATTGAACAGCCAGAGCAGCACTCCTGAGATACTGGTGTCTGTACACATTCTCAGGCATTTTAGTGAGAGTGCAGGATTCAGAACAAAAAGATGCTTCTTTCATTTGACAGATAAGCTGTTGAATGAAGCAGAAGGAAGAAAACAGATACAAGCATGGTCTAAGAGCTGCTGGGAGACCATGATCTGGGGTAGAAAGAACTCCCTTGAGACAGAGTGTTTGGAATGACCCAGTGTTGGTTCTGTGCACCACACATTAGCATTGAGTACAAGTAGCTGGTGGGGAAGAGCTCTCTAACCCTGTACAAAGACGGTGTGTTCAGCCTATCCAACAGCCCTCGAACTGCATGCATTTCCTATCTTCTTCTCATTCGTACTTTCTCAGCGTGAATTTTCATGAGCTGTCACCTAGGCAAACATGCTAGCATGTATTTTGGTTGGGGAATACTCAGGATGGTTTCACCTGGGCTGTATGTCTCTTCCTTAGGATCAGCCCTAGAAATTATTTGTAGAAAAACATGGACTTATCAAGAGGATTATGTGGATACTCAAATACACTTTGCTACACAGGACGTGTAAAAATATAGATGTGGAAAAAGAGCTGTGGTCTCTTTAGATCTTAGCTTTCATTTCATCCTTCTATTTCACCTCCTCACCACTCTCTCCTTCCTTCAAAACCAAGTAGCAATGTTTTGTACCATAAGGTCTACTTCAGAGTCACTTAAGAGAGACTTCACCTGTGAGGGTATGAAGATATCACTGAATTTCTCTCCATTTCAAGTTCTTCATCCTTTAAATGGAAATGGACATGAAGACAACTTCACAGAGTAGCTGGGAGGGATAACTCCTAAGGAATGATCGTAAAATACTTGGCACACATGAAGGGCAACTTAAATACCAAATAGTAATTATGTAGCGCCTTTCTGCCAAGGAGTCCCTAACACTTAGACATTACCTCACTGGTTCTCTTTACATCCCTTTGAGGGAGGCATTTTTCATTTTACAGGTAGATAAACTGAGGCATGGATACTTGAAAACTCATTTTCCCTGTGTCACTGTGCAAGTCAGCAGATGATTTATGGATATGGGCAAGGTGCCCAGGTCTTTTCCTATTTAGTTATTCATTACTAAACCTCCCTAATGTCTTTGTCATTAAAGTTATAGAAGCGCTGGTTTTGGGTCCAAGGCATTCTTAGTTGATTGTATGAAATAATTTTAACTGAGAAGCATGCCTGGTGATATAGTAGCATTTTGTTATTGTTGTTGTTACTAAATAGTAAATAAGTCCCAATGTATAGGTCCTGGTACAGAGTAAGTGTGTATATTAGATTTCTTGAAGGAGCATTGAGGGCATTAAGACAAGAGCAACAGAGTTGGGAAACACTGAATTTCATTGAATTTACACTGATAAAGGAGTCCTGGCGTGACACTATGGGATCAAGCACTGGACGACAAGGTCCGTTTGAACCACAACGTTCCAACCCATGGCAACCTTGTATAGGGTTTCCAAGGAGTGGCTGGTGAGTTTGCGGTTCAAACCGACCTTGAGGTCGATTGTTTATCCTATAGCATCACACCAGAAGTTTACTACTAGATATTGTTTTCGTTAAGTGTTGTCAAGTCAATTCCAACCCTGTATAGGGTTTCCAAGGAGCAGCTGGTGAGCTTGAACCACCGACCTTACAGTTAAAACAACTTTGAAGTCTGACACATTAGCCCATAGCGCCACACCAGGACTCCCTACTACTAGATAGTACTTAGGAAATAAGTTAACCTTAAATTATTATTACTATGTAAGTGGTGGTGGTTGTGTGTTGTGGAGTTGATTCTGACTCACTGTGACCCTGCATAGGGTTTCTGAGGCTGTAAATCTTTATGGGAGCAGAAAGCCTCATTTTTCTCTTGCAGGATGGCTGATAGTTTCGAACTGCTGACCTTGAGGTTAGCAGGCCGACTCATAACCATTACACTACCAGAGCTCCTTATTAAACAAGTAGAAGATGTAAAAACAAAAAATGAATCAGAAAATAAAGATTCAAAAGAGGTAAATAAAAATTGCCAATAAGCATCTCCTAAGATTACCACCACTGATATTTTAATGTGTATTCTCTTTAATATTATGAGTATTATTTTAGAATATAGGTAGTCCCCGGGCTACAAATGCCTGGCTTATGTACAAACCATGGTTTGAACCAACCTCTCTGTAAAGTCTGTTCTACCAAACATGCAAAGTACCTATAGTGGTTTGAAGTGACAAATGGGTGCTACTTTGCTAGATATGTCAAAACATTATTGTTACAGCATTATTTTCTTAAAGATCTTTTGGTATATCTGCAAGTGTTTCTTTATTTAAAAAAAAATACAATCTGTGGAGTCCTGGTGTGACACTGTGAGTTAATGCACTGGACTGCAAAGTCAATTTGAACAGCAAGGTCAGTGGTTCAATCTCACCAGCCGTTCCTCGGAAACCGACTCAACAGCACTTAACAACAACAAAAGTATGCTAAAACAGACATTTGACTGACCGATATGAATCATACCTAACTGAGCCTTATGTAGAAATTCAACTTAAAGACAGACTTTGGGATGGAGTTCCTTTAATCTGGAACTGCCTGCAAGTCCAGTACTTTTGTGAAGGTAATCAGAAATAGCATCAGAAAAATGATACAGTGTTATAGATGGCATCACTACATAGATGCTGAGTGGAGAGAGTAACTGGAAAAGCCACTAACTGTTCCAAGGAGAAGGAACATGACAATAGGACTGGCAGCCATTCCCATTGAATGTCTTGGAAAAGGCAGCAGCTGCCTTGTGCTAGGAGGGCCGTTTGCCTGAGTGATGTAAGACTGGTTTGTATCTCAGAAGGATACACCTGGTCCCACCACTAAGAATACTGTCCTCCAATATAGCAGCTGAGAGAACCTCTTCTTGTGACTATTAGAAATAGTTTTAAAAATGCAAATATTTCTGGTAGTAGAAACATGTATCCACTCAGAAAAAATTTTGAATGCTTACTATGAGCCAAGCATATAGGACAAAGCAGACACAATCCCCTGCCACTGGGGAGCCAGGCAAGAAATGAACAAATGAACATTTATAATGCAAACATAAATGCTGTGAAGGGAACTGGCGAGACTAATAAAGAATCATGGGGTAGCAGTCCTGGTGTGGTGCTGTAGGATCAGAATTGGACTGTTAACTACAAGGTTGGTAGTTCAAGCCCACCAGCCACTCCCTGGAACTCCTATGAATCAGAACTGACTCGATGGCACTTAACAACAACAAGAAGCAGGCAGAAAGGAACCTATTCTAGAGTGATCCAGGGATGTTCTCCCTGAGTAAGTAACATTTGAACAGAGGCCTGAAGAGTGAGAAAAAACCAGCTCTAAGAAAAGTGGGAGAAGAGACTTGAAGGCAAAAGATACATGCATCATATGTAAAACCTTGCATGTCATCAGTGTTCAGAATCTGAGATCTAATTTTAGTAAGAGAGGGCCTTGTTGGTGTTAGGTGCCATCAAGTCAATTTTGACTTACAGTGACCCCACTATCCCATAGGGTGGTGAGGAAAAAAGGCTGTAATTTTTATAGATGGAGCTCTGGTAGCGTATAGTGATTATGACTTGGGCTGCTAAACTCAAGGTCAGCAGTTCGAAACTACTAGCTGTACCGCAGGAGAAAGATGAGGCTTTCTGCTCCCGTAAAGATTTACAGCCTCGGAAACCCTGTGCAGGGTCGCTATGATTCGGAACCGACTCCACGGCACATCACCACCACCACCCAGTTTGTATAGGAGCAGATTGTCAGGTCTTTCTCCCATGAAGCTGCTCGGTGGGTTTGGACCTTCAAACCCACAGTTAGTAAGTCGATTCTGACTCATTGTGAGCCTATAAGATACACTGCTCCATGGGGTTCCAAGGCTGTAAGTCTTTAGGGAAACAGAGTACCTCATCTTTCTCTCTCACAGAGTATCTGGTGGGTTCGAACCTTCCCGACCTTTCAGCTAGAGCCCACTTTGCCACCAGTGCTCCTGACAAGGACCTCGTTGTTGTTAAGTGCTGTCAAGTTGGTTTCAACTTATAGTGACCCTGTCTTGTTTTCCAAAGAGCAGCTGGTGGGTTTGAACCACTGACCTCGTGAATGGTCTAAATCAGGTTGGGGAATGCCCGGTCCTGCCAAGGTAACCATAGCTCCAGCCATCATAATAAGGGAGAATTAATTAAACGTTTGACCAAATGTGGTGGTGGTGATGGTGCGCCATGGAGTTGGTTCTGACTCATAGTGACCCTGTACAGGGTTTCTGAGGCTGTAAGTCTTTACGGGAGCAGAAACCCTCATCTTTCTTCCACGGAACATCTGGTAGTTCCGAACTGCTGACCCTGAGGTTAGCAGCCCAATTTGTAACCACTATGCTAGAGCAGGCTAATTTTTAAGTTGATAATTTTGTATGGCCTGCAAATGATGTTACACATTTTGGCAGAAAAAAGTTCCCCACCCCTGTTCTAAATGGTTGGAAAAAAGGGAACATTTGCTAAAAGGGTAGATTAGACTCACCTTCCCCAAAATTGTATGCTTTCTAATTCTACTCAAGGATGGTCCTAAGTGTGGTATGATTTAAGGAGCATAGAAAGACCCTCTTGCTAATTGGTCCCAAACCTCTCTCATATTATTCTCACCAAGGCAACTGAGGTTCTTCTTGTAAATATTGAGGACCTTAATAGATTTTATCTGCAAAGCATAACACATTTTAAGCCATCATTGATTAGCAAGTTGGTTTAAATATGTGGACCAGGTCAGATTAGCGAAAGATCATAAGGTCCAAATTTGGGGTGAGAAAGTTCTGGAAGAGTGCTGGTGAGGAACATTGCATGGGAGCAGGTTGAAGAGGATTGGTTTTTCCATAGCTAGTGCTCAGTAAGAATTCTGGAGCCTGAAGAATATTTTATTTTGGAGGGGGATATACAAATAGCTGTAGGATCAGGCTTGATTAAAAAGAACCCAAACAAAGCAGTAAGTTACCTATTTGAGTACAGTCTCTTAGGATTGTTTGTAATATGCTGAAGTCTTAGCTTTTGTGGACAATGAGAAACAATTCCAAAGGTGAGTGAGGTTTCAGAGCACATGAGCAACATTGAAAACTTAAGAACATTTAGCACAGAGCATTGATGATGATTAAAGGATTGTAAAATTGAACCTATAAGGATAAGTTGAAAGACTTGGGATTATTTAGCTTCAAGAAGAGAAGACTGAAAAAATGACTTAATAACATACTTCAAGATTATGAGGAGTTATTAAGCTGTGTATGGTGACCAGCTGTTTTGTTTTTAGCGAGGTCAGAGAAAGAAGAATAGACTTTAAATGAAGCATGAGAGATTTAGGTTAGGTTTAAAGAAGAACTTCTTATTATAAGGGTTGTTAAATAGAAGGGGGCCATGGTATTGACTAGGGGTTTTTCTAGCTTTCTTCCCACCCAGCAATGTGTATGAAATACAACTAAGTGCCACCTTTCTGTTTTTAAAATCAAAGGCATGATTTCTATTTCCCTATTATAATTCTGAAGCTCACAGCCATAGAGATTTGTAGACATAAATAATGAGGGTAATTTGTCTTACTTCAATGGTCATTAAATCTTTAACTGGGAAAAATATGACCCAAAAGAGAAACGGATCTGCCTAATGATCAAAACACTCTTATTGATAATCAGAATAGATGTGTTATTAAGAATTTGGGGTTTGAGGGTGAGAATGTTTTACTGTTAGAAAAACTTGGGTTTGTTTGACTTGTACCATGCCAGATACAGAGGGAGGTAAGGTTTGATGAAGTGGACTTATTTTCCTCTACTACCTCCATACTGGGAGAAATTAAAACCATTTCCAGGTGACACCAAAGTTAATATAACCTGGAGCTTGAGAGATACAATCCAAAAATCATCCTTCAGGAATTTATCGTCACAGGGAAGGATGGAGAGAGGAAATAGGTAGGATTTATTTCTGAAAACAGAAACCCTCTTGCATTGAAAAGTTGGCAGAGACCTGAAGAAGTTGAGCAGAGCAAAACTGAGAATGGCTGGCTGAATCCACCATCCCTCTCAGCGGAGGAGCTGAAGTATAGGGAAGCAAAGAGCCTGCTTTCTGGGTTAACCTTTGACAGAGAAGCCAAGTGTCAGGGTTTTAAAAATAATATCATTTTAAAGTTTTTTCTTCAACCCATTCTTTTGCTTCTTAAATACTAGTCTGAGCAACTCTTGTAATAAATTAGCACACCTGCATATGGTTTGCTGTAAGCACTCTTGATTGCTCACTGATGAAATGATGAAAAACAACACACACACAAACACACACACACACACATTTCAGATGAGTTCTTTATTTTGAACCAAGGGGATGTAGTTCCCTCTTTAAAAAAAAAAAAAAATCAAAGAGACTAAAGGAACAGACTTTTAAAACAGGTGATTTGACTGGGTAGAAGGCTAAGTGGGTGTGGTGTTAGGCTAAGGGAAAGGAAAAATACTCAGAAAACATATTTTTCTTTTTCCTAAAATAGCTCAGGCCCCTTGATCCAGTAAGCACATTTAGACCCTTGGGCCACTGCACTGTCCCTTCCCCAGGCCTCATCCTCCTCCACATAGGAGAGCCACCCTGCATGCCCACACTTGGTCAGCAGTCTTAACCCTATTTACATTTCCTGCTTTTCTTGCTTCCTTGTCTGGAATATCTTCTTAGTGACCTTGGCACTTTAGTCTATTTTTTTTTTTTTTCATGGTTTCTACACTTGAATTTCGGCTGCCCCCAGATTACCTATTTTTTCCCTTTAATTCTCTTCTAAGAATTCTTACAAAAAATGACAAATCTGCCTTTTTCCCCAGGAAAAGGTAATCTAAAGGGGATTAGTGTCCTCACCTTTGTTCCTGAGGCCAAGAGACTGAAAGGGAAGGAAAAGGCTAGAAAGAAGTTTGGTTTGCTCCCATTTTTAAACTTTTTTTTTTTTTTTTAAATAAAAAGAAACTCTCCTCTTGAATATTTTGTTGCAGATAAAGTCTCTTCATTACACATCTGGGGGCAGTGAGGGGACTATTGGTCTTTATTTTCTGCCATTCCTTCCCAATACCATAAAGTGAAGCTGGTAATAGCTGTCTGAAGAATAAGATGTGAAACTGATCACATGTTGATTTTTCTTGAAGCAACAGAAGACCAATCGGTGTACTCACAAAAGCTGTTTGGTCATCTGTTCTTCCCTGAGCTCCTGTTCTCTAAGTGGACTGTACTTATGATTTATGAACTAGTTTCTCTTCCCTTAAGAGAAACTGTGATAGAGGAAGACAGAATGTGAGCTTTCAGTGGTCAAAGTTTCAGAGAAGATTGGATCCATGGGCATGTTAATGTCTAAAGGTTAATAAGGAAGAACAAAGGTTCTTATGAAGGGTGTAGGATTCTAAGAGAGCAAAAGTGGATGAGGATTTGGGTAGTGGGTCAGCGGACGGTCCTGTGTTTTGGTCATTCTCTAGTGACCCATTGCCAGGGCATGATTCCTCTGTGGGCTCTCTAGGTATTTATAAAAGTCTACACTAACATAGTAAGGGGATTTACTGGGGCTAGGGATCCAGGAGTTTCTGAAGTTTATCATTATGAAAATACAGATGTACCAACATGTTGGACATTTGACCATTTTATTTTTTATAGAATATTTTCCCCCACTACTTTTCTCTATATATTGACACTGTATGTTGTAAGACCTGGTGCAGCAGTTTCTTGAGACAGCCAAGTTGCTTAAATAGCACACGCAAGAGAGGTGCCTCTTCCCTTTGTTTTTATCCAAGGCTCTCGAGGCACGGGTAGAGGGGACCTAGAGGACAGTGGGTGGATGAGCTGTTTGATTGTAGTTAATTTGTCCCATACTGGTCCAGTGACAGCATTTGAATATAAGTTAATGAATGGAAGGAGGCTTTATTAAGACATAATAGCCCCAGGTATCCATTTTTGTTGAGGATCATCTTTTCATTGTTAAAGTTCTGGAGAAGTGGTATGGAATCACCATGCCTTCTTTCTCTTCTGTTATGAGAAATGAAATAGAAGCAAAGAAAAATTTTCAACAGAATTGGAAGAAATCTGACACAGGAGGATAAAATGTAACTTTTGTAGCATGAGATTTGTGGCATAAACTGGCCAGTGGCAGGAAATCTGATGCTCTAGAGAGATGCCTCTGATAGTTACCACTTTTGCTGAGTGGCGCCTCTATGCTAGGAACTCAACAAGATGAGTCAAATCTAGTTGTAAAGAGAGACTTGCAAGGGGAAGGAAGAAATCCTCATGTTTTAAGGAATAGGTAGCACTTCTGCTCTTGTATAAATGTCTCCTTTTATTTCCTTTTAAATTGGAAGAAATTGCATCAAAAAAAAGTATCAGAGGAAAATCAGGTTTTTTTGGAGTTGGGTGACCTATAGAAAAGTTGAATTACAACTGAAATCTACTTGCAGTTCAATTTAGAATCTGGTGCTCTTTGGCCAATTCTTAGAATGACGTTTGATCGTTTCCACATCAGGAAATTGCAGTCACACTGGACTCTCTCCCATTTGGCTGTTGGAAGACTTATAGTTGTATATTATTTAAAATAAGCTCTTTGAAAACATTATTTGAACATTAGGATCTTAAATCCCAAGCCTTCCACACAAAAAGTTCCTGAAGCAATTCAGTAAAATTCTCATTTGATATTTAAACCCTTTTGGTTTCAGTGGTTTTGTCAATTAAAGAAAGTTAACCTTAGAAGAAAAATCAGCTTTAGTAATGTATAAAATCAAAACCCAATCTATTGCTGCTGAGTTGGTTCTGACTCATAGTGACCTTGCAGAATCGAGTAGAACTGCCCTTTGGGTTTCAAGGCTATAAAATTTTTTTTTTTTTAAAGTTTTTATTGTGAATTGAGTGAAAGTTTACAGGGCAGATCATCAGTTTTACATTCAACAAATCATATACTTTGTTTCATAGGTGGTGGTGGTTATGTGCCATGGAGTCAGAACTGACCCATAGCAACCCTGTACAGGGTTTCAGAGGTTGTAAATCTTTACGGGAGCAGAAAGCCTCATCTTTCTCCCGCGTAAGAGCTGATAGTTTCAAACTGCTGACTTTAAGGTTGGCAGCCCGATTCGTAACCACTGTGCTACCAGAGCTCCTTTCATTACAATGATTATAATCCCTTCCATGTACCATCGGTTAACAGTATTTCTCTCTATTCATTTTAGCACTTTTTTTAAAAAACAAAAAAACCACTCAGGCACATATAATAATGTAAACCACCAAAGAGCACATTCTGCAAGCCTGCCTCCTGGCCTCCATCTCTCAGTCCCACTCTTGCCATGAATCTGGAGTCCTCAGCTGCTTCCTCTCTCCATGTCCCCATCTCTGCCTCCATCTATGGTATCGCTGCTTCTCAGGATAAGGTCTCACACTCTGCTTGAGCTCCTTCTCCTCTGTTTCTGGACTGTATGATTAACTACTCCCCCATTTTAGTTACAGAACTTTTACCTTTACAGTTGTAACAGTAGCAATTAGTCATGATAACAGTTACTCACTATTGAATCACAAGAGTCTTATCCCCATCTCTTTTTACCAGGCCCATCTAGAAAAGATGAAAACTATTCAGTGGGGGCTCTATCTTCCCCCATACACTCTTAAACTAAAGTCCCTCTTGAAACCTTGTAAGCCAGTCACTTCATGCCTTTATCACCCCCTCACTTTAGGTAGCCAATGTCTAAGTTGCTCATCCCTATCTACCCTGTGTACAGAGGGGATAGCATTGATACTTGAAGTGAAGACTTCTTCCCTCTCTGTTAGTATTTGAGCTACTACATCCATAAGTATAAGTCAAATTCATCAAATTGTAGCAATTTACCCTCATTTCCTTTATTAAAAAAAAATTTTTTTTTTAATCTTCCTGTAGTTGAGTTCTGATTATTATCAAGCCATTGAGGTTAGGTCGAATGGGTACTATCTGCAAGTTTCGGTGTTCTTGTGCATCTCACCTCACTTCATATCTGCTGGATGCTTCACTCTCAGCTCTAGCCCTCTGTGGCTATGTCCTTGTCCATGGGCTCTGGTGTCTCCAGCTCTCACCACACTTTGGACCAGCCAGCTCTTTCTCTTCTCTCTCATCTCCAGGTCAACAGGAGTCCATGGACCATAGCTGACCTCAACCCATTTCTTCATTGCTGCCTTTCCCCCTCTTCCACTCACCAGTAGACCAATGTGGTTGTCAGCAAGCTTACATACCTGCTCATGTGTTCCCGTTGAGTCTGTGTTAAAGAGGGGTTTGACCTGAAGGCTATAAATCTTTACAGTAGCAGTTGGATCCATGTTTCTCCCACAGAACACTGGTGGTGAATTGGCAGTCTTTCAGTTAGCAGCTGAGTGCTTAATAACTGCGCCGCAAGAACTGCTGTCAAGTAATGTTGTTGTTGTTAAGTGCCAACGAGTTGGTTCCTACTCATAGCAACCTTGTATAGTGTTTCTGAGGAGCAACTGGTGGGTTTGAACTGCTGAATTGTGGTTAATAGTCCAGCGCCACACCAGGAGTTCTTAGTAATTAACATTGTTATTATAGTAAGTGTCCTTGAGTTGGTCTGACTCATAGAGACCCTGTATAGGTGCAGAAAGCCTCATCCTGTGGTTCGCAGTACATTATAATGCATGTTGTTGTTAAGTGCTGTTGAGTTAGTTCTGACTCAGAGCCACCCTGTATAAGGTTTCCAAGGAGTGACTGGTGGGTTTGAACCATGATCTTGCGGTCCAGTGCTTATCCTACAGTGCCACACAAAGACTCCATAGTAATGCATGTTGTTGGTGTTAAGTACTGACTCATAGTGACCCTGTGTAGGGTTTCCAAGGAGTGGTTGGTGGGTTTAAACTGCTGATGTTGTGGCTAGCAGTCAAGTGCTTATCATACAGAGCCACACCAGGAATAGTAATGCATAGTGTTGTTGTTAAAGTGCTGTCCAGTCGGTTCCGACCCATAGCGACCCTGTAAAAGGTTTCCAAGGGGTGGCTAATGAGCTTGAACCACCAACCTTGAGATTGAAACAGACTTAGCAGTCCAGCGCATTAACCCACAGCGCCGTACCTGTGGGTTGCTGCGTTAAATCAGCAAACATTTATAGGGTGTCTGCTGTGTGTCAGAGCCTCTGAATGCTAGGTACTGATGAAATATTTAATTTGAGAATCTTAGCAGCAGAATTGCTGTAGGATAAATTACTGGTTGCATAGAGGTTGGTTAAACCACAAGGTTGGTGGTTCAAACTCACCAGCCACTCTTTGGAAGCTCTATAGAGGATTGCTCTGAGTTGGAACTGACTCCTCGGCACTTAACAACAACCAGCAAAATCAGGAATAAAATCAAGATGGTGGTGGTGGATGTTAAGTGCCGTTGAATGGTTCCAGCTTATTGCGACCCTGTATAGGGTTTCTGAGTAGTGACTGGTGGCTTGCTGACCTTGTGGCTTGCAGTCCAGTGCTTATCCAACAGCTCCACACCAGGACTCCAAACCAAGATGGTAACCCAGCATTATTTTGAGTAAGAAAGTATTTAATATTTTAGGTAAAATGAACAGGTCTCCCAGCTTTTGTTTCTATTAGTTTATAAAGGTTTATGACTAGTGCCGTAGAGTTAATTCTGACCCATAGCGACACCATATAGGGTTTCCAAGGGGTAGCTGGTGAGCTTGAACCACAGACATTGGC
The DNA here is from genome assembly GCF_000296735.1 of Chrysochloris asiatica. Lineage (NCBI taxonomy): Eukaryota > Metazoa > Chordata > Mammalia > Afrosoricida > Chrysochloridae > Chrysochloris > Chrysochloris asiatica. The sequence continues at coordinate 17,437,633 of NW_006408556.1, forward strand.
GTTCAAAGGACTTTGCAGTCTAATGCATTAACCCACAGCACCACTTTATTGACAGTATCCACTCCTCGGTTATATCCCTAACTCCCTTTAGCTTTCAGGGTCTGCTCACCAGACCTGCTGTCTTCCTGATGGAGAACTCAGTCCCTCAACCCACTGCTTCACACCTTAGCATGCTACCCCATTCTCACTTTCCTCACAGCTCACTAGCACCTAAGATTCCTTCTTCTCCACATCACTCACTTTGATCAATGAGAGCAGGGAGTACCTACTTCTCTGCCTTACAAAAGAGGCTCCCAAGTACATTCTGATGAAAAGAAGGATTCTAAGGCAAAGTAAGTGTAACAACACTCCTATAATTTTAAGTGTATGTATGTGGAGGCCCAGGGAGGGTACGAAGTAAGGTTTGCTACCTCACAAGGCTCTGTGCTGGATGCCTTTTATCCATTAATTTCCTTTTTACTAACCAGGAAGCTGAGGCCTCATGAGGTTGCACTACTAGCTGACCTGGTGAGTCCTCTACAATGGAAAGTCAAGTCTGTTTGGTTTTTACAACTTCAGTCAGCACTCCTTTTACTGCATGATGAAGACTTTGCATATCTGTGAATAATTTTCTTGGGAAATTTTACAGAACTTTACCTATATCAGAGGTTCAGACCAAGTCTAAATTACATTGTTGTTAGGTACTGTTGGTTGCATCCACCCTTGACTTACAGTGATCCTACATGACAAAGTAAAACGACCCCATAGGGTTTCAAGGCTGTAAGCTTTATGGAATTAGATCACCAGCTCTCCTTCCTGCAGTGGAAAGTGAATGGGTTGGAGCTGTCTACCTTGGATCAGCAGCAGAACACTTAACTATTTGTGCCACCAAACAACAAAACAAATCACCCTCCCCGCAAATAAACCTGTTGCAATTGAGTTGATTTTGACTCCCAGTAACCCTATAGGACAGAGTAGCAGTGTCCCTTAGGGTTTACCAGGCAAAGTGACAGCATCAGTGGGCTCAAGCGTGGCAACAGCAGGTTGGCCCAGGATTGGGCAGTGTTTCGTTCTGCTGTGCGTAAGGTAGCTATGAGTTAGTACCAACTCGATGGCACCTAACAACAACAACAACAACAACAATCTTTGTAGAACCAGACCACCACATCTTTCTCCTGCAGAGCTGCTGGTGGATTCTAACTGCCGACCTTTGCTTTAGCAGCCCAGCACTTAACCAGTGCACAACCAGGGCTCCTTAAAGTAGCTCTGAGAGTCTCAGATATTATTTGTAGTCCTGTATTTGTCCTTTAATGCAGAGTCAAGTGTAAAGGGCCAGGTAAAAGGAATATCATCTGACGTTCAGCAACGCAATGCAGTGGCTCCATCAGTGCTGGATTGTGAACCACAAGGTTCGTGGTTTGAGTCTACCAGTTGCTTTGTGGGAGAAAGCTGAGGCTCTGTGAAGATTTAAAGCCTTGGAAATTACATAGGGTTGCTATGAGTCAAAATGGACTCAACAGAACTTAACAACAACAACAGAAACAACGTCACCAATACAACTTAGGACTTACTCTGGTAGAGTACTGTTTACGAATCGGGCTGCTAACCTCAAGGTCGGCAGTTCGAAACTACCAGCCGTTCTGCGGGAGACAGATGAGGCTTTCTGCTCCCGTAAAAATTTAGTCTCAGAAACCATGTGCAGGGTCGTCATGAGTTGGAACCGACTCCATGGTACTTAACAACAACAACAAACACCTTCACTGAGCCCTCCCCCCCCCTTTCTTTTTAGAGAAATTGGAATTACTGTTATTCACAAGTAATGAATATCCTCACTGTAATAGAAGATTTCTTTTTTCTTGTTAGCCTCTAATGTCATCATGTATAAAAACTCTGCCATTCTAGAGAAACCATGATCTTTTATTTTTGATCATTTAGATTATGTGAAAAAATAGTATTTTGGTAATAAAAATGACATTGTAAGATTAAAAAGAGAAGTGGGAATGTCAAAAGTTTGTGGAAAATTAGAATGAAAAGATAATGGAATTTTTCCACAAACTTTTTGAAGTCCCTCATATATATGATGTTCAGTGCTGGCAATTATTTGCTTTTATATTTTGAAAATAACATTTATTTTTTCTATTACATGAGAAAAATATTCTAAAAAATTCAGAACATTCTGAAGAAAGTAACACCAAAAGTAACCTCAGTTCCTATTTTGGTGTATTTCCTCTTAATATATTTTTAAGTGGCTATTTGCATTTGTGTGGTGTCCTGGTGTAGTGCTGTGGGTTAATGCACCAGACTGCAAAGCCCTTTGAACTCCAAGATCAGTGGTTCAAACTCACCAGCTGCTCCTTGGAAACCCCGTACAGGGTCGCTATTGGTTGTAATTGGCTTGACAGCACTTAACAACAACAACAATATTTGCATTTGTATGCATATGCATTTCTATATACTTTTTATTGGAGTCCTAGTGTGGTGCTGTAGGATAAGCACTGACTGCTCATTGCAAGGTGGGCAGCTCAAACCCACCAGCCATTTCTCAGAAACCCTATACAGGGTTGCTATGAGTTGGAACCTACAACATGACTCTTAACAACAACATAGTTTTTATTGTATAAGTCTTCTAAACTGGTTTTAATTTTTAATTGTTTGATGGGATTGGGCTACACCCTGAACCTTAATCTCAAAATGGTAAATTCTCTGATAAAGAAGAACATTTTCAAAATTGTTTCACAAAAGTTGAGATAAAAATCTTCTGTTCTTGTTCCTTTGAAAACATCATAGATCATGGGATTATTCACTTCCTGATACAGTTGCCTGCTTAATATAGTTGCCTGCTTTAATTGTACACTCTCCTCCTTACTTCTCTTCCTGTCTGTCTTTTCCTCACATCTTTATTCTTATATGATGGCTGCTACATCAAGTATATGCTATACTGAGTGGCACAGTCATGGTTTGAGGGTCTCTGGTTCAAACCTCTCCAAGGCTCCATCTCCATGTGTCCTAGGGAGTGCACCTATGTGCTTTAACCTAGGATTTTCATACCTGCTCTGTGGCCCTCCCTTTGAGAAGATAAGATAGATATTCTATATTTTTGTCATCCTTTATAGTTTGCAAAGTTCGCATTGACTCTTTTGACTTTACAATAACCCTGTGAAGTAGGCAGAGAAGGTGCCATTTTTCAAGTGAAAAAGAAACTTTGAGAAGCTAAGGGACTTGCCCAAGGTCGTACATCTCTATTGAACGTTAATAATAATAATAAAGGAATGATATGACTTGAACCAAATCCAGGAAGAATATTATTAGTTGAGTATTAGCCATCTGAGATTTTAAAGAAAAATACAGAAAGTGTCAGTAAGTTCCCACAGTCTAAAGAATTTCAGATTACTTTAACTAGAATTCTAAGTCATTAATTTTTTTTTTTTTTTGCTTTGGAAGTAAGTAGGAGTCAGATACAAGTGAAAAACAAATATTTTGGGGGATTATAAATTAGTAGTTTAATTTTGTTCTTGTGGAAGATAAGGCAACAGGGAAATAAATTGTTGTTGTGTACTGTTAAGTTGGTGCTGACTTATAGTGCCCCTGTATAGGATTTCCAAAAACAGCTGGGTTGTTTGAATCGCTAATCTTATGGTTAGCGCTGGTAGCAGTCCAGCCACAGCAGGGTTCAAAGAGGGAAATTGGGAGGTAAACTATATGTAGGAAAGAGACTGCCCCTTCAATGTAACAGCTCACTCATTACCAGAGATGAAGAAAACTAGTGCTTAACCTTTCCCAACAGAGAAAGCCTGCCGATGAGGAAGGAGTAGCTCAGTCAGTTAGTAAAGCAATTCTTCTTCTCTCTCCACAGGAGGTGGGGTCTTTGGTGAGGGACAAGTGGAAGAAAGATCCAAAGTTAGACAGTGCCCTTTACTAATTTCTGCATTCTAGAAACATGGAGAGAACACAGCGACTCTGTAGGCTAAGCACTAGACTATGAATCACAAGGTTGGTGGTTCTACTCCACCAGCTGCTCCTCGGGAGAAAGATGAGGCTTTCTGCTTCTGCAAAGATTTAAAGCCTCAGAAACCTTATATAGGGTTTCTATGAGTCGGACCCGACTTGATGGCACTTAACACCAAGAAGAAACATGAAGGAAGATACAGTGTAGATTCAAACTCTTAGGAAATGCTGAGCACTTCAACATCCTCATTTCACTAGACTTTCTAGAAAATAAGAAATATCCTGTTTGGCAAATAAACAGTACACCTGGAAATGTAATTGGAGTTATTATGATTTTAAAATAAAAGCCTGTGGAAACTAATGTCAGTGGGGCTAAATGAAGTAGCAAATAGAAAAAAGCAACCGTAGACGAAGAGCCTGCTCCCTGAAACAATGCAGAAGAAATAAGACACTAAGGAACATGGATTAAGGAGCTCTGGTAGCGTAGTGGTTACGAATCAGGCTGCGAACCTTAAGGTCAGCGGTTCGAAACTACCAGCTGCTCTGCGGGAGAAAGATGAGGCT
>NW_006408556.1:17442220-17444381 GCF_000296735.1 Chrysochloris asiatica
CCGACTCGACGGCACATAACAACAACAACAACAAGGAACATGCATTAGAGACTCCGTAAACCGTTGTGGTGAAAGGTTCTGTGGCAAGTGTTCAGAAATGGTTCTAAACTGTATGTTTCCCAATTAATAAGACAAGGAGACCTACTGCAGACACACACTAGAACAGACCAAGATGCTCTAGCAGATTCTACAGAGTCTAAACAAATCCCTGGATGAGGCAAACAGTTCATGTGCTTGGCTGTTAATCCGAAAGGTTGGAAGTATGCATCCACCCAGGGGTGCCTTGGAAGAAAGTTTTGATCATTTTCTTCCAAAACATCAGCCACTGAAAACTCTATGGAGCACAGCTGTATTCTGGCACATGGGGCCACCAAGAGTTGGAATCAACTTGACAACAACTGGTTAAACAAACGAAGTGCCGTGTTCTGGGGTAGGAAATGAAAAACAACAGTGTTAATTTATAAACAATGTAGGATATTTGCTAGGCATCTTAAATTCTTGATGAGATTACTCAAAGTCCACATTTCACTTCTGTAACATGGAAAAATTGGAAAGAAATATTGAGTCACTAAGGAACCAACTATGCTAACTTAAATAAAGAATGCAGTATTTATCCAGTGCCAAAAATGTGTTAACTGGGAAATACCATTTGACCTTCTTCAGTTTCTGATCCTTTTGCCATGTAAGTAAATTAAGTCTACAAAAAAGAATTTGTTGATTTCTCTTTCCTCTCTTGTATATAAAAAAATTCCATAAAAAAATACACGAACAACAAACTCCCAACAGAATCTCCCAGTTAGCTCAATGAATCTATCAGGGTTTGCATATTACATTTGATAAATAAAGTGTATTGGTAGTAGTCTGTATCAGGACAGAGAAATTAACTTTAGGAATGATCTGGTAATATTACAGAACCTCTTGACACCTTGAAATTCCACAGCGGCTGGTATTTGGTTAATGTTTCTGGTTTGAGATGATGGGTGTTACAGATGCAAAACCCCAAGGGCCTATATTTCATCCTCTCTGAACAAAGTTGTCAACACAAATGTGTTGCTGGAATCTTTGTTTCTAAAACATGACCATCACCTGTGGTTTTCAACCACTTTTCTTCTTCTTTCTCCTCTCCTGATTAATCACCTTATCCCCTTCTGTATTGTAACAGTATGCACTTCTTATTTCGGTCTAGATTTCTTGAGTTAAGATCCCACATTTCCTCTTTAGTTCCAGTCCTTTCTCTGCTATATTTAAGTTGAATTCATTTCAGCTTGAGTTCTTGCTATAATGGCTTGACATGTTTATGTTTATAGGTTGTTGTTGTTGTTAGGTGCCTTCGAGTCAGTACCGACTCATAGTGACCTTATGCAAAGCAGGACGAAACACTGCCCGATCCCGGGCCAACTTTACTATCAGTGCCATGTTTGAGCCCACTGATGTTGCCACTTTGCCAATCCATCTTGCTGAGGGTCTTCCTCTTTTTCTCTGACCCTCCACCTTACCAAACATGATATCCTTCTCTAGGGACTGGTCCCTCCTGACAATATGTGCGAAGTATGAGAGACAAAGTTTGGCCATCCTGGCCTCCATGGAACACTCTGGCTGCATTTCTTCCAACACAGATCTGTTAGTTCTTTTGGCAGCCCATGGCACTTTCAATATTCTCCTCCAACACCATAACTCAAAAGCATCAATTCTATGGTCTTCCTTATTCACTGTCCAACTTTCGTGAGCACATGTTTATAGGTAGGTGTCACTTAATACCTGTTCAGACAGTGTCTAACTGTACATCAGTGGTCCTGTAAGTTTTGTTTTTAAAAGGGAAAGCAGCTCTGCTTTTGTTTCTTAATTTTTTTTTGAAAGACCCCCAAACCCATATTCCAGCAGCACTGACTTGTAGGTGGGCTATAGGCAGGTGAGGCAAAGGTCATGGTTCCAGTCTTTCCCACTTGTGTCCTGTTGCTTTGCTCCAGCTGCCACTGCCGTCCGTCCTCAGTTCCTCCAACCTGTATCAGCACCTGAGGCAGTGGTGACAAGGACAACAGGAAGCAGGTTCCTATAAGGTATATATTTTTAACTGTTTATTGTGAAAGGAACTCTGGTAGCGTAGTGGTTACGAATCGGGCTGTGAACCGCAAGGTCAGCAGTTCGAAACTACCAGCTGCTC
>NW_006408556.1:17445303-17446812 GCF_000296735.1 Chrysochloris asiatica
AAAAAAAAAAAAAAAGATATATGTATTTGTCTTCCTCTGGTCGAGTTCTGATCATCAAGCCATCGAAGCTAGGTCAAATGGGTACCATCTACAAGTTTGGGCATTCTTGCGCGTCTCCCCTCACTTCACATCAGCTGGGCACTTTGCTCTCAACTCCAGCCCTCTGTGGCTATGTCCTTGTCCATGGGCTCAGGAGTCCACAGGTCTCACCACACTTCTGACCAACTAGCACTTCCTTTTCGCTCTCTCATCTCCAGGTTGACAGGAGTCTATGGAACGTGGTCAAACTCAACCTATAGTTTCATTGCTGCCTTTCCTCGTCTTCCACTCTACAGGAGACCATGTGGTCACCAGCAAACTTACATGCTTGCTTGTGTGTTCCTTTTGAGTTTCAGTCTTGGAGGTGGATTGTTCTTGAAGGGACTTGATGGCTCCCCAGTGAATAACTTGCTTATTCTTGTAGTAGCCAATCAGACTACCATTTTTGTTTTTAATTTTTCCTGCTGATCTTTCTTTCAGTAAGTTGTTTCTCTAGCTATTCCAGGCTGGTCTGCTTGTTCTTTCAAGTAGGAATGTTCTACCTCAGAGGGTTCTGGATGGGGCTCAGGATTCCACCTTAGGTACTATAGACTACAAAGGCTCCAAAGGAAGGCTATTTCACTGAGCAAGTTCAAGAACTCCTTTTAGGTGTTCCAATCAGTTATAGACTGAAGAGGGGCTTACAAGCTTTCCGCAATCATGTTTCCCGATATTCCTTTCTCTCCCACTCAAGTATTTATTTTACAGTAGTAGGCAAAGGAAACCAATATTCATGAGACAGTCAAGTATATTAACATTATTTCCCCTCTTTTACCCATTCATTCTATGCCTTGATCCCTCTATCACAGAGCCCTGTTGTTCCAAGGTTGAGCATACATCACTATTAACTTCTGTTTAATTTTGCCCATGCAAAGCTGCCTCTGTGTTCCCCTGTCTACCTTGTTCTTCCATCCCCTTCCCACTTCTGTAAGTTTTTTTTTTTTTATTGCTTATGCTGTTTTTTAAAAAATTTTTATTGAGAACTATGTGATAATTTACATAGGAGAACAACAGCTTTATATCCTATCATATTTCATTTCATTGCAAGGATTATAATCCCCTCCATGCATCATCAAAGGGTACACACTGCAAGCCTGTCCCCCTGCCATCAGCACACAGCCCCTCACCCTCCCTGAGTCCAGAGTCCCCAGCTGCTCCATCTCTCCACGTCATCGTCTCTGCCTCTATTTCTGGCATTAGTGCTTCTCTGGGTAGGGTCCCGCACTCCACTCTTCTCACTTGATGATCCCAGGGACCTCCACTCCTGGACTGCAAAATCATACATTCCCCTCCTTTGGTTACAAAGCATCTTCCTTTACATTTCCAACCCTCACAGTCAGTTCAGATAGCAATTATTCACTATTGTACCATAAAAGTCTTATCCCCATCTCCTTTCATCAGTAGAGATTCTACTTATCCCTGTACCCTCTG
>NW_006408556.1:17447127-17544542 GCF_000296735.1 Chrysochloris asiatica
CCCTATTTAGGGTCACTATGGGTCGGAACCAACTCAACAGCACTTCACAACAACAACATCATGTATGTTAAGCAACACATACCTGGTTTTGTATATTTTTTATGTTGCTGGAGTTCCTAAGGTGGTACAAAAGGTTAATGTGCTTGGCTGCTAACCAGTAGGTTGGTTGGTAGAGTTTGTTGAGAGATACCTAAGAAGAAAGGCCTGGTGATCTACTTCCAAAAAAATCAGCCACTGAAAACCCTTTGGAACACAGTTCTACTCTGACGTGTATGGGGTCACCATGAGTCTGGACCAACATTATGGCAATTGGTGGTTTCTGCTCATATGCATTATGTTCATATACCATAATAAAGATTAACCCATAGCTTTTCCTTGTAAAATTTTGCCCAAATAGTATTACCTAATAATAACTAGTTATTCAGTATCCTTGAAGTTTTCTCAGTGCTGTTCTCTGCACTGATTAAAACCATCAGCTAAATAGCACCTACTATGTTGATGTTTGTTGTTGTTGTTGTTAGGTGCCATCAAGTTGGTTCCCACTCATAACAACCTTGTATAGGGTTTCCAAGGAGCGGCTTATGAGTTTGAAGCACTGACCTTGTAGTTTAAACTGAGTTTGTGGTGCAGTGCAGGACTGTGTAATGTTCTGTTATGCATAAGGTTGCCATAGGCTGGAGCTGACTCTATAGCAGCTAACAACTACTATGTTCCCACAACTATAGCAACTCCACAAAATGAGAATATAAGGCACATATGAGTTCTGCCCTTAAGGAATTAAAATGTTCAGGTGATAGTACTACAATTACTAGTTAGATGACACTTGTTCAATTGTGTAATGCTTCCACACATTCACCAAGTTTTTATTTGAATCTTACTATATGCTCTTGGTGTGGTGCTTGTGGGTTAATGCGCTGGACTGCAAGGTTGGTTTGAACCACAAGGTTAGCAGTTAAAGCTCACCAGCCACTCCTCAGAGACCATATGCAAAGTTGCTATGAGTTGGAACAGACTCGATGACACTTGACAACAACAGCAACTATATGCTCAGGTGTCCTGGTATAATGCTGTAGGATAATCACTGGATTGCTAACCACAAGGATGGTGGTTCTAATCCATTAGCTGCTCCTCCAGAAACCCTATTCAGGGTCACTATGAGTCAGAACCAACTTGATAGAACTTGACAACAACATGTGCTCAACATTCTTCTAGGTGTTAGAAATATAGCTTTGAATGGAACTTACACATTTCTTTCCTTCAAGGAAATTGCATTCCACTGAAAGAGTCAGTGAACAAATAGGCATATAATTTGAAAATATACAGGATGTGATACTTTAAAGAAAAATGAATGGGGGTAGAGATAATGGAAGGAAGGTGAGTACTGTTTTATATGGAATGATAGTCAGGCCTTGCTCATGAATGACTTTTTAACAGAAACCTGACTTAACTGAGGGAGCTACACTCCTGAGGGAAGTAGCAAGGCAGTAGGAATGTTAGAAGCGATGGCATTGATGGTAAACCTCTTGCATGTTTAAGGAAAGCATAATGAGTGAATAATCAAGTGTTAGTTGATGAGGGCAGAGAGGTACTGGGGCTAGTGAGTGGTCTTGGCAGGACCAGATTACGTAGGACCCAGACCATGAATCTGGAGTTGAGTGAGGCAAGAGGTCAAGATTGGAATGGTGTTTGTAAGTTGTGGAGGAAATCATTTTACATAGTGCAGAGCCCTGGATAATTCCCAATATTTGAAAGTAGGAATTAGAAGGAGGAGCCAGCAAGGAGTGTCGAACAGCAGTAGTCAGTGAGGTAGGAGCCCCAAAGAATATATTATCTAGAAAGCCAGTGAAACAGTGTTTCAGAAAAGCCTCATCAACTGACCTAGAATTGCCATTGGATTTGGCCACGTGGGAGCCATTGATGATCTTGACACAAATAACAGGGGAAGAATAGATTAAAAACTTGTTTGATGAAAGGTTAAGAGAAAATGGAGGCTAGGAAGACCAAAAACATTTAGATAAGTTTTTCAGAGCAGTAACTGGATTGGGCTGTGAAACAATAGAATTTGGACTTTGAGTTATAAAATTGGAGCCCTGATGCTGATTTCTTAAGGGTGAATGACACTTGACAAATCACTTTTGTCTCTAAGAACATCAGCATCTTCAGCAGAAAAATGGGAGCAACAAAAACAGCCAATAGTGGTGACTATAGGCTACAGTGTACAGTAGCAGTCATTGGCAACCATCTATACCATGAATGTGAAGGTCGTCTCATCGTTAGTATATAATAGAACGTCTAGAGGTAGGAGTTGATTGCTGTGGCCTGGGAGAGTTGGAGGAGGCTGGATGCTGAAGAAAATGGGTGTGAACACATCAGTGGATTGAAGGCATTCATTCAGGACTCACAATAGGGAAATTGACTGGAATAGGAAGAGGAAGTAAGGAGAGGTCATATTGGAATAGAGGGTGCATATTGAGGAGGAAAGAAGAGGGAAATCAAGGTGGGTAGGTAGTGGACTAAGGAAGATGGTCCTGTGGGTTCTCCAGCAGGGTAGTTGAAAGGGGAGGGCTTTGAATCTCAGATGCTGTAGAATTTCAGAGGTTGGGGGAAAATTCTCTCTCTCTGAGGTACAAAAGAGTTCCAGTGTTGTGATACAACTGGGCTATTTTTGTTTGGGGTGGGGAGAGCAGGAAGAAGCTAAGAAGAAACAGAAGGAAAGGAAGTGGAAATGGAGGCAGAAAAAAAAAAAAAAAAGCCAATTGGAAAGGTAGTTCCATAACCCAAGTGTGATGAAAATCAGAATGGAACCTTATTGTTAAGAAGTGTATGTGCCATTAATGTCATGATAGCGTTGTGGAGAATGGAAGTGCAAGATGAAGTAGTGCTTGAAGAAGTGAAGACACTCATGAATGTCCTAGACCAATCAACCTGTATTTATTGAGAACCTACTAGGTACCATGGTTGTTCTCAGCTTTCTTCTGGGCCCTCTTCCAAGCTCTGTTCTAAGCCTGAACTGCAATGCTTCTAATGCAGGAAATGTGTGGGAGGAAACCAGACTGCAACAACTTGGGTTTATATTTATTTTCTTTTCTATTTTTGTTTTGTGAGGGATTATATTTTACAGATTTTGTATAATTTTCCATCACTATTTTATAGTTTGTTAGATTAATTAGTAATATTTATGAAATGAATTAGCGGTGTTAATCTGTTGCTGCAATTATTTTTGGAATGTGATTTGGCAATATACATTACTCACCTTAAAAATGTTCCCAGGACAGCTGTGGCTAGAACACATGACCATCTGACTTATCCAGCTGCTAAAGAATGCTGTCAAATCCAAGTGTCTCAGCCATTCATGTGACATTCATACAAATAAAATGAAAAAAAAAAAAAAGAAATATTAGGATAAATGAAACTTAACTAAGAAAAATTGACTACAAATACAGGAAAAAAAGAGATTCCATTTCTGATCATTTGTCCTAAGGGAATGGATTTGAATACAGTGAAGGATTTAGAATCAGAGTGACACTGTATTTGTATCAATGAAGTAATGAATGCTTCTATATCTAATCTTGTGAGAAATGCTAGTGTGATTCCTATCTAAGGAAATAGGAAAGAAAATGTTGTGATCCACCATCATTTATTTGGTTGGCTTTAATTTAATGGGTTGAAGTCCTGGTATGGTGCTCTAGGATAAACACTGGACTGCAAGGTCAGTTTGAACTCCAAGGTCGGTGGTTCAAACTCACCAGTTACTCCTTGGAAACCCTATACAGGGTCGCTATGAGTTGGAACCAACTCACTGGCATTTAGCAACAACAAGCTACTGGGTTATGGCAATAAATGCCATTGACGTTGGTGATCTCATGGGTCTTATGTAGAAAGGATTTACGAGAAGTCCATGTAGCATTGCAGTTGGAGATTTCGTTGAGAATAAACAGATGCATGAATAAGTGAGTTGTTGTATTGACGAAACACTCAGAACAAGATAATGTTATTGTTGTCAGGTGCTGATGATTTGATTCCAACACATAGCAACCCCAAATGACAGCCTACAACTTCCCTGTAGGGTTTTCTTGGCTGTGAGGAAGCCCATCAGTGGTCTTTCTCCTGTGAAACCACTTGTGAAGTGCAGTCAAGTCGATACCAACTCATAGTGACTCTGTATAGGGTTTCCGGAGAGTGGTTGGTGAATTTGAACTGCCAACCTTGTGGTCCACTGCATTATCCCACAGTGCCACACCAGGACTACCAACCTTTTAACCTTTCAGTTAGCAGGTGGACCACTCAAGTGTTTGTGCCACCAAGTTTCCTTAAAAGGAGATGAATGTTCATTAATTTTTGAACTATGTTGTTGTTGTTGTTAGGTACCGACTTATAGCGACCTTATGCACAGCATAACAAAACACTGCCCAGTCCTGGGCCAAATAGTTTGGAATAATTCATCAGGTCTTCTTGTTGTTGTTAGGTGCCATCGAGTTGGTGCTGACTCATAGCGACCCTATGCACAGCAGAATGAAACACTGCCTGGTCCTGGGCCAACCTCACTGTTGTTGCCATGTTTGAGCTCATGGATGCTGCCATTTGGCAAAACCATCTCACTGGGGGTCTTCCTCTTTTTCTCTGACCCTCCACCTTACCAAACATGGTATCCTTCTTGAGAGACTGGTCCCTCCTGACAAATATGTCTGAAGTATGGGAGATGAAGTTTGGCCATCTTGGCCTCCAAGGAACACTCTGGCTGCACTTCTTTCAAAACGGATCTATTGGTTCTTTTGGCAGCCCTTGGCACTTTCAATATTATCCTCCAATACCATAACTCAAAAGCATCAATTCTTCTACGGTCTTCCGTATTTACTGTCTAACTTTTACATGCATATGAGGTTATTGAAAATACCATGGCTTGGGTCAGGCGCACCTTAGTCCTCAAGCTGACATCTTTGCTCTTCAACACATGAAAAAGGTCTTGTGCAGCAGATTTGCCTAATGCAATATGCCGTTTGATTTCTTGACTGCTGCTTCCATGAATGTTGATAGTTGATCCAAGAAGAATGAAGTCCTTGACAACTTCAATCTTTTCTCCTTTAATAAGAATGTTGTTTATTGGTCCAGTGGTGAGGGTTTTTGTTTACTTTACATTGAGATTCAATCCATACTGAAGGCTATGCTCTTTGATCTTCATCAGTAAATGTTTTAAGTCCTCTTCACTTTCAGTAAGGTTGTATCATCTGCATATTGCAGGTTGTTAATGAGTCTTCCTCCAATCCTAATGCCACGTTTTTCTTCATAGAACCCAGCTTCTTGGATTATTTGCTCAGCATACAGGTTGAATAAGTGTGGTGAAAGAATACAACCCTATCATACACATTTCATAATTTTAAACCATTCAGTGTTCCCATGTTTTGTTCTAACAACTGCCTCTTGGTCCATGTACAGATTCCTCATGAGCAGAATTAAGTGTTCTGGAATACTCATACTTTGCCATATTGTCCATAGATCGTCATGATCCACACAATCAAAAGCCTTTGCATAGTTAATAAAACACATCTTTCATCAGGTCTAGGACTCTGGATTTGCTAGCTTGTGTGATGACAGGTAGAAGGGCATGCCACTATTCACAACAGTTTTAAAAAACAGTATTTGTAGTGATGTCATTAGAATGTTGGCCTTGTACTTGGGGTTAGAAGCAGATGTTCAGTGTTAAAGATTAATTTTTAGCAATGGTTTTGGAGGTTTAAACCAAAATGTGTACAAAAGTAAGCACTTCCCTTTCAGAGAAAATAATTGGAACTTGAGTGAAACTTAAGTGGGCATCAACTTCATGTTAATTTTTATATAGATGCCTGGAAAGCATCACCAATTAACATACTGGATGTAAGTCAGATAGCCCTGAGTTGTGGCACTGAGGGTTAGGCATTGGTGACTAACTGCAGGGTTGGCAGTTCAAACCCTCCAACTGCTCTTTGGGAGAAAGATGAAGCTGTCTGCTTCAGTAAAGATGTTGTTATTAAATGCCATCGAGTTGGTTCCTAGTCACAGTGACCCTCTATAGGGTTTCTGAAGAATGGCTGCTGGGTTTGAACTGCCGACCTTGTGGTTAGCCAGTCCAGTGCTTATTCTCCAGTGCCACACCAGGACCCTGTATAAGGTCTCTGTGTCTCAAATACCCTGTATAGGGTCACTGTGAGTTGCAATTGACATTCAGTGGCAGTGAGTTTAGTTTTTGTTTTTTAGTGCTCATGTAACAAGAAGGAATAAGTTACTTGCTTAACCTCAAACATGTGCTGTTAGCCAGACCTGAGACTGAGGTCATTTCCATATGGACCTGCGTCAAGGATGCACACATGAGCACAGACAGCTTCTCTGAACAGCAAACACTTGTGTATCAGCATAGAAGCCACAGCCAGTTTCTCTTTCCTCCAAATATTGATCCATGAGTTTTAAAGGGAAAAGAGTCTTTACCAAATAGTTTACTTCCTGGGCCACTTCTTTGTCTACTTTCTGGTCTTGTGAGCTCAGGAAATAAAACATGCAGATACTTTCCAATGGAAATAAAATGCATACCATGACTCTCCAATAGAAATAAAATCTTTCCATACAGAAGCAAGAGGAAAAGTCTGTACAAGGAAGCATTTATATCATTCTCTGGCATATTAAAAAGTGAGTGAATTGACTGAGACATAAAATATTAAAGCAATGCTGTAAGGTGGACTATATGCTTAATAGGCTACCGTTAAGGCATTTTAAGTTCACTTATTATTCTAAAAAGATGGAGATATTTCCTTTCTAGCTGGGGAGAAAAATTCTTTCCAACATTAATCCTTATTTCATCTGGTAAATGTTTTTTTTTCCCTTTGTCTTGCCAATAGAATGAAAACTGAATGGATTCTCTCAGCACAAATGTCATAGTAGCAAACCAAAGAAATGCATATAGTGATGCTCAAATTTATTTAAATGTTTTCAATCAATTCTCCTCCCTCCTTGTGTTTTGTTTTGTCCCTCTCCACCCCGCTGCCCTCCTTTCTTTAGTTGACTTTTCCCTGGCAAGAATAGGTTTGTTCAATAGATTTGTTATTGTTGGTGAACTGTATGATAATGTTTTAGCAAAGTGTTTTCTTTCAGATCTTCACATTTTCCTGAAAGTACATGAATTCATGAGAATGTTTCTGTATCAGTGTGTTGAATAAGACCAACCTAGTAATGAGGCAGATACTTCAAGGCTGGGTTGTGTCTGAAACTGTAGACAGGATGGGGTTCCAGGTTCCTTCAGTCTTGTCACCCTAATATACAAATGCCCAACTCAGTAAACAAAAAATTTTTGAATGAGTAAATGAACTGTTGTGTTCGCTAAATATATATTTGCTAACTTTAAACATGATTTCCCCCCTCTTTCTGTTTAGTGAATTAGGATGATGACACAGGTGAGAATCATAAAATGAACTCCAAATCCTGTGCTTGATACTTGTCAGCATTCTCAGGCTATATCGACAGTGGCTTTTGGGTGGCATAAACTGCCTGAAACTAGATTTTTTTTTTTGTCCTTTGCTTTCTACACAGCTGGAAAAACCAGCCAAGGCCTGTGTCACAGCAGTATCCCATCTTGCTTTCTTACAGGAAATGTCGACATTTCGTAATCTAGCTTTTACTATATAGGAATTGGACTGATATATAACTTGTTCATTCATTTTTCTCATTTTACCCTAATGATATGGCTGTATCAACCATTCAGTCAGGACCTGCTGTTTCGATAGCCGTAGGCACCTAATTGTCTCTGATTTAGTCTGACCCATAGAGCCCTGGTGTGGTGCCATAGGATAAGCTTTCGATCTCAAGGTTGGTTTGAACTACAAGGTCAGCGGTTCAAACTCACCAGCCACTCCTTGGAAACCCTCTACAGGGTCGCTATGAGTTGGAATCGACTTGATGGCACTTTACAACAGAGTCCTGGTATGACACTACCGGATAATACCCTGGACTGTAAAGTCGGTTTGAACGGCAAGGTTGGTAGTTCAAATCTAGCTGCTCCTTGGAAACCCTATACAGGGTCACTATGAATTGGAACCACCTTGATGGCACTTCACAACAACAACAACAACATAGCTTTTGTAGTTGTTTTGACAAAGCCTCTGCTGGGTGTGAATCAATAGCTCTCATTGCATGGTGGGCTTGTGGCAGCCACTTTAGTATCTGGGTCATGTGTGTGCAACATGACTGCTTCTCTGCTTTTTAAACACAAGGGAAGTCTCGTGAGTGATGTTGGCTCTTGAGTCCATTTGCTGTCTTTTGTGCTGAATGAGAGAAATGTTTATACAATGGCGATCATGCTTTGGATTCATGTTTGATTCTTTGTCTCCACCATACACATGCTGTGGAGCTAAGTCCCTTCTCGTTCTCTCTGTGGCTCTGGGGAGAGCAGTATGCTTCGGAAACAAGGTCACCTGTGTTGTGTGACATACTTATAACCTTGGTCAAGCCATTGTTTTGTGGTCATTCCAGTAGATACCCTGAATGTTCCAGGTACCTATTATGATCCCAGGGGATCTTTCAGAGACATTGTGTAGCAGGATCAGCTCAGACAGAGCATTGGAATGGGACATGCGCGATACGTCTTAAGCTCTTTTTCTGTGATAAGTTTTTTAATTCATTGTAAGCTATTTTTCCAAATATCACATAATCGGTTGATTATGTGATATTTTGGGGTTTTGCATGAAATATTTAGCATTAGATCAATATGGCTGGCTACAAGAATCTTATTCTTTAAGGACTCTAGTACCTTGTGTAATGATTATGAATATTTAATTCATCTGAGCTAGTTACAGACTATTCAGTTAATAAAACAGCAGCCTGGGCTAGTAGACACAGTGATTATTTTATTAGCTTTGCCTTCCGTTCTGTATCTGTATGTACTTGGGAAAGCTGCTTCATCTCTCCATGCCTAAGTTCCATGTCCATTAAATTGCAGCAGTAACTCTATCTCGTGATATTAAGAATTCCCACAATAATTAGCATTTTATAATATTAATGATAACCTGTAAAAAGGGGCATTGGGGCAATGATTAACCTCCTATGACTTCACATTGGGGGAGGAGGAGAGTCACCATCATGGGCAGCCTGTGGCCACTCCTATGAGGCTGAGGCCAGACATGCCTCCACTTTCCAACCTCCTTTACCCATTTTGACACTATCGCTCCCGTGGCACGCTCTGCTTCTCAGCTGGGTTTGATCATTCATTGCCATGACCACATAGGACTCGCAAATGATTCTCACGATTATGGGGCTCATTAGGGAAATTTGTTGTTTTTGTGTGCTGTGGAGTCGGTTCCGACTCATAGTGACCCTGTACAGGGTTTCTGAGGCTGTAAATCTTTATGGGAGCATAAAGCCTCATCTTTCTCTCACAGAACAGCTGGTAGTTTCGAACTGCTGACCATGAGATTAGCAACCCGATTCGTATCCACTACGCTATGAATTGTTGTTGTTGTTGTTAAGTGCCATCGAGTTGGTTTCGACCCATAGCGACCCTGAATAGGGTTTCCGAGGCTGTAAATCTTTACGGGAGCAGATCGCCTCATCTTTCTCCCGTGGAGTAGCTGGTAGTTTCGAACTGCTGACCTTCCGGTTCGCAGCCCGATTCATAACCACTACGCTACCAGAGCTCCTACGCTACGAATTAACAGGTCATAATTCAGTTTTTCTAGTCAGGACAACCTCGCCTTAGTCATACTCACAGGCAGGCCTCTCTAGCTCTTGGCTCTTTGGCCTCTGCCCTGCTAGGTAATGTTACAAAGCTCAAAGGGCACTCCACTATACACCTCAGCTCCAAGGCAATGGGCCAGCAAACCCAGCTCTCCAGTTATGTACCTGGAGACATCACACTCCACAAGTGAACCTCCTGTCTAATGGCATTCAGCTTCACTCACTTGTGGGTCAGGAAGCCCACTGCTCTGTCCTGTCCTCTGACTTTGGTTTCTGCTGTTTCTCTGGTGCCATAGCTCTCTGTCCTTGGAGATACCATGTTCAGACACCCCGGAGTCCAAAGGACACACTCCACTCCTGGCTCTTCTTTCTTGTTGGTAGTGAGATCCATCATCCCTAATTCTGAGATGCCTCATTTTATACCCATGTGAGAGTTCTACGTTGTGAGAATCACAATGAACCCTGTTAACAATTACTTAACAATTGAATTAAATAATCATATAATGCTTTCAGCATCTTCTCCCACTTTCTGTTACCCAGACTCAATTGGAAAAAAAGTCATTTGGTGGGAGTTACAAAGACTCTGGGTAGAAGAAACATATTAAATAATTCACTGCACTCCACAGTCCTATGGAGTAAGTATCAGTATGTTATTAGTTTTAGATGTGAGGGAAAAGAAGCTTGTAGAAGTTAAGTAATTTGCCCAAGTTCTCACACTCAAGGAACGGCAGAGCTAGGATTTGAATCCTGCATTGATGTCCAGACTGATTGAGTTCTTGTCAGTCTGCACTGGGTTCCTCCTCTCTGTGTGGCCATTCAGTGGTCTTTTAGGTCTCCAACCAGGGCAGCTGGTTTAGATGTGGCATTTCTTCACAGATGGGCTTGATGAGCCCTCTAAGTATTACAATGCTTTATAGTTTGTAGTAAGATTCTAGAAATAGCCAGTTTATTTCCCTCTTTAAATTTCATGAAGAAATAAATCCTATTTTCACTAAACAGATTTTTGTTATGGATGCTTTGTTTCTTAACTAATATAATTTGCAGGTCCAAGCGGCTCGTCATAGAATCTTAGAGTTGTACCAGAGTCCTCTGCAGTTCAGTTCATTTATTTGGCAGATAAGGAAACTGACAAACAATCCCCACAGTGTTTTGTTGCATATTTGGTTAGATTTATGTTAAGAATCCCTTTTCTTTACTACTCCTTTGAGCTAATACCTTATTTATCTTTGTCTTAACCAAGCTTCTCAAAAGAGTCTCTTAAACTTGTCGCCTACACTTCCTCATCGCCCACTCATTCCTTAACCTCCTGCAGTCTGGCTTCCGCTCCCTCCACTGAACTGAGACAGCTCTCTTGAAGGTTGCTAACAATGACTCAAGTCTCACTTGGACTGACAGCCCTTCTCCAAGTCCTCCTCATCCTTGACCTTTTCTGCTGCATGCCACCTTGTTGATTAACTCCTGTATTTCCACCCTGGGCTTCTGATTTCCACCTGCCTTCCTGACTGGTCCACTTTCTCTTTGCTTTATCTTTTAAGCCCCACCTGCTTCATTAAAGTTGTTGTTGTTTGTTGTTAAGTGCCACTGAGTTGGTTCTGACTCATAGCGACCTTGTACAGGGTTTCCAAGGAGCACCTGGGTGAACCACCGACTTTGTGGTTTACAGTCCAGTGCTTATCCTACAGCACCACTCGAGGACTTTTAAAGTAGACCTCATCAAAAGTTCTGAGCTTGGTTTTCCTTTCTCTCCTTGTTTCCTTGAAGGCACTCCCAATGAGCAATTTCCTTAGCTTTATGAATCCCAATCTTTACTTTTCATTCTTACCACCTTTAAATTCTCCATCTCTCTTATCCCTAAAACGAATGTTGCAAAATCCTCTTGGTCTCCTCTTTAAAAAAAAAAAAGGTATTCATAAAAGTATTTGCCTTAATATTTTCACTTAGCCTTGTAGTCACAAGTCAAGATTATGGCTAAACTTTCCTAACTGTTCTTCTAGTTACAGTGTCTTTGCCCTTAAATTTCTTTTTGCATAATACTGCATGCAGTTTAGTCTTCCAAAGCTTCAGCGTTGATCATGTCAACTTGTTTAAAATTCAGTTACTCTCTTTTCCTAAATGGAGTGCTAGTGTGAACTGTAGGAAAAGTGCTCAACCCCAATGTTGGTTTGAACAGCAAGGTCAGTGGTTCAAACTCACCAACCGCTCCTCGGAAACCGTATAGGGTAGCTGTGAGTCAGAACTGACTTGATGACACTTAACAACAGCAACTTTCCTACATGATCTCCACTAAAGTTTATTTTTGTCATTCAGTCATTCATTAGGCAGTGACACTGGAATGGAAAAGAGCTTAATTGGCTAATGGGATTCATTAGTTAGTGGAATTAGCAAAAATATGTATTTCCCAAAAGAGAACGACCATTAGAACCCACGAGAAAGGACTAACCTTAGGTTCTAGTGATTAGGAGAGTTTCCCTACATGAGGAAAAAAAAAATAGTTGTGCTGATGTTATCTTAGGAGATTCCAGTGACTGGTTTCATTTGGATATTAATCAGGTTCGTTGTGGTGGTGTTGGTGGTAGTAGTATGCTGTGGAGTCGGTTCCGACTTGTAGTGACCCTGTATAGCGTTTTCGAGGCTATAAATCTTTATGGGAGCAGAAAGCCTCATCTTTCTCCCACGGAATGACTGGTAGTTTTGAACTACTGACCTTGAGATTGGCAGCCCTACTTGTAATCACTATGCTACCAGAGCTCCTCCATTCTGGTAGAGTCCCTATAGTAAATAGATTGTTAGAAAACTGCTTTTATTTTAGAAAAATTAAAACATATACAACATGAGTTGTTGTTGTTGTTAAGTGCCGTCAAATCAGTTCCGACCCATAACGACCCTGTATAGGATTACTGAGGAGCGACTGGTAAACTTGAACCACTGACCTTGAGGTTCAAACTGTTCAGCACATTAGCCCACAGTGCCACACCAGGACTCCATACAACACTAGAGAGAGAAATATAATGACATTTCACAGATACATCATGACCCAGCTTAAACAATGGTCACTCTCTGTGGAGTTCTTTAATTTTTTTTCTCTACTAAATAGAGCTGCCCTGTAGCTTCCTGTTGGCCGAATTTTCAAAAATCAAAATCTCCCTTATATAAGTGAGAGTGGCAGCCTTGGAGATCCCTTCCAAGATGCCTTTTTTAAAAAGTGAATTATTTTAGTTATGTATTACATACGTAGAGGAAAGTATACATATAAGTATATAGCTCAGTGATTTTTAAAAACTTTTTATTGTGAATTGAGTGAAGATTTCCAGACAAGATCATCAGTTTTACATTCACCAAATCATACACTTTATTTCATCTCAATAATTGGAATCCATGTAACAACAGTTGTCCTGCTTCCCTGTGGTTACCCATGTACAAATATTCTCTTTCAAATGCATACATATGTGAGATGTAAATATATATATATATATCCTACTCCTTCTCCCATACTCATTCAGCCTTTGTCTTGTCCATGGATCTATACACAAAATGCTGTTGTTCCAAGGTTGTGTATATATCACTGTTTACCTCTACCTCCTTTAGCCCTGTGTCTTCACCTGTCTTCATCATTCTTCTGCCTCACTCTTATATATTGCCCTTCCTGTCACCCAAATTAATATGTGTTCACCCTCTAGCCAGTGAATTATTCTCCCTTCCTTTCCACCCCTGGTAACCATTAATGAATGTTTCTTTTAGTATGAAAACTTTTTCTTGAGTTTTTACAATGGTGCTCTCACACAATATTTGTTCTTTTGTGATTGATGTTTTTTCACTTATGCATTCAGGTTTATCCATGTTATGAGGGAGTCGTTTACAGATTCATTGTTTTTCTTCACTGTTGCGTAGTATTCCATTGTGTGTATGTCCCTAAGTTTGCTTATCCACTCTTCAACTGATGAGTATTTAGGCTCTTTCCATCTTTTTGCTATTGTGAATAGTGTTGCAGTGAACATCAGTGTGTATAGATCTACTCATGTCCTGGGTTTCTTGTAGATAGATACTAAGCAGAGGAATTGTTGGGTCATGTGATATTTCTATTTCCAACTTTCTGAGGGAGCACCATACCATTTCCCACAATGGTTGAACCATTTTACCATCCCACCAACAATGTAGGAGGGTACCAATTTCTCTAAACTCTCAGCAGCATTTGTTGTTTTCTGTTTTTTTTTTTTAAACTTTTCTTTTAATGCTGGTGTGAGATTTTATTTCGTTGTTGTTTTGATTTACATTTTTCTAATGGCTAATGGGAGTCCTGGTGTGGTGCTGTGGGTCAATGCACTGGACTACAAAGTTGGTTTGAACCATAGGTTGGCAGTTCAAGCTCATCAGTTGCTGCTTGGAGTCCTGTACAGGGTTGTTATAGGTTGGAACTGACTCAATGGCACTTACCAACAACAAAATGGCTAATGATTGTAAACATTTCTTCATATGTTTGTTGGCTGCCTGAGTGTGTTCTTTGGTAAAGTGTCTGTTCATGTCCTGTGCCCATTTTTTAATTGGATTATTATTTTCTTGTGGAGGTGTTATAGTTTTCTATAAATTTTAGAGATTAGTTCCTTGTCTGATAGGTTGTCACAAAATTTTTTTTCACTGTCTTTGACTCCCTTTTTACTCTTTTGGTGAAATCTTTTGATGCACACAAGTGTCTAATATTTAGGAGGTTCCCTAGCCATCTATTTTGTCTTTTGCTGTTTTTGTGGCTTTAATAATGCTTGATAGTGTATTTTTGCCATGTAGTAGAACCCCTGTGTTTGTCCCTAGTTTTTCATTGAAGATCTTTATAGTTCTAGGTTTTATATTTAGGTCTTTTATCCACGTTGAGTTTGTTTTTGTATTTGGTGTGAGATATGGGTCTTGCTTCATTCTCTGCAAAAGAATTTCCAGTTTTGCCAGCACCATTTGTTGTAGAGACTATCTTTTCCCCATTTAATGTGTTTTGGGCCTTTGTCAAAGATCACCTGACTGTATGTGGATGGAATTTACTTCTGGGTTTTCAATTCTGTTCCATCAATCTATGTCTTTTGTTGTACTAGTACCAGGCTGTTTTGACCACTGTGTCTGTGTGTAATAAAATTTGAGATCATAGAGTGAGACGCCTCCAACTTTGTTCTTCTACTTAAGCAGTGCTGTGCTTATCCTAGGTCTCTTTACTTTCCATATAAAATTAATGATAGTTTTTTTCCATCTCTTTAAAGAATGATGTTGGAATCTGGATTGGCATTCATTATGCCAATTGATTATTTGGGCTACTACTGACATTTTCACTATGTTAAGTGTTTGTATCCATGAGCATAGTATGCATTTCCATTTTTTGTAAGTCTCTTTTGGTTTCTTATAGTAATGTTTTATAGTTTTCTTTGTTTAGGTCTTTTGCTTCTCTTGTTAGATATCTTCCTAGTATTTCCTCTTTTGGGTGGCTATTGTAAATGGTATTTTCCTAATTACCTTTTTAGAGCTGTCTTTATTAGTGTATAGGAATACAACAGATTTTTGTATATTGATCTTATACCCTTCCAGCACAGTGATTTTTTATAAACTGAATGTACTGTATAACCCACACCCATATTAAGAAATGGAATATTACTGGCATTCCCTAATCCCATTCTGTCCCTCCTAGTTATTATCACATCTTAAGGTATTACACTGACTCTGTCATAAGGCATCAGTTTTGCCTAGTTTGGAACATTATATAAATGACTGAACTGTCTAGTAGATACAGTTTTGTGTTTGATTTCTTTCTTTCAACATTATATTTGTGAGACTCATCCACAAAAAGAAAAAAAAATATGGTTACATAGTTTTATGTCAATACTTGACAAAGACTATGATAGGACACACAATTAATTAGTTAGATGTGTGAAAAGTGTGGAATCATCTGGGATGTGATGATTTTCTGACAGTGAACAATTCTTGTTAAAGTTCCTAACAAAACAATGTGTGCCCATCGCTTGATTTCTAGGTAGTCTTATTTCTAGAAAATCCAACGTGTTAAAACTGTAGGACAACCCCCACAAGTTTACTTTTAAATAGTATTAGGTCCTAGATTGATGTAATTTTAACCAGATTTGTTTACCTACTTGAATGTCTGATATGTTTTCCAAAAATCATGAAAGACGTGGCAAGATTTTTCATGGTTTAAGACTGTTCCATGCATTGGAGGAAAGCTAGTATCCTTTGCCTATGTTTTCCAAATCACAGTCATGTACCTCTAACCATGTGACAATAAAAAGCGCCTTTATAGATTTCTGAAAGTCCCTCTGGGTTTAGCTCTACCTTTGAAGAGTAGTACTGCTCTAACATTTCTGTTCCCTGAACATGCCTTGGCCTTTCCCAGTTGTGCATCTCTTTACATACTTTGCCTTTTGCTTAGAGTCTGTTCCTTCATTTTTGCCTTTTGAAACCATACCTTTCTCTGTGGCTCAAATGGTACCAATGCCCTCAAGCTTTCCTTTAGACATGGTGACTGCCAGTCTGATGTCCTACACAGCATGCTGGCTGTGACATTTTACAATCCTTAAAACATATTGCTTTGTGTCTTAGTTATTTAGTAAAGCTCTTATTTTACTTACTAAGTTGTAAGATCTTTGAGGATATAGACCATTGCATTATAGGAAATTTTGTTACGTGATCGTTCTAGCAAAATGCCTTGTACCTAGTAGGTATGCAATGAACATTTATTGTGTAAATGAATGGTTAGTAGTTAAAAAGAAAACGTTTGTAGAGAAGAACAATAGGAAAGTCTGGTTCTAAATTTAGTATTTAAAAATTACTTTTGTTTTAATGATATTTACATTTACTTTTTAATCTTCATGTCATAAGCATCTAATAGTACAAAAAAGCATGTATAAAAGTCTTTGGTTTGGTATGTGTATATATTTATGAATATATAGTAATTGAAATTCTTATTAAAGATAAGCTCATTCTGTACTCATGGCAAGGACTGAGAACAAAATTAAACCAGCATTCAACATTGTAGAGAAAATGTGGATATCATGCCTCCTTTTTTTTTTTTTTTTCAATTCTGAGATACACAGATAAAATAAACTTTTGAAATCAATCAGAATGCCTGTGCCGTTTTCCTGCTTTTCCTCTTTATTCAAAAACCTCAAAACCACTATGGGTAATTCCCTCAAGATCCAACTGTAACACATGCTGCAGTCTAAAGAGTCCGCTAGATTTCTAAGAACTGAAGGCTTTTAACATTTTTGAGCATCTCCTCCAAATGCCTGAGCTAGGAAACCCCAGTGTCCACTCCACCCACCTTTCAGCTCTTAACTCGGGGAGCATGAAGCATTTGTGCAGTCTTTCCTGCCATGGCTTCATTTTCTGTCATCTTAACTCCATCACCAATCCTCAGCCTCCTAACAATATCCGTATGAAAGAAATCAGACCTCTTCGACAATGAAAAACACATTTCAGCTACTGCACACCATCATTGCCACTGGAAAAGGAGATATTATTTGTTCTGTCAATCCAACTGCAGCACTCTGGCAATGGAATTTTGATGGTCGTGCTTTCATTTATTCAATAATTAATCAGACCATACATGCCAATCAACAAAAGTATTAGTACTGTTTAAAATAATGAGGAATTTAGCAGCTCTTTGCATATAATTTTTTTAAGTGGGAAGTATTTGTCTTTGAATATAGAGATCATGTAACGTGAGCCAAAAAAATGATATGGCCAAATGACATGATTAATTTTCTTCACTTTCCATCTCTTGCCTCAGATGTATTTGAGCCTTGCCCAGACCCCAACTCAATAGCAAATAGCCCAGGACTTTGGATGAGTCCATCAGTTAAAAACCAGCTTTTGTAGTGTGAGAGACACAGTGGAGGATAAAAACGTGCACTGCATTCAAGGAGTTTAAGCTTACTTGGAACCAGGGAGTTTAGAGGAGATTGTTGGGTGCTTGTGTTTTAAATTTTCTGTAATCCAAGCATTTTTCTAAAAATCTATTGCAAGGTCAGCAGTTCAAGCTCACCAATCATTCCTAGGAAAGCCTATACAGGGTTACCATGGGTCGGAACCAACTCGATGGCACTTAACAGCGACAACAAATAGGAAGTCTACCAGAATAACTCCATGTGTTAGAGTAGAACTGCCCTGTAGGGTTTTCTTGGCTGCAATCTTTATGGGAACAGACTGCCAGGTCTTCCACAGAGCTGCTGGGTGGACTTGAACCTTCAACCTTTAGGCTAGCAGCCAAGTATTTTAACCATTGTGCCATTAGGGCTCCTAACAGAGGCGATTACAAAGAAGTATACAGTAAACGTCAGATGAGTGGAAGACGGATTTTGGGACAGAGATCATTCATAATACTCAGGAAAAGTCCTGTGGCCTCCTCCTGAGTCACAGTACTGTCCTTTGATCACTTTGTCTTTTCTCTGGTACTCAGAATGTTCATCAAGAGCTTTTCTTATGTCTCAGAAACTTGCTTCTTGTAGCCCCAAGGTTGGGCATTAAAATGGCCACACCCAGGCCTGTTTCCCTTTGTAGTATATTTCTTTGAAGACTTGCTCCAAACTCTATAGCTTTTATATTTGCTAGCTCCAGACTTTGGTGGTGCTGTGGCTTTGGGGAAGACAAAACATTTCCATAGAAATTAAACAGATACATTTTAACCTGTTCTTTCCACCACCTGTCTCTGGCAAATTTTTGTAGGCATTGTGGATTCAAGTCTCAAAAGTTGAGATTTAAGAAAAACTTACATCTTGATGATATTGTTGTGGGAACTACAATGGTATATAGCTTTTCAGTTTTGCCAGTTAAGAGCTAAGGATGGTAAGAGTCATACTTACTATCAAGTAGGGAAATGGGGAAGGGATGTGGGAGATTACTACATTTCTTCCTTTTTTAAAAAAAAAAACAAAAGCTCGTCAGCCTTAAATTTAGAAAGGTGATTTGTGCTCATTGACTCACCAGATTTGTTGCATCCTATGTGGGTCTAGAACAGAGGATTTCCTGAGTGTAAAGAATATGATTTCCTTACAGTGTACTAGTAGTATTTGGGTCAAATTGATGGACAGACATCAGAGAATTGTTCTATTCTTAAAACCCTGAAAAGCAGGTATTGGGTTTCATGTTTTTGTTTTTGTTTTTCTGTCTGCCTCAAGCGATATTGATGTCCCTCACCTCAGGCATCCTCAAAGCTATTTACATGAAGTAGAATAGTTAAGAGGATGCTAAAAGAATCCAATTTGTATATGCTGATATCACAAACTAGGTGTTATCTTTGAAAAGTTAACATTCTAAGATTACCTTTCTTTTCTCTGTTGAATTCTGAGTTCTTGCTTTGAGGGTGGTTGTCTTTTTTTTTTACTGTTTTTTTTTTTTTTATTATTTTACCCAGTGTACTATTGAAGCTAGACTTTGGCACGGATTGTGTTTTAAGAAATATGACAAATGAGTGTAAATAGGATATTTATATACTTATTTTTAATTTAAGAAAATCTAACCAAAACCTGTTTGGCAACATAGTTCTCATGCATGGTTAGGCCATTTCCAGTTGTTTCTGTTTTAAAGAAATGTCAAGATTTCCAGTTTATTTTTCAGTCAAACATTCTCCTGGATTGTTAGAAGCAAATCAAAAACAAAAAGCCTTAGTGTTGGCTGGAGCAAGAACTAGATGTGAAAATGCTACTAGCAATGAAAGCAAGTAGGGGAATTTCTCTGTCCAATCAATAAGGAGACATCAGAAAGAGGCAGCAAAAGTGAGAAACAAAATTCGCTTTAAGTCTGAGGTGTCAGCACCCAAGGCAGAGTTTCAATCAGATATGTCTAATGTTGGAATTATGGTCTCCCCTCCCCCCCTGAAAAGAATGCCCTTTGGTTTTCTCCCAGTCTGCCAAATATTCCCTCCCAAGCCTTCGATATGTTCTACAGGCCACACACACAGGAGCAGGGCTGTCGGTCATAGAACCCAGATGCCCAGCTGTGGAAGATATTCTTTCAGCAGCGTTCGTCTGTTTCTTGGCACAACTTGTAGGCAGTCTAAAGAAAACAGTCCTGGAGCAGCCTTTGAGCCTGCCTGTGGTTAGTATTGTACTGGCTTGTATCTGGTTCCTGCTTCTGACCTTATGGGTCTGGACGCCGCTGGTTTTTGTTTTGTTTTGTTTTTGTTTTCCACAGTCAGTCTCTCTCTCTGTATCTTTTAAAGAATATGTTTGATTTTGGTTTGATTTAGTGACATTCCTGTGGAAGTCTAGATAAACTTGACTTTTTTGTTTGTTTCTGTGATGATTCAGAGAAGTGGGGAGGTATTGGGAAGCAAAAGTCCTATGGGAGGACCTTTCTGTGATGCGCCAAGTACGTTGGCAAAATGGAAACAAAACAAAACAATTTCCTGTATTGGTTTTCCAACTTGATGGTCTTTAATAGTGTGAAGTGAAGAACGAGTTCATTTCTTAGCCAGCGACTATAATAAAATTCAGATTCAGGGGCAAGTTGGCGGTGGGTCAGCTGAGTCTGTTCTTCAGAGAAACTTGTGAGGCTTAAAGGGTGGTCTTCTTTGAAAGCATAATTTGATAGCTACATTCTTTGATTTAAATTTTTACTTCTATGGCGTTTGTATTTCTCAGGGATTTTGTTTTCCTATTCTCTTGATTACTTTAAGGTTCCCAGTTGAATGTTGCTAGAATTTACACAAGGGAGTGGCTCCCCATTACCCCTCCCAGCTCCCCCTCCTCCAGCCCTGCCACCTGCCAATTGTGTCTGAAGTAATTTCCCAGCAGTGCTGTTGACTTTGGGAGATGCAGTAATTCAGGTTCTTTGTGTGTGTGTGCACGCACGTGTGTATTTGCCCTAATATCTGACTGATATTAAGTAATTGGACAATTGGAAGATTTGTTCATCTCCCTCATGTCTGCTAATCCAGTCAGAGAATTAACATGTGGTAGTCAAAGGAGGGGAGTGCTTCATGCATTAGGACAGGTGCTAATCTTCAAGGAAATTTACCTTGCATTCCATCCATTCAGGGTATGGTACATAAAAATAGTTTAATGTCTCTTTGAAGGTGTTAGTGGGCATGTGTGGACCACACAGAATGGGCTTCACCGAAAGTAATAGAGTGAAATTGTCTGCATAATTATTTTCATTGGATTGAGAATCAGCAGTCCTCTTTGGGTTCAGGAAATAAACCTCTGTTAAAACCATATGGCATTATTCTCCAAAGAGATGTTATTACAAGGCCACTTCCCACTGAAATTACGAGTCAAGAGTTCTTGAAAGAACTATGTGTGAGAATGGATGTCACATTGTTCTTCTTTGGGTGTACTTGTGAAAGTCAGATGCTGTCCTGCTTTTCTTGCAAATGTCACCATGGTCACGGGGTATAAGGGCCTTGGGAAGAAGCAGGCTGAGCTGGGGCAGTAGGCAGTACTGTTATCCTCATCTCATGTGTAAATGAATTACTAGCTGAGCCAAGGAATTCTGTTCTTAAAAGAAAAGAAAAATTGTCCTTATCCAATGAAATGTGATTTGTCAACACAGAAAACACATCTTAAGGTTAGGATAATTACATTCTGTCTGCCCAAACCCTTAATGCAGATTCCAGTGGCTTTGTTCTTTCTCCTCCTCCCCCTTTTGTTTAGCATCACTGGCTATAAAGTTTTCCTTGCAGCTACTTTCTGCCACATTGCTAGTATACTACAGCACATAGATATATTATGTTGTTATTGTTGTTAAGTGCCGTTGAGTCGGTTCTGACCAATACCCACCCTGTATAGGGTTTCCAAGGAGCAGCTGGTGAGCTTGAACCACCAACCTTGTAGTTCAAATGACTTTGAAGTCTGACGCATTAGCCCACAGAGCCACACCAGGCCTTCTAGCTATATTATAGTGAAGGCTTAAGTGAGTTGACTGTAGTTTGTACAATGGCTAGGGATATTTAGGGATGAATCAGACTGCGGAAATCGACAAGATAATATCCACAGTATTTTCATATTATGAATATTGATTTAAATACATAATATTGTGCCGAATCATTTTGGGTTTCAATTTTTTTAATTTACACTGGGAATACTAAAGCAAACAATTGATATTTATTTACTTGGTCATAATCCTGGAATATTATCAGAATTCATAGAATTTAGTGTGGCTGTATGGTAAGGTTAGCAAGTTGATATGTCTTCTTGTGTTCCAGGCTCTCAGCGGTGGATACTTGGTAGATGTTAAGTCTAGCTTTTCATTTCATATCCTAGGGCAAGAGACAAGATATATCCTATGAGTGAGGGTGGTTGAGAATGTTTTCTTTCTTGCCTTATTTCTGTTGTTGTAGTTGTTAAGTACCGTTGAGTCGGTTCCTACCCATAGCTATCCTGTGTGGGGTTTCCGAAGATTGGCTGGTGAGCTTGAATCACTGACCTTGTGGTTCAAATGACTTTGCAGTCGAATGCATTAATCCACACCAGGACTCCTGAATATTTCTGTAGTAAGTAAAATTCTGTATTATTAATTTATTCACCATACTTTGTGCATTTTGAAAAAAGGACAGTGAGAATTTAGAGGTGATGTGGTGGTAGTTATGTGTTGTGGAGTCAGTTCCGACTTATAGTGACCCTGTATAGGGTGTCTGAGGCTGTAAATCTTTACGGCAGCAGAAAGTCTCGTGTTTCTCCTGTGGAACAGCTGGTAGCTTCCAACTGCTGACCTTGAGATTAGCATCCTGACTCATAACCACTACGCTACCAGAGCTCTTTTAGAGGTGATGTAGTCTCATATATAGGTTAGTCTAAAGAGGGAGATCAGGCATGGCTGTTGATGATTATGAATGTATGATACAAAATGAGAAAAAGGGTATAAGACAGGAGCTGAGGTAACATTGACATCCACTTCAGAAGCTGTTTTACTTTTATTGTGAGAGGAGGTAAGGAAGTTTCATGAAAGAGAAGTTTTACGAATGGAATCTTGAGTATCACTTATTGGCAGAAATTCGGTATCAAATTCTAGATAAATAGAAGATGGCTTTCAAAAGATTCACATTGTATTTCTTTTACATTTTTGATGGCCACCATATTCCCGGCTTCATTTGCAAACCTGTTGATGGAAGTTGCCATGGAGATCTAAGATCACCTTAACTGTATTTTGCTATTTTTCTCTATTAATCTAGGATCTGTTCAACATGCAAGACTAAGTTCAAATGGAGTCTTCCCTAGTATGTTAATAAGTCTACCATTTTTTAGTTCTATAATTTTCTCTTCTAGAACTGTATCAGTTACCAATGTGATAAGGCCTAATACACTAGAGATATTTGATTAAATTTAGCTCAGTTGAACACAAGTAGATCAAATAATTGAATTAAGTGCTTTTTGAGGAGCCCTGGTGTGGCTCTGTAAGTAAGTACTGAACTTCTAACTGCAGGGCTGGCAGTTTGAATCCACCAGCTGCTCCTTAGACGAAAGATGAGGCTTTCTGCTCCTGTAAAGGTATACAGTCTTCAAACCCCTATATGGGGTTGCTAAGGGTGGAAGTCGACATGATGGTTGTGAGTGAGTTGACTGCATATTGAAGTGTGTTCTCAGATTCGTATTAAGGTATAAAAATTTGTACTGTGAATGATAACAAACCATTCCAGAGTAGCCTTGGGCCTAGTTTTGAATTAATAGGAAAGAAATCTATTACAAAATCAATAGATGTAATAGTTTTTTCCAAGGGGAATCCTAAATGACTCTAGACTTTAGCAGCCTCTGGAGGTTAGTTTCATAGAAGGAGAAGGAAGCGGCTAAAAATCTTCAGGCCAAATTGGTGGCTCAGACTCCTTTCAGCGATCTTTTATATGTGTTTATTAGTTAACTTTGCAGCTTTATAAATGATATCACTCACACTGTTTGCATTGGATCCCTGCCATATCTCTCTCCCTAACAGATGATTCTTTTCTTCCATCCCTATATACATTCTTCAGGGTTTGTTACTTTCTGATAGACAACAGGGGTGAGAGTGAAGTGTGTATATTTCTCTATTTCTCTTAAGTCTATTGGAGTGGCAAATGGTAGGATAAGAAGTGGACAGATGTGGTTCTCTTTGAGATTCAGGGAGCTTTTGGGAAAGGATCTTTCTTAGAACGTATGTTGGGGAGGATGGCAAATTTTAAGAGAGTTTTGCTATTGCTTCATATTTTCATTTACTTTCCCTTATCTTTGATGCTGACTCAGATTTTGGTATTTTCAATTTAATTTTTGGACCAGAACAAATTTTGCCTACTCTCTGACTTGTGCAAGTGATAGGTTCAGAGCCATAGTCTGACTTGTGATTTGGCCCAGAAAGAACCGATTGTCATGCTAGGAAGCTTTTAGGCTAGGTATTTCTCTCATTTCTTTAAAATAACATGACCAAGATTGAACTCAGAAGGCACTGTGCACATTTATAATCACATCACCATTATAATTATTTTTATAAAAAAAGATACCCAAGAAGTACTAGGAATATATGTCTGAGTTTCAGAAGAGGCTGGAGGTGCATTTTTGGCCCGTCATAGCAATTTAAGCCATTGATGTTGATACGGTTATGTGAGGAGTGGGTATAAAATGGATGGTGTGAGTTATCCCTTTTACCATTATGGCTGAAGTACCTTTGTGTTCCTGACTGTGGAATAGAAGGAGATACTGCCCTCCTGTCAAGTTCCTTTTGGCCCCTGAGCCAGCGGAAGAGCACCATCAGAACTCCTCAGGAGGCTGTCTCTTCTAGTCTCCACGGCACCACCAATTCCTTCTCTTCCTCCTAGCGTTCTTTATTGTCTCTTCTTTCTGCTTTACCCCTTGAATGGTGATGCTTCCTCGTGTTCCTTTTTAGATATTCTCATCAACTCATTCTACACCAAGTCCCTTAGTGAGCTCATCGACACCAATAGCTTCAGGTTCCTGTGTCTACCAAAACTGTCTCTCTAACGTTTCTTGAATTCACACTCCTATTTCTAGTTTACTTCCTGGGCAGCTCCACTGGAATATGTCTGATGGTACTCCCAAACTCATGTCCAAAAAAAATGTAATTCCCCACCTACATTTTAACCCAACTTTTCTTTGTCCAAACAAGAACCTTCTCCAGTTTTCCATCTTTGAGTGCCCCACAGTTCACTATTTGACCAAACCGGAACTCCGAGACTCCTTCTCTAATTATTCTGCTGCCTGTTGTCTGTGTCTCAAATACATTTCCTCATCTTCATTAGCGCAGCTCTAACTTTCACACTCTCAATATTTGTATTGTGGTCTATAATTTAAGAATAATTTCTAACTGGTTCCATGCCTCTAACTGCACACCCTTCTAAATCTATCCTCCTCACTTGTAAGTAAGGTGCTCTTACTACAATGTAAAACAGCTCATGACTTACTCTTGCTTAAAATACCTCAGTGACTCCCTGTTATTTACAGGATGAAGTTCAGACTTCATGCCGTAATGGACCTTCACCATCTGACCTGCCCAGCTGCCTCCCACACACATCTCTGGCTGAGCAACAGATATGCCTAATGACTTCACTCAATACTTTATCTCTGCGCTTTTATTCTTATTGCTCCTACTGATTAGAATGTCTTTCTCTTTTGCATTTGCTCGACCAACTTCTACTTGTTCTTTAAATCTCCTCGAATGAACATCACTTTCTTCTGGGGACCCTTCCTGACTGCTCTGGGAAGTTCAGCATTTATTCTTTGGCTTTTCCTTTGGTTTGCCTGCACAGACAGCAATTATGCTGTTATCACGTTGTTGTAATTATTTAGTTTTATGATGCTTCTCTCCATATACTATGAATCCTCTAGTTTAGTGTAGTTCATGGTATATAATAAATGGTTAGTAAGTTTTAATGGATAAATGA
This sequence comes from Chrysochloris asiatica, assembly GCF_000296735.1. Lineage (NCBI taxonomy): Eukaryota > Metazoa > Chordata > Mammalia > Afrosoricida > Chrysochloridae > Chrysochloris > Chrysochloris asiatica. The sequence continues at coordinate 17,472,665 of NW_006408556.1, forward strand.
ACAATATTTTGAAAAGTGGTTTTACCTGTTCAGGACGTTTTTTTACCTCTATTACATTTAATCCTGATGACATTCCTGTGATGCAAATGAGGATACTTTGATCCTCATTTGACAGACAAGGAAGTTGAGTAATAGGAGGAAGTCCAGTAATAGACGCAACAGATTATTTGTCTAGAATCCCACAACCACGTTAGTGGCAAAGCTAGAAAGAGGCTCCAAGTTTTCTTACTCTTTACATAATCAGGCCCTTATTAACAAAAGGGATTCTCCTTTATAGTCAGCATGCCTGGCTTGTTTTTTTAAAGCTATTCCATTAAATTCACCAATTGTATGTGTGTGAGTGTGTGCACGCATGTATGTAACCCATACAAAGTGTGAGGAACTTAGCATCATTGAGTCTTAGAATTGGAAGTTAGATAGTCCATCATTTTACAGATGAGGAAACTCTGTACCTGAGAAGTTCCCTATTTGCTGGTAGTGAAAAACCCACATCTTCTGATTTGAATCATGGGTTGGTTCTTTCTTACTACACTTTGGGTACTCATCAGTTCTATAGGACAGAGTTTTACTGTTGAGTCTTAGGGCTTTGTTGAGTCAGTAGGCCAGATGATTCTTGAGAAGAGTGTATCACTTGAGCAGAAACAATATTTCTGTGGACACTGTCAGTAAAAAATCCATGAAAGACATAGGAACCTGAGAAGAAGGATTCAAATTATGGAGTTCTTTCACCAATTGTCCTGTTTTTCCAGATGCATTACTTTTCCCCCCAATGAGCATTATAGATTCTTGAGCATGTTCCATTTTTGAAATAAAACAAAAGCACTGAACTAGACTGAAAGATGATAGTTTCATAAGACAAGGAAAGGTATATTCTTTGGTCAGAAGAATTTTTGGTGTCATTGTGCATATGATGAGAAATATTGGGCTTTGAAAGGACAGCATCTATAATCACCTAGAAAATGACATTGAGCTATATAGTTTGCATTGGATTCTCCTTCTTTGTACATATATAAGCGTTTGCATATAAAGGAGATGGTTCAAACTCACCAGCCACTCCTTGGAAACCCTATACAGGGTCCGCTGTGGATTGGAACACACTTGAGGAGAACACTTAACAACAACAACAATGTGTTTATAGCCATTTTATGTATATGGAGAAAAGTCAATACTTTATGCATTTCACACGGACAAAAAGAAAATTACTCCAAATTCTGGTCACAATGAAATAACTCAACATGAAGCCAGCAGACTGAACTTTTAAAACTATTGTTGTGGAAAAACAAAAGAACAGTTTTCTTTTTTAATGACTTAAAGAAATTTATCTTATAGGAAAAGAAGGTATTGGATTGATCTCTCTGTAGTTTTTTTAAAAAATTGAGGTAGGAGGTGAGATGAACTCTGAATAATGGTCAACATTTGGCTTGAAAATAATGTGATTTTTCTGATCTCTTGTGCCTTGAGAAAAAAAAAAAAAGGGTAAAATTTAGAGTTGTCTAACTCCATTTAACACTGTTTTAGATTCTCTTTTATATAATAATAACTTGATCCTACTCAAAATAGTTGGCACCTTTAGTGACAGAGTGGAATGTAAGAACACTTTAGCAGATCTGAATATGAGTAAACTCCAGTAGTTTTGGAATGAAGAGGTAGAGTTTTCAGTTCCTTATTCAGAGTTCACAGCAGATAAGAATACAGGGATTAACACAATAGACTCCGTTCATTATACTTGGCTGAATAAAGCAATTATCTGTCTATCAAGATTCCAGAAAATTGCGCAATAGCATTAAGGAAGGGTGAATGGATAGGTGGATAACTGCTATTCCATCGGAAAAGGGTGCTGATATATGAGGTAATCCTTCGAGTTTAACTTGTATAAACTGTTTTATTTTGGAGTTTATATCATGTTACCCTTGCAGCTCAGAGAGAAAGGATCTTTTTTTCCTTTCATATTGTTGACGGCATTTTTCAGTTTCTTACCCATCTGACTTTTATTAGGGGGTTATTTCAAAAACATCTCTTGTTTAATCATGTTTAAACAATCTGTTTAAGACCTGTTGTGTAGATATAAACACAATACTCCTTTAATGTAGTAAAACAGACTTCTGACAGACATAGCATATAACAGACACCCATCCATTATTGCTTCAGCCGCTGTTCCTCCCATGCCTGACCTGAGAGGGTAACCACAGACCTCAGCCGACAGTATTCACCGGTTAGAAGACAGTGAAATGCACCATATTAGTGTCTAGCAAGCAGAGAGTTGCAGAGCAGCATACAATTGGAGGGGCCTTAGACTAGATTAAAACTAAGTACCTTAAATCTGTTTTAATGGCTGTGTTTACATCGTCTTCTTCATTCCTTTAAAAAAGTAATCAGGTTTCGCAAGCGTGTTAAGAAAACCACCTCTTCTTGCCAGCTGGATTAGGTCCAGTTTTAGCAAGAAAAATTTCCCCCCATTTTCTTCTTTTTCTTTTTTCTTCTTCTGTGATCTCCACTGCCATGCAGCACAGCAAGACCAGGCTGCGGGAGCTGGCTGACTTTCTCCTTGGTTATTACTTTTTAACATTTTCTTCCTGTTACAGAAATGGGAAAATTGAGGAAGATGTCCTGATGCTGTAACAGCAAATGCCAAGAGAGGAGCCCTTTGCACTTGTTAATTACTTCTGTGGAGTGTGTTTTCTCCTTATCCAACACACACACACAACACATACACAACACCATAATAATAAAAGAGAATCAGGGGATTGGATGCTAAGGAAACTCAGCCAGTATCCAGGAATTGAGTGACAGTCTGTGAGGCTAGTTGGTTATCATTAGACTCTTTGAAGAATAATGCCAACCATGTTGAGTTGAATTATTGGCAAATAAACAGTGATGCTTCTTGTTCATTTATGGAAACAACCATTTTCATTGCTGAAAATGTAACCATAAAAAACAACAACACAAACTTGATCTCTCACTGGGGTCTCTAAGTGCTAGTAACATAAAGAACAGTGGTGTGTGAACATATTCTAGTAAAAGAAGGCAGTGGAAATGTTTTTGAAACAAAATACTTTGGTCCTTTACTGAGTTTGGGGGAATAAAGAGCAGACATAGAGAAAGAGATCTTTTGTTCATTTACCGGAAAGTGAAGCGAGAGATGAAGATTCAAATGGCCTGCTATGATTGTGGATGTGGAGATGTAATTAGAAGGAAAACAAGATGTGTTGTAATAAAACAGAGTCAGAAAGACCGGTTGAATGTAACAAAATCTTCAAATTAAACTACTGTGCTTAAAAAAAAGATCTGTTCTTTCTTAGGTCTCGGTTCTGTGATTTTTCTTTTCTTCTGTGGCAGGCTGGTAGATGAAAAAGAGAGCTGAGGCGGGTCACTGGCTTCCAGTGTCACTGACTCCTTCTGTGACTTACAGCTATCTTTTCTGGGCATCACTTATTTCTTTAAAGTGAAGAACCTGTGTGTTGAAATCTAGATTCGCTTCCAGCCTCATAAAGTTCTAATTCATATGGTTAAGAAAGATCCTCTAGAAACAGCATGAAGATGAAGTCAAGGATAGCAAGATTGGAAGTAGAAAGCACAAGAGCCTTTGGAGATGAAGAGGCCTAGTAGGTTACAGTTGTATTAGGAGATGAGAGAGGCTCCGGTAAAGCCAGCCAGACTCCCTGTAAGCTCTTTTCTCCTTGCCTGCAGAAAGTATTACTCACATCTCCTCCTGTATGCTTCCATTATGCTTCCATCTAGCCCTTCTTCATCCTTTTTGTTTTCTTATGAGTTTCTTTTTCTTCAGATACCTTAAGTTCTAAGAGTCCATTATTTGAAGAAAAGGGCTTATACACGAAACATATGTGCATTAGAATCTAATCCCTGATGTCTAACTTGTATTGGCGTAGCATGATAAATCTGTCCTTCTTCCAGATATTTTATTTCTTTGTGCTTTGCCACAGCCTAAAACCTAAAAGGCATAGAAGAGCTTACATGAATATATCATAATTCTTTCGTTTGTGTACTTACTGAAATATACATATGTGTATATATATATGTATTAACCTTTAAGTCTACAATTAGAAAGGGGCTTGCCTTTGATCATCTCTCTCATGCATATAATTGTGTTTTAAAATGACTACATATGAGTTTGAAAGACTGACCTTTTTCGTCACTGATCTAAACTGGCATTTTTATTATTGAAAAAAAAAATCTGTTTTTAAACATTTTTTTCTATGAACTAGAGTTCCTAGAATATTTCTATGGAGTCTATGGCTTAACAATATAATTATGTCCCTTGAGTAGCTTCTATTTTTCTTCCCATAATTATGTTTTTACCCAAGAGACTGGAAAGGCTTCAGACCTCTCGTGGGTGAAAATTGTTCTTCCTCTCTTCTTCCTTGATAAACTGAATCCTACATGCCCGACTTACTGAAATGAGACTCTTGAAGATAGTGTGGGAGTGATTATGATTTTTTTTTTTCCTTTAGAAATTGGTTTGTATATTAAGTGGAGCCCTCAGAAAGAACTCTGCTGGCTCATTTTTGAGATGCCATCAGGAGAAATAACTCTCCTGGAAGGAGATTTGCTTATGATCTGTGGTCCTCTGTCTGAAGTCACACACTAACATTGCTCTAGGGCTGTCTTCACAGAGACTCTGCTTTTCAAGCTTTGGAGCCCCAGTCACATGTCATATTGCGTGGCTGTTAATTTCCAGTGGTTCAGAGGGTCTAGACGCCTTAAACACTAAGACAGTTTCTTAGTCTCCTTCATTCTTCTCACCCAGAAATAGTTTTTGACCTGAACCAGACAGCATACTCTTAGAGAGAAAGATGACTCAGCAGCCGTTCCCACCAAAGATTGGAGACTCATCAATTTTACTGTGGGAAATGTTTCCCAATAACCAGTATTTTTTTTTTTTTTTCCCTTTCTCACTGTAAAAACACAAAAGAAGAAATCATTCTAAATGTATCCTTGTTCTCATTTATTAATTCAGCAAGCATTTGTTGTGTGCTGTCTCTGTGCCCAGTCACCAAGCTATGTGCTGGATCTAAGATGTCATACCTACCCTCTAGGGGGTCACAGTGAAGTCCAGGAGAATCTAAGATACTAAGGCTTAGACTTCTGTATAAATGTTTTAAGGAGCTCTGGTAGTGTTGTGATTACAAGTTGGGCCACTAACCTCAACGTCAGCAACAAAACTACCAGCTGTTCCACAATAGAAAGACGAAGCTTTCTGCTCCTGTACAGAATTACAGCCTCGGAAACCCTATACAAGGTCTCTATGAGTTGGAACCGACCCCACAGCACATATCCACCACCACCACTGTCCATTTTTAGTAAGTTAATGCTTACTGAATTTCTATTGCACTTAAGCATAATCACATATAGTAGACAAAAAATAATTGTGGCCACTCTCAGCTCTCTGAAGTTGAGGACAGAGAGATCACTGATGCCCTGGTGACAGAAAAGACTAGTATAATGTGACGATCAAGTTTGAGTACTAGGAAGGGATTTCACCAAATGGTGATGATGGAGACAGAGTGTTCCCAGTGGAGGAGACTGCTTGGGTAAAGGCACAGGGCCTCTTTGAAGAACTGTGGATACTCCAGCATGAGTAGAACATAGACTGGGAGCAAGGCAATTGCAGCCCTTGGAAATTTGAATGACAAGGCACATTGGGATCATATTTTTCAAGTTTTTGTTTGGGCTAAGGGGGTTTTATTTGACAGACAGTGGAAGGCAATAGAAAGAGTTTGGAGCAGAGAAATGTGATTAATGTTAGGACTTGTGGGCTGACAGGACTTTGGTGGTGGTGGGTGGTTGTGTGCCACCGAATTGCTTCCAACTCATAGCATCCTGTGTAGAGTTTCTGAGACTCTAAATCTTTATGGGAACAGAAAGCCTCATCTTTCTCCCAACTGGCAGATTCGAACTGACAGCTCTGTTGATATATAATGGTTGACCTTATGGTTAGCAGCCCAGCTTGTAATTCACTGTCTTACCAGGGTTTCTTGATAAGACTTTAAAAGTTATGAAAAAGTACCCTTCATTTTTGGCAGTGAAGAAATTGAAGCCCAGAGAGTAGGCTGAATTCTTTCTTTTGGTTGTACAACCTGTTGGTACTCTTTTTAATATGCCAGGCTTCTCCGCTGTTGTTACATTACTACAGTCAAGAAACTAGGGATAGAAAGCCAGGGCTCATTCCTTAAGAAACTATAGGATGATGGAATCTGGGAAAGAGGGGTAGCAAACCTGGATTTTGTGACTGGGAGACTAGAAAATGGAGATATTAATGGAAACATGGAAATCAGAAGAAGAACTAGTTTGGACTCGGAAGCACAAACAAACATTACTGAAATTTAGGTCTTTGATTTTTAAGACATTTACAAGGAAACAGTAGTCAACTGAATGTAAGTAGAGGAGAGTTTCACTCTTCTCAATGATATTTCCATTCTCACAGCTATGTAGGAATGCGGAAAATCAAGGTTTCAAATCTAGCACCCTAGCAGAGCTCTGCTAGCACAGTGGTTATGATTTAGGCTGATAACCTCAAGGTCAGCAATTCGAAACGACCAGCCATTCTGAGGGAGAAAGATGAGGCTTTCTACTCCTGTAAGGGTTTACAGCCTCGGAAACCCTGTGAAGCATCCCTATGAGTCGGGACCAACTCCACGGCACACCACCACCACTACCACCACCAATAATTGTAAGGACTCCTAGTGTGGCACTGTAGGATAAGCACTGGACTGCGAACCACAAGGTTAGCGGTTCAGACCCACCAGCTGGTCCTCAGAAACCCTGTAGAAAGGTCACTGTGAATTGGAACTGACTCGATGGCACGTAACAACAATAGTTATAAAGTAGTTGGATCAGAACTTCACTTGCTTACTCTACGAGTCTACTTGACTCTGGGTAAACATCTCTGTTGTATTACTTTTACAGAGGTTTGGTGGTGTAGTGTGTTAAGCATTGGGCTGGTAGCCAAAAGGTCAGTGATTTGAACCTACCAGCCACTCCTCGGGAGAAAGGTGTGAGGAAATGTGCTTCCATAAAGATTTACAGTCTCAGAAATCCTCTGAGGCAATTCTACTCTGTCTTGCAGGATCACGATGTGTTGGAATCAACTTCACAGCAGTGATTTTTCATAATTTTACTTTTGCTTTAAATCATCTAAGCTAAATTCCCAAGTTATACTAAGAATCATCCTTAGTAGCAGAATTACAAATAATTCCATTTGGAATTGAAGTATGACTTTAAAATTAGTTGAGCTGGTTCCTTAAAACCTCAGTGAAATACACTCTTTCATGTATCACTTTTCCAATAGAGAGGTTAGTATTGAAGACATCATTATTATTGTTTTTAGAACCTGTTGTAGAATGACAGCTCTGTTGATATATAATCACTTTATCTCGAAAATGGTAATTCTGATGCAAGTCCTCTCCTCAGGTCCTTTAACTCCAAGGATCATTGTTATAACATTCTTTAAAACAGTTATATCCTGTGTCTTGAGCCCCAGAGTATTAGACCAGATCTCATTTGTTCATATTCTTGGTGACAACAAAATTAGCTAATGGGTCTCCAGTCACCCACTTCTCCACGGAAGCATGAATGCCAAAATAACATTTTATTGCTCAGAGGATTAAAAAAAAAAAAAAATGTCTTCAGACGGCAGATTTCCATATGTATTGCATAATTTAAGGGAGATAATGTGTAGTTGTAAAGCCAGATGTATCTTATGATTTGAAGAATAATGTGCCTCTGTTTAGACTGGTATCATACATGTTTAGCATCATCTTGTCTCATAAGACATTCATTATCATGTTTCTGCCATTTGACTCTCTAGCTAGCTTTCCTCCTTTCTGCTCTGCTTATCAAATTCCTTAAAAACCTTTAAGGACAGGCATATCGATTTTATCAATGAAGGCTTCCACTCTCATTCTGGTCAAAATCATTTGCTCCCTTGTGCTTTCCTATTTTAAAACTTTTTATTATGAATATTTTCAAACATACATGTAAGGAAAGAATATATTTGATAAACTCCCATATGTTGATGATGATCTTCAGTGCCGATGAATTGATTCAGACTCATAGCGACCCTGTATAGGATTTTCAAGGAGTGGCTCATGGTTTTGAACCACCGACCTTGTGATTAGAAGTCCAGTGCTTATCCTACAGTGCCATACCAGGACTCCAAACTCCCATGTACCCATCCCCTTATTTTTATAATTAACATTTTCCCATATTTGCTTTATTTGTTACTTTGCTGAAATATTTTACAGCTCATCTCAGGCATCATGATATTTCAACTCTCTAAGTAACAAGTATTTCTCTGAAAGTTAGGATGTATTCTTAGATAATCACAACAAAGACTATTTCCATATGTTCAGAAGTAGTCCATATTCAGATTTCCTCAATTTATCTCCAAACCATAGGGTTTTAGTTATTGCCTTCAGCACAGCCTGCCATTGGCTTTATGTGATTGCTTTCCTATCTTTCTACTGGATTGTAAACTCCGTAAGGGCAAGAACATTGTCTTCATATTTTTCTATCCTATTCTACTACTCACGGTGCCTAGTTCAACTAGTATGTGACAACATAGGATAAGCACTCGACCTCAAGGTCAGTTTGAACCACCAGGTTGGCAGTGCAAACTTACCAGCTTCTCATTGGAAACCCTATACAGGGTTGCTATGAGTCGGAACCGACTTGACAGTACTTCACAACAACAAGAAAGTGGGGCTTACTGACCTTAATGTGGATCTCTTACTGATCCATTGCTGATGTTCCACTGCAGATCTGGCTTTAAAGTGTACTTTTTTTTTTTTTTTTTAATTGTATCCTTATGATGGGAGTCCTGGTGTGGCACTGCGGGTTAATGCGCAGGACTGCAGAGTCGCTTTGAACCATATGGTTGGCCATTCAAGTACCAGTCGCTCCTCAGAAACTCTTATAGCGACAGGGTCGCTATAAGTCAGAACTGACTCGATGGCATTTAACAACAACATCCTCATGATAGGAGCCCTGATGTCCCAGGGGGTTAAGACTGCGAACCGCAGGATGAACAGTTCAAATCCAACAGCCATTCCACAGGAGAAAGATGAATCTGTCTGCTCCCATAAAGATTTCCACTCTTGGAATCCCTAAGGAGCAGTTTCAGTCTGTCAGATAGGATCACTGTGAGCTGATATTTACTCAGGAGCAGTGGGTTTGGGAATGGGCTAATCTTCATGATACAATACACAGGAAACAAAAGTCTTAACAACTGGATTGAGCCATCAAAAGATGAGCCATCAAAAATCATGCCCTAGTGATCAGCAAAATGATTCTGCAAAACGTGACGTACATGGGTAGGTAGGTCATATCCTGTGGCCTACTATTGCTAGGAGAGGCCTTGTTTTGGTTTTTCTAAGTGCACTAGCTGGTGTGGTGCATCACGTCATAAACAGAGTGCCTGTGAGTGTGAGGTTCTGGCTGGTGGGCTGTAGTGGTCTCTAAAGTTGCTAAACCTTTCTCAGTCAACTTCTAGAAATCAGCAAAATGGGTCACATCGTGGAGGCAAGTTTATTTTCATAGTTTACATTACCACATTTTGAGTATCTTTCATGTACCAGTTTCAGATGTGTGCTCTTTGAAAGCAGAAGTTATAATGGTAATATTACTAGCTTTCATTGTGAGTTGGCTTTGCCATGTAGTTACTTTCAAAATCATTAACTTCAAGAATTGTCCTTAGAGTTAAGGGTCTGGGTAAGGCGGAATGGGATAGTTGGCCAGACGCTTGCTCAGTGACCTCAGTGACTGTTTTGTGCATCTTTGCTTTAAGGATGTGTGAATGCTGTGACCTTTTGATCATACTTGCTTCTTGTGCCCTTGAATTGATTGCAACAACAAAAGTCATATTCAGACAGATACACTCATCATTTTCTTTCTTTGAAAGAAATCTTTTTCTGACGCCGACTTTCTTTTTCCATTTTAAATTTACTTTTAATCATGATTTCCCTGTATGACTGATGTTGTACTGTTATGATCTAAAATAAGCTGGTTTTCAATGCAAGGAACAGAGCTCTGGAGCAGGAATTTGAAGATATGAATTCTAGTCCTGCAACTAACTATGTGACTTTGGGTGAGTCATTTCCCTCCTCAGGGGCTTAGGGTCTTCATCCATAAGAGAACCACATTGCTCTAACATTTTAGAGTCTGAATGACTTCTCCAGTTCCTAGAGAATACATCATGCTGGGTAAAGTGGAGGATCAGTGAAAAAGAGGAAGACCCCAAAGAGATGGAATGACACAGAGGCAGCGACAGTGGGATCAAGCATAGTAATAATTGTGAGGATGGTACAGAACACAGGGTGCATAGGGCCGCTATGAGTTGGAACTGACGTAAATGACTTTCATTCTTTCCTTCAGATCTATGATTCTAAATGACTTTCAACAATGATTAAGAATTAGAGTGAGAACAAATGGAGTTTTTCAGAGTACAAGAAAGCTTTCACTTAAATGACTGTCCTTCATAATAATTTCTTGTGTGCCGTCAAATCGATTCCAACTCCTAACGACCCTGTATAGGGTTTCCGAGTATGTAAATCTCTATGGGAGTAGAAAGCCTTATCTTTTATAGAAAGTACCAACTGTGGTCTTACCTGTTAGGAAAGACTCCCACCTTCCTCTACTTCATCTACCCTGGATTCACTAGATTGTAAAATAAAAACAGAAGAGGATTTTGGGAACATGTAGTGTTGTTGTATGTGCTGGTTAGAAAATTTTTCTCTCAAGTAAGGTATTTATCTAAATGAGGAGAATATTCATTCATTCATTGCATAAATATTTTTTCAGCACCTACTATATGGCAGGTACTGACTTACGATGTGAGGATACAGCTGTTAACATGACAGAGCACTCACTCTCTTGGGACTTATAACTTGTTGTTGCTGTTGTTATGTGCCGTCTAGTTGGGTTCGACCCATAGAGACCCTGTATAGGGTTTCCAAGGAGCAGCTGGTGAGCTTGAACTACCAACCTTGCAGTTCAAATGGCTTTGCAATCTGGCGCATTAACCCACAGCGTCACACCAGGACACCTATGACTTGTAGGGAAGACAAATAAATACACATGATAATTACAGATTGTGGTAATAGCCATCAAGGAAATAAAAAGAGGGTGTTGCTTCAGAGGGCCAGGTCTGGTTATGATGGCAGACTAGGTCTCAGAGACAGTACTTGTCATCCTGTGGACTGAAGCATGAGAATCAGCGGACTATACCGGGGGAAGAACATTTCAGGACAAGGATGGGAGACTGAAAACAGGCAGTATCAGTTGTCCAGGGTTAGGTGATGGGGTCCTGGACTTAGACTCTACCAGTGTAAATGGACAGAACTGAATCAATTTAGAGGTATATATATTGGAGATAGAAATGACAGGACTTGGAAAATGACTGGATATGGAGAAAGAGATGAGAAATTGCTTAAGCAACTGAGTGGTTGGTATCTATTGCTATCTATGAGGGGGACAATTAGGGAAGTTTAGAGTTGTTTTTTGTTTTTGTTTGTTTGGTAGAAGAATCAAGAACCTTCTCTTGACTACAATTTATTTAAGATATCTTTGGGAGATGTCTAGTAGGCCAGGAAGTCAGGACACAAGCCTGGAATTCAGGACTGATAGCAGGGCTCACCCCAGAAATGTGGGGATCATTGGGGTGAGCAGTAGTATTTAAAGCATGGGATATAAGGCCATCTTGGACAATAATGCTTAACCCTCGCTGCATAGCAAGTATGTAATGAGCTTTTTGAAACACCATCCTCCAGGGTCCACTTTTAGAGATTCTGATTTAACTGATCTGAAGCGGGGCTTGGACATCCGTGTTTTCCAAAACTTCCCTAAGGAGTTTTCGTATAGCATTTATTGATCTGGGGAGAAAGAGCAGCTAACAGAGAGGATGCCAGACAAAGCTGTAACAGAGTCTCAGAGAGAACACACGTGTTTTCCTCTCTTTATACCTGCCTTCTGTTTGGGAGCTCCAAACACTTCAGCCCCTTGGATGAGAGTTCATCGTCCCTGCACTGTGGCAGAAAGGCCCTGATTTAAGTCATGGTATCCTTTGTATCTTGTGTTCCTGATTGCTTGGGTGCTCAGGATTTAAATATGTCTTCTTTCAGCCCATCATTCAAGTGCTACACCTGATGTGGTTTAGTTAGAAGAAGCTTTTGCTTTTCAGTGTACTGAGAGTTTTGTTGTAGTTGTGGTGGTGACTATGAAGGTGTAAATACCTACCAAGAAAAAAATGTGTGTGTATATATTACATGTGTGTATCTCCACACATATCCACATACACACATATATATGTATAAAATTTGTATGTAAGGAGCTCTGGTAGTGTGGTGGTTATGACTTAGGCTGCTGACCTCAAGGTAAGCAGTTCGAAACTACCAGCTGTTCTGTGGTAGAAAGGTTTTCAGCCTCGGAAACCCTATGCAGGGTTGCTATGAGAAGGAAATGACTTAACAGCACACCACTGCCCCGTATTTGTATGTGTGCACTCACAGATAGATGTCCCGTTAACTACTACTCTGAGGTCTCTGTAGATACTTGATAATTCATCTTTGAAAATCATTTCTAAAAGTCTCTACATTTGAGACTTTAAAAATTTTACCTGCTCTAAAATATTCTGCCCTGAATTCTTGAATACCTTCCTGTTGTTCCCCATAGCACGGGCTTAAGAGAAAACAAAAGTGTACTCACACATCCACACACTGTGCTCACATCTCATACACTCTCCATGAAAGCTGAAGGAAAAAGCTGAAGAAAGAGTTTTTTTAAAATTTTCCTGTGACCCATGGCCCATACAAAGTATCAGAACCTAAAGGGACCATGTAAGATCATGTAACCCTTTCTTTAGCTCTCAGGAAATCTACCATTCCCAAAATATGGCTTATTCAAAGAGAATAACTTTCAGGGACAATTCCAGAAGCTTTCTTATTAATGTCTACAGCTGTATCAATACCATACCAATACTCCTCTTTACCCCAACACACACTTTTTGGTGAGGAACAGATTCCTTGGATCTAACTGTGACAAGTACTATTTAATTCCCTAATTGTGAAACTAGTCAGATCCAGCAATGTGTGTTGATGGAAGTGTGGTATGTTAGGCTCTGGCCATTTGTTTAGGGTAAAGGGTGAGCTACTGAGTTTGTAATTGAATCCTTGCTGCTGCTGCTTGCATTGAAAACAGCCTTGGCACACAACTATGCTTAGCTCTTAGACTTCTGACTCTTTAGTCCCCATTAACAGCTGGGAGAGGAGGGGAAGAAAATGAGAATGCTGACCTTGAGGAGACCACATGATGAGTAGAAAGCTCAGTCAACTAGGGTAGGACTCTGTTTTAGTTCGGGACGTGTTGGTCAACAGTTGAGGACCATGGACTGGTTGGTTGTTCAACCTGCAGTTATCAGATGCTTCATTTATGAACAGCTTTCTTGCCTGAGGTCTAGGAACTGTAGGGGTAATCTCTAAATGTCCTGTAGAGTTCTAAAATCTATTTGTAATCCAGATAAACAATCATAAATGGTAGTGAAAACATTCATTAACAAACAATGAGTTTCTCTAGCTTTTTCCTGCTTATTATTCTTCTAGGTCCAGGGTCTGTCTTATAGCAGATGCCCAAAGCTTGTACTGGCAGGAAGTAGGGTGGTGGGTGCATTTCAGTTAATGGGCCTAGTTGGAACATGTTTGGCTCTGGAGACAGCTACACTCATATTACCAAGCCTTGGCTTCCTGTCTGTTTTCTTTGGGCTGGGTAGGCAATGAAAAAGGAGACAGGAAAATACATTTTGGGGCAAATAAAATAAGGAATTTGTCTTATGAAGACAGCTTATATTTGGGAAATTCTAATGTTCAACTTAACTCTATCCTGATCAATTCCTCTTGTTCTGTATTTAATAGAAGACAAATTGTTCTCACCCATAGGTTATAACTTCCCATTCTTAAAGACTTTTAAATAGTCCTTTCATTAAGGATTTTTTTTCTTTCTTTTAAAATGGGTACTAATCCTAATTCCCTTACTTTTTTTTTTTCTTCAAAGGACACATCCTTAATCCATTCATCATTTTAGTGGCTCTTTTTTGAATGTTTCAGTTATGTTAACATTTTACTAAGCTGTTTGGGCTCCATACTAGGACCTCAGTGGTACAGAATAAGGTATCCACAGTACATCTCTAGTTAGATATCAGGCACTGCTCTTGTTTAATGCTATAGATTTATAACTTAACTACGGTTGCACCAAGATCCAGGTGTTTTTCTATTATAATTGTACCAAAACAACACTAGAGTCTTTTGTTAAGAATGGTTTGATGATTTGAAGAAGTACTAGTGCCTTAAATATATTTTAATTGCATATTTCACTAATAAGCCTGTGTCTCCTTAGATTTTAGTCTTGAGTAAACTAGAAGACAAAAGTTTTATTACTATTTTTTAAATTGTGGATTGTCACATTCACGTTAATCCCGAAAGATATTTCTAGTTTTTTTTTCAAAAACAAAATCACAGTACTAGATTTAAAATACAAAAATGAAACAAAACAAAACAACCATTCTCTGACTTAATATAGTTTATCATATACTTTTGAATTTTTGCATGTCACAAAATATCTAGCTTCTTCTTGAGAATTTGAGTTGCTTTGCCTGAAAATGAAAAGGCAATATTTCTGATTTTTTCCTCTTTTAGGGGTTCTAGGCTTACATTTTTTTTTTTTTTTTCCCAGCCAGAAAAGAGTCTCAGTAACGTATATAGTCATCACATGAAAAAGAAAACTGTCACTACGGTCACTGTGGAAATTTCCCTTTCATAAATGCATTTGATTCACAACCACTCTGACCTTTGGTGTCTTTGCTTCTGCCCATTTGTGGGTCGGTATGCTTTAAGTGCAAGGATACTTACTCTGAACTCTCGGAGGAGGTTTCCTCCTGGGTGAAACAATCAAACAAGCCCCAACACACATTCGCGGTCCCCACCTTCTAATGAGAGGGCCAGAGGAGCTGCCCAGAGAGCTCCTGAACTCCAGTTTCCCAACCTCTTTGCTACTGATTGACCCTCAAGTCAGCCTCTGGGGACCTCTGCGTCTCCACTTCTGGAACTGAACTCGGAATGCTTGCCACTAGATAGTGCTTATCCAGTAATTTGAAGTGGAAGGCATTACATAAACACATCATTATAAATATCAGTATTGAGAATTCCTTGATTTAACACCCCCCCCCCAAGTATGCATGTTCACATATCTATTTAGCATGGTCAATTGTTCAGCTAATTAATATGCTTTTATTTTATGATTTGCTGTTTCCAGGGCACAGACAGAAGCTTGATGACTCTAAACCTAGTTTGTTCTCTGACCGCCTCAGTGATTTAGGGCGCATTCCTCATCCCAGTATGAGAGTAGGTGTCCCGCCTCAGAACCCACGGCCCTCCCTGAACTCTGCACCAAGTCCTTTTAATCCACAAGGACAGAGTCAGATTACAGGTAAGACAGACTCACTCATAGGTCTCACTTGCACAGACTCTGGTAGGCTGGGGGTGAGGGGCTACCAGAGAAGTGCATTTTTCAGAAGTTCTGGAGCTGTGAAGGGCTATTTATTCAAGAATCAAGACGGGAAGATTTCTTCTTGTTTTAAAAATCAAACTCTGATAATCAGAAGTTTGGGGGAAATTCTGCTACTGCTGTACTCAGCAGCAGTGTCAGTCTGCACTTCGGTGGAATGGACTAACTGTGCTCTTTGGGAGAATGTTTGTTATAAGTTTCTTTGTTGTGTCCAGGTGGTGTAAAGGCTAACATCACACCCTCACGGTTAGAAAAATTAGTGCTACCATCTCAGGTTTGGGCTAAAATTTCTTGCCTGTATAACTAGTTCATTCAATTTGCTTGAAATTACCCAGAGCTAACAGGAAGACTTCATTGGTAATGCTAGTTCAATGAGCAGCAATCTGGGCAGACAGAATTCACTTGGATTTACATTTAGCTTCAGTTCCTCATGCAATATTTCTCTCTGTACATTCTGATAAGCTGCTCCACTAATTAGTTAATTAACGGATAAGCACTGGATTGCAAGGTTGGTTTGAACCGCCCGGTCAGTGGTTAAAACTCACCAACTGCTGCTTGGAAACCCTATACAGGGTCGCTATGAGTCGGAACCGACTCAATGGCACTTACCAACAACAACAGTGCTAAAACAAATCTTATTTGAGGACTAGCCTGATGCTGAGTCATGGTAATAGGAATCTGTTAATCATCATAGATGTTTAATTTGCAGAATACAAGTATTGAGAACTGAAAGGAACTCTACATATCAGCGTTGCTATTTTTGGTAGAGGGGACTAGAATAGAGGGGAAATAACTCAAAACAAAACCTGTAACAAACCCTCAATATAAATCTTTTCTAATGGCTAGATTTTTTTTTCTCCCCTGTATATAGTGGTTTGGCTTAATTGAGTATCCTTATGGTCTCAAAACAAAATTGTTTATGAAGTAAATGACCTACCATTTTTCTTTTTTATTCATAATTAGGTAAATGTATTCTTGGATGTTAGAGTAGGTTTTACATTTTGTGGGCATATGTATATTAGGTTGAATATATGGTTATGCATGCATGAGTATATATATTTAAAGATACTAGAGAATTAGGAAAGGAAAATATTGGTAGCAGGGAAGAATCTTAGCTTTATGTACAATGGCCATATGCTACTCTACAAAAAACTATAAATGTTGTATGTAGGAATCAGAAGGTTAATATGTTCACTAGACATATGTCCTTGATAAAAAATGAAAGGGTAAAATTCAAACTAGCTTGTAAATTCACGTTGTAGCAAATAGGTGCTACTGAATTTAAAGTAGTTGACTTTAGATCATCGATTAAGGTTCTTAAGTGTCCTTTTCTCTTTGAAAAAAAATTTATGGCAGTAAAATTATGTAACAAAGCATTTCCTGTTTGAACCACTTTTAAGTATATAATTCAGTGATTGGTAACAGCTACCATGCTGTGCTTCCCATTTTCAGACTTTTCATTGCTCCAAACAGAAACTCACCACTCCTTCAACTCCCCATTCTCCTCTCCCTCCAACCCTCCCATGGTAGCTACTGATAAACTTTTGTCTGTATGCATTTGCCTTTTCTAGATATTTGATATAAATGGGGTCATACAATATTTGTTCTTTGACTTACTCTACTCAGCAAATAATATTGAATACAACTATCCATGCACATTATGCTTAGTGACATAAGCCAGTCACAGAAGGAGCAATATCAGATGACCTTGTTTAGATAAAAAAAGAAAAGAAAAGCAAATGTATAGAGACCCAAATTTACTAGTGGTTACCAGGGGTGAGAAAGAGTGGGGAAAGGGTGGTTAACGGTGTTGGAAAAATGACATTGATTAATATAATGCTGACAATGAGTTATACACCTATAAAAAGTTAGGTAATAGAAATATTTACAATAACCAAAAAAAAAAAAAAAAAAAAAAAGAGTGAGAGAAAGAGTAACTGCTTATGGAGTTAGGGCCATAGCTTCGTGGGACATTCCAGTTAATTGGCTTAATAACACATGGAGTGCTTCTGTTCTTCCTCCTAGTTCATTGCTTAGTGCCTGGCATCTTAAAAGTGTGCATCCAGGATACAAGTTTGCATCCAGGATAAAAGTTTGCATACAAGTGGACATCCAGGATACAACTATTGGTCTCTATAGATAGAGACCTGGGGCAACAGAGGAAGGAGGACAATCAGGAATAGCAGGAGGATATGAAGTATATGACTAATTGCCTCCTTTGCCAAGAGACCAGAAGAACTGGATGGTGCCTGGCTACTATTACTGAACATTTTAATCAAAGATTCCATAGAAGAATCTTGATCAAAAGGGGAGAAATACAGAGCCTTTCACTGGATAGCTGTAAAAATGATATAAAATACAAGCATAAAATAAAATGCAAATGATATAAATATGAAATGAATTCATTTATAGATATAATAGTTTCCTTGAGTTTTAATACTATATGAGAATTAGCTATGCATTTTGGGATTACAGTAGTAGCGGGATTGCTTTGAAAACCTTCTGAAGCACAGTTTTACTCTGACACACATTAGGGTCGCCATAAGTCAGAATTGATTTGATTGGCAACTTTTTTGTTTTGTTTTGTTTACAATTTAGTTACGGATCAGTCTTTAACAAAAATTTTTTAAACATCTGCAAGTATATTGGGTCCAACAACTTTTCTTAAACTTTGCAAATTTGCAAACACATGAACATGCCCCGCCCCCCATCCCAACATGGAGAAAGTCATGTGAACTTTCTCTAAATGCCCCCATATTTTTAGTGAGATGGCGTATGTGTCTGCCTGTAGTCAATGATGTACAGACTTCTGCCATGGTGTCAGGAAAATTCAAGGCTACCTGTAGCAAGAGCAACTTAAAAGTGAATTGAGTACATTTTAGTTTTTTTTAAGTTCATTGAATAATTCCCTCTGTACTTATATGGCTTGTTACATGACTAAATCATTTGTTTTCTAGGAACATTTCATAACTTATTATTCTATGTCTGGGTTAATTTTCTTGTTTATATAAGCTGTAGAGAATCAGATCTTAGGTAATTCTGCCTTGAGCTAGAGAGAACTGAAGAAACAGTTACCCTTCCCAGCCTTGCATGTCCACATGCTACCCAGGATCATGATGTTGTTGTTCCCTGAGTACATGCCTGCTTTTCTCTTTGTATCACTTTGCTTAGGTTATTTCATCTATGGTCATCTCTGACTACTGACAAGATCCTACTAATTCTTCATTGTCAAGTTATAGTCCCTAGAATTTTCAAGAAAGAGCCCTCGAACCTGCATCCTGAAGTCACCTATTTTTCCTCTAAGGAAGTTGGAAGCTGGAGTTGAGATGATCTAGTTTACAAGTTTCTATGTATTTCTGTTTCTACCCTGCTAGATTGTAAATTGGAGTCCTAGTGTGGCGCTGTGGGTTAATACACAGGACTGAAAAGTCAGTTTGAACTGCTGCAAGGCCAGTGTTTCAAGCTAACTAGCTGCTCCTTGGAAATCCTATACAGGGTCCCTATGGATCAGAACTGACTGAACGGCACTTAACAACAACAACAACATGATTGTAAATTGAGCAGTTTATTGCTGGTGTTCCTTTCTTATTGTGTCTAACACAGTGATGGGAGTTGTTACTTGCTGTTGGGTAACGTTTCTGTCTTATAGTCACGCCCTGTATGCAGAGAACTGCTCCCTGAAGTTTTCAAGTTGTCACCTTTAGGAAACAGACTGCCATGCTGTCTTCCAAGTCACCTTCGGATGGGTTTGAACTGCCAGTCTTTTAGCTAATAATGAAGCACTTACCAATTTGTGTCACTCAGGCACTCCAGTATAGTGGTAGCTGTGAAGTGTTGAATTGAATGTTGAAGGAAAGTTCAGATGAGAAGAAACCAGTCCAAGAAAGTCTGGGATATCACGTCTTGCTTCTTAGAATTAATTGGTGCATTGAATCCTGATGAAGAACAATAAATAACAATAGAAATCACATTTCAATATACTATTTATGTAGTTAAGGCCTTTGGTTTTATACCAGTTAAGAAACATACATGATTAAATTTAAATTTTATGAGCCTAGATTATACAGATTTTGTACCTTTTTTGCAGTATAGTCCATCTGCAGTTTCATTCTTGTAATCCTAACAGGAAGGGTCAATTATGTCTCATTGGCTCAGTGCTCTTGATATCTCAAGTTTTTATCTCTAAACTGCAGATAATGATTGTGGTTCTAAACTCACCACTAGCTTTCACACTTGCCAGCGTGAAAGACAAGTTCCACTCCCAGAAGAGCCAAATGAAATTAGAAATCATAAATTGAGGAAATCATAGCATTTAGTGTTGTATAAGGAGCATTTTCACATGTCCTAGGGCTAAAGGGTCTAGCTATGTAGTGGGCTGGCTTCTCAGCACTGCTGGTCTCACAGTGTGACTCTGTTGAAGTCTTTAATGGCTTATGTTCTGCCTTGAGCCCAGGTCCTTCCCATGCTTCCTGAGAAAGTTGTTTCCTCTGTACCTTTCTTTATCATTCATACCTCTGCTGCCTGTCTGTGGATGCCAGGAAGCACCTAGTCTGTCGTAAATGTGCGCTTCTTTTGATTAGGAATGTGGTAATCACAGTGGAGTAAGGATGCTATGTTAGGAGATCTCTTAAGATAGTCACTGTTTTAAACTTAGCATTCTCTCTGGCTGGGTCTACTATATATATAATGTAAAATATATGTGTATATATGTATATATAGATATGTGTGTGTGTGTATATATCTATCTATCTATCTATCTATCTATCTATCTATCTATCTATCTATCTATATTTTTTTTTAATGATACCGAATCAACCCCTTGGGTTTGGTAGATACAGGATTTATCTGAGCATTGGGGGCTTTTTTTTTTTATTGCTATCCCATTTTTCATTCATTCAAAAAATATTTATTGAGTACTTACTCTCTGTCAGGCATTAGTGTGAACAAACAAGATGGACATAGTAGTCTCTTTTCTCAAAAGCTTACATTTTAATGAGGGGTAAAAATCAATAAATGAATAATTAAACATGCATACAAGGTAACTTCAGATAATGATAAGTTATAAGGAAATGAAATGGAGTCGTGCCATAGGGAGAAACTTGGGGACAGGGAAAAGCTAGTTTTTATTGGAAAGTTGGGAAAGGTTCTTTGAAGAATTTTGAACATCCCTGAGGATAGCATTTCAGGCAGTGGGAATTTCACACAAAGATTATCAGAAAGGAATGAGAATGTCATGTTCAGGGGACGGGAGGAAGGTCAATATAGCTGGAATATAATGACCAAAGAGAACAATACAGAAAGGTATGCAGCCTTTAAAAAAATTTATTTGGTTGTTATTGAGAACAGACATAGCAGAACCTACACCAATCCAACAATTTCTACATAAACAATTAAATGACACTGATTATATTTTTCAGGTTACACAAGCACTTTCACTCTGGTTTTCCATATTGTTCCTCTTCCACTAACATAAATTCACTGTTCCCTAGGTTTCTATCTATCTGTCTGTCTGTCTATCTATCTATCTGTCTGTCTATCTATCTATCTATCTATCTATCTATCTATCTATCTATCTATCTATCTATCTGTCTGTCTGTCTGTCTGTCTGTCTGTCTGTCTGTCTGTCTATTTATCTATCTATCTATCCTCTCAAGTTGCTGTTGTCAATTTGATTCAATATACATAGTTGTTTTTTTTTTTTTTAAAGCACAATACTCAAAGCAAACATACTTTACTAATTAAGCTAACCTATTGTTTGGCTTAAAGACTTCAGGGGGATCATTTTGGTTTCAGGTTTAAAGATTATCTCAGGGCAATAGTTTGAGGAGCTCCTCTAGCATTATGGCTCTAGGGAGTCCAGATGCTATGAGAACTTGAAAATATGTTTTGCATTTAACCCCCTTTGATTAGGATTCTTCTGTAGAATCTTTGATCAAAAAGTTAAGTAATGGTAGTTGGGTACCATCCAATTCTCCTGGTCTCCTGGCAAAGGAGGCAGCTGTTCAGGGAGGCAGCTAGCTGTACATTTCTTTTTAGATATGCAGTCTTTGGTTGTGTTCTGATTGCAATGAAGGACAATGGAAAGGTTGTCA
The DNA here is from genome assembly GCF_000296735.1 of Chrysochloris asiatica. Lineage (NCBI taxonomy): Eukaryota > Metazoa > Chordata > Mammalia > Afrosoricida > Chrysochloridae > Chrysochloris > Chrysochloris asiatica. The sequence continues at coordinate 17,494,324 of NW_006408556.1, forward strand.
TTGTATTGAAGCAAATACATGACTTTGTCTACGTTCCATTAAAACGAATCACTCTGGGTGTGGCATGAAGAATGGATCCTAAGAAGGTAGTGGTAGAAGCCGAGTTATTATTCAACAATCTACTCTAGTAGCCTAGAAGAATGTTAAAGGCGATAACAATGGAGATAGAAGGACTAGGAAAGATTCTAGATGCTTTTTTTCTTTGTAAATAAAAAGCCCACTGCTTCAGCTGATGGTGAGAAAAACAAAGGACTTCAAGGTTGTTGGTCTAGACAATTGGAGTGTGGTGGTGCCGTTTACTGACTCAGGAAAGATTCAAGGAGGATGAGGTTTTAGGGGGAGAGGAACAATCCTGCAGGGAGAAGAAAAAGGACACCAAGAAATAGATTTGATGTCTCACTCCTGTCACAGCTCAGGAAATGTTCTTTCTAATCACCCAAGTGCTGTCCCCTACCCTCACCACTTCTTAGGTTGCATGAGTCCTTTTTTCTTTTTGAGTTCTTTGTTTTTATTTCCTTGTCCCTTTTAATGGGTCTGAGGGGTATGATTCCCATTTGTGATTTCGTTTCAAAATCTACTCTTGATTCTCAATTCTTTAAAAACATTTGTTTTTGGAAAAGCACTCAATAACTCGTACATAAAGACTGGACGTGGACCGAAGCTCACAGAACCCCATTAGAAGAGCCTTTCATCAAGGAATCATTTCTTACCACCCCTGCATATGTGTGATTGGCTGTGGCTTTCTCCTTTTGAAATGCACAATTAATTCATTACAAGTTTCTCCAACTTTTTCTTTTGGATTCTGAAAAGTGCCATCCTATTTCAAGCTTCCCCTCTCCTTGCATGCCATTCCTTGTATTGTTTTTCCAAGCCCGTTTCCTCAGCTGCTGCCTCTTCCTACCTACCCAAGCAGAGTAAGGCTCCCATTCCACGTTGTACAAACCTTGATTATATCATGTTCCACATGGCGACAATTATTTGTTTGCACGTCTGTCTCTGCCACTAGACTTCAAGCATTTCAAAGACTAGGGTCATGTTTTATTCATCTTTGTATCCCTGATGCCTTATGTACTGCTGACTGCATAGTATGTGTTTGGGGACTGTTGGCATAGTGATGAATAAATGAATGGGCCATGGACTTCTTCAGAAATATAACCCATTGTTATCCTAGCCCTGTAGGATAGCAGTGGATTGCTAACCACAAGGTCAGAAGTTCAATCTCCCAGTCTTTCTGTGAGAGAAAGATGAGGCTTTCTGCTCCCATAAACCTCAGAAGCCCTATATAGGTTCACTATGAGTTGGAATTGACTCAGTGGCACTGGGTTTGGTTTTGTAGGGTTTTATTTTTTGCTTAATGTTTCTCTAGTAGCTTTTTGATTGAGTTATCATTTGTGACCATTTATTGAACTGTATAGAATGCTAGACCTTGTTCTAATGAGGTTAATGCATACATGCTTTCCAACAACTCTTTAAGGTAAATGGTATTACTAAGCTCATTTTCGGATGAGAGCCCTGAGGCTCAGAGAGGCTAATTAACTTGCCCGAGTACTCACTTAGAACTGTTGTTTATTGTTATTATTGGATGACACTGTGTTGATTTTAACTCATATCAACCCAACAGGATAGGGTAGAACTGTCCCACAGTGTTTCCTAAATTGTCACCTTTCAGGGAGAGATCACCAAGTCTTTTCTGTCACACAGTGACTGGTTAGATGAATGCTTTAACCAGTGTGCAACCGGGTTCCTTCTTTTTATTCTGTCGTGGTTACGTGCTGTTCATCTGGTATTGGCTCATAGTGACCCCCATGTAGGGTTTCTGATAGAGGCTGGTGGGTTTGAACCACTGACCTTGCGGATAGCAGTCCAGTGCTTATGATACAGCACCACACCAGGACTTCTCTTTTTAAACTTGTAAGTGGTAAAAACAGGAATTAACATCATCTCTACATTCCTCCAGGGCCCGTCCTCTTACTATCATTTACCTTTGAGAACTGCAATGTGTTTCTATCATGGCACGGTTTCCTCCCATTTTAGTATATAACAGCTTGACTTGTGTGCAGGTCTTTACCATTTGCAAACTGCTTCTCCATAACGTTCTTCTTAAAGTCTTATATCACTCCTGAAAAGTAAGTTACGGAGTCCTGGTGTGGCACTGTGGGTTAATGTGCTGGACTGCAATGTCAGTTTGAACTACAAGGTTGGCAAGTTCAACAGCCGCTCCTTGGAAACCCTATACCTGGTTGCTATGGGTCAGAACCGATTCAATGGCACTTAACAACAACAACAAACAATACACGTTAAAATGGAAGAAATTGGTTCTTACAGAAATTAACTTGCTGAAGGTCTTGTCAGCTATTCTCAGTGAATATGAGTTCCAGATTTTTAACAGGACAGCCCTGGTCACCCCCATCAAATGGGGTATGTGACACATGTGCTAATGGGCTAATTTGTTTTTCTTCTCTCTTTTTAATATTATTTAGGATTCTCATAGACAGTATTTTCATAAATGATATATTAGGGATATTTGAAATAAAATGATATAATAACAATATATACCAAATACAGTCATCTGAGACATATATTCAAGGTAGTGCTTTTAGGAATATTTGGAAAAAAACAACCTGCCAGTCATCCTGTAGAATAATAATTTTTCTGCAGTTGCTTTGGCTGATGTGAAGTAGTTTCCATTTTGATTCTGTATTTCCTTGGCAAACAAGGCATCTTTAACAATTAAGAGGATCTTGGCAACTAGACCAGTTAGAATTAGGCTGTGTATATGTTTGGCTCCCCTGGGCTTGACACCACTCTGCTTACCCTGAAACATTTACCAGCACAATCCTTTCAGAAATAGGAAAGTGTAGTGTATAGCTTGTTGTCCCATCAAGTGAGTGTTCTACTCCAGAACTGAATGACCACACAAGTTTTAAATTTGAAACAGGGTGGGAGTGTGAAGTGGGTGTGGAGTGGGGTGGTGGTGGCTGGAATATGAAGGAAACTCATGACTCAGTGACTGTTGGTAAGCAGGAAGAATGACTGCCCGGAGCCATCAGTGTGAGCTGATTTGTAGGGTATGGAGCAGAGGAGTTGAGTGAAGTCTCCTGCTTCACCACCATCTATAGGCAACTGTGTCTTAAGGAACTGAATGCACCACACTCAAGGACAGGTTGCTGGAAGTACTTTTACTTTGGTGATGCTGTGGTTTGTTTTTGGCAATTTCTGGAAACTATTGTCTTCTTTCTTTGAGACCTTTTGGACAGGATAAATCCACTGTCATAGAATCAATTCCAACTCATAGTGACCCTGGAGGACAGAGTAGAACTGTCCCCTAGGATTTCAGAGGCTGTAAATCTCTCCGGAAGCAGAAAGCCTTCTCTCTCTCCTACAGAGCAGCTGGTGGGTTTGAACCGTTGATTTGGTGGTTAGCAGCCCAATGCATAACTCATTATACCACCAGGGTTCCTTGTGGAGGATTGCTGGTAAATATACTGCTGCCGTACTATAAAGGAGCTGTGGTAGTGCGTTGGTTACAGCACTTGGCTGCTAGCCAAAAGGTTGGCAGATTGAACTCACCCAGTAGCTCTGTGGGCGAAAGCCCTCTGTCACATGGGGTTTCTATGAGTTGAAAATCAAGTTGACCTCACTAAACAAAATACCAGCAACATGCACGTATGTGAGCAGGACATCTTTTTGGAGGAAGCCGCTGATCACAATCTGTGTAAAGAGGGCATAGATGCTGTGTTTCAACTCTTTCACATGGATTCAACCTTGGTAGCTAGTTTATGAGGAAGAACAGTGTTCAAGCCCAGCCAGTGTTGACTTTGGAAAACAAGACTTAGTAGGACCTTAGGAAAAGTTGGGGTCAATATGCCATGCGGTTACATAGCCTGTTAGTAGCACCCACAGATCAGCTTCTTTGAAGCCTTCTAGTTTTCTTTTGTTGGTTTTACTTCTCTCGGTTGGAATACCTTTTAAGTGAGGATGTTTTGACTTTACTAGGCTTTTAGAAAAGTTGAGACAGGTAATGTTCAAAGAAAAATTAATTCCTTGAGTTCCCAAATCATGTTTTTGTAATTCTCTTTCCTATCTGGAGTAGAAGATGCCTTGTAAATATCTAATTATGATAAGAATTGTTTTCCACATAAAACCCCCTTTATGCTTCTTTACCAAGAGACTCTTTGTTCCATTTCTAATCGGTCTTTAGGTCTCTGCCCAGAGGAAATCTTGATTTCTTTTTTCCATTATTTTACAAAGCATAATTTTTCTTTTTTCAGTTTTATATGTACATTTCCCCTTTACTGGTTCCCTAGGGATCTTTCTTGCCCTCCCTTTTTCCTTTTACAATGGACTGTGTATAGGCAAAAGGACCAGGAGACTAAGTGAAACATTCAACCTACCTACCTACAGCAGATGGTAAGGATAATTGGTTGAGCCATTCAGTACAATTATGTGATTATCTCCTGCCTTGGTTACAGTTTGGGAGCTGGAGTTGGTTATAGTGTAGGGGACCATCAGTGCGAATGGTGATATCTTCTAGCACTTGAACAAGGAAGATACTGGGCTAGTTAACCAATTTGGGAGAGTATCCTGAAGGTTAGTAGATGATGGTTAAAGATGGAAGAACATCAGAGAAGGAGCTGGTTCCTTCTTTGGGCCTTGGAGAATGGGCAGCTGCCAGGTGACAGGGTGAGGAGGAAAGTCTGTCATGGGAAAACCCAATTTCAGTTCAGGTGGAAGGTAGAGCAGTTTCCTGTGGAAATGTTGATGGCAGACAGGAGCTCTTGGCAGCCCTATCAACCATTCCTCTTAAGATGGGAGTTCTACACCTTGTTCTGTCTTCTCCAGTGCCTCAGTCTGACACTGCCTCGAGAGAACACCATCCTCTAGCTATGTCTGACCAGGAAAATAGGTGGTAGTGGTGTGCTATGGTGTCGGTTCCGACTCATAGAGACCCTGTACAGGGTTTCTGAGGCTTGTAAATCTTTATGGGGGCAGAAAGCCTCATCTTTTTCCCATGGAACAGCTGATAGTTTTAAACTGCTGACCTTGAGGTTAGCAGCCCAACTCATAACCACTATGCTACCAGAGCTCCTTAGGAAAGTAGGTAGGAGTCTATTGATACATCCTAGGATTGAATTAACTTTTTGTCATCCATCTGTGGCTTCAGTCTATAGAAAATTCTACCCTTAGGGCAGGCTACTTCCATCCTGTCCTGCAGTTAACCAGTTGCAAGACTAGGTACACTTTTGTACTTACTCAGTTTCATTATGCCACTTTTGCCTCATCTTTCTAGCTTGTTGGATTATTTATATATATATATATTTATTTAATTTGAAATGTTTTATTGTGAATTATGTGATAGTTTACATGGGAGAACATTAGCTTTACATTCATCCTATCGTATTTCATTTCATTGCTATGGTTACAATCCCCTCCATGCATCATCAACCAACCAAAGGGTATACAATACAAGCCTGTTCCCCAGTCGTCAGCATACAGCCCCTCTCCTTCTCTGTGTCTAAAGTCCCCAACTGCTTTGTTGGATTATTTTATTATTCTGATAATTCATTCACTATATTGGCTATTACTCACATCTTTGTTTCTTCTTGATGCTTGGAAGTTTGCTCCTGTATCTTCAAGATTTGATGGAGATGTTGAACAGAACTAGGATTCTACTGTCATTGAATATGCCACTATAAACTTCTCTGAAAGATGACCATGATTTTTTTTAATGGTGGGCCTTTTAACTAGCTATGAATCACATTAAACATATTGTCATCTGGCCCACAAGACTGGCTTGAGAGATAAGACATGTATATCTTGCTGAGGTTAAGATACACAATAGAGGGATGAGCTTTCTTCGAATCTGTTGCTTGAGTAATCCTAAAAAGCAAGGTTTTAGTGAACCCATTCTGCTGTCTCATATTCAGATTAGATATGAAAAACTCTTTGTACACATACTGCTGAAAATGACTTAGGTGTTTTGAGTGGACTGCAAGCAAGTCTTCACTTCACCAACAGTGGCTCAAATAACCAAACCTAAACAACTAGTTGAAAGTTAAATCTTACAAGATAATTTTCAGGTTAAGGCAAACAGGGTAAGGAAATGTGACACTTCTTTTGCATCACATTGTAAATGTGAAGGGCATTATCTGCAAATAATTTAACAACTCTCATGTGGAAGTGCAATCCCAGAGAGCAAATCTAAGATTAGTAGTGAGTGGAGCTACAGGGAGACATATTTCACTTAGCATAAGGAAGAACCTGCCCCCTTGACTACGAATCACTATAAATTCTTGCACTACTGTGGGCTATAATTCATCTTAGAGTGGAGACTGGTATTCATTTAAAGTAGCAAGCTGCTCTTCCTTATCTCGCCACCTCTCTTGGGCCTAAATTTCCTCTTAAGAGTGTTTGTTCTGCTCTTTCTATTTGAAGATCATTTTTCTTGATAGGGAAGATTTAAGTCAAAATAGTATTGAGTAATTTTCCTTTCTAACTGTCATCAGTAGAATTATACCCATGGCTCTCAAACTTTAGTGCATATTAGCATCACCTAGGGAGCTTGTTCAACATACGAGGGGGCTCCAGAAAGTTCGTGGAAAAATTGAATTGAAAGATAATGGAATTTTTTCTTGAGTGTTTGGAAGTCCTTCTTGTATAGGTGCTTAGATTTTACCCTAGAACCAGAATGTTTTAGGTGGAGCTGGCCCAAGTCATACGCCCTGCAGGCACTGGGGTCCTTTACTGCAGGCTCAGTCTTGCCCATATGCAGCCAGTCTTGATCTTGTTGCCTCATCCTTACCATTAGATGATGAGTGGAGGTAGCTCAGTACACTAAGCTTGCTTCCTGGTTTCCTGAGCACAGCCCCTGGATTCTACTCTTGGGTCCATTCAACTGCTATTTTCTCTCCACACCTTTCCCTGTGTGCCTCATTGTACACTGGCCTTCTTCCTTGCTTCTATTATAATGTGGCCAGAGGGAGATTTTAAAAATGCATATCTGGTTATATAACTCTAAACTTACAAATACCTCAGTGACCCTCCTTTGCATTTTGGATAAAGACCAGGTTCTACATAAGCTGGCTCCTCCCTGCTTGTTCTCCAGCCTCATCTTATACTATTTTGAATCTTCTGTCAGTGTTCCAACCACATTAGCTTTCCCTTAACCCTTCATCCATACTGCCTCTTGGCAAGGCCCTTGATACGTGCTACTCCCTTTGCCTAAAGCCCTCTTACCCCACTTCCTCATCTACTGGACTTTTGCTTGTATTTCAGGTCTTGGCTTAACCGTCACTTCCTTAAAGAAACCACCTCTGAGTCTTAGACAAAGTTGGAGTCCACCAGTATACAATTTCTTGGTGCCATGGCATGTTCTTCTTAGCATATTTTACAGTTACATGGTTGATTGATGTTAATCTTCCCTACTAAACTGTATACTCCATGAAGGAAGTCTGTCTGTATTCAACATTACTATTCCTACTGCCTGGAGTCTTGGTGTGGCTCTGTAGGATAAGCACAGGACTGAAAGGTTGGTTGGAACCATAAGGTCAGTGGTTCAAACTCAGCAGTAACTTAGAAACCCTACACTGGGTTGCTATGGGTCGGAACCAACTCAGTGGCACTTAGCAACAACCCCTACTGCCTAGCACAGTACCAGAGTAGGTACTCAGTAATTACTTTTTGAATGAATGAATGAGTGAATGAATGAATAACTAGGAGATAATTTCTATAATCATGAATACCATCAATCATCTAACAATGGGTATCACCATGCTAGGGAACCTTCTTTCTCACACCAACTACTTTATCTGCCTCTCTGAATGTTGCCATCAGCCTGATTTGAATACCCACTTTCACTCTATTATTTGAAAACCAAGGGCCACTCCTTCATGGCCAGTGAGACATCACAGTTATATTCTGGTCCCATCCATTTGTAGATCATTCCCCTTCTTCTGCTGGCTTCATCACTGAAGTCCAGCGCATGAGAAGGTAAGGTTAAGTATGACATATTGCGTAGCTTCTTCTTTTAGTAAAAGGAATAGAAAGAAGCTTCTAAGTTTTGAGTGTCATCCAAGCAAAAGTTGGTGGTACTTACAAGTCACTTCTCATCACCTTGTTTTAATTCAACTTCATTCTGGTTTGTTTTTGTTTTTTCTAACATACATACGGTTTCATGCTCTTCTCTGCTATTGACTCATAAGATTTACTAAGTCTCTCTTCTCCTATTTGTGCTGTAACATACCTGTTGTTCTGTGTGTTACACACTCTGGCGCATCAGGTTTTATCCAAACACTTTGCTGCTTTCTCCCCCTAATTTTAGTTTAAAGCTCTTTTACTCAGCTGGATCAGTTTCCTGACAAATGATTTTGTTAGCCACCTTGGTCAGCTGGAGAAAGCCCCTGGTGGGTACAAGAAGCCAGAGTCCTTCTCTCGGGTTTCTCTTCTGATGTAAACCAAAACGCACTGTGACAGGAGGTGTCATAAATGTCAGCTACCTTCCACAGCTGCCCAAGTGGGCTAAGTGTGACTTCAGTAATTTCTGTTGCAACTACTGTCTCTAGGAGGGACTGTGAGGGTAGGGAGCTCGCTGCATTTCATAGCTGGAAAAGGTCTTAGAGAGAATCTATCAAATCGCTCATCCCACAGGTGAAAACAGTGGGACTCAGGGAAGTTCAGTTATGGCTCACAACTACACAATCAATGCCAAAGTTGCTAGCCCAAGGCGTTTTTCTTTATTTGGAGGAGGCTGTTTGGTCTGAGAGCATTTCCTATTGATCAAAAACAATCAGAAGTGTGTGGGAAAGCTTATTCTAAAAGTCCAGGTTAGCTAAAAAGTGTTATTAAAGAAGATACAGAATTTAACATAAACTATTTATAGAGTCCTGGTGTGGTGCTGTAGGATAAGCACTGGACTACTAATCGCAAGGTTGTCTATTCAAACCCACAAGCCCCTCCTTGAAAACCCTAGCTGGTGTTGCTATGAGTTGAAATGACTCATTGGAACTTAACAACAACAATATTTAGAGTGAATTGCTTTGAAATAGGAACCTGAATGTATTAATGTATGTATGGATGTTAAGTATGCTTGTATCATGAATGACAGTATTATGACAGAAATAGTCTAGGATAGGAGATTGTAAATCCATTTCTTCCAGTTGAGGTTATTAACTTTATTGGACCCTGAGAGAGCCCTAATGGTGCATTGGTTAAGTGTTGTTGTTAAGTGCCGTCGAGTCGGTTCCGACCCATAGCAATCCTGTACAGGGTTTCCGAGGAGTGACTGGTGAGCTAGAAGTACCTGACTTTGCAGTCTGGCGCGTTAACCCACAGCGCCACACCAGGACGCCATCAGTTAAGTACTTGGCTGCAAATAAAAGATGGATGATTTGAACTCACCCAGCGACTCTGTGGGAGAAAGATCTGCTACTGTGAAGATTACAGCTAAGAAAACGTTAGGGTGCCGCCCTTCCTTGTTACATAGGGTCACTGTGAGTCAGATAGTCTCGATGGCCCCCAACACCAACAGTCTTAATATACCCAGCACCAATTGCTGTTGGTCCATTCCACAGAGGACAGCTGCTTCACAAGGTTTTCAAGGCTGGGAAGCAGGTTGATCTTGGAAGCAGACCAACCAGTCTGGCTTCCGAGGTGCCTCTGGATGGGTTCAAATCACCACCCCCTTGGCTAGTTGTCAAACTCTTGCCATTTATGTCACCCGAGAACTCCTGGTCTTCAAATATTGGACCGTTCTATGTTCCACTCATTGTAAACACCCCGTTTTTCTGAAGGAATATTTGAGGTTTATACTGCCTGACTTGAGTAAGAGTTAGGGAACCATGGGTGAAGGAGAGGGGGTGGAAATCTCTGACTGTACACTACTCCCTAAATTTAGTTAGGTACACATGGCAGAGGCATTGAATTTGGGTAGAAATGACTGGCCTTCCAAGTTTCATGTTAGACTGAAGCCTGACTGGCAGCACAAACAGGAAGAAGCCCTTTGTGTGCTGGTTCAGGCCCTGCCCCTGTTGACTTATTTCCTCCCATCGCTACATGAATTTTACCACTGTGTCCACGGTATGCCCTGGTATGAGCGATTCTTAGGAAAGCAGGCCCTTCTTGACACCCACACACGCTTAACCACAGTGTTTACAAAAGGAGGCTTGCTAACAGCAACCACTGCATTTCCACGCATACCTTTTACCATACCGGGTTTTTGTAAAGTTCTTTGCCTGTTTCCCCCCAATTCCAGACTTATTAAGAAAAGAATTCTATTTGTTTTCCTAGAGTCAATTCGTTTTCTTAGGATGTAGTGTCTACTCTCATGTTTCCCCACCCCCACACACCCACACCCTTTGTGTGCTGGTTCTACACCCACCCCAACCGTCTGCCCTCCTCTTTCCTCTCAGATTGTGACCTCTGGTGTTTAGAGTCCAATTATGCAGACATGAAATTTTCAGTCATTTAAAAGTATGAAGATCCTTAGAGCTCCTTTATCACTTTGAAGAGTTCCTGACCATCCTCTTCTCTTCCCCATACCCGTGATTCAACTTGAGAAGCTCTGCTCCAACTCACAGAAGAGAGTTGGTTTTCCTTCAGATTCAAAAGCCTAAATAAATAGTTGCCTCCATTTTTGCCTCATGCAAACATAACTTGAGACATATGAACCACTCCTCCCTCAATTAGCATTTTTGCGCACCCGCTGCAGACACAGCCTTCTGTATTTTTATGCTTCAGGGTTTTATAGAATGGAAAGCAGATGCAACTGATCTCGTTCATGAAACCTAAGCTAAGGGAGCACCACTTGAGGGAGAATTTCTAGAATCGACATTGACGTTGATGCTCCACGGTTAATTTCTATCATTGAGCATTTTCAAAAACACAAATCCATGTTTGGAATATGTTTGAATTATGTCTGATTTTATAACTTATGTCTTACTGTGGGTTAATGTGCTAGGCTGCAGGATCGGTTTGAACTGCAAGGTTGGTGGTTCAAGTTCACCAGGCACTCCTTGGAAACCCTATGCAGGGTCGCTATAAGTTGGAATTGACTTGATGGCACTTAACAACAACTTTAAAAATTATTGTTTTATATCTAATATCTGCTTACTGTATGCCTTAGTTTCCCAACTGCTGGTAAGCTTTCTATCAAGGTGAGAAATCTCCCAGGCTGTCACACTCCCACACGGGCATACAGTAGCTCGGTATCACAATCAGTAACGATAATTTGCCAACTTATTGGCTCAGCATGTGAAACTTCTTTTTCCCCTGAAAGTCCTGTTAGGGAGCAGGTAGCAGTAATGACCATTTATACAGGAAGGTGACAAAGGAACAGCTAAATAAGACCCTTGTCCCTTGCCATAGTGAGTTGGGAAAGAAACTACAAAGTGTGTGAAGGCCTTTGGATTTGGGATATCTTTTAAAAATATAAAATAGAGGGAAGAATATGAAGTTTGGGTAGAAAAACTGTGCCTGAGACAGACTTGGCTTCAGTTGAAATGAATGTTGAAGGCTGAAAGGGATTTCCAACGTCAAATGGTGGGTCCCTTTGTATGGTTCTCAATGGTTTCTATCTCATACAAAGAGAAAATTAACCTGAACTTCTAACAGCTAGATTTTAGTCTCCTCTTACAAAGGAAACCACTGATTTCATTTAGAAGGGTGCAGTTGCCGGTTTGAAGGATCTAATGTTATTGTTGTTATCAGTTGCCATCGTGCGGCCTCCAGAGCAGAGCTGTTGCACTTGGTTTTCTTGGGTTGCAATCTTTACAGAAGCAGTTTGTTAGGCTTATCTTCTGTGTAGCCACTGGGTGGGTTCAAACCACCAATCTTTGAATTAGCAGCAGATTGCAAACCGCGGGGGTCACCCAGGCTCCTGAGGGGTCACTAGGTCTGGGGGCAGTTCTTAGTATGATTCTGTAGTTACCACTGGGGACTGTTTGCTCGTTGGCTTCTTCTTTGGGCTCTCTAGGAGCAACCTACTTTCCTACATCTTTCTTTTCTTTCTTTCTTCTTCCTTTTAGTCATTTTGATTAGTCATATCCTGCCTCTGAAGTACAGCAGGCTCAGTATATAGGAAAAACCTGATTTTTTTTTCTCTCAAGTTCATTTATGCAGGTCACATTTGATCATAGCTTCCCTCTACCACCCACTTTTTTAGGTGGCTGGAGAGAAGTTTGAGAGGGAATAGGTATGGGGTCATAGTTAAATGCTTCTATGATATTTAGTATTTCAGATTTCCCAAGCTCTGAAGAGTCTGTGTGCATTCATAAGAAACCAATGATTTTGCTTTCAAATAATTATATCTTTAGAAATGCATATATCAATGATTTGAATCTCTACAATACTACCATAAAATGAATTGCCATGAAGCAATATTGATACTGTTCCTGAAAATCATCATAAAGAAACAATGAAGTTTAAAAACATACCTTACAGTAGTTGAAGTGTTACAGTATTTTGATAGCTCCTAAAAATTTTTATGAAATTTTATCAGTTATCTTCTGAAAACTTGTGGGTGCTTATGGGTAGATGTAAGTCACGCAGGATTGATATCACTCAGATACTTCTTTTCTCAGAGTGGTGGGCCATGGAACTTCCCTCCAGGTATCTGTAGACACATCAGTCTATACAACAACGCAATCAATGTAACACTGGGTGGGGCCGAGTGAGGGAATGGATTATATTTGCTGTGTGCATCCCAGGGTTGAAATGAAGACACTTTTTCTCGCTTGTTAATGGTTAATTAGTGGGTTTGTCTCAGAGCTAGCTAGGCCCTGTACCCTTCCCTATCAGTAACCTGGCTGCCACCTGTTCTGACCCAGCCAAATTAGGAGTGAATCTCAGAAGTCTCAGGTTTCTTCAGGAAGCTGGGTTTAGAAATCATTTATGGGATCAGGTTAAGGTGACATTTCTCTATGGTGAGCATTAACAATTGCCCACAAAAAGCAAATATGCTGCACTCTGATATTTCAGATAGGAAATATGTAGATAGATAGATAGATAGATAGATAGATAGATAGATAGATAGATAGATAGATGGATGGATATATTTTTGCATTTGGACATTTAGAAAGAGAAGGGTGGTGCTTTTTTATGCCATATTTTCCTACTAAAAGTTCAGAAAGATCAAGAGTGTTGTATTTGAATATACACAAAAAATGTTAGCATTTCTTGATCTGTGAGAAACCAACACCAAGAAGGAACATGATTAGGGTTATAACGTCTTGAAGACTGCTGATGTGACTAACATGAGTCTACAAGCACTTTACAAATTGTGGACCTGAAAACTACCAAAAGCTCTTGGAAAAATGCTCTTGACATGTTACAACAGGCAGAAAACGGATTGAATTCAGAAGAGGAAGTTACAGGTTGGAAACACAAATACAGAATAGAAATTCAGTGAAGGTAGGCTCTGGGTGCTGTAAATAATTAATGTATTTGGCTGGTAACTGAAAGGTTGATAACCCCAGAGGTGCCTTGGAAGAAAGGCCTGAAAATCTACTTCTGAAAAATCAGTCCTTCAAAATCTAAGGAGCATAGTTGTACTCTGACATGCATGAGTCACAAAGGGCTCAACGGTAACTGGTAAGAATTGAGATTTTAGCTCTGGCATACATTTATTGGATTCCTTCCATACACTAAATTCTTTATGGCATTAGCTCATTTAATCTTCATTCCTGCTCCCAACAGTTACATGAGGCAGGTAGTCTTGTTTCTCCCCATTATACAGATGAGGAAATCTGAGGCTTAGAAAGGCTACACAATTTATTCAGTTCACTCAGGTGTTTGGAGACTATTAGTTTCTTGTTTTTATTTTTAAGGAGGTTGCTATCTTCTTTTAAAAATTAAATGTATTGCGATACACATGGAAGTTCTAATGTTTTTTCTTTACTCACTCTTTCTCCTTAAGAATGGCCACTATGGTAAAAATCTCAGGATTGAGATTTTGAAAGAGACAGCCTTCCCTCTGAGCGACAGAAAACAAAGAACAATCTTCTTACTTGTTTAAGGATAGTGGGAAGTTATTTTTCCTAATCTGGTGTCTCTCTAGGGAAGACCTCCATTAAAGGAAAAACTATGCTTTAATAAGCTATTTTCGTATATATTATGGCAGTCAGGAAGTTTACGTAAAACCGAAAACCTCACTGATATAACTTAAGTCCACTGCCTCTTTCCCAGCCTAATGGGAAATTTGAGGATGACTGATTACCACTTTATTATTTACTCAAACCAGCCTGGGAGGCTCTTTCATTAATTGTATATTGAACACCTACTATGGCTCTATAGAATAAGCACTGGACGGTGAACCACCAGGTCAGCAGTTCGAGCCCATCAGCTGCTCCACATGAGAAAGATGAAACTTTCTGTTCCTGCAAAGATTTACGGTCTTGGAAACCCTATACAGGGTTGCTAGGAGTTGAAGCCGACTCAACGGCACGCAATAGCAACTATGTGCACTCTATGAAACTATGGTGCCATTGAGCTTGGGTGTCTCTAAGAGAATAACACTAGATAACTCGGTTGCTCTAGAGAGTTTCATCATATTTTTCTTTTTAATGATGATTTTCCACTTGGTGTTATTTAATCCTCACAAGAGCAACCCCATCTATTTTACACATGAGAAGATTAAGTTTAGCAGCATTAAGAAACGCATTGCATGTCACGCATGAACCTCCTAAATAATAGCTTTAGTATAATATTTAAGTTACCAAAATACTTTTACTTACGTTGCCTCATTTACTTTTCCAAACATGATAGTAGTTATGATGGAGAAATCAGTGATCAGTTTTATTTATTATGCACTTAACACTGTAATTAAGTGTCATCAAGTTGGTCTGGTTCAAAGCAATCCTGTATATAGGGTATCTGAGGAGTGGCTGGATTTGAACTGCCGACCTTACAGTTCAAACCAACTTTATAGTCCAGCGCTTATCTTACAGCACCACACCAGAACTTCACATACTTAATATGTACTGTAAAACCTGGTGTAGCTCTGTGAGTTAATGCGCTGGACTGCAAGGTCGGCAGTTCAAGCTCACCATCTACTCCTCGGAAAACCCTCTGCAGGGTCACTATGGGTGGAAACTGACTCGACGGCACTTAACAACAACAACATGAAACACCAGATACCTTACCAGGTAAAGCCTGGCTCATGTAACACAGCAATTCTAATATACATCATTTTCCATGTTACAGATGAGTCATTGTATCCCCTCTGTGTGACTTGCTCAGCAATGTAGGGGAGCTGAGATTCAAGCTCAGGCTTGTCTGCTTCAGCCAGTATGTATAACCACTTTACCATATTATGCAGCCTCATTTTCCAGATGAGGAAACTGAGTTAGCTGGTCCAGCCATTAAACTACTTCTCAGGAAGTCATTTGGTGAGGGTACGTCAGACCTCATCCAGATCTGAGGCCTGTGTGCCCAACTCACTTTGCTAGGTGGTTCTTGTCTATTTGACTATTGAAAATGTTGCTCAAGAGAAGGCCTTGCCTTGATGAGATTCTTTTCCGGTGCTGTAAGGAATGAATTTTTTTCCATCTGAAGATCATTTACCATTTCTCTGAATAGTGAATTACATTAATGGCGCAAGGCAAGGAAGTATGTCAATATCAGATATAACAAGGACCAGTCACTCAGATTTGAAATGTTGCCAATCTATACAATCTCAGCCTTGAAAGTTTCAAAGCACTGAAGTTCATTACTTTAATGATCAAGTATCCCTCCGATTTCTGAAGGAAAATTTTGTTAACCATTTACAGTACTACACATGTCTTCAAATTGCCAACTCAAGTAAATATTCCTTAAAATAGAATTAGATGAATTTTTTCTATGTCTGCTGATATCTATAAACATCAGATAAATACCCAGATGTAGTTAATTATTTCTACTCAAAGAAATATGTTCTATTTTGATAGTCTTAAAAATACATTTTTTTCTGAATTGAATAAACAAACAAGAAATAACTGACACTAAACCGCTTTGACAGTTTAGAAAAAGGAAAGGTTTAAAACAAGGGATCATCTGAGGAAAACCCCATCTTGTTATGTTCTTTTTTATTTTCAGAAATAAACCTGGACTTTCTGTTCAAATGAATAAATTGTTTCAAAACTTTTCATTTTCAAACAGTGATAGGTGATTTGGGAATCTTTTTAATTCTGTTCCAAATGTATGAGGGTGTTTCAAAACGTTTGTGACAAAGTTCTGTTATCTTTTATTTCCATTTCCCCCTGAGCTTTTTGAAGCCCCCTTTTATGAGCGCCAGTTCAGATTTGTATTAACCATGGAACTATGTCTTTGGTAACAAGAGTCTTAAAAAAGGACCAGAATGAATATTTACTGCATGCCTGTTCTGTGATGGTCCTCCCTTTATGATTGTCTCTTGTAATTCTCACATTCTGGTGCTTCAGTTTTTACTCACCCCCTTTTAGCAGATGAGGAAACTGAGACTCTAAGCAGTTGTAATCACACGGCTAGAAAATATAAGTCTTAGAACTAGAACCTAATTCTGTGCATTCCAAAGTCCATGCTTATACACGAGACTGTCTGTACGAGGCTCTGGATCTGATAGGCCAGAATTTTAAAAATCAACAAAAAGCATAGAAAACATTCTTTAAAAGACATTTGCTGATGGTTATGCTTGAGTGGCCTTCAAATGAGAGGAAAACAGTTGGCAATACATACTCTCCCCCACTCTCCCAGACACGGAAGAAAATTTCTCTTTTTATTACGTAGATGGTAGACCCATTGAGAGATCCGCTTGGCCTTGAGTTTGTACTTCCAAGAAACCCCATAATGATGCATCAAATCAAACCCAAACCAAACTCATTACTAGAGTTGTCAATTCCAACTCATAATGACCCTTCGTAGGGTTTCTTTTTTAGAAGAGCATATGGCCGCATTTTTCTTCTGATGATTGACTGGTAGGTTTGAACCGCCCACGTTGTGGTTATGCAATCCAGTGCTTATACCACAGTGCCACCAGCACTCCTTGATAATTTATGTTCAGTCATTAACAGTTGACTCCTCATTACTTTTTATTATTACAGTGGATATAGGTAGTACTTGGCCACTTTCCAAATGTCTGACATCTTTTAAATAAATTCTAATAGGATTGAAAACACTTCCCATTCTCTTGTTTTGAGTCCTTCTGTCTTTTACTGTTAGAAACTCTTATGTTTAATGTTGAATCTGGAGAGTGACAAAACTTTTCAATCCTTAATGGTAGTTGAGTTTGAAATGGTTGTATTTGTTTCTCAAAGGTTATTTTCTGATTTATATTTAGCATTAGACAAAATACATACTGCTCGTCTCCTTTCTATTCGTCTTAACTGCTGCACTCTCTCACCTCCCTGCCCTCAGGCCCCCCTATCTGAAAGTGACATCCTAGGGACCTAGGAAGAAAGTACACGTTGCACTGGAATCATGTCATGTAAAAACCTAAACCCTGAGATACAGTAGCAGGATTCTAGGAGTAAAAGGCATAGTCTGCATGTTCTTCAGTGGAGTCAGTTGTTCCAAAACGATTTCTAACTTCAAAAAAAAAAAAAAAAGACATGCTCATTGGAGACAACTTAGAAAAGAAATAAAATTCCATTTTACACAGATAACCAAAGCAGACTGTTTTCTAGATGACAGACTTTCAAAATAGAAATATTTACGTGTGGTAGAGACCAGTATTTCTTACGCATGATCCATTTTGTTGTTTTCATTGGGACTCAGTCTAGAAATCTCAGTGCTGTGGTGCAGGGCCTGGGGATTGAGGGGGCTGGGGGGGGGCGGGCACGGGGTACTGTAGGAATGAAATAGTCAGTCTTACGCATTCTCATTTCTTTCTGCTTTATCCCACATTTAGGGTTGCATGTGTCTAAGGCTTTTTCTTTTTCTTTTTCCCCAGACCCCAGGCAGGCACAGTCTTCCCCGCCGTGGTCCTATGAGCAGTCTTACCCTTCCTACCTGAGCCAGATGACATCTCCGTCCATTCACTCTACCACTCCGCTGTCCTCCACACGGGGCACTGGGCTTCCTGCCATCACCGATGTGCCCAGGCGCATTTCAGGTAAAGACCGCGCTTTAACTAAGAACCCACCCCCCAATTCAGGGGCCAGGGGGAACGGGCTAGGCCCAGGCTGTCTTTCCTGTACCCAGGGTAACTCTCTGTTAGAAGCATGTGGGCAAGGGTATGCCAACCAGGAAACCAGGTTTTCTGAATTATAGTGTTATCAAACATTTGAAATTTTAAGTCAAGAGACTGAAATTCCACTTAAGGTGGCATCATTTTCTTTAGATGATCTCCAGTGTCCCCCCAGTTTGGCTCCTGCTGCCTTGTGTTTTCTGTCATGGGCACAGCTTTATAACCAGGGCTTTCTCCAGAATTTATACCAGGTCTTCCTTTCCTTGTACTCCTTTCTTTTACTGACTTCTCCCTGAAAACCAAATTATAGATCAGTAGTACAGCCCCCTACATTTCTAAAGGCTTATTTGTTTTAAATCCCAGGACTCCAAGCTAGCCAGGCCCTGGAGACAGCACCTGTAAACTTTAAGACCCTCACCAGAGACTAGTTAGCAAGTGCACGGAGGCCTTGGAGAACAGTCAAGGCAGAGCCTGGCCTCAGAGTGGTCACGCCAGGACAGAGGCAGCCTCTCCTGGAGGCAGGTGGTACACCGCTGCCACTTGCCCCGTGGCAGATCTGTGCTCACATGGCCACTGTGCAGAAAGCACCACAAGCCTGCGGGCTGTGGAGGAAGGGTGTGTGGTGATTGATCAGGCAGCCCCATCTGTCATCAAGAATTCCTCACAGAGAGTCAGAAAGTGTCCCTGAAAACTTCAAATTGACAAGTTGAGAAAAATGAAAGGGTCTTGGCCAACCGTATGAGTCTTGTGAGTAATAATTAAACAAACAACTCAGAACACCCTCAGCATACAATCTACAACATAGCCCCCCTTTAAAGAAAAAAAAAAAAAAAAAGACATGGTTCCCTTTGAGGTACACACTCCATTGGATCCCAGATATGTCAGACACTCTTCTTAGCATTTGGGCCCCATACACCTGTTTGACTCCTGGCCAGGTTAATGCCTTTCTTTCTTTCTCTTTGTGTCTCCATGTCTGTTTCTCTCCCTCTCTCATTTTCTGCAAAGCTCGAAGCCGTTACTCACTCCGCTGAGTTGCATCACTGACAAGCTGAAGCTCCACCAGCAGGCTTGCAGGTTTTGATTAGTTCAGACTCCTTTATTTCTTTCAACTTGGGAGGAGGGAAGGCTTTGCTTCTCAAGCAAATAGCAGGAAAGGGCTCTCTGGTCCTAATGCCTTCCTATTTTCTGCAGCAGATGGACTCCCATGGGGGTGAGTAGGGCAAGATGAGGGGTGGAGGGGGCACGGCAACTTTCTTTGGAAAACCATGTGGCCATTTTTCACTATGACTGCTGTTATTACTTTTATGCATCACGTGATATTTATTGGGGGAATTGTGCAGAGTATGGTATTTTAGTTATCATTTCCCTTGATTGGGACCACTATTTCCTTTAGGCCAACATCAGCTAAAGACCCGGGAAACATACAAGAGAGAGTGAATGAAACCTGATGTGGGAGAGAGGACAGTGTTGGATGGTGTTGAGCTAGTCTGGTCATTCCTTCCATATTTCAAACTGAGAGTGAGTTTTGTTTTATGGAGTGCCAAGATGACAGTTGGACAGAATAAAACTGTGCAAACTTGCTTCTGGTGTAGGGTCTTCTGGGGCTCCTATCTGCCTGACCCTCTTTGGCTGAAACATTTGCTATTTGTACCCTAGGCAGTACCCAGGGGGAAAACCTCAGGGAGGAATTGTAGTTTAAGAGACACACATAGATAGAATTTTCTTACTTGGGTGTCTGCCTGTGTGAATTCCATAGTAAACCCACTGGAAACAGACCTAGCAGATGGATAGTACTTGCTGTATTTCATTCATACGGTGATTTAGGTCAGCCAGGTAATCTTGAATCTATTTACTTATGATTACTTGAAATATGTCACAGGGGTGGAGTACCAAGTCAGCAAGATAAGCATGGGCTTATCAGCAAGATAAGCATGGGCTTACTTGTTTTGATTTACTAATATTATTAAGTAATATTAGATAGAAAGTAGCCTTGGTAGTATAGTATACTATGAGCTGGGCTGATAACCACAAGGCCATCAGTTCGCATCTACCAGTCATTCCTAGTCATTCCATGGGAGAAAGATGAGACTTTCTGTTCCAATAAAGATTTATAGCCTCTGAAACACTATAAAGGGTTGCTAAGAGTCGAGATCGACTCAACATACACCCACCACCACCAATATTAGAGGCAAGGACCTCTGGTGGCCCAGTGAATTAATCATTGGACTGCTAAGTACAAGGTCAATGTTTCAAACCCACCAGCTCCTCCTGGGGAGAAAGATGAAACTGTCTGCTCTTGTAAAGAGTTACAGCCTTGGAAACCCTAGGGAGGGAGCTGGCCTATGGGCTCACTCCGAGTCAGAATCGATTCACTGGCTGTAGGTTTGAAATATTGTTAGATGGACTCCCATGGGAGTGAGTAGGGAAGGAACCACAAGGATCTTTGGAAAATCATATCATTTTTTTCCATTGTGACTGCTATTGTATTCTAAGAAATCACAGGATATACTGTTAGTAAGTTAGCACAAGTAAGCCCATGCTTACCTTGCTTACTGGGTACTCCATCACTGTCAGAAATTATCCATTTGAAATGAGGCTTTGATTCTGTAGGAAGGTGCTGTGGGTTTGGGAGAGAGAAGATGCCAGTCATACCTAGAAGCAGAATCTTGATGTGGTGAAAAAATGTGAAACTGTTCCTACAGATGATTACCCATTCTTACCTTGCTTATTGGGTAATCTGACACTGCACGTTCATAGACTAAAGCATGGCAACACAACTCTTTCCATTCCACAGAGGAGGAGGTGTAGGGGTAGCCACTGGTTAATTACCCAGCCCTAGGGTCTCCAGTGTAGTGCTGTGGGATAAAGCACTGGACCATAAGGTCGGTTTGAACAACAGGGTCGGAGGTTCAAACTCACTAGCAGCTCCTTGGAAACCCTATACAGGATAGCTATGAGTTGGAACTGTTTAACAGCACTTAACAACAACAACATGATCACCCAGGAGTCCTGGTGTGACAGTATGGGGTAATGCATTGGACTACAACGTTGGTTTGAACCACAGGTTGGCAATTGAAACTCACCAGCTGCTTCACAGAAACCTTATTGACGGCACTTAACAACAACAACATGATCACTTAAAGCAGTAAATCCCTAAGTTATGAATGCCTACTTATGGACAACCTGTACTTGTCCTTTAAGGTTAGATACATTTACCATCACTAACTCCTAATCCCAACAAATTCTTCATCACAGTCCCCTTCTCCTGCTGCATATGCAGTTTTTAAGCCACTGAAAAAGGCTTTGAGCTTTTTCTTACACCAAAGTCAGAAACTCCAAACCCAAAACACTGTTGTCAAGTTGGTTCTAACTCACAGTGGCCCTAAAGAGGGTTTTGAGACTGTAAATCTCCAGAGAAGCAGACAACCTCATCTTTCTCCTGCGGAGCAGCTGGTGTGTTTGAACTGCTGACCCTGTAATTGGCGTTCTAGCACCTAACCCACAATACCACCAGGGTTCCTTAAAGCAGGAGCCCAACCCCACCCACAGCCATCAAGTTGATTCAGATTCCTAGCCACCCTAGATAGGGTTTCCCAAGGCTGTAAATTTTTATAGAAGCAGCAAGCCTCATCTTTCTCCCAAAGAGCAGGTGGTGGGTTTGAACTGCCAGCCTTGTGGTTAGTAGTCCAGTACTTATCCTATAGCACCACCAGGGAGAGGGAGCCTTAAAGTAAAAAAAAAAAAAAAAGTAAGGCTAAATGAGTGAGATTAAACAAGAACCATATGTACCTGTTCTGACTTACCTATAGATATGACTTAAAGACACACTTTGAAATGGATCTCATTTGTAATCTGGGGACTGCTTGTAGTTTAAAACTGAGTTTAGCCCGTTTTTTCTTCCTGCTGGAAACATTTCTGTGAGTTGTTATTGGCGTAATGTGGTGCCAGGGTAGGAGTTTCTGTATCAACATTAAAGAGAACAGAAAATCCCTCTTGTCAGCATGTAGGGAAGTAGCAAGAAACAAGCAGACTTGGACTGTCAGGGAACTGGAGAAGCCCTGACTGACCTGACCTTGTTCTTGGTGTGGGTCTGAGTCAGGACACACAGTGCTCACTGATGGACTCATGGGATCACGTCATTTGGAGTAAGCACCGTTTTTGATTTCTGTGGGAACTGGACATTGGGTGTTCCCTGAGGTGGAGCATTTCTGTAGTGTAGGTTCTGAGGGGCCAAGCTACATAGCTCTAGCTCCCAATTTCTGTCTATAGATCTAAAGCTATCCCTAGAATCCATGACATAGGACCAGCCTACAAATGAAACCAGATAGCAAGGTGGGTTTTTTTAGGTTACTTGGGTTTTATTTATTTATTTATTTTTGTGCTTTAGTAATTGAAACTCTTTGGCTTGGGTCCATTTCTGGGCCTCTAGTCTTCATAGGATCAGCACTGGACTGCTAACCACAAGGCTGATGGTTCAAACCCACCAGTCATTCCTTAGAAACCTTATACAGAGTTTCTGTGAGTCAGAACTGACTCAACAGCACTTAACAACAGTGTATTATACAAGGAGCCCTCATGACTCAATGGTTAAATGCTTGGCTGCTAACGGAAAGGTTCGTGGTTCAAACTGAGCAGTGGCTTCAGGGGAGAAAATACCCGGTGATATGATTCTGTAAAGATGTAGAGTCTAGGAAACCCTATGGGGCAGTTCTCTGTCCAAAAGGATATGAGTAGGAATTGACTGGACAGCTTACAAAAATAAGATTCTTCATTGTGCTCTGTGCCAGATAATACAATTTCTTGTAGTTGCATGGACAACTAAAATACTAGCCTCCCCATCCCCAAGTAATCCTCTGGTCATGTTCTGGGATGCTGTCTAAACAGCTCATGTTTTTATGTAGAGGAATCCATTCTCAACCTCTTATTTCAGGAGACAGAGAAAAAAAAAAAATCTAACATGATCTTGAGTGAGAAAGGATAAAATTAATCATTGTTCTGCAGTAGAATCCAAGGTTCAAATCCAGGTCTGAATCTCATGGCTTTCCAGGCAGTTCCGTCACTCCCCTGAAACTTGTCTTATTTATAAAATAGGCTTATAATACTTATGTCGTAGGGTTATGGTGAGGATTAGATTTATGCAAAATTCTTGTAATAGACTGATATACAGTATGTGCTAAAGATATTGTAGCTGATATTATTAAGCTAAAATTGTTATGGAAAAATCATATATCTCTATATAATTACTTGTATCTATAAGTCTCATGTAAGCCCAGGCTTAAATGAATCAAGCAAAAAATCAAAACTTTGAAAAAGGGATTATTTACTTTACACAAAATGGATCACCATAGAGTGTATTCAATGTATAATACCTTGAGATATTTAAATGAGTTAGCACTTGTCAATGCAATCAGTCCCTGGGTTACAAACGAGTTCCATTCTTAAGTCTAATGCTAAAATCAATTTGGTGTGTAAATTGAAACAGTTAGATACAGTTCATATCGAACATCATTAATCAAAGGCTTCTCTTTGTATAGAATACATGGTGTGTCTTTCTATGCATAAGAAATTAAAGAAACACTTCCAGATACACTAAAACATCTGTAACATAAAGTTGTTGTTGTTAAGTACTGTGCCATAGAGAACCTATTCACAGTGATCCAAGGACAGGCTGCTGAATTTGAACCGCTGACCTTGATTGCAGTTCAAACAGGCCTTGTGGTCCACAGTGCCACACCAGGACTTCTTTAGCATAATAAAACAGTAATAATAATAATAATAATGTTTTGGTGTGCATCATAAAGTAGCGCCCATTTTTGGAAATAGGTATAAATCAAGCATGATGAAGTAAAACATAAAAGATATGCTACCCATGATCCCTAACTTTACTGTTTAGAAAGATGTGATACCAGATGTCTTGACTTTCGTAGGTATAATACCAAGCGTTAGGAAATACTGTCTTAAATAATGTAACAATAGCAGTTACAGGTTTATAACTTAATAAGTTGTTGTTATTAGGCTTTCCTTTGTGGTTAGCAGCCAGTGCTGATCCTACAGTACCACAGCATGACTGTCACGTAATTGCCTAACAAGGCGTGCCTTAGCACAGTGACTTTGGATCCTCTTCAGTTGAGTTACAAAAATCAAGCACTGCTTACCAGAAAGCAGTCTGGCGATGATGTTAAAGTGTAGAAGCAGCCCTGTAGAGGTTGGTCCCTGCCAAAGCGTGGTCTTTATATGTCACAATCTGTATTTAAGTAGCATTCTCCCCAACCCCCAGTACTTTTATGCATTATCTTATTTCATTTTATGTGGTCCTAAAATAAAACTCACAATGCAGACATCCCATAGCTGTTGAGTAGATTTTGACTCTTGGTGACTCAAAAGTGAGAGTAGAACTGCCCTCTACGGATTCTGTAATCTTTACAGGAGCTGTCTGCCACATCTTTCTCCCTTAGCTACCCCTACTGCCATTGAGTCCATTCCAACTCACAGCAACTATATTAAGGGTTTCTGAGGCTGTAAATCTTTATGGGGGATAAAGGTAAGTCTTTATCTCTCTTCTTCCCACAGAGTGACTGGTGGGTTTGAACTGCCAAACTTGCAGTTAGCAGCCAGTGCTTATCCTACAGAGCCACCAAGGCTCCTTTCTCCCTTACAGAGTTAGCCAAAGTTTTTTTGTTTGTTTGTTTTTAACCTTGATTTTATGAAAGAACAGGGTCTGACAGGGTATGGACCAGAAAGACTTACACAATCCAAACCACTGCTTATCTTTATCATTGTAATAATTGTTTCATGTCCCAGGCATTTTTGATGTTCAAAGCATTTGTGAGGCTAAACACAAAGGTTATAGTTATTTTTCTGGAGGTCACTGCAAAATACTATGTAAATGAGTACTTACTGACTTTCAGAATATACTTTTATGAATTATTCTATGATAGAAAAAAAAAATAGCTAAACTGGTCTATGTAAAAAAAAAAAAATTTTTTTTTAATGGTTTACCCTGATTCTTTAACTTGTGGGTCAGAGTATGAGCTATTATTTGTCTTCGGAAGAAGACCCTGCGTAGGCCACTATGTTCAGGGTCAAGGTACTCTACAGATAATGCCTTCCCCATTCCACAAATCTGAGTGAAGTAACTTAGATTAGCTCAAGTCTGTTCACTCTTTGATACACATGAGGTGGAATGTGATCAGAGTGAGGGGGCCATGTACCTCTCTGAAACTTCCATAGAGATCTCTTACAGACTTAGGATCCACTGATTTAAAAGATGCACAAGGAAGCTGTGTCCAGCTTGGCCGTCCCAGTTATATTGCCAGAGGCCACTATAGATTGGACGGAGGAGCTGTCTTTGCAATTGTTGTTGTTAAGTGCTGTCGAGTCGGTTCTGACCCATAGCGACCCTGTACAGGGTTTCCGAGGGTGTAAATCTTTACGGGAGTAGAAAACCTCATCTTTCTCCCACGGAGCGGCTGGTAGTTTCAAACTGCTGACCTTAAGGTTCGCAGCCCGATTTGTAACCACTACGCTACCAGAGCTCCTTGTCTTTGCAATTGGGGATTATTTATTTATTTTTACAGAGAACAGTTAAGAACTGCAATCTTTCTGAAAGCTTCTTTAATTCCACCCCCACCCCCCATTTAAGCAAATAGTGTTGAATTTCTTCTTTCAAAAACATTCAAATATCAAAAAGTTCCACTTACTCAACTGCACAGAACTATTGGAGATGTCTCCATTTTTATGATTTTCATTTGGGAAATGATTGTATTTCCAAAGGTCAGCATGATTAGGCGCTAGTCTTACAAATAAAAAAACAAAATTATGGGAAAGAGTATTTAAAGACCATAAAACCTAGTAATTGCTAGTGGAAACATTCTCATTTGATCACAAAAGGTCTATCAGGAGGGGCTGTTTCATGCAATTGCCTAACCCAGTGGTATTTGAAGTGGCTCATTTAAAAATACCCCTTAGAACCAAGTTCGTGTCAAGTCCCCTGACTCAAGTTTTTGAACTAGCAGCTTCAGTAGTAATGTGCCAACTACAAGTAAACATTTATTTTAGAAGAGCCATTCTGTCTTCTCAAAGGAGGGAGTAACCCTCTAAAAGAGGTTAAAAGGAAAACTCCAGCCACAGGTACTAATAAACCAGAAAGTTAAAGCAACTATCACAAAACACTAGAACATCTACTTTTCATTACAGACCATTCCTTTGTTAAGAACCACCTGTTAGAAGACACACCTCTGTAATGAAGTTACTCTTATTTTGAAGATTGTTGTTAAGTGCCATTGAGTCAGTTCTGACTCATAACGACCCTGTGTAGGGTTTCCAAGGAGCGGTTGGTGGGTTTGAACTACTGACCTTGCAGTTAGCAGTCCAATGCTTATCCTACAGAGGGAGAATTTATTAAATTTAATGGGCCCTAAACCAGAAGCAAGCCCCGTGTTAACAACTGCATATTCAGTATTCTTCTCTCTGATGTTTACTGTGATTGGCTGGGCTCTCTTTGCATTCTGTTAATATGGATTCGTCATGTTTCCCCCTAAAATAGGAATTACTAGCACTGATAGTGTTTTTATCTTACTGCTGTGAGTCGAGAATCAGGGCATACCTAGAGTTCAGTTTGCTATAACTTACATTTTACTGGTGCTGAGGACTGAATAAATGCTATCCATTCTTACCAGACCGATCTTACCAGATATCTGGTCTAGCTCAGAAAGTTGACTCAGTTTGGTTGTATGGCTGTTTACTGCTGTTTGTAGCTAGACTAAGGTTCCAAAGCTCAGAATTAAGCTATGATTTGACTCTGATTTGATACATGGCTGTTGTGAATTGTTTTTGTGAGGATTTATTTCTGACACATGTAGAACCACCCATACTTTCAGAAGATGATTTCGAAATGAAACCAACCAGGCTTATCTAGTGATGGAAAAGACACAGTTATATATTTTACTCAAAGCTTAGCTGCAGTTTTCATCTTTTTTACAGTATAATACTTGGGAGTTTGGACCTTACTTTACCAAAAGCATTATGTTTAATTTTCTAATGGCACAATGGCTTTTGTGGTGCACTGGGATCCGAGAGGAGGGTGAGGGCAATTTAGGAAACCTGAATTTTTGTTTCAACGTCACTACTGATTCTTTATACTATTTTCAGATAGACCAGTTAATTTATTGTGTCTCAGTGGCCGTTATAAAGGGATTAGTTGAAATTACCCATTAACATGTTTCAGAGGTTCTGTGGGGAGTAAACAAATGTCAGTAAAGGACTTTAGTAAAGAAAGTTTACCTTACCCAATAAATGCTAGTGGGAAAATTAAGTTGCACCATTAGTTTCAAAAACACAAATATGCTAGAACATTTTTAAACACTAAGAATGTTCTCCCTGCATCTAGGAATACCATCTCCTCATTTCCTTTGGTCATTGACTTTTACTGGTATTTCTTGTTAGAAAACCTTTTGTGCATTTCTTCCTGGGGAAGAACCTCTTTTGTCCATGAATTGAAATGGTCTTAATTATGCTTTTATGAATCTTTGGTGCATTTTTAACTACAATTTTTTTTTTCCATAGATAAATGCCTAAATATTTATCTTTAGGTGGTCACATGTGTACAGAACAGACCAAGCTAAAAATAAGAATCCATTCAGGTGGCTACTTCACTGCCTCCCAAAATGTTCAGCTCTCCTAGATAAAAGGCTTTTTTTTTTTTTTTTTTAAAACTTCTGGCAGGGGTGTCTATGATTTAAAGCACCGTTTATTTTTTAAGGTGGAGGAATATGGAACTATTTATAGTTCCTTAAGTGTGCCATACTGTTTCATGCTTCCACAGCAGCCTATTCTTATTGGTTCCTCTCAGGCATCCCCACTTCCCCTTGGAAGCTTTCCTCAACCATCACTTTTCTCAGAGTGAATCACTG
The DNA here is from genome assembly GCF_000296735.1 of Chrysochloris asiatica. Taxonomy (NCBI): domain Eukaryota; kingdom Metazoa; phylum Chordata; class Mammalia; order Afrosoricida; family Chrysochloridae; genus Chrysochloris; species Chrysochloris asiatica. The sequence goes on from NW_006408556.1 coordinate 17,522,368, forward strand.
TCTCAAATTCGCTCATCTGTATCTCAGTTGCTGTTGTAGGTGCCAATGTGTCAATTTTTAACTGCTAGCAACTGTGTGTGACCCAGTAGACCGCATAGGGTTTTCTTGGTTGTGTAATTCTTGGAGGTAGATCGCTGGGCCTTTTTCACCCAGAGCTGCTGAGTAGGTTCAAACGACCCATCTTTCAGTTAATAAATGAACAGTTATCTGTTGGACTGCCAAGGTTCCCTCTGTGCTTTAGACACACTACATACCATCTTCATGTAGTATAAGAATTAGATTTCATGCCTTTCTCCTTTTATATGAGCTAAGTTTTTCAAAGACAGTGACAGTGTTTTGGGCATTCTTGAAGCCTCTTAATGTAGCACAGTTTTTGGCACCTAGGTGCTCAGTAAATCTTTAATGAAGCAAGTATTGTTGTTGTTGTTGTTAAATGCCGTCGAGTTGGTTCCGACCCATAGCGACCCTGTACAGGGTTTCCGAGGGTGTAAATCTTTACGGGAGTAGAAAGCCTCATCTTTCTCCCGCGGAGCAGATGGTAGTTTCGAACCACTAACCTTAAGGTTCGCAGCCCGATTCGTAACCACTACGCTACCAGAGCTCCTTGAAGCAAGTATTAGTGGGAGGGAAAAAAGAGAGAAGACGGGAAGAAAAAAGGGGACGGAAAGAAGATTTTGGTCACCTGGAACAACCAAGAAAGGGCAAAACAATAGAAACTTTTATTGCTGATAAGGACAGGAAATAGCACAGTAAGCGTGTGTATAAGCAGTATATTTTTTTATCTCCAAGTCCTTTGGCAATGTGTTTCATATTTAGAATACATATCAAGACTGCGCCTGTTTCCAGAACTTGCTGCTAACAGTTAGTAATAATGCCAAAACATATTTTAAGTCCAGCTTGAAACCAAATGATCAAATAGACTTTTTGATTTCCAGTTTAGGGTCTGACATTGATTGTAGCCATCATGTGATAAAGTGTCAAAGTCTTTCCTGAGAAACTGACTGAAATTATATTAACTAAGTTGTGAACCGAAGCAAAGCTAGTCTTCTAAAACAAAATTGCCATTTCTCACCAAGTCTTCTTCAGGCTAAACTTTTTTCCTATATAACTTCACTCTCTTTTCAGACCTTTCAGTATGATATGGTTTCATGTCACTTCATTGCCCCAGTCAGTGATCTCTAGACACCCTGTGGCTTGTCAGTGTTCCTCCTTACCACCTGCCATCCAGAACCAAACTCTTTCATTCTTGGCTTCTGTTACTGCAGGCGAAAATACCCTTAGTTCTTTTAGTAGTCATGGTCCACTGCCGTCGAATATCTGCCACTTACTGTTAATGCTGCAAAGAGCTCTGTTGGTACAGTGGGCTAAGAACTGGACTGCTAACCACAAAGTCAGCAGTTCAGGCCCACCAGCTGCACTGTGGAAGAAAGATGAGGCTGGGTGCTCCTGTGAAGATTTGCCACCTCTGACTCCTAGGGCGCAGTTCGACGCTGCCTGGAATTAACTGGATGACTGTAGGTTTGCTGTAGTTTGGTCAAGCTGTATTTCTTCCATTTTTCACTTTTTTCAGTTGTTTGTTTGTTTAGATCCAGGGATTTATTGTTCTCAGGTCTTTGAGTAAAGGAAGTTTGCCTCACCAGATAAATACTAATGGAAAAACTGAATTGCATCATTAGCTTAAAAAACATAGAAACACGCAAGTGCAGTTTAAAACACCAAGAGTGTGCTTTCTACCCCGAGAAAAAACACCTCCTCATTTTCTTTAGTCACTTCCCAGTTACAATCCATACTTTATAGTTACTCCTGCTAAGTTTTGTCTTATTAAATTCAGGTGATAGTTTCTGCCTGTCAAGAACTGTTTGGCTCTTAGTAATGTTATACAATATATGAGCAGCCTCAAGCATTCCTTCCTATGTGGGCTGCTGCCTTTCTCCAGTTCGTTCTAGTCATTCCAAGTCAGCTCAACAAATATGTGGCACCTACTTAAAATGTGCTTAGGGAGGCAATGAATAATAAAGGAATAGGACATGGTCTCTGCCCTTAGGAAGCTTTCAGTCTCCTTTAGCAGATTTGATACTGTTACATTATGATACCAGACCGTGTAGACACCAAAATATACAAAGTTTGTTCAGGATTCTAGAGAAAGAAGAGCTCTTTTGCCCTTCTGCTGTATTAATTTGCTTCCATAACTAATTCCCAGCCATCTCCTTTGTTGTTGTTGTTAAGTGCCATTGAGTGTGTATTACTTAGAACAACCTCTTTAAGGAAACTTCAAAAAAAAGTTCATTCTGCTCAGATTATACCTTTACTTTGAATTGTTTTAAAAACAACATATAAAACTTTTTTTAAAAAATTGCATTTGTTGATGTGTGTGATTTCATAGTTTTGTTAAGATGTACTAAGAGTATAAAAGAGTTTGTCTTTTCTCAGTGAGATTGAAGCTTTCTTAGACCAAGGGCCAGGCCTAATCCTTGACTGTCTCCATACAACTCCTTGTGTACTATTTACATATAACTCCTATTTACCTAGCAAGCAATGTTCATGACATGTACTTGCACACATCAGAAAGGTTTACCCAACAGTTGGGTTGCATGCTTCAGGGGTTACCTGTCCTGTGATTGGCATGAGGAATTGGCTAGTAGATCTAGAAGAAGTACTGTATAGGAGATTGATGACAATTATCGTTTACCTTCATTTCATATTCTGTATACATAAATAAGGTCCATAAAACTCCAAAACCAAACTCACTGCCAGTGAATCAATTCCAACTCAAGTAACTCTGTATAGGGGTTCCGAGGCTGTAGCACTTTATAGGAGCAGAACGCCTCATCTTTCTCTCATGGAGTTGCTGGTGGGTTTGAACTGCTAGCCTTTTGGTTAGAAGACCAGTGCTTATCCTATAGCACAATCAAGGCTGCTAAAATACAGTCCTAGCATATGTTGCATTGTGGAATTTACCAGTCTCTCGAATAAATTTCCGATGAGGCACGGGCTAGCTTTATGCTTTAACCTATACATCTACCGATGCATGTGTTCATTTCACCTCATTTACAATGACCGTATCTGTCAATATACTCGATAGGTCTATTACTTGTGATAATAGTATATCTATCAGTCAAGGTAATGATTACTTTTTCAGAGAAAAGCAGGATCACTGAAAAACTATGTTTTTGTTTTTTTTTCTTTTTAAGTTCACTGAGCACTGATTTCCCAGAAAATATTAACTGATCTGGTAAAAGAAAATATTCTGGTAAAAGAAGGGAAAGAGCAACTATACGATTATTTGAAGTTAGTTATTAGATTGGTTAGGGCACAGAAGAAGTGGTAAGGGGGACCTTAGAAGGATGTAACTGAAAGAGGTTACTAAGTAAAAGCCTTTTTATAATTAAAATCCTGTATGATAAAAAGCAAATGACAGCATTATAATTTGAATAGCTCAAAGTCATTTGTGGACAATATTTTGGGCAGTGTTAAAATACATAGTTATTTTTGAACTTTTTTGTTTTCACCTGCAAATCATACAGGAAGCCATATATTATCATATTTGGTTAGAATTTAAGTGACTTGCTCTGAGGCAAATCTAGGATCTCATTTGACTATACTGTCTAAATTACTTTCTGGATACGATGCTCAAATGTATGGATCTCAAATCATGAAAAAAAATCATGTAAAAAAATGAAAACAAACAAACAGAATCTCTGCTTAGTTAATCTGGCCCTGCATTTCTCAGAGGATTTCTTCAGCAGGAGGGTGTCATATTATTTTTTTTTTTCAGATTGACTATGATGACATGTAACTCATCTAGAAATGCAGACAACCATAGCACACCTGGGAAGAGACCAGTGTTTCTATATCCAACCAAAATGGTCACTGTTCCAGCTGCCTGTTGTAATTAGTAATAATGCTACAGTTAATGGAATAACAACAAACATAATGATGGTTCTAAGCACATGCTGCCTTGTGCCAAGGAGAGCAGTGATTCATGATATATCAATAATAAACCCATTTATGTGGTCACAATAAATCCATACACAATTAAGAAGAACCATTCCTAAATAAAAACCACAAAGAAAATAAAAACAGGCTTTGGCAAAGAAGAGTAATACTGATGATAGTGCTGTGCTACTTACCATTAAAACAGAACAAAAAAACAACCTGGAAGTACTCAAGTGACACCTTAGGAAAATGCTGGATTCTCAGCAGCCTTTTGGAGAGTTTGATGGAAAGTTGACTTAAAATTTTACAAAAAGGAAAGAGTGTGATATATTAGGGAGTTATATGGTGGTGGGGTGCTGTGGAGTTGGTTCCGACTCATAGAGACCCTGTATAGGATTTCCAAGACTGTAAATCTTTACGGGAGCAGACAGCCTCATCTTTCTCCCTCAGGACAGCTGGTAGTTTTGAACTGTTCACCTTGAGATAAGCAGCCTGACTCGTAACCACTACGCTACCAAGTGTTCCTTAGGTAGTTATACAGAGAAAGTTAAAGATAGTCTCTGACCTTTGTTTTTAGATGCCGTCGAGTTGGTTCCAACTCAGCGACCCTGTGCCCAAAAGAAAAAAGTACATCAAGTTCTATGCCATGCTCATAGTTATGTTGGAGCCCGTTGCTGTCTCTCTGACCTTGCTGTTAAGTGCTGTTGAGTCAGTTCCAACTCAGATGGACCCTGCGTCGGGTTTCCAAGGAGGGCCTAGTGAGTTTGAACTGCCGACCTTGTTTAACAGTCCAGGGCTTATCCTACAGCACCACACAAGGACTCTGACCTTAGAAGTAGGCAAATAGATATCCTTTGAGAGATTACAAAACTTGTCAAATAGTCTCTTTAATCTAGCAAATGATTGAAGTGTGCATATTGGGGCATGCAGATAAAAAAGGAGTCCAAACATGGATAAAAATAACAGTCACTCAGTAAAACTGTGTTGAATTGATTTATCAATAAAACATTTCTTTCAAGGCCCACACAGAGCATCGTGATGCACGTTCGTAATGTGTGTTGGAGACAGCACGTGGCTGGAGACTGAGGAAACTGTCTTCTCGTTATCGGACACACCTTTGAGTTCCTGAGCAGGTCGCTTAGCTTCTCTGGATCTTAGTGTCATGGTGTGAAAATGAGCCAGTTAGATATCCTCCAAGGTACCATAAACTTTTCATGTCTCTGATTCTAAAGTAAGCCCTGAAAGCTTTTCTCAGAGAAAAAGATTTAGTAATCAGTCAGCACACCAGAAAACTAAATACCACCAACCATAACAACAACAATGACTAGGGTAGCAGTTGACTTATGAGCTAACAGGAACAACTACTACAGATGCCAAGAAAAGCTTTGTTTTGTGTGTCAGCTGATTCTGATGAGAAGCAACCTAAGATTGGCTAATTAACGCCAAAGGACTTTACTTTTCAACCTCCACACCTGACCACAGCTGAACCTCCATTTAAGAAGCTGCCTCTTATTCTAGTAATATGCATGTGTGTCCTAGTCTGCAGACAGATTTTAAAACCTCAGATTCAACTGAAAATTAAGGAACTGTTTTATTGACATTTGTAATGTACTCTTGCATTTGTAATGGGTTTATGTGACATAACCTATAGTATACTATACCCATTTTATCTGAAGAAGATCATGCAGATTTCTTACCAGAGAAGTGAGAATCTTATAAGCTAAGGGCTACTAAAACAAAAGAATAGCTGAAGTCTGTTCATAATACAATAAATGATACCAAGGGACTAGGTTTTCTATGTTAAGGAAATTAGATATATTTAGAGAAAATATTTGAATAAAATTTTTTGTGTGTGAAACATACTGACATATAGTGTTTTATTACTAGATGATAATAAGCCAAATTAATATAGATGATTACCAATTTAAATTCACTGATTCTTTGAGCATTGTTTTAGCCACCAGGGATATATGAGACAGCAAAGTTCCTGGAGCTCTTCCTACTTGCATAGTGATTAAGCACTTAATCTTTGAAGACAACCCATTGTTTTCTTAACTCATTACTTACATGATCTTGGGGAGATTACTTAACATCATCTGTACCTCAGTTTATTTGTAAAATGGGTATACAATAGTAATGATACCAATCTCAAAAGGTTGTTATGAAGACTGAGAATAGTTATATGCCTAAAGCTCTTAAAATAAATAAAGCTGGGTACATGTTAGTTACTTCTGGGGTAAAGTATGCAGTTAAAATAATATCTAGGGAGTGTGCTAAGAATAAAGTAAAATAGTGTAATGTGATGAGGAAAAAACATTTAAGCTGAGGCCTGTGTAACAAGGGGTTGGGTGAGGAAGGAGGGCATTCCAGGCAATGGGAGAATATGGTCCAAGGGCTTGTAAACCAGTAAACTATTTGCCACCAAATCAAATCCAACTATGGTGCCCTCATGTGTGTTTAGAGTAGAGCTGTGTTCCACAGAGCTTTCAATGGCTGGGTTTTTTTAAAGTAGATTCCCAGGCCTTCCTTTCAAGGTCCCTCAGGGTAGACTTGAACTTCCAGCCTATCAGTTAGCAGCTGAGTCATTAACTATATCACCCAACAGTCCATAACCCAACCCCACTGCCATCAAGTTGATTTTGACTCATAGTGATCCTATATATGGTTCCCGAGATTATAAATCTTTATAGATCAGACAGCTTCATATTTCTTCTGTGGAGGTGCTAGTGGGATTGAGCCATTGACCTGGTGGTTAGTAGTCCTATGGCACTACCAAGGCTGGGAGGATTTGGGGATGTTTGAAGAAAGAGGACCCCATGACTGGAATATATAGGGGAGATAAGATGAGGTCAGAGAGAGAGAGAGAGGCTGGGTCTGGACCATGCAGAGCCTCTGCTGACCAGCGTCAGAAGTTTGGATTTGCTATTATGTGCCACTGGCAGTTTTAAACAGGATCGGGATATTAACTGATTGCTGTTTTCAAAAAGTCATCCTAGATATTGGTGGAGAATTCCAAGAGGAAGAGGGAGGCAACAAGAGTGTGTCGGGAGGCTGTGGCAGTTACTTGGTGAGAAGATGATGGCTTGGGCTGGCCTGGCAGTGGTGGGGATAGAGACACTTTCGCTTGGAAAGAAAGATACAATAGTTTGCTTATTATCTTCAAGATACATTAGTAACATTACCCCCAAGTGATCGTTTACTTTAAAATGAATACTATTTTAGTTAATATATAGACATTGTTCATATACTCCAAAGTGAAGTAATTAAAGAATAAATTTATTAGATGAGTTTTTTTTCAACATTCAGATCAGCAATCCAGTTTGGGAGTCAAAATGTTTGATTTGGTTGTTTTCACTGACACTTTAAGCTGAATATTCCCAGTATCTCCCCTTCAGATTTCAGTGCATTGAAGTCCAGTGATGAGATTAATTTTGACAACTGTACCGGCATTATAAATCCTGTTCATCCTTTTAAATTCCAGGTAGTGTCTAAAATACAGCTCGGGTAGAGACCACTACCTGTCCTCCCTGTGAATTGTGCTAACCCCCAGGATAACTTCTTCACAGAGGACAAAATTACTGGAATGAATTTGGTTTGATAAGGAAGGAGGAACTTGCTTTAAGCAGAGTCTCAAAACCACAAGCTAAGGTTGAAGGAGAAAGCTTTAAATAGTATCACTTCCTTCTCAGATCCATTACCAGTATTCTAACAAGAGATTACTCCCCCACAAAAGCTTCAGTTTGGGGATCTAGAAATTAGTTTCAAGGTCTTATAAAGACAATCGTTTCTCTTGCATTTCTTGTTTGAAAATTAAGGAGACAGTCATCCTCTCCTGGGACAGGTGCTTCCTCTTCTGTCTCGAATTCTGAAGTCAGAATTGTGCATCCTGAAAACCATCAGAACCATTTGTTGGTTAATGTGTTCTAAAGGAAAGGGAGGGGAGCAGTAAAAACCACTCTGAGGAGCTCATTCCCCTAAAGACCTAATCTACTTACAGTTGATCAGAGGGACTTATTTTGAGTGCTGAGTGCAAAAGACTAAAAAGAAGACACAATTCAGAGGACACCAGCATCTCAGAGAGGGCAAATCCAGACACACCTCAAAGGCTCTGAAGACTCTAGAATAACGTTGACTGTCAGGACCAGTTTTTCCATCTTTCTCTCTGGCCTTTTCATTTGGAAGAGTACAGCAATGGAAAGTGAAAATCTAACGAATTAATAGGAGGATCATGCAAAAGTAGAGTGACAAATGACAAATCATTGGAATAAAAATGAACTTGAAAGACTGTTTTATTAGAAAGCGGTAGCTCATGAGCAAGAGCTCCAAGTCTTGGTGGTACTTGACTTTACCTATTGCTGTTGAATCGATTCCAAATCACAGAGACCCTATAGGACAGAGTAGGGCGGTTCTGTAGATTTCCCAAAGCTAGAATCTTTGTGGAAGCCAACTGTCAGATCATTCTCCTGCAGGGTGGCTGGTGGGTTCAAACTTCTGACCTTTCAGTTAGTATCCAAGAACTTAAGCACCATACAAACAGGGCTCCTTTCTGGTGGTACAGTTGTGTATAATTAATTTCGTTCTGCTGTCAAATGGCAGGCTGAACTTGCTCATATCCTTGGTCCCTTCTGGTCTTTTGAGTTTATTCCTTTTCATTATAATATTGCAGAATAACAGTAAAAAAGAATTGCAAAAATGAGTAAGGCATTAGATAACTGGGCATATATTTAAGGACCTTAAAACTATAAAACTTGAGATATGTTTATGTTACAGCCCTTTTGCAGACTTTCCACACTAGTGTTGGAAATGTCAGCTTTGTACTTGCAAAGCCCAGTTTATGTGCTGGGTCTCTGCAGGCCACTGAATTGTGTCACCTGACTCTTCTTAGTCATGTTTTCCTGGTACCTAAAGAAAAAAAAAAAAAATCAAAGCTATTTCACCGATGTGAACCTCACTGAAGGCTCTTTCTACCAATTTACTAATAAAAAAAAGTAACATTTCAAACTACAAATGATGGTTGCTAAGTGTCGTGGAGGCTGTGACTCTTGGCAGGAGCAGCAAGCCTCATCTTTCTCTCATGGAGTGAATGGTGACTTTGATCCACTAACTTTGTGGTTCATAGCCCAATGCTTATCGTCTAGAGCCACAAATAGTAGAACTCCTAAAAATTTATAAATCAAATAAGCAATACCATTATGTTGTTATTATGTTGTTGTTATGAGTCAGTTCTGCCTCATAGTGACCCTGTACAGCATTTCCGAGGCTGTACATCTTTACAGGAGCAGAAAGCCTCATCTTTCTCCCATGGAACAGCTGGTAGTTTTTGAACTGCTGACTGTGAGATTAGCAACCCAATTCTTAACCACTGTGCTACCAGAGCTCCTCAATACCATTATAGGTTATGTTTAAAAGGCAAACTAGAGTCATCACACTGAGGTAAACTCTGGTTAACATAAAAATGTGGCAAGCAGGCATGCTCTAACAAATAAGCAAGTTCTTGCTGTTGTTGCTCAGTGCCACCGAGCAAAGTTCTGACTTACAACAACCATGTATTAGGTTTTCAAGGAGTAGTCGGTGGGTTTGAACTGTCAGCCTTGCATGAAGTAAATACAGAAAGAATAAAAGAGACTTGTGTAACTGAAATCTGTGAGTTAGGACTGTTCAGTTGCCCATGGAACAACACTGACATAAAGAGGTGTGATGGCGTGCTATTAGATGGCAAGTACACTCTGGCACCAGGTCAGGTTCTCTGGCCAGAAGATGTTGGTTTAATGCCTGTGTCGGCCAGAGCGATAGAGACCCAGACAGCTGTAACAGAACATGCAGAGGAAAACTGAAGACATCAGTAAGAGTCATCTGGGGTGCACTTAAACTTTTTGATTTCTCTGCTCTAGAAGGGTTGTTGTCAGGTGCCATTGAGTCGGAACCGACTCATAGCGACCCCATGCACAGCAGAACGAAACAATGCTCGATCCTGGGCCAACCTCACTACCGCCGCCACACTTGACTCTATCAATGATGCCACCTGGCCGATCCATCTCGTTGGGGGTCTTCCTCTTTTTCTCTGACCCTCCACCCTACCCAGCATGACATCCTTCTCCAATGATTGTTTCCTCTGGACTACATGTCCAAAGTAGGAGAGACGAAGCTTAGCCATCCTGGCCTCCAAGGAGCACTCTGGCTGCACCTCTTCCAAAACAGATTTATTGGTTCTTTTGGCAGTCCATGGCACTTTCAGTATTCTCCTCCAACACCACAACTCAAAGGCATCAATTCTTCTACGATCCTCCTTATTCACTGTCCAGCTTTCGCATCCATACGAGGCTATTGAAAACACAATGGCCTGGGTCAGGCGCACCCTAGTCCTCAAGCTGACATCTCTGCTCTTCAATACTTTAAAAAGTTCCTGTGCAGCAGATTTGCCCAGTGCAATACGTCGTCTGATCTCTTGACTGCTACTTCCCTCTAGAAGGGTAGGGATATTAAAAAGAGGAGAATAGGGCCATCTGTAATAGAGGCTTTCTGAAGATGGAAATTACTTAAAACTTACAGATAAAGAACTCCAGGTTACAGCCTAAAACATATCAGGTGCAGAGTAGCTATGTTGAAAAATGATAGTAAAAATAAGTATATTGGCAGGACTTAGTATTTGTTCTCTTTAGCATTTGCCTTATTTATGGTGTGGCATTGTCTAATAAGCATGGGACTACTAACCACAGGTTGGCAGTTCAAACCCACCAGTTGTTCCTCAGAAATCCTACCGGGTCGCTAGGAGTCAGAACCGACTCCATGGCACTTAGCAACAAGAAGCCCTTACTAAGGACTACTGGAAGTTCTCTTGTAGCTTTGTAGCATAGCCATTTGCTAACTGCAAGGTTGGTGGTTCGAACCCACCAGCCACTCCTCAGAAACCCTATACTGGGTGGCTATGAACCAGAACCAACTCAGTGACAAGAACAACAAGGACTATTTAATCTTAACTAAGTAGCCTATGTTCATGCTGGACGCTGGTCAGAGGACCCAAAATAAGGTAAAATGTGTTGTATTTCTAGAGTAACAGGTGCCTTGGTGGTACTTGGCAGCTAACCATTTTTCCTTTAGCTTCTGTTGTAAGCTATTGCCAATGATTGTATTTTTTAAAAAAGTTTATTTTGTGGAAAAGGATTCTAAATTTTCTTATTGGCATTTTGTATATGTAGAGAATACCTGGATGTGTGTGTGTTTTTGTTTTTTTTTAATTTTTTGCATATCAAGTATATAAATCTTTTTAAAACCATAATTCTGTTTTTTAATGAATGGGGACATAGCAACAGTATTTCTAGTGTCTTTGCAAATATTTTTGGCATTTGTGGTGTTGTGCACCATGCTGTAGAATCAGCATACTGGACTGGAAAACCTATGGAGATGTTTTGTCAAATTCCCTCATTTTAACAAGGATTGCATGGTTCAAGAAGGTAAAAGGACTCTATATCATGTTTATTCTGTTAATTAGGTACCAGTGCTGTGGCCCGAACGCATATCTCCAACTGGTGGTCTAATACCCAATGTCTTAGAATTATTTTCCCCTGCCGTATTTTCTCTCTTCTCTTTAATTTGTATTGATCTCCCACTATAAATTAGGCACTGGAATGTGTGAGTGCAGGAAGATGTGGAGAAATGGACATTTAAAAATAATAGACTTTCATCCAATACAGTAAATAATATAAAGGAGAAAGTACCAAGGAGCCCAGGAAAAGGATGGATGAGCACACTTGGGCAGGTCAGGAAGGCTTAGAAAGGTGAGATCAGTACACTCTCCAGAAACTTAGGTGGCATAGTAGGTTACACCAGGGGTGCTCACTGAAAGGTCAGCAGTTCAAATCAACCAGCTGCTCCATCCACTATATTTACAGTAGTCTGCTGACACTTTTTTTAGTGGCTTGGCTGTACATGGTCATTGTGACCTGAAGGAAAAACCCAATGAATCATCCCTTCCCTTCCTTCGTTGCTCCTTTTCTCTTTTTATCCTAAAACCAAGTCCTTCTCTAAAGAGTCCTTCAATAAAGAGATTGAGACTTGGGGTGGTGCTGTAGTAAAACCACAAGGCCGGCAGTTCCAACCCACCCGCCGTTCTGGGAAACCACATAGAGCTGGAACCAACTCAACGGCATTTGACAATAAAGAGATTGAATAGGTTTTGTCTTGGCTCGTCGGTGGCCCCGTCTCTCTGGTCAGCGCAGAGTTGCATTCTGTTTTGGTCCACTCCTGGAGTGGACTCAGTAGACATGATTCTCAGTCTGGGGGAAAAATAGGACTTGAGTTTTGTCATCTTAGCAGGCAGGAAACTTCACTGAAGAGCTACCGTTGCATTCCTGCATGTTTTGTCTCACAGCCTACTGAGGGAGCAGGCCAGGACCCCTCCTTTTTTTTTTTTTTCCTTCCTCCTTCAAAACAAGTAGCTCTTCTCAGACACCTTAATACATAATTAGGTGTGTCTGTTTACACTTGGTAGACAGAGATCTTCATGTCCCAAAGAATACAAGGAGCCTGGGAGTAGCCACAAACAGATGTTGAAAATGTCCATTTGTGGCAAGTTTATTACTATAGCACCAGAAATAAACATTGAAGACGAAACCCCTCTGAAGGACTGGGTGTGTGTATTGAGAGGGTATGTTATCGAATGGTGAAAGTGAACGGAGGTCCTATTCCTCCATTCCCCAGCCCCCATTTGCTTGAGTATTTGTTTATCTCCCATAACCAGGAAAATTTCACTATTTGGCTTTGGCTGTTTGAAGGTTTTTGCCAAATGCTTAACAATCTGTAGGGTTTGATTTAAAAAAAAAAAAAAAAAAAAACCACTTTGAGAACAAGGCTCTATGTAACTAAAATGTGTTTGTTTTTGTTTAAATCACTCAAAAGAGAAATCATCTCTTGTCCATTGTTAAAAGAGAGGTTTCAATCAAAGGAAAATTCTACATATTCTAAAATATACAAACAGTTCTTTGAAATTGATGCCAAATCAAACTCTAAAAGGGACGTTTTTCTTGCAGAAGTTTTGAGTTAATTCCGTGTGCAGGGCTTGAGTGGAAAAACTCTGAGTCTGTCAGAAAAACGAGTTACTACACTACATTTGGATTCAGAAGTTGCATAAGGCGCATTGTCTCAGAATAATATGCAGACTTTTATACGTGGTTTTAGGCAAAATCTAGCAATAGAGAAAAAAAATCTATAAATTAATTTTATAATTTTATTTATAGTGCATAGTTCTTTTAAAAGAGTAAGCCAGTTTTTCAGTTAACTATAAAGGTAGTAGCTTAGTTTGTGATGTTATGAGAACTAAATGGAGTATGTGAAAAAAATCAGAAAACTTTAAAAGATGCAATTGAAATGGCCCTGGTCCGTTCCCTTTTTAGGACTGATGTTACTAATGAGCATGTCTGTTGTTAAGTCAAGTTAGTTCCGACTCATAACCCCCTTGTATAGGGTTTCCAAGGAACAGCTGGTGAGTTTGAACCACCAACTTATGGTTGAGTAATCCAGTGCTGATCCTACAGCACCACACCAGGGAGGTGGGGAGGACACAAATCAGGAGATCCAACATAATCATTTTGGTTGTGCCACTAATTCGTGGTGTCTTCTTTCTCGGATGCTGACTGTGCTTCATTATCAGCTGGTACCTGCCATTCCTTCTTCACAGGGCTCTTCTAAAGTGGAAAAAAAAAAAAAAAAGTCACAATTTATATGGATGTTGTTGTTGTTAAGTGCCATTGAGTCAGTTCTGACTCATAGTGACCCTGTATAGGGTTTCCGAGGAGCAGCTGGTGAGCTTGAAATTAAAAAGCAGTATATACATTTGCAACATTATCTTTTTTTTTTTTTTTTTTTTTGAGAGTCAGTGTTGACATGAGACTTTGCTGGGATGGAAACAACTAGAAACAGGGGCAAGCCAGGGCACAGATTAGAACAAAGATACACCCTAAATTGGTAGTGAGAGCAGAGCTATGGATCTGGAATTCACCTATTCTCCTACTCTACCTATGTTTATCTAGATCTTTGGGTCTAGATAAACATAGGTAGAGTAGGAGAATATTGACAGTGCCATGGGCTGCCAAAAGAACCAATAGATCCGTTCTTGAAGAAGTGTAGCCAGAGTGCTCCTTGGAGGCCAAGATGGCCAAACTTCATCTCTCATACTTTGGACATATTGTCAGGAGGGACCAGTCACTGGAGAAGGATATCATGTTTGGTAGGGTGGAGGGTCAGAGAAAAAGAGGGAGACCCCCAACGAGATGGATTGGCTAAGTGGCAGCATCAATGAACTCAAGCATGGCAACAGTAGTGAGGTTGGCCCAGGATTGGGCAGTGTTTCGTTCTGCTATGCATAGGGTCAGTACCGACTCGATGGCACCTAACAACAAGATTGGGTGAAAATGGACAGGCAAATGCAGAAAGCACACAGAAATTGAAATTGTTGTTGCTGTGCCATCGAGTCGGTTCTGATTCATAGTGACCCTGTATAGACAGGGTTTCTGAGAGTGGCTGGTGTGTTCGAACCACTGATCTTTGGATAACAGTACAATGTTTATCCTACAGCACCACACCAGGGCTTGGAATCGCAATTTGTTGTTTCTAGGTACTGTCAAGTTGGTTCCAACTCATCGTAACCCTATGCACAACAGAATGAAACTGTCTAGGTCCTGTACCATCCTCACAATTGTTACCTTTGGGCCCATGTTGCTGCCATTATGCCACCCCATTTCATTGGGGGTCTTCCTCTTTGTCGTTGGCTTGCCACTTTACCAAGCGTGATGTCATTCTCCAGGGACTGGTCCCTCCTGATAACATGTCTGAAGTATAAGAGAGAATTTTCTCCTCACACACATATTTAAATACTTCTGTTATATTGCCCCAAGAGGAGCTACCATGCATTTAAAGTAGAGCAGAATTCTGTTCTCAGTGTACTTACAGGCTAGTTGATAGGAGTTGGAGTTGACTCCACGACACTTCACAACAGCAAAAGAAAAGGTGGTTGTTGTTTCCTCTGTATATCTATGTTGTTGTTAAGTGCTGTTGAATCAGTTCTGACTCATAGTGACCCTGTATAGGGTTTCTGAGAGTGGCGGATGGGTTTGAACCGGCAACCTTGCTCTTCAAACCAACTTTGAGATTCGGTGCTAATCCTACAGCATCAAGCAGGAGTAAGCACAGAGGAGGGAGAGGTTACTACAGACTAAAGTAAGAACAAGCAAAGAAGGCTTTTGAAGACTGTTAAGAATTTCAAGGGACTGAGGTATGGATGGGGTGAAGAGACTAAGGGCTAAGGGAATAGTGTAAATGAGGCATGAAGGTAGTGCAAGAAGAGTTTAGTTTGACCAGAATGTAGAGTTCATGAAGAAGCAAACCAAGAAACAAGACTGGAAAGGTAAGTTGGGACAAGATTGTTGCTCTAGTACATTTTTGCTGTATGCCTAATACATAGATCTAGAAATGTACACACACCTGAGTAAAGAACATGAAGCCACACATCATCAGGTAGGCATCATGAAAAGGAAATCCTGAGGAACCTGAAAGTCAGTCAAAAGGATTCAGGAACCCTGATAAGCCATCTGGGCAGAAGGTAGAACACAAACAAAAGTAGACTTTGATTCTAAGGCAACCTTCTGTCACAACCAGAAAGTCTCATATATTTCTTTCTGGCAGGAACCAATCATAGTGCATGCTTATTAGCCCAGGTCTACACTGGGGAGCAGGTAAGTGGATGCATCTGACTGTAGATGACAAGAGTACAAAGCTGAGGCTAGGTCTTGACAGGATACAATTTTTGGCTAAAGCCTATGACTTTGAGCTTAGATTAATATGTGTTTGGCTTAGGATAGCTGTACTACTTGGAGCTGATATACAGAGACTGAACAGGATTTTGATAGTTTGATCCAAGTTCTGGGTTTGAAGGGATTGGACAGTTTGAGTCACAAGCTTTGAGGATGATCTCAGGGTTTTTGGACCACACCAGAACTCTTTTAGGAATATCTTAGGGGAACTGTACTGGAGCAAAAATGGTCCCAGTTTTATTGGTTTTGAATGATACTACCTCAGGGGCAGCTGCTGCCTGAAGAGGACCTTCCTTTCCCTGTACCCCTTTTCTGGATCAGCATTACACCAGCTTTGGGTAGAAATGTGCAACTTAATTGGTGTAAGATTTAGAGGAGCAGATCTGTTCCTGCTTTAAGAAGCAGAGAATTCCAGCTTTATTTGAAAACACAGTTATGCATTCAGGGGTGGTGGAATGTGGTCTTGCTGGTGATCATACACTTTCATTAGACCCTTTTTTCCTTATTACTGAAACAGACATGGATTTTTCCAGAAGAGTTGGGTTGGGTTGGGAGCTGGGTGTATGGAATGAGTCAGGGGGAGTTCCAGAATTCTGATTCTCAATGCACATTCTTTCTAACTGGGGCTGGTCTTCTCAGTCATCTTCATTTCTGACCTGACTACTTCAGATGCTCCCAAGGAGAAGGCAAATCCTTTTGGCATTGAGATGGTTTTCCATTCACTGTATGCTTTTGTCAATTCCCACTTTCTTGAGTCTTATCCACAGAGATAACTAGCAGCATATAAAACATGATTTGCTTGAGATCCCTCACAACATCAGTGATAAAGACATCATCAGAATTGTAGGGTTGGGTCAAGCCTGGCAGATAAGCGACTTTCCACATCTCATCCCCATATCCATTCCCAGGGATGTCATTGACAATTGAGCAGAATTCTTTTCATCATTGTCCTTCAGATAGTCATGATCAATTTGTTAGAATTCACATATAAAGGACTTAGAACCCCTTTTCTTAAGGGAGACTGTCTGGGAAAATCAGAACACACAGGTCTGTGACCAGGTCCTAGCCACCAGCAACAAGGAAATCACTTAACTTTTTGAGCTGAAGCATCTTACCCATAAAGGGGGCTCTGTTACTGAGTTGTGAAGACCTAAGCAATCTCGTCTTTGTTGTTTGGTTAGCCACTCGTTCCTCCCAGTAAATCTTTGCTAACACTGCGGGATACCATGGATATTAAATCACTTTCAGGATTCATATGGTGGGGGAAAGCAAAGACTGGTTTGTTAAGCAATAGCCAATGCTGGTTCCCAGCCCATCATCAAGCAACTGAGAGTCAGAGCATTCTGCACAATGGGGTTAGGCCTACTACCAAGTCTAAAAGAAATGCTACTCAGGTTTTTCCACTGAAGTGCCCCAAAGGGCAGAGGAAGCTCAAGGGTTCCCACATTGCTCTTGCTATCCCTAATCTATTGGTCTAATCCCGAACAGCCTCAATATCCTCGCACAATCTGCCAAGGAGAATTTCCAAGTTGTTTGTTTCATTTAAAAAATCATATGAATCTTGCATTCTATTTATATACCTATTTATATATCTATAATATACCTCTGTTTTAAAATAAAAATGTTTTAAATTACTAATACCAGTTAAATTTCCCTCTTTAAACCTCTCCCTGCCTCCTCCATTTGTCCTCCTAGTGCATTTCATACCTTCTTATCAGCTAGGTTTTGAGATCTACTACAAATTGCCCAATAAGCAAGGTAAGTACCTTGCTTACTAGGTACTCAGCCATGGTCAGGGATTGTAAATTCGAAACGAGGCTTTGATGCTGTAGGAAGATACTGTGGTCTGGGAGAGAGACAGATGCCAGCCACACTTAGAAGCAGAATCGTTGATATGAAAAAAAAAAGTGAAATTGTTAACTACTGATTAGTAAGTAAGCACAAGTAAGCCCATGCTTACCTTGCTCATTGGGTAATCTGATAGTGGTCTAATATATAACTTTTCAATTAGCTCATAAATTTCTGCTTTTAAGTATAGTACAAGTTAACCACTTGCATAGGTCACAGGAAAATACCAGGCTGTCTCCTCAGGACCTAGGCAGGTTTTTGTTGCTAAAGATTTACTTAATAACAATTTATCATTTAGTTCCAATTTTAAAAATAATCTTAATTGACCACATCTGTTATCAAATAAGAGTCTTCTAGTCTCGGTTTTCTTCTTGCGCCCTCCCCCATGCGCCTGCGCACTGCATGTGCCTGGATGTCAGAAAATTAATTATGCCACGTCACAGGAAAACTTCCTCCTGATTTATGGTAAGATTGCTGATATTAAAGCTGTTAGTTTTAGGAGGGAAAGACTATCGCCTTTAAACCTTTTTCTCCTTGTCCCTCCCTCTCTTAATTGTGGCTCCATGTTTTGGTAGCCATAAGTCATTAGTGGTTTTTAATTTTTCTGAAACTGGAATAAGGTCTGAAAGGGTGAATTTGTCCTTTTTCTCTCCCCTTCCTTTTTTCCGTTTTTTTTTTTTTTTTTCTTCTTTCCTCCTCTGGCTAATCGGAGGAACGCAACCACATCTGAAGCCACTTGGCTCATTATGAATTTCATGGAAACTGATTCTCAGAAAGTGTTTCCATATGTGTGTTCCCAATATATCCCATCCTCTGTAAATGGGAGCACAGATATGTGCAGGGCTGGAAATGGCTTCAGGATGTGACAGAAGAGTCATATGACTGCCACAGCACCGTGGGTGGCCCCTTTCTGAAACACACGGTGTCCTGGGTGCTGGCCTCCTTCCTGAAGGGGATCTGGTTTCAAAGACTATCCACCCTTCCTAGCTTTTTGAAAAGTTCTAATCAAGGCCTAGCAAGAAGATCTCTCCTTTTCCTCCCTCTATTTGGCTTCTTCCTCTCTTCGTCCTCTCCTTCCCTCTCCTTCACATGTACACCTCTCCTGCCCCCTTTCCCTTTTCAAAAAGGAAATACATTATTTCAACAATATCCTCAAAATTTGGGTGGGTTTAAGACTGGTTGAAGTTTCTGAAAATTGCCAGCTTTCTTTGCCCCCCTTTTCCTTTCCTTCAGCATAGCACACTTTCTTAGTGTAGGATCAGCTGGTCTTTCAGAAATTTGTGAGCGTGCGGTGGAAAAGTACAATTCATTGCAACACGGAAAACAAATATTTATACTGGATAGTTATGCACTTTTTCTCTCTTTTGCAAAACCATGGCGTTTGCTAGTCTGCCCCTTCATTCATTATCTTAAAAAAAAAAATGGATTAAACATTCTCATTTTGCTGGTTTCTTCTCCATTTCATCGTCCACCAGTGTGATCCATTGCATTTCTTACATATTTGGCATGGTTTCCCAGTGACTGTTTCACAAAATTACAATTAATTTCTTGATAGATAATTGGTCGTTTTCGTGTGAAGACAGATTTGAGGAGAAACAAAACTGACGTAAAAGCTCTTAAGACAGTGTGGAAAATGCATGACAATATTTTACAGACAGTCTAAAAGTGATCTTTGGATCATGTTTATCAGGTCGTTTTGCCTCTGTCAGGCTGTCTGGTTGAGATTATGCTAGTAATTCATCTGTTTTTAACACATTTTTACTAAGTCCTCGTCTTTTCCCAGCACCATACTAGTTACTGAGTAGGATCTGAAAGCAGGATGTTGTTGTTGTTGTTAAGTGCCGTCGAGTCGGTTCCAACCCATAGTGACCCTGTACTGGGTTTCCGAGGGTGTAAATCCTTACGGGAGTAGAAAGCCTCATCTTTCTCCTGCGGAGCGGCTGGTAGTTTCGAACCGCTGACCTTAAGTTTCGCAGCCGGATTCGTAACCACTACGCTACCAGAGCAGGATATGTGGTCCTGATTCTTAATTGACTTTAACTTTAGTTGGAAAATGAAAATACCGAAAACCAAGGCTATAAAGCCATTTAATAACCAGTTATACTGTAGAATTCATGAATTGGTAAATTTTATATAGATTTAGTGTCTAAGACGAGTGGTAAAGAGAAGATTCTGAGTAGACTCTGTACACCTGGGAGGTCCTTGTGTCATGTGAGCCTTAAAGACCTGGCTTACCTTAGCCTGGCAGAGAGGAGAGACGATTGTGAACACTGGAGAAAGTGGTGGCAAAGTGCCTGTGATGGATGGAGCTCAGTATTTGTCAAACCTCAGGGCGAGGGTTCCTAGTGAAGAGCTGTGGGAAATGACACTGGAAAATAGGACGGAGGACTCAGAATATGCTCCCAGCCTCCTCTTCACTTTTTTGCTCCTTCTTTGTTGCTCAGCCTTACCTTGTGAAATTGCTGCGGACGTGTGCTGGGGTCAGGCTGATGTACTCTGGTTTTAAGGCTCTAGCACCTGTGTGTCTTGAAAAGGTAGCACACACATGGAAACTGTTCGTTCTTGGAAGCTCAAGGCAGCTGCTCCACATTTTCCCACTGATGTGTTCTATCAGGGAAGCAGAGGGAGAGGCAGAACCCCACACCCCGCACAGCAGAACCACGTGTTACCACTCAGACATACTATTCCAGCTTCCCTTTCTTTATTCATAAAGGCCATTTAGGATCTTTAGTGACTGGTATACTGACTCTATGCACTACTCTAGAAATTCAGACAGGATGTGAGCCTTAGCCTCTGTTACCTTTACTGTTGTTATTGTTAGGTACCGTTGAGTCCATTCCAGATCATAGTGCCCTCGTGTGACAGAGCAGGATAGCCCCTTGGGGTTTTCTTGGCTGCAATCTTTACTTGGAGCCGACCACCAGGTCTTGCTCTTGTGGAGCCACTAGGTGGGCTTGAAATGCCAACCTTGGAGTTAGCAGGGGGGTACTTAACCAGTGCTCCTTCATCACCTTTAGACACACTCCAGATAATGTTGAGACTTCACTGACAGTGATTAACCGGAATG
This sequence comes from Chrysochloris asiatica, assembly GCF_000296735.1. Taxonomy (NCBI): domain Eukaryota; kingdom Metazoa; phylum Chordata; class Mammalia; order Afrosoricida; family Chrysochloridae; genus Chrysochloris; species Chrysochloris asiatica. The sequence goes on from NW_006408556.1 coordinate 17,543,023, forward strand.
TTGAGGGGATGCTGACCTTCCTCAAGACCCCAGGTGTAGATCTACATACTCAGAGGCAGGACAGCTGCTGGGAGTGAAGGAGGAAGACCACCAATGGCTGACTGGAGCCATCTGGTTTTTGGTGGCAACAGGCATGTGAGATCAAGTCAAGTGATGCGATCATGCTCCAAGGAGCTCTGAGGACTCTTTATTTTTATTTTTGAAACTTTATTTTAACTTGAGTAAAGGTTTATAGAGTACATTATCAGTTTCACATTCAACAAATCACTCACTGTGTTTCATTTCAGTGATTACAATCCCTTCCAGTAACAACAGAGAGTTTTACAACTGTTTGTAGGTGTGGGATGTTATTTGAGTTAACATATTAGATTTGATGTCAGTTTTCTTAATGTATTTTTTTTTGTGTGTGTCTGTTTTGTATTTACTTAATGTGTCAAAAATGTACTAGCTATTGAACAGATAGATTTCCTGGCGTTCAGACTCGTTTATTCATCATTTATCCATCCATCTATACATCATATGATTTTCTCTTTTTTTAAGCTAAGAGGTACTATGATTCTGACAAGGATATGAAAGGGCAATGAATCATGACTTTTACCATCCAAAGCTTACTCTGTAGTTGGAGAGAACAGCCAATAATTAAGTGAAGTAGTGACTAAGGGCTCAAAGGAGTGTTACGGAAAACAATGCTGCTGTAAAAGGAGGGAAGTAGGAAAGTGTATAATAGAGAAGTTGGGGAGGGAAGAAGATGCTATAAGATTCTATGCTTATAGAAAGGGAAGAAGATTCTTAGTTATTAAAACAGAGAAGCTCTGCGTAGATCTTGTGTTTTCTGTGTCCCAATAACAAGAATTCTGGGAGAGCGTTAACCAAGAATTGTTGTTAAGTGCCATTGAGTCAATTCTGACCCATAGCGACCCTGTGTGGAGTTTCCAAGGGGTTGCTGATAAGCTTGAACCACCAACCTTGCAGTACAAACGATTTGCATTCTGACGCATTAGCCCACAGCACCACACCAGGGCTTTATTTGAGGTATGCAGAAGCAATAACTCTTATCATTTAAAAGGTCCCACTGGAGCTTTGACGTTAGCGCCTCACTGCTGAGAAGCATGATGGCTTTTTGTTCTGTATGCTATGCCTGTATGTAACATACACAGAACAGAGGCTCTGAATATGCCAACATATGTTCATTCTGCATCAAAGGTAGTTTCCTTCCTTCTGCTCCTACATGCCTCCTCAGCTGGGAAGTGTAAATTCTACTGCTTAGTGGCGACAGTACATGGGTTCAGTGTTTCCCAACTGACAGTCTCAGTCTGTTGGTTTCCCTCCTCTTTTCATTCTAGAGATCTCATTGTTCATCTTCACTCAACCATTATCTATTGATGGCCTACCTCAATATAAAAATGAATCTTAAAGTTCTTGGGAAAGTCCTAGAGACTTTCTGTTAAGCACTGAAGGCGAGGCAAACAAGTACTACATCTCTGTTCCCAACAGCTTACTCTTGAATGGGCCTCAAGCAG